>NC_086321.1:169355781-170072031 GCF_036172605.1 Pelobates fuscus | reverse complement strand
ACACCCCCCTTAATTAATACACCCCCCTTAATTAATACTCACTCCCCCCTTAATTAATACATCCCCCTTAATTAATCCACTCACCCCTTAATTAATCCAATCACCCCTTAATTAATCCTCACTCCCCCTTAATACACCACCCTTAATTAATACTCACTCTCCCCTTAATTAATACTCACTCTCCCCTTAATTAATACACCCCCCTTAATTAATCCACACCCCCTTAATTAATCCACCCCCTTAATTAACCCACACACCCTTAATACACCCCCCTTAATTAATCCACACCCCCCTTAATTAATACTCACTCCCCCCTTAATTAATACTCCCCCCTTAATTAATCAATACACCCCCCTTAATTAATACACCCCCCTTAATTAATACACCCCCTTAATTAATACACCCCCTTAATACTCACTCCCCCCTTAATTAATACACCCCCTTAATTAATACTCACTCCCCCCTTAATGAATACACCCCCCCTTAATTAATACTCACTCAAACCTTAATTAATACACCCCCCTTAATTAATACACCCCCTTAATTAATACTCACTCCCCCCTTAATTAAAACACCCCTCTTAATTAATACAACCCCCTTAATTAATACTCACTCCCCCCTTAATTAATACACCCCCCCTTAATTAATACACCCCCCTTAATTAATACACACCCCCCTTAATTAAACCTCCCTCCCCTTTAATTCTTTAATCCATTATCCACCCCCCCCCCTTTAATTAATTTAGCCCCATCACATAAAATTACTACTTACATTTTATTGATGCCTTGACCGACTGGGTGCCTCACCGCCCGGATCCTTCCGCTGAAGATCCGTGAAGGGGGGCTGACGGCGCTGCGCACGACGCCATCACGTTGCGCGACGCCGCGGCCCGCAACACTCCTCCCCTTCTCATCCATGTAGTAAGTCCTGCCGGGCCACAAAGGTGCTGCGGCTGTGCGCAGCGTAATGATGGGGGCCGGGGGGTGACACATGACACCGGACGTCATGGCACCCCCCTAGTCAGTGGCACCCGGGGCTGGCCGCCCCCCCCTTAGTACGCCACTGCTCATATCTAAGCATGTACCTAGCTAAACTGAATATACTGCCTGCATGTAACTTTATCTTGCATCTAATTTACCAAAAAATGTGCAATGCCTAGCAACTACCCTATTTGTTATACAAGCCAAGCAGCTCAAGGACTGCCATTGGGGTACCTGGAGCCAGTTTGTATTTTTTTTTTTTACCTGCACAGCAAAAATAAAGATAAAAAAAAAAAAAAAAAGTTTGACTAATACTAGAGGAGAGTTAAATAAGGATAAACAAATTCTTAAATTCCTTCTGTTGCTACATATTTGTGTGGACTATTCGATAACATACACTGGTTTATCTTTTGGGGTATTCCACCCTAGTAGCTCAGTTAAGGTCATTAGCCCTATATGCCTGACAGCTCTCACAGTTACAAGTTCACTGAGGGTCTACCTGACAGAGGGTGACTCCCTAGTGACACATTTCTATGCTGCCATCTCAACAGGCTATTTTTTCCTCTGACTATTATTAGTCGGTCCATGGATAGGAGTTTGGTGGCTTTTTGGACCCTAATTTTTCTAATTTGAGTCCTGTGTGTAAGGAGTTTATTGGACTGGTACGATATACTATTCTCATAATAGCGAAACATATGGGATATTTCCCTTTATGTATTTTGCTTGACAGAGAAATACTCGGTACACTCCGGTCCCCTCCTATATTTTTGAATTTTTGAATAATTAAGGAGAGGAGACACTTCTATTCCATTACACTTATTCCTTCCCCTTCTTCCTATTGCCCTATATATAGGCTCATGTTAGGCTATTGCTACAGTTAAAATTCATGCTTCTGGTATCTCTCCAGGATTTGACATACTAGTTGTTACCATGTAGCAAGACACTTTATATATTATCTTATACCTAGTGAGTCTCAACATTGTTTAACTATTTACCATAGAAATTATCATGGGTATATATGGTTAAATATATTTTCTTTGCTATAGCGGCAGACCTAGCAGTCCTTTTCACTACTTTTCACTCTTTAAGGCCCACTAGATGGTCCCTTTAGATTTATATAGCAGTTTTAGTATTGTCTCTTTTCTGTTTTTCTGATTACTAATAAAATTAAAGTTTGTTTATGTGCAAGTCTCAATAGCTTAAGGTGTAATTACTGCAATATAAAAATTGGCAGCCCCAGATGAGACCATTAAGAAAATGCACAATTGCATCCCCAGACCTCGCATCCTCAACCCCAAGCATGTACCCGAATCTGCACACACTGTTCAATTACCCCCTCACACCAAGTGTGCAGGCAAATTCCTCAGACAGTCTCTTGTACAGAGCCAGGTTGTGCACTGTGTCCAGAGGTCGCTTCCTCTTGGCTCCTTGCCCGGGAAGGGAACAATGGGCTGAAGTTCCACTCAGTGGCGGATCCAGGGGGGGGGGGGGGCAACGGGGCAATTGCCCCCCCCGAGATTCTCCCCTGCCGGCTAATGCAGGGCTGGCATTGCCCAAGTGGCAGCCCTGCAAAGTGCCTGCGGACCGGAGGGGAGATCAGAGTTCCCCCTCCCCGGTCCGCAGGCACTGTGCTGGCAGCCGGCAGGGGAGGGACAGAGGACCCGGGAGCTCAGCCTGCAGTTCCTCCGAGTCCTCCTCTTGCGAGATTTGGAGCGTTGCCGCGGTAACCACGGCAACGCTCCAAATCTCGCGAGATGAACTCTAGCCTTGTAGCTGGGTTTGAGTTCATCTTACCACCACTGGGACCACCAGGGATTCCCCACCGGACCACCAGGGACTAATAAATGTCCCCCCTCCTCCCAGTAAAGGTAAGAAGGAAGGGGGGACATGAATATATTATTTTTAATTAAATTAAAAAAAAAAAAAGCCTCCCTACCCTCCTTACCCCCCATACACACACTACCACACACTGCCCCAGAAACACTGCCCCCATACACACACTACCACACACTGCCCCATACACACACTACCACACACTGCCCCAGAAACACTGCCCCCCATACACACACTACACACGCTGCCCCCCATACACACACTACCACACACTGCCCCAGAAACACTGCCCCCCATACACACACTACGCACACTACCCCCATACACACACTGCCCCACAAACACTGCCCCCATACACACACTACACACACTGCCCCATACACACACTGCCCCAGAAACACTGCCCCCATACACACACTACACACACTGCCCCATACACACACTACCACACACTGCCCCAGAAACACTGCCCCCCATACACACACTACACACACTGCCCCCCATACACACACTACCACACACTGCCCCAGAAACACTGCCACCCATACACACACTACACACACTACCCACATACACACACTGCCCCACAAACACTGCCCCCATACACACACTACCCCCATACACACACTACACACACTGCCCCACAAACACTGCCCCATACACACACTACACACACTACCACACACTGCCCCAGAAACACTGCCCCCCATACACACACTACACACACTACCCCCCTACACACACTGCCCCACAAACACTGCCCCCATACACACACTACACACACTGCCCCATACACACACTACCACACACTGCCCCAGAAACACTGCCCCCATACACACACTACACACACTGCCCCATACACACACTACCACACACTGCCCCAGAAACACTGCTCCCCATACACACACTACACACACTGCCCCCCATACACACACTACCACACACTGCCCCAGAAACACTGCCCCCATACACACACTGCCCCACAAACACTGCCCCCATACACACACTACACACACTACCCCCATACACACACTACACACACTGCCCCACAAACACTGCCCCCATACACACACTACACACACTACCCCCATACACACACTGCCCCCATACACACACTGCCCCATACACACACTACACACACTGCCCCGTACACACACTACACACACTGCCCCCATACACACACTACACACACTGCCCCAGAAACACTGCCCCCCATACACACACTACCCCCATACATACACACACTACACACACTACCCCCATACACACACTACACACACTGCCCCACAAACACTGCCCCCATACACACACTGCCCCATACACACACTACCACACACTGCCCCAGAAACACTGCCCCCCATACACACACTACACACACTGCCCCCATACACACACTACCACACACTGCCCCAGAAACACTGCCCCCATACACACACTACACACACTACCCCCATACACACACTGCCCCACAAACACTGCCCCCATACACACACTACACACACTACCCCCATACACACTACACACACTGCCCCACAAACACTGCCCCCCATACACACACTACCCCCATACATACACACACTACACACACTACCCCCATACACACACTACACACACTGCCCCACAAACACTGCCCCATACACACACTGCCCCATACACACACTACCACACACTGCCCCAGAAACACTGCCCCCCATACACAGGGGCGTATTAGCCGCGAGGCAAACAAGGAATTTGCCTTGGGCGGCATTTTCCAGGGGGCGGCAAAAAACGCCGCCCCCAAATGCCCAAGGCAAATGTCTTGTTAGCCTTGCGGCTAACAGACATGCTGGGCTGGTTGCTGGGCGGCCGGCGAGGGAGCTCTTCCCCTGAGCTCTCTGCTCAGCTCCCTCGCGCGCCGCCCGCAGAGTGAGACTGGGAGCCGGAATATGACGTCATATTCCGGCTCCGCCTCCCAGCCTCACTCTGCGGGCGGCGCGCGAGGGAGCTGAGCAGAGAGCTCAGGGGAAGAGCTCCCTCGCCGGCCGCCCAGCAACCAGCCCAGCATGTCTGTTAGCCGCAAGGCTAACAAGACATTTGCCTTGGGCATTTGGGGGCGGCGTTTTTTGCCGCCCCCTGGAAAATGCCGCCCAAGGCAAATGCCTTGTTTGCCTCGCGGCTAATACGCCCCTGTGTATGGGGGGCAGTGTTTCTGGGGCAGTGTGTGGTAGTGTGTGTATGGGGCAGCACAAAACCAAGATACACCACTGCCCATACACACACTACACACACTGCCCCCATACACACACTACCACACACTGCCCCAGAAACACTGCCCCCATACACACACTACACACACTACCCCCATACACACACTGCCCCACAAACACTGCCCCCATACACACACTACACACACTACCCCCATACACACTACACACACTGCCCCACAAACACTGCCCCCATACACACACTACACACACTACCCCCATACACACACTGCCCCATACACACACTGCCCCCATACACACACTACACACACTGCCCCCCGTACACACACTACACACACTGCCCCCATACACACACTACACACACTGCCCCAGAAACACTGCCCCCCATACACACACTACCCCCATACACACACTACATACACTGCCCCACAAACACTGCCCTCATACACACTGCACACACTGCCCCACAAACACTGCCCCCATACACACACTACACACACTGCCCCACAAACACTGCCCCCATACACACACTACACACACTACCCCCATACACACACTACACACACTGCCCCACAAACACTGCCCCCATACACACTGCCCCACAAACACTGCCCCATACACACACTACACACACTACCCCCATACACACACTGCACACACTGCCCCACAAACACTGCCCCCATACACACACCGCCCCAAACACACACACACACTGCAACTCTCACACACACTGCCACCCTCACCTACACACTGTACCGCTCACACACACACACAGACACACACTGCCCCACACATACACTGCCCCCTAACACACACACACTGCAACCCTGACATACACTGCCGCCCTCACGCACTTGCACTTCACCACTCACACACACACTGCACCTTTCACACACACTTCACGCCTAACACATACCACTGCTCCTATGCCCAATATCCCAGCAGACCCCAGGTAAGTTGTCAAACTGTTCTTAAACGGTTTGACTACTTACTCTGGGATGGGATCCTGGCACTACTGGCGCCATAACTACTACACTGAGATGTAGTGGTTATTGTGCCTGGATTATTTCTTTAAATAATCTGCAAGTGCCCCTCCCGAGATCAGGTTCTGGATCCACCACTGGTTCCACTGGAAGCAGGTATTGTACAAAGTGAGTTGAGCTGAAGTTACCTTCTTCTCGAGTCTCCTCCAGAAACGAGCGCAGATGTCATCAAATGCCAAGAGAAAAGTTTCTTCCCAGTTTTGTTGCATCTCCTCTGCCAGTAGCATGGATTTTACATGTGGAGCTTCTATCTTTAGTCACTAAGGGTGTTGCTTGTTTTCAGTCAACTGAGTGCCTCTAGTGAAGGGAACAGTAATAAAAAAAATAGATAACTGGATTGGCAGGGACTGTCCAGAGGGGGGTAAATGGGGTTCAGCTAGATTATCTGACGGAGAATGGGGTTACTGGCTGCAACCCCTATATTGCGTGACTCAGTGGTGTATCTTGGTTTTGTGCTGCCCTAGGCAGGACAAAACTCAGACACCCCCCCCCCCGCGCGCGCGCCACCCCCACCCAACCCTTCCCCCCTGCCCCGCCTTCTAAATACACACACATTCACTGACAGATACGCATACACTAGCTAACAGACACACACAGTCAGACACACACAGTCGGACACACACACACACTAACAAACACACACAGTCGGACACACACTAACAAACACACACAGTCGGACACACACACTAACAGACACACACAGTGAGACACACACACTAACAAACACACACAGTCGGACACACACACTAACAAACACACACAGTCGGACACACACACACAGTGAGACACACACACTAACAAACACACACAGTCTGACACACACACTAACAAACACACACAGTCGGACACACACACACACTAACAGACACACACACTAACAGACACACACTGTCGGACACACAGTCAGACACACACAGTCAGACACACACAGTCAGACACACACACTAACAGACACACACACTAACACACACAGTCACAGACACACACACTAACACACACACACACACTATCAGACACACACAGTCAGGACAAAACTCAGACACCCCCCCCCCGCGCGCGCGCCACCCCCACCCAACCCTTCCCCCCTGCCCCGCCTTCTAAATACACACACATTCACTGACAGATACGCATACACTAGCTAACAGACACACACAGTCAGACACACACAGTCGGACACACACACACACTAACAAACACACACAGTCGGACACACACTAACAAACACACACAGTCGGACACACACACTAACAGACACACACAGTGAGACACACACACTAACAAACACACACAGTCGGACACACACACTAACAAACACACACAGTCGGACACACACACACAGTGAGACACACACACTAACAAACACACACAGTCTGACACACACACTAACAAACACACACAGTCGGACACACACACACACTAACAGACACACACACTAACAGACACACACTGTCGGACACACAGTCAGACACACACAGTCAGACACACACAGTCAGACACACACACTAACAGACACACACACTAACACACACAGTCACAGACACACACACTAACACACACACACACACTATCAGACACACACAGTCAGAGAGACACACACACACACTCACATTAACACATTATTTTTTTTATTTTATTTACTCCCCCCCCCCCCCCTACCTTTGGGAATGCTGGGGGTGGGGGGTTCTCCCATTCCCTGGTAGTCCAGTGGCTGCAGGACGGCACTGGCGGGCAGGCTGGGCGGCCGGCGAGGGAGCTCTTCCCCTGAGCTCTCTGCTCAGCTCCCTCGCGCGCCGCCCGCAGAGTGAGGCTGGGAGGCGGAGCCGGAATATGACGTCATATTCCGGCTCCCAGTCTCACTCTGCGGGCGGCGCGCGAGGGAGCTGAGCAGAGAGCTCAGGGGAAGAGCTCCCTCGCCGGCCGCCCAGCAACCAGCCCAGCATGTCTGTTAGCCGCAAGGCTAACAAGACATTTGCCTTGGGCATTTGGGGGCGGCGTTTTTTGCCGCCCCCTGGAAAATGCCGCCCAAGGCAAATGCCTTGTTTGCCTCGCGGCTAATACGCCCCTGGCGTGACTGAGCAGGCCTCAGACATAGACCACCCTCAGCAGTTACAGGACACTGCTTTCCAAGCAGGTAGATGGTGACTTCAGGGCAGAGATGCTATGAGACTTTAAATATAGTCTCTAGTTAATGTTGTTGAGGAAACCCTGTAGCATGCATTCTGCTTGGTTGGCAGGCCCCGCCAGTGTTTTTTATTGACTTTACAAAGATGGGACAGCCAAAAGTCTAAAGAGGGTACCACTGTTTAAGGGATGCCTTACCAGTAGCACTGGTGATGTATAGATTGCAGTTTAAAAAGCTGAATCCTAGAGATTTAACATTTATATATAGATACAGATTTTGAAAGAACGAGAATATTTAAATTTGAAATATAAAATATAATTAGGCTATTTACACAGAGAAAATAAGTATTGAGAAATGTACTCAAGTATAGTGTGTGTGTGTGTGTGTGTGTGTGTGTGTGTGTGTGTGTCTGTGTGTGTGTGTGTGTGTGTGTCTGTGTGTGTGTGTGTATTTTGTTGCAAGATCCTAGTGAATAAAACAAATATTAGCTGAAGATAATGAAAAGAAAAATATATTTTAGTAGAGCTGAACTTCAGAAATATAATCTATGTGTCATACACAGTATATCTGTTTGCAGTGAATCTAGAACTAACAACATCTGCTCCTATATCCCAGCTCCCAGGTCAATTACAAGGCAAGACCCCTGGGGGAATGTTTAGAGCTATGGAGAGCCCCTAGGACACAGTGACAGAACATCCAGGGATCAGCAATGGGAGAGATGTGCTGAACACTGCAAATGCTAGTAAAAAAACAGGCAATTTAGGATGCTTTATAATGAACTGGTTATGTGTTAATTATGGTAGTTAAATAATAGCCATGTGCATACAAAATACACATGTGCCTTGTTTCATACACTGTGCAGGAAAAAAAAGTGGTTTTGTTATAGCTTTAGGAATCAGGACTGTCTCTTAAGAGACTTTTCTTTTTCATTTCCTTTTTATAAATCTGGCCTGTAGCTTTATAGTGAGCCAGGCTAAGCCATCACTCATCTAATAAAGATTCTCTAAAGGTTTCCCCAATGCCCAGTTTTTTTTTTTAATGATAGACCAATAAATTTTTTTTATAAGGGCCAATAATAATCTTGAGGGAGAACCGGCTCAGTGCAAGATCAAAGCCATACGAAATTATAAGAACAACGAACAATCCTATAGTAAAAACAGACTTTGCTTCCAAATAATTGAAATTAAAAGTGAAAGCATTCATCCATGAATGGATTTCAAGTGGATCCTAATCATAGGTACCAGCAGTAACATTTCTTATTCATGATGCCAGAGAGAAATGTACAGCTGGGAAAGGATGTGTGTGTGTGTGTTGCGTGTATGTGTAGAGGATGCTTGTGGTGTATGTTTGTGGGGGTGACTGCTTGTTGTGTTTTATTTCTGAGGATAGGCTTTGTTGTGTTGCTTTTTTCTGAGAATGCTGCTCGTGGGGTTGTGTGTGTGGGGTTTGCTGCTTGTCGGGCTGTGTATGTGGGGGAGGCTGCCTGCAAAGTTGCATATGTGGGTAGACGCAGCTTGTGCGGTTGGGAATGTGGAGGGAAGGATACTTGCAGAGTTGCATGTGTGGGAGGGAGTTTGTTTTGGAACTGTGTCTGCATGGGGCTGTGCAAAATAAGCGACTATATCTCCCTCAAGTAAGCTGGTCTCAGTAGAGGAATCTCAATGAAGCTAAGCTGAAGTGGCTGTAGTCGGGTACTTGTAGCAAGTTGTAGTCCTATATCCGCTGCTTCATTGTTGCATGCCAACCTGGGTAGGAACTCACTCCTCTACCCACTGGAACAGGTCCCTAAAAGGCAAGTATGGACCCATCTGCATGTTCTCCTTCTTCCAGGCAAGTATCAGGCCTTCTACATGTCTTCCAACCTCCCTTGCTGTCTGCAGACACCATCCTGTCTGCTTAGGAAAGAATATACCTTTAGTGGGGGTATAGGGGCTGAATTGTAGGAAATTATGGCTTTTGTGAGAAGGTTAGGGACGGTAGTATGGGGGTAGATGCTATATGAAAGGGGGATATGGGCTGTAGAGGGAAGGGGCTGCAGATGGTGGGATAGAGCTAAGGGACATGTATTACATTAAAAATAAATAATTTAAACATATAAAGTTTATTTCCTACTCCCTAAGGCTTGGGAGGGAGGAATACTGATCCCTAGTGGTCCAGTGGGAGATGCTGCTTGTCTACACCTCTGTTGGTTGCAGACAGCTCCTTCCAGCTGGCTCTGGAACTCGTGATACTATACTCTGATACCGTAGCATGTGCATCACAGGTGTATCTTCCATCCTGTTTTAAGCCTCCCTTATATGATTATGGCAGTCATATTAACCTCCATAGGCTCTTTTTTAAATTTTTTATTTGACTGAATCATTTCAAATGGACAAATCGATTTTGATTAACTGAATTGGCACAATAACAGAATTTGGTTTGTCAGAATAAAAATTATTATTTTATTTTTTGCTATGCACATGTCTAGTTGCTACTATTCCCCTAACACCATAACTTGTGTCTGCAGGTGTGAAGTCATATTGAATGCCAAGGGAACAGTGATTTGTTCCCCCTATACTCATCTATTTATTTGTCATACTCTAGTAAACTAATATAGGTCAGCACTGTGGTTCTCTGTAAAGTCATTCTGAGACTTGTTTGGCCATTTCAGTGTTGATTTTCCTCTCCACCCTTTTGTCAATTCACTCCTGGTTATACCAAACAACTATTTAAATACTGCAATATACCTCTAATTTGAACTATATTTTCATACTATACTGAGCTATTCAAAGTTAAGATTACCTCAAACCCATGACAAATAGCCTTCCCTCTGTGCAGAGCTGGGACACAAAGAGATACTCCTGGTAGCAAGGTTTTCTAAATCGGTCAGGTTGAGAACTATAGGTGAGGAGGAGAATTAAGAGTCATGCAACTGTAATAAAAATTTTTTTAATCAAGTTAACATTCCAAAGGAAAAGGATAGGTTAGACAAATCTAGGCTACAAGGAACATGGGAAGATAGCAATGTGTACTCAGATACTAGATAGGGGGGGACGTATGACTCATGTTACGGGGATCAGAGACTGTCCGCCAAGCCGACAGGATGCTGAATGAACTTGCCCTTTTGCTGGATCTCCCAGGTATAAGCCCTGAAATGCTAGCACCACCATCGATTACTTACTGCACGGGGGGCACTTTGGTGAATCCGGAGAGCCCATATTTGTGAAGCCTAGAAGTTGGGGGCACGCAGTGTACATTAGCAGCCTACATGCATCTTAACTGGGAAGAGGCGGCCACTCTTCCCACTCCCCCCACTCTCTGCGCTCTAAAGTAATCAGAACAGACCCACCTAACTCCTACCCCACTTCCACCCTTGGCCCCCACTACTGGACTACCGAGTACAACTTCTCTTGACATGCAGGCTCAATTACACATACAAAAGAGAAGTCACTGCGCAGCTCAAATGGCGGAGACAACTGCTTCTGGGTTGTGGAGCCTGATGCTGCAATGTTCAGTCCAGCAAGACTGTGCAAGTCTAATCCTTTTTCGGCTGGAGGCCATATTTGAGCACTTCTGGGCCCAACTGGAAGACAAGTCAGCAGCAAGAGGCAGGTCAGGATGGCCCGCTTCCGGGCATATCACCCTCACAAGCTCAAGCCACCCTAAATACCTGCCCTCCTGAGCTGAAGGCCAAACAGGGCTTGTACCCACCACACTGTTCATCCAGGTGGAGGTACAAGAGCTGGCATCAGCACCAGACCACCCAGAACTTCTGTATTTTCCCTCATGAGAAGGACTTGATCCCTATATACTGCTGAGTCTGTGGCATGGAGGTGTTGGCCTTCTGACTAGCCTGGGGGTGGAAGAACTCCCTGGGCTGTACAAGTGCTCAACCCAGCTGACTTTCCTATTCAACCAATAGTCCGTGGACTATGGGAGTCAGTTGAATATTGGTGACCAAGTAAACCGAACAACTTGTTATGTTTTATAATGTAATGTTATCTCCTTGATTTCTCGTATTTCCTCTCACACTCTCACGCTAAGTGTAGCAGCAAGGAAATGGAGCTGTTGGTCTTATATTCCTGCTTCCTAAGCATCTTTCTAGCATATTATATCATTACTTAGCCAGGTCCAGAGCTTCCTATAGGCGACTTAGGCAGTCGCCAAGGGCACCCCTTAGGAAGGGTGCCACCAGGAGTACCGGCCACCATCATGCTGCATTCGACTGAGTGCTTTATAGAGAGCCTCAGGTGGCTGGAGCACTGCCCGGGCCGGCATATCCATGAGGGTGCACCGGCCCTGGGGCACAAGATATGAGGGACCAGCAGGAGGGAAGTGCACAGCCCTACCCTGTGTAGCATGGTTGAGTTCCTGTCCGCTGTACAGGAGCATCCAAACAGAAACTCCAGTACCGTGGACCGGACCGGAGATCGACCATGCTACACAGGAAAGGAGAGGGGGGGGGGGGTGAAGAGAATGAGGGGGGGAGACCACTGAGGGAGGGGAAGCGGGGGGGAGATGGTGGAGGAGAGACCTCTATGGGAGGGGGTGGGGTGAGAGGAGAGACCACTAAGGGAGGGGGGTGAGGAGAGACCACTAATGGAGTGAGAGGGGTGGAGGAGAGACCACTAGGGGAAGGGGGTGAGAAGAGACCACTAAGGGTGAGGGGAGAGGAGAGACCACTAAGGAGGAGGGGGGAGAGGAGAGACCACTAAGGAGGAGGAGGAGGAGGGGATGGGAGAGAACACTAATGGAAAGGGGGGGGAGGAGGGGAGAGACCACTAATGGAAAGGGGGAGGAGGGGAAAGACCACTAATGGAAAAGGGGGGAGAGGAGAGGCGACTAATGGTGAGGGGGAAGGGAGAGACCACTGGGGGAGGGGCAGATGAGAGCAGAGACCACTAAGGGGAAGGGGGAGAGGAGAGATCACTAAGGGACAGGGGAGGAGAGGAGAGACCACTAAGGGGGAGGGGGAAGAGGAGAGATCACTAAGGGACAGGGGAGGAGAATAGAGACTACTAAGGGGCAGTGGAGAGCTCTATGGGGGGGGGGGTAGGAGAGAGCACTAAGGGATGGAGGGAGCACCACGGGATGGGGGGAGGGTAGGAGAGAGCACTAGGAGACAGGAGGGGAGAGCTCTAAGGTACAGGAGGGGATCACTAAGGGACAGGGGAGATCACTAAGGGACAGTGGGGCAGGGGAACGTTCTAAGGGACAGGAGGGGAGAGCAGTAAGGGACAAGAGGGGAGAGAGGCTGAGGAAGGGGAGAAAGAGAAGCACAAAGGGGCTGGTAGGACTCAGCCCCTATCCTACCCCACACATTCTCTCTTTCACACTACACACAAAATTAGTGAATTAAAAATGTAAAAACTGGTGAGAGCACACTAATGGTGTACATATAACATACACAATATTACCATCAATGAGTAGATACATAAAAGACAAAAAATGGTAGGCCATAGTGAACTCTGTATATACAATAAAAGTATGTGTAAATACAAATTCGTCTCACTCACATATTGCTGAGCCTGCTAAAGTGGGCTCAGACTAAAAGCGCCTTGGATCCAATATAGTTGTTGAGATCAGGAATTGGCACCAATAATAGGATGCTCCATGAGTTGCTGGATTTAAATTCTCCCTTTGGGTTCCCACAAAGTCGAAAACATGATGATAGGAAGTGAGCAGGATCAAATTTTTTACAAAATAAATATAAAATATGAAAAGATCTCAAATATACAACCGCACATACAACCGCACTGACGCGTTTCGACAAACAGTCTTTATCAAAGTGCTCTGTAATTGCTTCAGACTCCCGTCCGTTTAAATCTCAAAAAAAGCGATTTATTCTCCATGTGTAACAAAGATAAAAGAAAGTAAATCCATTTGAAAAAGTATTTTTTGACGAAACGCGTTATGGATATTTAATATTTGTGTTCTTTTATATATATTAAAGTATTTTTGGTCATTTATTCGTGCCAATCAACTTTTTTAAAGACACATAACCTTTCTTTTTACCCTGGCTTTTTAATATTATTTTATTTATTTTTATTGGTTTTATAAAAACCTTTGGAAAATATCCCTGGAAGTTTCCTGTACTAAAAGAACTCCTTAGGTGGGGATCAATCCACCCAAGCTGTCATCACAGAGCAGTTGGCCTGCTCTTGCCTTGTAAGTACATTCTTTTATTATTTTATCAACATTACTATACAGTGAGCACTATTGGTTGTTTCTTTTATTCCGAGAATTGGACACCAGTGACGGAGAGGAACCCATTTATATCCCATAAGCGGGGATAAAAAACGCTGTATGCGCTTTACTCCAGAGCTGGATATTAGCTCTGGTAAATGTGAGTTTTATATTATTACTCCTTTATATTCACTTTTGAATTTTACATACTGCACCATTGGTTGCCCTTCTCTCTTTTTATCTTTTATATCAAGTGGATCCACCACACCAGTAGAAGATCTCACCACCAAAGACTATCTGTAAGGATAAAGATTCGGATCTTTTCTCTTTTATTGGACTTTTTATTGGACTTTTTATTATTTATTGTGGCGCAGCCTTTTTTATTGTTTTTACTCTTCTCCATGTGTGTCCTCTGTTTCTTCTGGGTATGTCATTACCGGTTACGTCACTTCCGGGTTAGCGGACAAAGTAAGTGATGTCTTTCCGGAACGTCCGGTCACATGATCGGGTTAGTTCATGGCAAAGTTTGCAGAAAATGTCTCTTATCATTGCACATGTCCTTCAGTTAATAACTTATTTTCAGGCAAAAATAGCGATCTGTGTGTTCACAACTTTTATTAAAAAAATTATATAAATAAAAACATAAGAAAAAGACGACAAATAATCCAAATACAAAATGAATACATATAATAGAAACATAGAATGTGACGGCAGATAAGAACCATTCGGCCCATCTAGTCTGCCCAGTTTTCTAAATACTTTCATTAGTCCCTGGCCTATCTTATAGTTAGGATAGCCTTATGCCTATCCCACGCATGCTTAAACTCCTTTACTGTGTTAACCTCTACCACTTCAGCTGGAAGGCTATTCGATGCATCCACTACCCTCTCAGTAAAGTAATACTTCCTGATATTATTTTTAAACCTTTGTCCCTCTAATTTAAGACTATGTCCTCTTGTTGTGGTAGTTTTTCTTCTTTTAAATATAGTCTCCTCCTTTACTGTGTTGATTCCCTTTATGTATTTAAATGTTTCTATCATATCCCCCCTGTCTCGTCTTTCCTCCAAGCTATACATGTTAATATCCTTTAACCTTTCCTGGTAAGTTTTATCCTGCAATACATGAACCAGTTTAGTAGCCCTTCTTTGAACTCTCTCTAAGGTATCAATATCCTTCAGAAGATATGGTCTCCAGTACTGTGTACAGTACTCCAAGTGAGGTCTCACCAGTGTTCTGTACAATGGCATGAGCACTTCCCTCTTTCTACTGCTAATACCTCTCCCTATACAACCAAGCATTCTGCTAGCATTTCCTGCTGCTCTATTACATTGTCTGCCTACCTTTAAGTCATCAGAAATAATCAGCCCTTAATCCCTTTCCTCAGATGTTGAGGTTATGACTCTATCAAATATTCTGTACTCTGCCCTTGGGTTTGTACGTCCAAGATGCATTATCTTGCACTTATCCACATTAAATGTCAGTTGCCACAACTCTGACCATTTTTCTAGTTTACCTAAATCATTTGCCATTTGGCTTATCCCTCCTGGAACATCAACCCTGTTACATATCTTAGTATCATCCACAAAAAGACACACCTTACCATCAAGACCTTCTGCAATATCACTAATAAAAATATTAAAGAGAATGGGTCCAAGTACAGATCCCTGAGGTACCCCACTGGTGACAAGCCCAAGCTTTGAATATACTCCCTTGACTACAACCCTCTGTTGCCTGTCACTCAGCCACTGCCTTACCCATTCAACAATATTGGAATCCAAACTCAAAGATTGCAGTTTATTGATAAGCCTTCTATGTGCAACAGTGTCAAAAGCCTTACTGAAATCTAGGTAAGCAATGTGTACTGCACCACCCTGATCTATTATTTTAGTTACCCAATCAAAAAAATCAATAAGATTAGTTTGGCATGATCTCCCTGAAGTAAACCCATGTTGTCTCTGATCTTGAAATCCATGTGTTTTTAGATGTTCAACAATCTTATCCTTTAACATGGTTTCCATCACTTTCCCCACTACTGAAGTAAGGCTTACTGGCCTATAGTTGCCCGACTCCTCCGTATTACCTTTCTTGTGAATGGGCACAACATTCGCTAACTTCCAATCTTCTGGGACTACTCGTGTTAACAATGATTGGTTGAATAAATCTGTTAATGGTTTTGCTAGTACACCACTAAGCTCTTTTAATAGCTTTGGGTGTATTCCATCAGGTCCCATTGACTTATTTGTCTTTACTTTTGATAGTTGAAATAGAACCTCTTCCTCTGTAAACTCACGTGTAATAAATGACTCATTTATCCTTTTTCTTAACTGAGGTCCCTCTCCTTCATTTTCATCTGTAAATACCGAACAAAAATATTCATTGAGGCAGTCAGCTAGACCTTTATCCTCATCTACATACCTTCCTTCTTTTGGTTTTAATCTAACTAATCTTTGTTTTACTTTTCTTTTCTCATTTATGTATCTAAAAAAAGTTTTGTCACCCTTTTTTACTGACTGTGCTATTTTCTCTTCTGTGTGTGATTTGGAAGCTCTTATAACTTGCTTAGCCTCTTTCTGCCTAATCTTATAGGTCATTCTGTCTTCCTCACTCTGGGTTTTTTTATAATTACTAAATGCTAACTTTTTGTTTTTTTACTATTTTGGCCACATCTGCGGAGTACCACCGTGGTTTCTTGAATTTTTTGCTTTTACTGACAAACCTAATGCAATTTTCTGTTGCCTTCCGTAGTGCAACTTTTAAATAATCCCATTTCTCTTGGACTCCATTTAAATTGCTCCAGTCTGATAATGACTCCTTTACACATATTCTAATTTTAGAAAAGTCTGTTTGTTTCTGTGTGGTGTGACTCAGTCACTGTTCTTATATTAAACCACACTGACTGATGATCATTGGATCCTAAACTTTCACCTACAGTAATATCTGATACCAAATCTCCATTTGTTAACACTAAATCTAGTATGGCCTCTTTACGAGTTGGCTCCTCAACGACTTGTTTTAGAGAAAATCCCAGTAGGTAGTTTAGAATATGTGTGCTCCTGGCACAAGTAGCTATTTTTGTTTTCCAATTCACATCAGGAAGATTAAAGTCACCCATCATGATAACGTCCCCCTTCATTGTCATTTTAGCTATTTCTTCAACTAGTAGATTATCTAACTCTTCAATTTGTCCTGGGGGCCTATAAATCACAACTACACGAGTTACTGTGTGATTACCAAATTCTAACGTAACCCAAACGGACTCTATGTTCGCCTCACTAACCTTTATTAGGCTAGATTTTATGCTATCCTTCACATACAGGGCCACCCCTCCCCCTTTCTTGCCTTCCCTGTCTTTTTCTATATAAAGAGTACCCTGGTATTGCTATGTCCCAGTCATTTTTCTCATTATACCATGTCTGCCACTCCTGCTACTCCTCCACAGCAAGGTCCTGAAAGGTAAGTAAAACTAGTTTTACCCTTTCATTATAGTTAGTGCATTCACTAAGCTTAGGCACATGGGACATGTAGGGTTAAGTGAGGGTTCAAATTAGGGTTAGGTAAGTGATTCTAATCTCTCTCACACTCTATTCTTACCCTAACCCTTGGGGTAAAGGATAAAATAAAGTGTGGGAAATCACTATTTAGAGATATTCCCCTAATGTGAAATATCACTAAATATGAACAAGTCCCTAATCCGAACCCTAATTTGAACCCTAACATTAACCCTAAATGTCCCATGTCCTAATCTTAGTGAATGCACTAAATATAATGAAAGTGTAAAACTAGTTTTACTTACCTTCCAGGACCTTGCTGTGGAGGAGTAGCAGGAGTGCTAGCACGCATGTGCAGCACAGGATCCAGCTGATGCCCCTCCCCGGAAGTGACGAGGGTAGGGGATTTTCATGGGTAGGGAATTTTGACAGAACACCGGCACAATAACCACAAAAATAAAAACCTTTCCCATTATTTTGATTTTAAAAAATCTAAAAATTTTGTAAGAGAACTTCGACTACTTTTCCATATGATAAAAATATTGTCGAACGTTTGTAGAGGACTAAACCTGCCCCAGAGTCAACACTGGGTAGGACAACATTTTCTTCCCAGTGTGACATAAAAAAATTAGCGTAACTTGGGGCAAACCTAGTCCCCATAGTTGTTCCTTGAACTTGTAAATAAAATTGATTTTCATACCAAAATAATTGTTTTTTAAAAAACATATTAATCACTTTTAAAATAAAAGCTACTTGTTGATCCTTAAATTCACCAAATGTATTTAAAGAATGTCTAGTAGCTTTACAACCTTTGTCATGTGCAATATTGGTGTACAGACTACTGACATCGCAAATCTTTTTCCCATTTAAAATCTTTTAAAATATTTGATAGGTTCATTGTGTCTTAAAGATAGGTTGGACACTGTTTAATTAAACCCTGTAAAAATGTATCAATGTATTGCGATAATGGCAAAAGAAGAGAATCTATGCCAGATACTATAGGCCTCCCTAGGGGACTTTTTATATCTTTATGTATCTTTGGTAATACATAAATGATTTTTGGAATTCTTGGAAAATCCACTTTTAAAAATGTATATTCCCTCTCTAATACCAACTTCTAACCCCACTTTTAAGAAATTGTCATATCCCTATATACTACATTCTATAAGCACACACTTTAGATCCTCTACACTAACACATAACACATCCTCTACACACTCCACTCCCTGTGAGCGAACTCATGGGTGGAACAGACCTTGAGCAAGGGGCCCACAAATATGGAGCTGGTCCACATTCCCCCAGAACATTGACTTTTGTGACCACAGTTAAAAACAGCCTCTAGAGATCCTGTTCTATAACAGACCAGTGGAGCCAGACTACAGCCAGGATCCATCATCATCCTCATCTGGTTGTAAGTAGGCAATCTAGTATATTATTCGTGGCACTAATCTCTAATTTACGTCACATTAAAGGGACACTATAGTCCACAGAACCACTGCAGCTTAATGTAGTGGTTCTGGTGTCTACAGCCTGTCCCTGCAGGCTTTTTAATGTAAACACGCACTGTGTGCAGCACTGGCGTTAGTTCATAAGGCAGATCATATGGGTGGGGCATTGTGATGTCACATGGGGGAGGGGCGGCAAATTTTTATTTTGCCTAGGGCAACTCACATACTTAACTAGTCTGTTACTGACTTCAATTACTTTTAACCCCTTAAGGACACATGACATGTGTGACATGTCATGATTCCCTTTTATTCCAGAAGTTTGGTCCTTAAGGGGTTAAATGGGGCTGATCTCCCTGGGAGCTAATTTTCTTAAATTTTTAAGCTAGAAGTATCTCTGTTATTACTCATTCAATGTTTACATGTACATGCATGCTACTGCTCCTTTTTGTTTCTATTGTATTTGTAACATGCCTCAATAAAATAGCGATAAAAAAAATAAATGAGAATCAAGTAATCATATATTCCAACCATCTGATTTTGTCCTGCTGACTCACTTTTGACCTCTGATGTCCAGCTTCTGGAGACACCAGAGACCAAGTCCCCAAAATGCCCAACATATCATAGGACATGCTCATTCTGTGCATACTCAGGGCAATCATTCCACATGAGAGTGCATGGGCATCCCTAAGCACTAGCCTAAGCACCTAAAAGTAAACAGATTACAGGAGATTTTGACAAATGTTAGATATATACTATTTAGAATATAATCACAACTATGGACAACAAGCAGAACAGCAGCATCAGGGACATATAAAGTTGGTATGTGCCTTCTCAAGAGTGTTCACTAGATGGAGCTGGAGGTATTGAGCTTCTATTCAGTTGTTGAGGCAGTAGGTCAAAGCACTGGCCGAGATGGCCCTATGAGGGGCATTGGAGCTACCAGAGGCTGGAGGAAGAGAAGAAGGGAGCATTGAAGCCTGGCATGGGTGTCCACACTTTCCATCACAGCATCACTCACTGCAGGGTGAATAGTGCAACCCGCTGTATGGAGTGCTCGGGACTCTGCTGCCACCCAGAGGAATCTGGAACCATGAACTAGATGCACAATCATTGTGAACACCGATGGTATTTTGAGAAGCATGGGATGCATGGTTCCACTATAGACCATAACATTGTTGCTATTTGAATTAACCAAACTTACAATTGGTTCTGTCATGTTCCCGCTTTTCAGTTGGTCAAGATAACCTGTGAAATCCTGTTATCTGTACATTTGCATATAATTATGTGTATGCAACAAGTGTGATTAAACCAATACAATCTAAATTAGGCATCTTTCTTGGTACTTATTTTCGGACGTACTTCCATTGCCTTAGATTTTTATTTTATTTTTTGAAGGGCTAGCTTGCCCCAGAACAAGTTAATGAAATAGGGACTGTAGTACCTTTGTGCCTTCTTACCCTACAAGGTTCAACCATTTCCTAGCCATTTAACCCCAAAGTTGCTACCCGAGGATCCCATCTAAGCTGCCTTTTCAGTCCTTCTCCTGGCACTGCCCTGATCTGGAAAGCTTGGCTTCGGCACTGACACTCTTGGCCTATTGCAGGCCGACCCATTGTAAGTAGCAATAATATTGCTCACAATAAGCAGTATTGTTACTACTTTGGATCAGTGCCGCACAGAGTGGAGGACTGGTGAGGCAGTGTATGAACAACATGTGTGTGAACAACACAACTGCCACACTGATATTTAAATAGCTGAAATGTAACAGCCACTTTGTTGTGTCAGTGTGTATTTGTACCCATATAATCTGTGCTTTATCACATTATGTGCTTTATCACACTGATTCAGCTTTATACGCACTATTTGGGCCACCCTGTGTAGTATGGATAGACTAGTTCTGCTGTTACTGTCTCTTTAAGGGACATTTAAATTTTTCCGCGAAATAAGCGCGTGGCTACTCCTTCCTCCCAGGGGCTCCACTGGGACGCCAAGCACTTCACCCTGGTAACCGCCTTCCCCCGCCTCCCGCTGGGACGAACATTCTATTCGCTGGTCTCCGGTTGGCTGCAGCTGTGGGGTGGGCGTGTCCGGGGCGGTGCGAATGGAACGAAGACTGAAGCATCTTTCCTGTCTGCTGTCAGTTCCCGACGTGCAGAGCAGCTGAGAGGACCCGCTGGCCCGGGCTGCCGCATCGCTGTAATCTCCCCCAGCTCTTCCCATCCATCTCTGCACGCTCGGATCAGCCCTCCTCCCGCTGCTCCCCGGGCACTGACTGGCAGACCGAGCCCAGGCACCGAGCTTCTCCCAGCTATCCGGGAGCCAGGCACAGGGGGTCGGCATAGAGGAGAGGATTGAGGGGATCAGCTCTCAGTGTGTACCTGCTTCACACAGCTTGGATATTTATATTTATTGTCTGCAGAGAAATATCGCTGGATGTACGAAGAGTCTGCGATTCCTCTAATGTGGATGGGATTAGTACTGGCTCTGGTGCTGCCTATTAGATTTTACCAGTGTGGAGTTTACAAGAATAATAACAAAGACATCTCTCTTTTTACTGTGTGTGTGTTTAATATTTAAATGAATTTTTTTTTATATATTTGTTTCTGGGTTTACGGCTGTCATCCTTTTATATAAAGGAAAAAAAAACGTTGCCCCTGAGGCTTGAAAATAAATTGAATTTTCACTGCTAAAGGAAAAAAGAGGAGAAAATAAAGATTAATAATAGCAGCTTTCTTGCAATTTCAGATCTCTGCAAGAAGTGGAACATTTCTAAGGTTTTCTTTTTTGGCATTATTTTAAAGCCAATTTCTACTGCTCTTTATTTTGGTGGTTGTTTTTTTTTTTTTTTTTTTTTCCTCATCTGCCTGGAAATTATATATACTATATCAAAGCTTTAGAATTTTTTTTCTTTTCAAATATATATATTATTTATTTTTTTGTGTGGATTATTGCCACTTTCCTTTCAACTCCAATGAAAAGAGCATAATACGAGACATTTAATTATATGAATGATTTGTGAGGACTGTCCATCCAAACTCTCATGTTTTTGCATCACTTGATTTTTCTTTTTTTAACTTCTCACTGGATTTTCTTGGAAGATAAAGGCTATTTAAAGGGATAATATTCTTTTTTGAAGATCTCCCATGCTTGGATTGGATCTTGGGGTTGTACTGAGACTTTTTTTTTAATTTAAGGTATCTTTTATTTAGTGGATCAAAGGAGCTTAAGCAGAAACAACCGAAGAGTTTATGGTAAATATTGGATGGGGTTGGATTTGCAATGTTTAAAATGCAAAATATTTTAAAAGTACGTTTTAAGGGTATTAAATAACAGATGGTGGATTTTCCTCCCAGCTATCTCGTTTTTATGAATGCCGGTTTAAACTAGTTGCTTTATCTTAATCATTACCCATCTGTGTATAATTAATAGACATGCACATATATTAAATTCTTTGAAAGGGTTTTTTTTTTCTGCAGGGGGATGCATACACTAATTCCATGCTAGAATCTGACTTTCATTGTAGGTACTTTTTTTTTTTTTTTGGCAGGATTTTTGCACTGAATTCTATGCCCCTAAAGTAGGTTTTCTAATCCTGTAGGAAGGCTACAACCATAAGATGCCCTAACAGTAACTTTGAAGTTTTTTTTTGTTTTTTTGTTTGTTTTTTTAAAGAATATTAACACTAAGTGATTTATTGTGTAATATATTTTTATGAACGCTTTTGTCATGTCATTGTCATGTCAAAGGTTACAGATGAAATAAGCTCACCCATTTTAGATTTGTGTGTGTGTGTATACACACACACACACACACACACACACCCCTCCCCTAAACCCTGTAAGTGTGTGTGTGTGTGTGTGTGTGTGTGTGTACACACACACACACACACATATACTTACAGGGTTTAGGTTATCTTTAAATACACTTTTGAAACACACAATTCCTGACTGTAGGAGATCAGTCAAATTCGAACTCCCAGCATGTTAATAGTTAACAGCACACTGTGTGGACCTGTTCTTTAATCAGTTGAATATCCATTTTCACTCATGTTTTTTGTAAATGATGAATTGTCCCTTTTCTTGTGGTACAGGGAAATAAACAGAATACATTTGCATGACACATCTCACAAAGTTGGGTGAAATGATGCAGAATATATTCCTGTTTTCTTCAATAACAATCATTTTCCTAAACAATGTGCGTGTTCAGTCACTCTACATACAGATGATGCTTAAATACTCTGATCACTCAAACATATGTTCCTCTCTGAGTTTTTGCAGTAGTGTATTAAGCAGTTTCATGTATAGAGTGCTTTCTCTGTAGAAGTAAATGGACGCAGCACAGTAATCCTGACATGGTCATTCTAGTAATTGAAGCAGACATATGGTTAACTCCTTAAATGATAGGAATGCCCAGTGCATGGCACTGAATGGGTTAAGGCCTATCCCCAAGCTTTCAGTTTTAAAACCTATATTAATTTAGACTCCGAATCTGATATCTTGTGATATCTACGTGTGGCGAAGATGAACTAAGCCTGCAGTGGTCTGAGGATTGCTATAGAATTGTATATATGTATATGGAAACGAATGGACAAAATATACCCTTTTATGTTTTTATACAGAGAGCTGAATGTAGCCTGATAATAAAACATGGGCCTTTTTAAGCCTTGCTGATAGATGCATAAAAATACAAAAAAAAGAGAATATTTTCTGTAAATAAGATTTAAACATCTGCACTAGTCTATTTTTTTTTTTTTTGTTTTGTTTTTTTTCCTCCACAAATCTCTTCCTACTATATGGTGGTGCAGTTAGATTTAGTCCAGGAGTTGCTATAGAGGGTATTAATAACCAAACCTAAATAAGATGCTTTAACTTGCAACCAAAGTAGTCCTGTAGGTGTTCAGTTCATCCTAGATTTCTAAGTGGGTTTTTTTTTTTTTTACACCAGTTGCTCTATTTATAAATAAACACTATTGTACAGGTTACACAGTTTTGTTTCAAATACAAAATTAACTAGATTATACAGGGAAGTCTTAACATGTGTTTGTAAATGTATTTTATATACGTGCAGCTTGTAGATAAAAGGGTATGCCCTCCTGCTGCAAACAGGTTAAATTGGGAAATAAAAGGCTTCTTTTCAAAGAAATGTCCATTCTCCAGAACACAGTGATAAATTCCTAGGTTTAGGTTTACAACAGGAAACATGATTATTCTATTTTATGGCTGTTAGGCTTCTAATGGCAATTGCTTCCCAAAAGGGGAGAGAGAGAAATTTAATGGAAGCCTATTTCAGAGTGAGAAGAACAGGTCATCCGAGGGTGATGGAGGGCAATTGACTAGAAGGGAAGGTCTGGCAGGCTCCTTTACAGGCACCTTGGGGGTTCATACACAAGAAGCCTCCCTAGACAGTAGTGCAGAACAAGAATGCCTTACAATTGGGTAAATGTTGACAATGGAATCACAAAATGGATGATGTTGACAATCATGCATTGGTGCCACAAATTTGATGCCTAGATAGTGTTATGGATGTAAGCTTATTTGAGCAGGGCCCTCTACACCCTCTTTTCCTGTGCGTCCAACTCGTCTGGTTGCAAAAACTTCTGTTAGTCCACCCATTGTATAGCGATGCGGAATTTGGTGCTTTATAAATAAGCATATTGGAGTACCGTTTACTAACTGGGCAGTGGTGTGTGTATGTTGACCAAGACTTCTGACCCTGGACGGAGTAGAGCTCTCTATTTTTTTATATTCTGGTACACAGAATGAGTGTAACTAAACTACTGTATTGAATGACATATAATTCTGTTGCCCATATATCCTTTATCTTTGTTTCCTAACCCCACATCACCGGTAAAGAAAGTCTATATCAAATGTTTCTTAATAAGTAAGTCAAGAACAGGTGGGCTGGGAATAAAATGTTTTTTGTTTTTTTTTGAGGGGGGGGGGGTTTAGAAGTCAACTTTTATCTCTCCCTCTCATTCTCTGTTTGGATGCCCAATCTACCCTTTGCTCTCCGAAAAGCTAGGGACTCCCCTAAACTGCTTGGAATTTTATGGGTAGCTTAATTTTCTAATTGTATTTGACCTCCCCTCCCCTCTTCTCCTGTAGCGAATAGATGAAAAGATTAGGATAGGTTTATTGTGTGCTTTAGTCTGTGTTTATTTAGCTGCAGATTTAATGGGAACAGACAGTTTAGTAGGCTTCTTGATGAGACAGCCCTGCAGATGGGTGATTTCTCTCTTTTGTCTGTCCTTGTTTTGCTTGTGAAGGTAGACACAATAAAAACTGTGTTCTGCTTTTCAACCTCAAAACAGATAACAAGGCAGAGAGGAAATGAAAGGGATTTAATGGCATATGGCCTGTTAACCGTTTACACACCACGCGAACTATCACAAAACACATAGCTACCTTGGTTTGCACTAATCAAATATATTTTTGTACAAAAATACAAAAAAAACATGTTTTCTATGCTATGTAAAATGCATAACTGAATATAAGACAGATCAATGGTAGATCGTTCAACCTCTGGTCTGGTATTTTGAAGAAGTAAGTTACCAAATGGTCCTAGGCTTTTAGAATGACTGTTTTAGAAAAAAATAAAAAAAATTATATATATATATATATATATATATATATATATATATTGTTTCTCTATAGTTGTTAACTCTGAAACACTCTCCAATGGAATCATTTAATGAGGCAAGTAGTACATATTTAACTTTGGGTTCTACTGCATTATTTTAAAATATGTGAAATAAGTTAAAATGATGATCAGCAACCATCAAGTACTTCCACTAGACATGGCTCTCACATGCTCAAGTCTGCCATATGAGATATATGCCCATGTTTAGTGAAATTGATATTTCCTATATCCACCTTTCGGATGATTACATATACGTTTGGTATTATGTCGCCAAAAGATTTATCCCAGTGTTAACAGACTGGGGGTGGACGACTTTATTTGTGTCCCAGTAAACTACTTGGTTATTATTTTTAAGGCTAATGAAGGCACTGTCCTGATCTTCAAGACTAGGATGAACATTTTAAAGTATATCTAAAGCATCCATACAATTTTTGACATTGTGGTCAGCTATTATAAAAGAAATGTTCTCACCAAACTTCCAAGCAATAGTGTGTCGTACTTTATTTATTTTTAGTTATTTTTTTTCTCTCACATTAGAGAGTTTAAGACTTCAAACCATTTGCCCCCAATGCAGCATGGCTATCCTAGAGTAGTGGCCCAACTTGTCATCCAGGGACATTTTTCATGGCCAAAGCTTTCTTTAGAATTTAAAGCCTTTGTCATGTTATATCAGTGTTTTTGTAGATAAGCGTCCAGCACATGGAAAGACTTTAAGAAGGAATGCATTAAGCCTCAAACCCCTGCTGTTCCAAGAGAGCTTATGAGAAATATAAAGACTAATACAATGTGTTTACTACTTTTTTTTTTTCTTTTTTTTTAATTAAAATAATTGGGGTGTGGATAAAAGGAATATTGCTGTCTGAATGTCAAACACAGTCATATCTGTGTTTAAACACAATCATGTATTTTACAGCCTCAAACTCTGAGGCATTCCTCACACTATACACCCCACACACACACTCACACATACGCTCACACTAAATTCTTAACATGCACTCCTACAATATGGATCTATAATATGCATTTTATTCCACATGCAGTAAACATCTCAAGTGATATTGCAGGTTGCATACACTAGTAAATATGCCACTTGCGCTTCATAAAAGGTTCTATATTTCCACTCATTAATAAAAAAAATTTTTGGGGGGGGGGGGGCAACAGAGGCTATTCCAGGACCACTTAGCCCGGTGAATGTTGTAAAGGGACTTTAGGGTTGACATTGTCAATTAATTGGCATAATGAGATTTGGCACAATAATTCAACTTAATTAAATATTGATATATTTCAGTGCTTAATTGAAGGTTACATTAACAATATAACCTCAAACACGAGCATATACAAGGTTGTGTTTATTCAGTGGGATTGTGGTAAATAAATAGTTCAAATAGCTAAAGTGAAGACATTGCCAGCGATACTGCACTTGAAAGGACCACTCTAGTGCCAGGAAAACATACTCGTTTTCCTGGCACTAGAGTGCCCTGAGGGTGCCCCCACCCTCAGGGACCCACTCCCGCCGGGCTCTGGGGGGAGGAAGGGGTTAAACTTACCTCTTTCTCCAGCGCCGGGCGGGGAGCTCTACTCCTCCTCCTCTTCTTCCTCGCGACGTCATCGGCTGAATGCGCATGCGCGGCAGGAGCCGCGCTCGCATTCAGCCGGTCGCATAGGAAAGCATTCATAATGCTTTCCTATGGACGCTTGCGTGCTCTCACTGTGATTTTCACAGTGAGAAGCACGCAAGCGCCTCTAGCGGCTGTCGGTGAGACAGCCACTAGAGGCTCTGGAGGCTGGCTTAACCCTCAGAATAAACATAGCAGTTTCTCTGAAACTGCTATGTTTATAAAAAAAAAAAAAGGGTAAAAGCTAGCTGGACCTGGCACCCAGACCACTTCATTAAGCTGAAGTGGTCTGGGTGCCTAGAGTGGTCCTTTAACTGCGAAGGGTTAAATTCAACGTTCTGCAAGCATTTTAGCGTTCTGCATCCTGTCCTTGCCCCAGTATGCACTCTGCTTAGTCTGTCTGGGGTTTTGCCCCACCTGCACCCATCACTGTGAGTGGATGCCCTCTTCCTTGCTCTAGGCTACACTACAGCAGCTCTTTGAAGACTGATTTTGCTGATGGCATGTTCTCTGCACATCTTCAACTGACCCCTCTCTGCTATTTCTTAAAATCTGATATTGCTATTCAAGCACAACGTGTATCCCACTTGTCACCTGACAGAAATGTCAGGGCTCTGTATCTCAGATGCACATTTCCTGTCATCTGTCTGCGGGTAGGAATAAAAGTGGTAGCATTGTTTTGACTTGTATAAAATCAAAAGGCATGAAGTCTATTTTTTTTTTTTTTTATTATTACTAAGTAAACCTGCCTGCTAATGTTCTAAAATGCCATGGCAGTATTATGCAGGCTTGGAATGAATACCATAATAAATACGTGTGTTAAGGTAATACATTGTCAGATAAGAAACAATTGGAATGTTTCTCAATTAAATGTAAAGGGACACTCAAAACACCAAAAGCTAAGCATAATCTAACAGGTTTGAATTTTCAGTTTAAGGCCAAAATAGCCGAATTGAAGCATAGCTACATTTTGCTATGATGACCTTAAATTTGAAATACACTTTTAATTCACTTTGAATTCTCCCTTTAGTAGATTGCCCTGGGAGCCTTCCCTCTCAGTCGCTGACATGTTACTGAGGAATGACACATCCTTGTTGGTCATTGGTTCTTTTGCTCAAAACATGCAATGTTGGGCTGTAGTAGGATTCTGCTGGCCAAATTACTGCAGCCCTTCTGTGCTGGTGAAAAAGGGTCAACAATCATTTAGTGGTGCAGAAAGAACTGCTTGTGGGACAAGCTCAGTAAGTAAGGGACAGTCGAATGTTTTTGCATATTGTTTATATGTATTAAACATCGATACTTCTACTGTCTGGGGTGTCCCTTTACATTAATCCCCAAATACAAATTTGCATTCATTTTACATGAAAAGGAACAGTTTAGGAAAATCGACCTCATCTAATTAATTTTTTACATTGCCTGAAGGGCATTTCCGCTCTGAAATTTTAATACTAAAAATGCATCCTTATTGGGCATTATTAATTATTGTATGGGAACGATAACCCACTTCAAATGCCATGTTTTGGCCTTACAAACTTTAATCACTTTATTAACTAACCATACACTGGCACTGTGTTTGTGTTGTGCAAAACGATTGCCAACTGGCTCAGAATATGGATCAAAATGACAGATTTTATACAATGTGTGCTTACATGGTATGGTGGCTGATATCAAGTGTGGTCCACCATTAAGTCCATCTTCCAAAGAAGATCTCCCGAACTTAATTTCATGTTTTTGGCACCTGAGAAGTAAAATGTGTTGTGCCATACGGACACTTTCACCATGAGACCAAACAAGTAGAGTCCTCACCTTCTCCAGTGCAAGGCAGGTTTAGGTAATCTGCCCTACACAGGGGTATACCCTTTGATATATCAATGTTATTTTATACCGTTTCAATTCATGAGGCTGATATTGGCTTTTTTAATAGTTCATAAATAGTCATTATCCCGGGATAACATTCTAAACCAAGAATTAGAAGCATCTTAAGTTTGTTACCAGAATGTAAGCATTATTTAATGTTATACCCCCTTTTCACCACAAATAACCACATTATTTTACTTAGTGTGCAGAGCGTTATTAAAGGTTATTTGCCTTACAAACTTTTTTCTATTCCCATACTGTTTATCCTATGCCTTACTTCTATGCTTGATTTTCATTGACTTTTTCCTAAAAGCGATGACCCTCATTCTATTTCAGTAAATCCGATCATACCGTATTAACATACCGTACATTGGTCTACTGCTAAGATATGTTCTCAACCAACTTGGGAGCTAAATAGGCAGTTTTTTGATTTGTGTTCTGTTTGATGATTTGGTTCTATTTCATTAAAGTCTGTAACAGCTTTCAAGTCGAGTTCCTTGTGTATGATTCACTTTAATGAACAAATCCTGTGTTTATTTATGATGTGTTGATATATGTCTATTTGGCACCCCTGGCATCTGCAGACTACATTTACCATGATGCATCCTGGGAAATGTAGTTCAAAGCCATCATAAGCTATATTGCAACCATAGCAATTTTCAGATTAATTTCCATAACAGAAAAGCTATCTCCGTGAAAGTTAAACCAATGTATTTGCTGGTATTGGCTAAGGGGCTCTCAAATGGTGAAGGCGTGTGTTTTATCCATTGCAACTATTACTAAACTGTAAGTTTAACTTCTATATAATATTATTTATTATACATTTTATGAACAGGTTTATCTTCTCTGCAGATTTCTTTTATTTAATCTAGGTCAGAGCAGAACTGCTTTATGACAGTACCCAGTGAGCGAGGTCATTTTTGGCACCCATCCTGTTTTCCCTTTGCGTTTGTTTTGTGTGACTGTTCTGTAACCTCCTGTGAGTGTCAGACAGCCTTTCAGCAGGGAGGCAGAGAAGGGGGTGTATCATTTTAGAATTTGTATGGGTTGCAAAGTCTGTGCCTGCCTTTAGTTAATCAGTCCTTATCCCAACTGGAAGTGTTATATGCAATTCAGTTTTGGAAGCCCGTCAGCATGAAAAGAAACTCTTTCATTGCCAGCCTAACCAAAGGAAATGCATACAAACTGAAGCCCTACTGCAGCAGGCCCCTTCACATGTGGTTAACAGAGATTGAAAGGCGACTCACCTTGCAGTAGAAATCGGTAATATAGTAAGGGAATTACAAAATGCTTGTGCTTGTCTTGTATTATTAGGTTGGAGGTTTACAACAGCTAGCATAAGGCAAGATTTCTAGGTTAAATGTTAGCTGTCCTGTGACCTGCAAGGAACCTTCCGTTTCTAAGCTACAAATAATCTTGTGCCCTGGCCAAGAATGTAGCGCCACTACAAAGAGTCATGCTCACTCATGCACACCGCAGAAAAACCCCTACATTGTTTTACAGAGGGGCTTCAGTGTCCATATTTTCTGTGTTAATGTAATAAAGAAAATTATAGACTTGGATTGGGATGGGTATTTTTTTTTTTTTTCTTCCTATTTTTCGAGTGCCCTAGATGTCTGTGAACTATATTTTACATCATTCCCATCCCATCAGGGCTGGCTGGTTATGATAGCTAATGAAGTTCACAAACATCTGGATTGCCAAAGGCTATCCATTACTGTCATTGAGCATCCTTGTGAGTAAAGTATTCCCATCAGCCCTGGACTTGGTATGAGTAATCTACTCTCTGCTTGTCTTGCTATTCACAAAAAAAAAAAAATCCCCAGGGTGGATTAAATGGCTATTCTAGCCAACCTGAGAATTATAATATGAATCTTTGTATAACTTGAGCTGCCAGTTCCATTATTTGTTTGTTTTTGTTTTCTTTTGTCCTCCTGAAAAGGTCATTGTTTCATTGTCTGTATAATTGCAAGCTCTTTCTGGTACAAAAAAATAATAAATTAGAAAATCTGCAGGTTGGCAAACCGTTTCTACAAAAAGAATAGAACCAGAATCCAAAAATCTTTCCCTCAAGTTCCTTATTGGCATGCCCTGGGCAAATAATACTTTTGCTTGTTCTGTTGCATGCTAATGTAGTACCCTGGTGTGTGATAAATATATCCCTGTATGTCACTAGCACTTACATTACTGTAGCTTCCATGAAACTTTAGGGGATATATATTAAGAGTAATTATTGGGGAAAATTGGAGTAATCCCCTTGGAAACTGACATAATGTTAATTCTGATTGTTTCAGTTTTACAGTTTTCTCCAGAATTTGTATTTATTTTTGCAGTCAACCCTCAAGGTGTCTATGTAACACCACATTAATCTAGAATATACATATATAATCTGTTTCATAGGGACCAAGATTTAAATAAATGCAAGGATTGTGGGCCAATTCGAGCATCTCTGTCAACACATGCCATTTAACGAAATTCTAATGCAGGAATTATTCTCCTAAATCTGAAGCTTTTATTAAAACTAGACGCAGGGCCTCTTGTTTGGCATCAGTAAGAGCCCAGTATTTGTAGAAGATATTCTATTCAGTGGAAGTGTCCCAGCTTCTCTAAAACATTCCCAGCAGGCTCTTGTCAGATATAGGTCATTAACTTTCTTTCATTGAGAGTTTGTTTACATGGCTGCCATAAATAGTATGTGTTTTGCACTCTCCAGAAATTCATACATACATCCCCCTGGCTTGTTCCTTGAGACTGCATTACCCCTTTTGCATTACCACAAAGAGCCCAGATTTACAATATGTCCATTTGTAAATGCAGCTTTATAGCTTTGAAATATAAATGTCATCATATATAGAGGATTAATGATGCTGAGGTTTTATTTTTATTTTATTTTTTGGGGGGAGGAGGGGGGCATGGAGGTTGGTCTAAAATAAATGATGGCTTTTAAAATTTAGTCATATCCGTTTATGGGCCCTTGAGTCAAAGGAGCATCAGAAGGAAGTACGGTATCTTTTATAAGGCTGTAATCTTTTATAGAATGTTTACATTTTGTATGGTGTTTGTTTAGCAGATAATTTGTTTCAGTGTGACAGAAGTACAATTGCTGGCAGATTTCACAGCCAGAAAATGCTATCTACACAGTCCCACTGCATCAAATTACATTGATGGTCATGATTCATAGAACATCATGTATCCTAAATTATTTCTTCAAAGTGGCAAATCGTCCGTAGTTTTTTTTTTTTTTGTTGTTTGTTTTTTTCCCCCTGTGTTCTTCAAACTGTATTAATAGATATAATAACTATGTGTTTATGCTGTCTATGGATTGTATCCCTTATCAAATTATATTATTAGTCAGCATTCCCTTGTAAAGGGATCTTTACCTCTGTATTGTGACTTCCCATTACTGTTTGTCATCAGAAGTCTTGTTCTGAGATTTATCTAAGTATAAACAACGCGGAAGCTGCCAAATAACTGATTTTATAACCCACATCCCCAGCAGTGAGAATGGTACTTTATGCAGATTGTTGTTTTTTGTTTTGTTTTGTTTTTTATGGGGGGAAAAAAAAGATATATGTGAACATTTTAAGGTTTACTCCGTATACACCGCATTGTGTTGAATAGGAAACTGAAGTTTACTTTTTTGGTAAAATAGGTCTTGAAAGCTTTTTGAGTGCAGATTACTTTATGGGCAATATATTTTGTATTATGGAACGCTTGATATTTGTAATACACATTTGCAACAATTGAAAACGGCACCTCCATGTGACACTCACTGAACACCTTTTGAGAATAATTTTGGACTTTAGGGCTGACGTGCAGTGAGTGACCTTCTAGCCACTGTTATCTGCCATGTGATGGCTTTGGAATGGCACCCTCCCTGCAATGTGGACTTAGGTTAAGCAGGTTGGAAAGCGGATTTTGATTTTGTTATCTTTACTGGTGCAGGTCCGTTTCCAGTGTCCCATAATGGTGTTTTAAAAAACTAAAGTCTCAAGGTTCGTAAAACCGTTCTTATTAACAGATCATGTACCTCTTCTAAAATGGTAAGCTCTAAAATTGTCTGTTTTCTTGTTTCAGGTTATTTGTGTATTTTTGTTTGTGGAATTTTTGCCAAATTAATCAAAATGTAATATATTTTAATTTATGTCCATTTTCTAAGTAGGATACTATGAGACATTTTTGAGAGAAATGCGATTTTGTCCCTGGCTTTTACCCTTCCGTGATGTTGGCACTTTATGCAGTCTAACTGGCTTCCGTGCCATAGCTATAGAGAGGATATTGTCCCGGCAAGAGTTGTAGCAAGGCACTATGCTCATTCTCACACTGCTTATGCATAAGTGTGGTGAACAGACCTTACTCATTGGATTAATATAGTGAACCCATAAACTCAGAGGATGTTGTCCATAAGTGCTCTGGCAGTAAAATGCTGCGCAGGACTCTAAATTCTTGGGCAATTAAACAAATCATGGTTTAAGTGATTTCTGAAAAAAAAAGAAATATTCCTTTATTGCCACATTAAATCTTTGAACTATTGACACAAACTCTTTAACCACTACCCACTCCCTATGATGCATAATTATGAGGACTCGTCAGTACTGAATATTGGAATACTTGCAAAGAATGCGAAAGGGTACCTTTTATTCATAATAAAGAATACCTGAATCTTTAATACCTTGTTTAAACACTAAACTAAGTTTAGAAAATGATCTCGTAATGTACTTTTTTGAGAGTTTATTTAATATGACCCGTGATCTGTCTCTATGGAATAATATCATTATGTTTTATAGAAGTTTGGATTAAAACTTATTTGCTCTACTTATTCCAGGTCTGACATATTTCCTTTTAAAGGGATTCTATAGTGTAAGGAATACAAACTTGTATTCTTACACTATAGTTCCCTTTGCCCCATCCTGGCACAGAAAGGATTTCAGACTCTCTGAACACTTACCCGATTTCAGCGCCCATCTACCTTGGCATGCAGAGCATGAGGACATCCAGGGTCAGGTGACCAAACGTCGCTAAACCACCAGGAAGTGCATTTAGTGGCTGGCTGAAAGCCACTAGAGGCAGTCTTTGCATTTCCTCAACTGCAATGATTTACATTGCAGGTCTAAGGGGGACTGGTACACTGCACCCATACCACTTCAATGAGATGTGGTCCATGTGCCTGTAGTGTCCCTTTTAAGCAACCTGTTTTGTGTTTGGGGTTAGAGGGTTAATGTTCAGATACAGAATTTATTTTTCTTCTTTCATTATATATATTGTTTATTTTTAAAGCCATACAATTACTCCATTCATAGTCCCAAAATGTATCAACTATGATATAAATGTTGCTGAAAAATGACATCTAATCTAAGCTTTAATGCAGATGGTGCATGGATCCTTTTTATATTTTTGAAACTGCCACGCAAAGGGAACGTCGGTAATCTGCAATTTATCCTAATTTATGCATTTTATGCAAAATATGATTTTTCTTGCTTGTTTTGCAGGGATATTCCTGGCTGATGACTTAATGAAAATCAAAAATTGCTTGCTTCCTGGTATAGGAGAGGTTAAACAGCAGTCTCTTGTGTCCTATCTTGTAGATAAGCAGATGGCTCCTGTCTGCTGTCTCTGTATTAAAGCCAATCCATTGCATTGATTTACTTTCATTGCATTGTGCAAACCTAAATTGGGGATAGCAGAGAGGCCACCATGAAGATGGGTTTATAGTTCCAACAAATGCCCTGGAACATCAATAATGTCTAGAAATAACCACATGTTCTTCAAGATGTTCACAAAACCTACACAATGTTAGTGCTGCTATAAAGAAGGATGTTGTTTGTAGAAGATATTTATAATGTAATTCTTGGCTTCCAGAGGCAGATTTTGTACTCATGGGTTAAGATGATAAAAGGACAGGACATAGGCCGGTATAGATAACCTACAGGCTGTAGGTTCATTAAAAAAAAGTCAGAAAATTGTTTGTGTACGTTTGCATGTGTATGTGTATACCTCTAAAATCTCTTTCAACCTCTAACTTAAACACGTATTATAGAATTAATAATCATCTCACAGAAATCTCGCAGTCGCTCGGCTGGGAGAGTTGCATAAAACTGTTAGTCTGACCTATGTCTATCTTAACACCTATCCTTTGTGCATAAATGTGATAATTTGGCCCTCAAATATATTGTGTAATATTGCCTGAGTGTTCTGATTTAAATTTAAAGAGTAGCCTATTTTTTTTTATTTTTGTAAAACTGCATTCAGATGGAGTGCAATACCAGTTTTAATTGTGGTATTTAATGTCATGTCTTTGCATACTTGAAAAGCAGAACAATCTAAACTCCGATATTGACCTAACTTTTTAAAACCACTTTTCAGTTCACCTTTATTCAATGTGTCATCAGTGTTGGCATGTAGTAAATTTTATTTCTTGAGAGTTAAAAGGGACTTTCCAGTCTGTTTTTTTTTTTTTTTTATCATTATGTGGATAATGCATTCATATTTCAAAACCATTACCAGTACCTATGACAAAAAAAGCATGTTTGCATAGAACTTTGTTGTCACATGTGACCAAAACTTGGGATGAGAGGTTCGTCTAATTCGTTTTACCGAATCTTTATCAGCAGGTGAAATTCTGACTAGCTGAACCGCCACGTGTACAAAATTCTGTGTCCAGAAAAAAAAATTCAGACAGATTCTAGTGCTTGAAATGTCCTTTTTATATTTATATTTAATGCTTTCCACTGTATCAATATATGAGGCTTGGGGACAAACCTTGTTGTTCCATTCTTGGCAAGTATTTTCTTATAAATCTTTGATAAATTCAGCAACACCTTTGGAAAGCATCATGGGAGTTATAGTTTGTTGTTTGTGGTGTTTTTTTTTGTTCGTTTTTTAACCGCTAGGGATCTCCCTTTTCTCTAAACTTTGAGTAAAGCAATTGTTTGTTTTTGTTAAGCTCCTTTTGATCTTTTTCTTTTTTTTTCTCTTCTTCATGAACTGCCATGCAAAAAAAATCAGACTATTATTTGCATGGTGTTCTTTCACTTGTTTGTTATATGGCAAATTCCTGTAGATTTTAACACCAGAAGCAAATATGCTGATTTAAATATTGTTTCGCAAATGTGATTCCATAGGGTATGTAAGTGTGATTGCATTGTGCTTGGCTCTGTGAGTGTGTCTTGAAAGATTACAGGACTGCTCAATATCTTGTATTCATCCTGTAATCTTGCAGAAGAACACCAGCACTTGGGAAGAAACGGACTCTGTACTAGATATAGAAAAAATAAATATATCAAAAGCAGCACGCTTGACAGGTGACTGGGACCTCCTGGGATAATCACATATTCTGAGGACAGAGGAAAATGTTATTTATGTTTTATTCTTGTATTATCTGTTTTTCTTTTCCCAAGCCAAGCCGGATACAGCTGCTTTGGATTTTTTTTTTTTTTTTTTTTAAATCCTGCACCTGATATAGAGTGCTTATTTCAGTGGCCAGATTCTATGGTTTTCAACTTTGTTACCATGGTCTCTATACAGACCCTGTTAGACACTGTTTGACGTTTATAATTAATGAGTTGGTAAGACTTTGATGGCTATATTGTAATATTTGTTTAATTTTTGTTTTGTTTTGTTTTTATAGATACACAATATGAGGCTTATATGCTGGGATATGTTTTTTCGGAAGGATTTTTAGAATTCCATGTCCCTGGTTTATTGACTCAATTTGCCTCCTGGGGTGAAACTTCCTCCAAGTCTCCACCAGATGCTAACTCCACTACTATAGTATGCAAAGTATACGCCTACAGTGTGTACGAATAGTCTATTGCCATTTAGTAGTGTTATCTGTAATTCAACAGACAACATACTTTTTTTTTTTTTTTTTCACCACATTTAAACTTAGTGGTGCAAATAGTTTTTATCCAGTATGCTAGCTGTTTTCTAATAGACGTTTTTTTCCAATTCCCTACGCTAGTAAATCATTTAAATATTTGATAAAATAAATAAAGACAAATGCAAAATGCCTGTAAATTTTCTAGATATTGTGAAGGAAAATAATGAAGGGCATGTCTGAGTCAGCTTACTGATGGTAGATATCGATAATGTCTAGGATATGGATTTCTCTTTATTTAAAGAATTTGTCTTGGGAACCATACTGTTGCGAAGCTGGTACCTCATGATTTGTAGCCTTGCTGCTATACTATTTAGCCAACATAATGACTATATCTGGATGCATGTGATACTAGGTTGTTGCAGTTGTCACTTGAGCGTAGTTAATGCTGCTTGTTTATACCTGTCCTATATTTTGAGCTTTTATATTGTTCTTTTCCTGTGGTGTTTATTTTTTTATTTTATTTTTTATTTGTGCCAGTTAAGACTGCGTCCAGTACTCTGTATAGCATAACTATTATGCTTTATGACCTAATGGGCCATGCCTGCTATATATCTGTTGGTATGCGGTATTGCAGCCTCCCCAGACTAAGACATAACAATTGTTTACATTCATAAGTTTGGATTTCAACTGTCTTGGTAACTAGTTTACTTGGCGAATAAATTTTAATAAACTTACTTATTAGGGGATTTAATGGTACTCGTGTCTAAATTTATATTTCACAAATCCTTCATGTTGTGGTCCTTTAACTCAATGAAACCTAATTATATTGCATGTTGTATTTTCTTGTTGTGAAGTGTTTATTGTACTGTAACACTGAACAAATCCTATATATCAACATGGACTCTGCAATACCTCTCCAGTCTGTCATGTGCATACTGAGCCAGATGAATTGCATCAAGGGAGGGACTGATGATCAGGAAAAAAAAAAAAACATTTTGCTCTGCTTGCAATCCATAAATGTTTAGCAACGTAATATGTAGATACAGTACCTTTATAAAAAGTAAAAACTTGCTAAATAAAAAAAATTCCATTCCTCCTCAATCAGTAAGAAGGCATATCACGTTCATATCATAAAAAAAACACCACACTAATGCAAATACCATAACATGGATGTAAACCATAAATAATATAGAAGAATTTACATATATTGATTAAACAGCTGACAGCATTTTCTGACAGTATTTAATGTGGCGTGAATATGTAATGAATTGTTGGCCACATTTGAACGGTATGTTTTGAACAGTATGTTTGCCAGGGGGATTGGGACCCCCATTGGCACATCTAGTTAAAATTATATTGTTACATTCACTACAGACACAGAAATTTTTACCTCATCTCCTTTTCTAACCCACCAGGATCAAAGCAAATGCAAGATAGTGCGTTGTTTGAAGGTGTATGTTGTGTGTGTGTGTATGCTTTACGTATGTACATACGTAAATACTTAAAATTAATTATACATAGAGTGAAGATTGTTTTTACCATAATCCTTGACCGTAATGTTTGTGATTAATATAGAATCAGCTAATGAGGTTTGATGGAATAGGACATTTTCCTGTGAAAGTAAGATGTGTTAATGCACTCTGCTGGTGTCACAAGAGCAAAGGAGCAAATTGCTTTTTAGATTAACATTTAATTAATAATGAGATCTGCTAAGAGGCGTGCGAGTTTTGTGTGCGTGTAAATGGGTAAAAAAAATTATATTAAAACTTTTTATCATATTGCTTTACATTTATGATTGTCTAAAAAAAAAAAAATCCTTCTATTGTATTTGCACGCTAGCGCTATAAATAAGCTGCGTTCATCCATTTTGCCCCATGTGCGGACTGTATCCATCCATTTTGCCCCCTGTGCATCCGTTCAGGCCCGGTGCACACGAAGCCTACAAGCAATCTGCCCTATGGACATACTGTATTGAGTCCAATTTTTATATTTCTCAAAGGTTTGAAAAAAATCTGTTCAGTATACTTGCTATGTGTTTGCAGAGTCCAAAGTCTCTTTTGGACTTAACTCAGCAAAATTCTTTGTTAAAACTTGGGAGGGAAGAGAGAGATTTTAAACTTCCCCAATCTGTCCTTCCCGACCTGGCACTCGGCCCTTTTTATTCTCTGTGGGCAGCTGAGACGTTATGATTATATTTCACATAAGTAAGTCTTATTGAATAAATAATACCCTTATGTATTTTTAATTGAGCCTGGGCAAGTGGATAGAGTCAAAGGAATTAAAAGGTTGCACTGAAGCTTAAGGTGAACCGCACACTTTGTTTAAACCAAGGACGATTTGTTCTGTAAATGATCACAGGAATGCTGAGCTTTAAAACTTAGTGGTTGTAGCTTTGTATAGATCATCTAGCGATAATTATAAAAATAGGCTAAATAGTGAAAAATAAGGACTAAACGAAATTAACAAAACTAAATAAATAATAAAACTGCCATGTAACACTGTAGTCAAACAAAAACGTTTTTGGTGCATAGATCAAGTCCCTGCAGTCTCGCTGCTGAATTGTGCCATTTAGGAGTTAAATATTTTTGTTTGTGTCTATGCAGCCCTAGTCACACATGCCCTGACTGTGACTGACACAGCCTGTATGGGGAAAAAAAACAAAACATTTCAATAAAATGTTAACTTACTTTAGAAGTTTGGATCTGCTGCTCTATAAATGCACACACAGGGGGTTATTGTAATGTCTAGCAAGCTATTAGCAGTACAGGAGATAAGAAATTCTAAATTAAACAGAATTTGCAATAAAGGAAGTGTAAACATTAGATGACTTGTTACAGGAAGTGTTTAGGAAGACAGTGCACATTACATGAAGGGACGACTGATTAGACTGGTATAAACAAAGTAATTTAACTCTTAGATGGCAGAGAATTGAGCAGTGAAACTGCAGGGGCATGATCTATACATTAAAACTGCTTCATTAAAGTTGTCTTGCTGACTATAGTGTCTCTTTGAGTTTGGAAATAGCTACAAGCCCATTAGATAAAACCAATCAGACATCAGTGCTGTTGATCTAAAAAAAAAAATGAAACACAAGTAAATTAAGTGATTTCTTCATGACAAAATCTGTTTACTCTGGATCTGTTTTTAATTAATATCGCTTTTCACTTGAAATGCCTGTTAAAAGAGTAAAAATGGTATTAAAAATAATGTACAACAAGAAAAATGCCTGAGCTAAGCACTTGTTTTTAAATATGCAGAATATAATATTAACTGCTTTAAAAGTGGGAACAAATTGAGCACGCTATTCATTAAACAATGTGTAGTGAACAAAAATCTTTCCAAGTTCAGAATAAAATGGCAGTTGAAAATAAACGTAGATTATATTTTCGCTTATTTTGCAAATAAACGTGACTTGCAGTTAGAAGAATGTAGAAGTCACTGTGCTATCTCGGAAAGGCAAAATAAAAAGAGTAAACAATGAATATAAGAAAGGCATGGGTTAGGCAGAAGTTATCCTTTTACTGAACCATGTTTATGGGATGGCAAAATAAACACGTTCCTTGCAGATTATTTGCAAGAAAACAAATTTGTAGGGAAATTGGCTGTTTATGTTGATGCACAAATACTCATCATCTGATTCCTCGCACAGTGAATTTGCCATTCATTAGCATTAAGTAATGCACAACTACATAAATGTAGAGCGAGCCAATTTCAAATCCATTACCCATTATGCTGTTGAAGGAGCTACTGTTTTCTAATTTCCAAAATCTGAATGTCCTACTGCATCACCTGCACCCACTTCATCTCAATGTGTGTGGTATCCCTAATCTCTCCTGGTAGTCCGAGTATCTTGTACATAGATATTAAACACCAGCTGTCATGGAAATTTTGTCCAACCATCACAGTTGATTGGATCTGATTATGCCTCATCACTTTTGCAATTCAGGACAAATGTTCATCCGTTCTGAATTTTTATTTATTCCTTTTAAAACCATATAAAATCAATGACCACTCCTAAAATAAAAAATATATATTGTTTTCGAGCACACCACAATGGGCTTGTTGGCGACCAAACTCAGGACTAAAAAACAGAAAAATAGAATGTACGATAAAGGCAATAATTACATCTGAATCCTTTTTTGTGTGCTCACAATATTGTAATATTGTAATGTTGGCACCTTTTAAGTAATGTATGCGATTTTTATTATTTTTAATTTGCACTGAGTTTTCTGCTTTGCCCCTTTTCTATGTTTGTCTAGTTTATATTTTAATGTGGGAGGACTCTGATTTCTGTACACTTTGAACAGTGATTTGGATTCCTTTTCTTTTGGTGCATAACATGAGCCATTGAAGAAGCTCTTAAAGTTGTGAGTAGCTACTGTTAAAATGTAATCTATATCTATGGTATAATCTATACTATTAGACAATATTTTACGGTCTGTGATTAATTTAGAAAATTAAAATTCTTGTGGAAATACCTGCAGTGCTTACAAGTATTTTAATTTAGCCTGTACGAGCATAACACACACGGTTACCAATTTTAATGTGCAAGACTGAAAATAAAACAAAAACGCTCTTCCAGGAACACCCATGATCTGAGTTTTGATAGACTCAGACAGAGGACCAATTATCCTTGGACCATACCATCTAAGTTGGAGGACAATATTATTAAGGTCAGTCAGTACTGGCGAGCTGCTTCTCTCAGATTTATATCTATCTTCGTGACTGATCTCCCATTATCACTGATTCATTATGGGTATTATGATTATATTACAAGGATAAATAGAGCTCAAGTTAAAAATGCCCTTTGAAGTACTATAATTTCCATCTCTGTTCTTGTGTTCAATGAACCTCAGTCACCCTTTCTCCTTTCTTCTGACCAGCATTTCAAATAATACTTTTTACAACAGTTGCAACAGCTTTGGTAGATATGTTCTCGGAGTGTAAACATGTCATAATGTCTGGCTTACAGTCTGCCAGAAAACTACTCTGCTTCAACTTTCACTCAATTTTGTAACATTAAATAGTCTAATTCCCATTTCCTGGGATCCTGCAATACTTGCAGTTGTTTTTTTGTTTTTGTTTTTAATTTAAAATATGTATTGTTTGTTTTAAGTTTTTTGATTTTATTACTTTTTTACTTGTATTTTTAGCAACGTAAAATAATCACAATATAATCTAACTTTTTGGAATCTGAAATGAAATGTGCTGAGTGAGACATTATAGAACTCCCCACACACACGCACACACTACTTGTAAAAGTATTGTTGAAATACAAACCTAACTCCTGTTGTGTATGTCTATCTGTACTATCTCAAGAGGCTCCTGGATGAGTTATACTTGAATTTACCTATTTGTTATGTTGTTTGGATCTTTACAGAACTTAGAGGCAACTTATTTATAAAATATTTTCCAAGAATTTACTTTTTTCTTGTTTTAAAGTATTTGCCCTCATATAGTTTTGTGTGATACAGAATATTCAGTTATAATAGTTAAAATGTGGAGTAACAATTTGTTAATCCGAGGGGAGATTTTGGAGTCAAGAAGGATTTTTTTTTCTCCCATTTTTCAGCAAAATTGGGCATTGTAACAAATTGGATCCACAACAGAAACTGTTGTGTGAGGTTGAACTTAATGAACTTGAGTCTTGTAGTTATATAGCATTTTTTTTTTTTTTTAATCATGAAAATATCAGAGTGCATATACCCCCACACAGTGTCACATTAGAAGATGTTTGGTACATGCCAGTGTACAAACATACATACTCTCATGCCAGGGACCATTCAAAAGACTCAGACCAGAGCCCACCCACAGGAACCACCAGACTATATTAACATATGGGATTTGGCTTTGGTTATAACTTATAGGTCAATTCACATAACCTGACCATCATTAATAATTACATAATCACTTAAACCAATTGAAGCTACCAGCCTCAGGACACCAGTCCCACGTTTAGTCATACTCCCACATAACCAGAGTTTGGGTCCTATGAAGTCATAAGCTTAAATAGGTACACCCTTCCCCTGGGTTACAGGTGACACATTCATCTTTACAAAGCAGTGACCAAGACAAAAATTCATGCAATATTTTTATTTCTTTACATTTTATTTTTTTAAGAAGTTTAAAGATCCACATTCAAGATAAATAAATACAATCAGTAGTAATGTAGTTTGTAGTTACCGTTAATGTAGTGGTTTTGGTGCCAAGACTCTGTCTCTGCAGTCTGACAAATGTGAGCATGTCAAAAATGGCAATGTTTACTTTTGTCAGTCAAGATGTGAAGAATCCAGTTGTCTGATTGCGACAAATGCTGTGCATGTCTAATAGGTCCCCAATGCTACTTTTATGAGAAGCTTTGAATACAGGGCTTGACAAAATTGTTTTGAAGTTAAGAGCTAGGTTTTTGTATTTTCTAACAAAGCTTTGTTTTCAGGGGAAAAAAAAATACAATTCTTTAAAGGGACACTATAGTCACCAGAATCACTACAGCTTGATGTAGTGGTTCTGGTGTTTATAGCCTGTCTCTTCAGGCTTTTCAATTTAAACACTACCTTTTCAGAGTGAGTGACAGTCACTAGAAGTGCTTCCTAGTCCAGTGCCTCTCACACTCACAAATTCTTGTTGTTTTTTATTTTATTTCAATTTAAATCCACCCAGCCTAACTAGCTTTAAAAGAGCAGGAATTGATCCTTTCCCTGGGGTCCAGTGGGGCTGCTCCCTCGAGCGCTGTTTAGTGATGCTGGACTGGAGTGATGTCATATTCCTGCTCTCAGCATCACTGCAAGGTGTGCATGGGAGCAAAGCAAGAATATTTCAGCTCTCCGAGCCTGCCTCCTTCATTCTCCCTCATCTGCCCTCCTCGTAAGGACAGAATTCCTAGTCGCCATGGTTTGTCAAGCTCTGATATGACTAAAGATCATCTGGAAAGCTGTATTACCAGCTTTCTTATGAAGGAGAGGTTGATAATGTACTGTAAGGAACACTAACGATACATATATCTAATGTTTGTGCTCTTTAAAGGACCACTATAGGCACCCAGACCACTTCAGTTCAATGAAGTGGTCTGGGTACCAGGTCCAGCTAGGGTTAACCCTGCAGCTGTAAACATAGCAGTTTCAGAGAAACTGCTATGTTTACATTAGGGTTAATTCAACCTCTAGTGGCTGTCTCATTGACAGCCACCAGAGGCGCTTCTGCGTTTCTCACTGTGAAAATCAGTAATGCTTTCCTATGGACTGATTGAATGTGCGCGCGGCTCTTGCCGCACATGCGCATTCGGCGCTGACGTCGGCAGAGGGAGGAGAGTTCCCAGAGGGAACCCGGCACTGGAGAAAGGTAAGAGTTTAACCCCGTCAGCCCGGCGAGAGTGGGACCCTGAGGGTGGGGGGGGGGGGGACCTAAAGTCCCTATAGGGCCATGAAAATGAGTTTGTTTTCCTGGCACTATAGTGGTCCTTTAATATAAAATACATGCATATATATGCCAAAACGTTTGTGGTGAGACCAAACACATTAATACTCCCCAAAGTGTAAATAGAACATTTATTGTTGTGCATCACCTGCATATTTCAAGTTTGACTTTGGAAAGTCCCCCTTGGGCACAAATGGGTACAGAAGCTCGAGAAATTGTTTCCATGGCTATTCCCAGTTTGACATGTGTGTGTGTATATATATATATATATATATATGTCTCTGTATAAATATATCTCACATACAACCTGCAACTCAACTACTTATTGAGTATGTTTCTTATATTTAGTGTTTTGGGATGTTTCGTACCAATTCTTCAGACTATGCATTACATATCAAGTTTGGGAAAATATATTAGCCTCCGTTATTTACGAACACTAATCCGAAATTCTGTTTGTTGTAACAAAAATTTAGGCGGCGTCCTAGTCTAGTGCTTCCTTATTTGCATACGCAGCACAAAGGCTGCTGGGGAATCTTGTTAAGCATTAAAACATGAAAGACATTCCACTGCTCGCACAAGCAAACAAACAAAACTAAAAAAAACACTTCTCTAAATCCTTTGCAAGCCCTCCCCTACTAACCCCGCCCAGATTTTCTGTGGATGTCCAATCACAGACTTCCCAATAAAGCTCAATGAGAAGTCTTTTTACAAGTCATGCTCTGTGGGCAATTGGCTGCCTCTTGAGTGTGGCTGCACTAATCTAGACAACTAGGAAGTAACATTACCAGTTCTCTTACAGCCAGGAGGGCGTAACCAGTATAATTCATAATAGTACCAATTTGTATTGAACACTTTTTATAAAATAAAAAAAAATACACACTTTTCACACACAAAGCACTTCAGCAACTTGAAGTACTAGAGGGGTCTGGAGTGTTCCTTTCAAAACACTTTTTTTTAACACTGAATGAAAGGGCTGTGCCAGGGGTCCCCAGACACTGCTTTCACTTCAATTAGATCAGGCAGTTACAGTGCCTACACTGACTCTGATTTCCAATCTTACATTGTAAGTTTTTTAAATGTACATATAAATTGCATTGTTTACTGACATCAGCACAAATAACATTGCTTAAGGTAATCCAGGAGATAAATGAAACGGAGAAGAATCATCATGCACAAACAAGTCAATAAACTCTCATCCATGTATTTAAAACTAATCAATGCTTAAAATATTGTTTTTATTTGCTTGTTTGTAATTAGCATAACCATTAGAGCAGCATCTTTAAACATGATCACGTTATATAAAAAAGCTTTACAGTTGAACTCTTTCAGGACAGCTCGTAGTCTCTACTGATGGGACGTGAGCTATACAATGTCCCGGTGCTTAGCATTAAATTAGTCATCAGCACTAGGATTAATTTGGGATCAGTAGGGACCCATTTAGTACAATCTGTTGTAGCTTTAGGGATAAGGACTATGTTCAATGTGACACCACCCCTTTTTATCTTTAAAATCTTAGCACGTGCATAATTGCAGTATTCTAATTTATTTTTATTTTTTTACGGATGGATATTTATTATAATGAAGCATAGTGTTTATATTCTATAGTTTTTGTGTTTTTCTTTTTCTTTTTTTTTTACTTAAAAATTTACTGATCCATCAATGCTCTCAAGAATGACCTTAAAGGGACACTGCAAACACCATAACCACTAAATTTTGTTATGGTTTTGTTGCCCAGTGTGCCCCACTATACTCCCTGTTGCAAGGATTCAGACCGTTTTAGTGTGTGAATGTACGTATGTGTGTATATTTATCTTTATATTTTTCCCTGATTGAAAATGTGTAAAGTATTTTACAACTGTAAACAAATGAGAAACCTAGTTTTGTTGTTGAACCCTGTTTGTCATGAAAACCCACGTTGTGTTTATCTTGCTTTAAAGGACAACTGTCACCTCAAAACTATTTTAGCATAATAAAAAAAATAAAATATAGAAAAGTATGTGTTAAATAAAATTAGAAAAACAAACCCCTAGTTTTAGTGTATGGATTCTTAAGCCATATACATACACCTTGGGTCAAGGGTGTTTGAAAATTGGGGCTATCTGGACCAAGGCAGGACACATAGGAAGAATTTTAGCCTGTCAAATAGGGTAGTTATTAAAAGTAGAGAGAAATAATAAGAAAATGTATTTTTTTACTTTTTTCCTTAAGTTTATTATTCTATATTGAGACATTTGTGTTAACTTTTACTTTAATTTGCAATTAACGTTCAGTGTTTCGTATTTTTGTAATTGCTTGATATTATGTAGCATTAGGTCCGCTACCAAGAAGATTACATTTGCCTAGATTGTCAGTCAAATAGATTTCATTAAAATGCACAATATTGATGTTCTTCTGAAGGATTTATTTCATTATAAACCATGGTAAAAGGATTGCTTTCTTTGAAACTTTGGCTTAATCCCTTGAGAATTCTGTCATTTTAAAACACACATGCGCGTGCACACAAACACACTTAAAGTTGTAGAAGTATATTATATTAGTGATGTAACTAACTCGCTGATTAGCGTCGTGACTTTTATTTTCATGAATGAAATTGCTCGCCGATGCTGCATAGACTGCTGTACAAGCTCTTGGAGAGTCCATTGCAAATCACATAGCTGTAGCAATAATTGCAAACTCTAAATTGGAACTTGCTTTTAATCAGAGACAATTCCTAATTCCCTGTGACATCAAAGAGTGGATGATGGCTTTACTTGCACTAATTTTAGAATACCTAGCTAATGAATAGGGTGAAGGGAGACCAGGAGAAAGATATCAATGCCCTTTAATCTTTGAAGAAGCGCAAGTGGTTGTGGTGCTTGGCGTGTCCCTTTAAGCGATGCTGTCAATGTTCTCTTTGTTTCTGGTCGTCTTTGAGCAGACTGCAGAATGTTCAGAATATCTCGCATACATCTTTGTTGGAGCACACAGGTGCTGTATGAAGGCTTTAGTCATATACTTTTTGTTTTGTCCCTGTGATCTCCTTTTCATCCTCCTCCTCCTACTTGCACTCTACATGCATCCCTAGCCCTCCCCCACTCTACCCCCATCAACTGCAGATTTAGTTATGCATAGACAACTGTAGCAGAAAATCTAATTTGATGATTAGCAGAACTGCCAGGATCACTTCATGTCAAGAGATGCTATCTCTCTGCTTTCTCACTGATTAATCCCTCTCACAAAACAGCTGCAATGAACTTGCCCCTAAGGGCTGTTTGTAGCCATCAATATAGCTCAGCAGTGTCCCACCTATTGAAGACTGCCAGGGATGGCAAAGGTATAGCTTCCATGTGCGGCTCTCTTTGGAACACACACAGGAAACACAGTAGTGTTTTGTAGCTTGTAGTGGTTACTTTTATTTAGTTTTTTTTCTTTTTCTACTTTGTTTAATAAAGTGAGTTTTAATGTAGTATTATATTTTCTGGAAATATGGTCTGACCAATTCACAGAAACAAACTATACGACTATCTGGAAAAAAAAAAGCACCTTTTTACTGAAAAATCTGAGTTTTGAGTATTAAATAGGAACTGTGATCCTATTTAAATGGTGATCAGTCCATTCACTTACACCTATAAATGCTATTGACTGAGGCGCATAGCAAATACAAGTATAAGTGCACTTACGTTAGTCCTTGAAGGTGTAGTGGCCCTACAAATATACAATTGGGCATCTAACTTTTTCTTTTTATTTTTTATAACCTGGAAATTCCTCCAATGATATCATACATGCATGTGCCTGTGTGTTTTTTATATTCTACATCCTGCAGATGAAAGTGCCTTTTATGTAGTAAATCTCACCTTAAGTGACACCAATAAGATGCAAGTTTAAAACAAAAAGTAAAAATTACAAATTAGAATTTAAAAATGTCACAGCTATTATTTAGCTTTAAGTGAACTATTACGTTGTACTGAAGAATAATTGACATTTAAACCGTAAACGTGGGTAGACTTTAAAGGTGTTACTCCAAGCACCAGAAAAACTTCAGTGGAGTTCTTGAAACATACATAGACTAACCGCTTCGCAGCTGGAGGTGTCACCTCAGACAGTGTTATTAAATAGCCTGCTGGCTTATGTCAATTCTGTGCAAAATGTAGGTGTCAAATTACTTTTGCTTCTGTTTATGCAGCCCTAGCCACACCTCCCAGTGACTGACCCAGCCTGCAGAAAAAAAATATAATTTTCAATCAGATGTTAAAAGGACACTCCAGGCACCAAAAAAAAAAACCTAATCTAAATTAAGTTGTTATGGTGCCAGGAGGCCCCTGAAGGCACTCTTACCTCAAGAGGTTAAAAACCCAAATGTTGCCTGCAGAGCCAATATTAAAGAACGGTTTAACCCATTAGGTAAGAGGGCCTCCAGGCACCATAACAACTTACTTTAGATGAAGTTGTTTTGGTTTCTAAAATGTCCCTTTAAAGGGACACTGTAGGCATCTAGACCACTTCAGCTTATTGAAGTGGTCTGGGTGCCAACTCCCATCACCCTTAACCCTAGAGTGGTAATTATAGCAGTTTTTAATAAACTGCAATAATTACCTTTGATGGTTAACTCCTCCTCCTAGTGGCTGTCTACAGGACAGCCACTAGAGAGCCTTCCGGGCAGATAGGCGACTTTCGGTCGCCTAAACGACGTTGGACGTCCTCACACTATGCATGAGGACATCCAGCGTCTCCGAATCCCCATAGGAAAGCATTGAATAATGCTTTCCTTTTTGGAAATCATAATGCGAGCGTGGCCAGTCATGCGCATTAGGTCTTCCTAGTTGGTAGGGGAAGAACGTGGGCGGAGCTGAGCCAGCGCCGAGGGACATCGGCTCTGGGCCAGGTAAGTGACAGAAGGGGTTATGAACCCCTTCTGCACCACGGGGGATTGGAGGGGGTCCTTGACAAAGGGGAAAGCTGTTACTATAGTTTCTCTTTAACTTCCTTTAGAAGTTTTTTATACTTCTGCTCTGCACATGAAACATTAATCACACACAGGATGAAGGAGATACAAAATTCTAATTTAAACAGACTGTGCACTAACCGAAGTTTAAACATTTGATCTCTTCACAGGAAGTGTTTCGGAAGGGAGATGTGACTAGGGCTGTTTAAATAAAATGATTTAACTCCTAAATGGCAGAGAGTTGAGCAGTTATACTGCAGGGGCATTAACTATACACCAAAACTGCTGCCTATAATAAATTTGGGGATGTGGGATGGATCAGCCCTAAAGGGGTTACTACAACCAAAACCGTTTAGCAATTTCCTGGCTAATTCCTTCTAATATTTTCCTATTTTATATCAGCATTTTTTTCCTTTCATTCGTAATAAAAATAATCCTATGTAAGTAAACTAAATAACATCAGTACCAAATTAAACTCAACTTGTTAATCATGAACACAAAGTGCTTCTATTGTTATTTCCAGTGATTGCTTTGTTATTTTGTTAATTATTAGCCCCTGACCTATCTTAATCGCCTGATTGGCAAAGAGGCCAGTTGCAGGTTACTGCTTCATATGGTTTGTGAAGGGATTAAATGTCCCTCTGGCTTTTTACTGAAAGTACTGTAATTAACCCCTCCCTGTTACAGACCACAGGCTATGTGCTATAGATTTATTTATTTTTTATTTTCGTTTTTTTTAAGTATACGGATCAATGCTTTTGGGTCTTTGTATAAAAGTTTGGATGGGTGGTTGGGGGAGATCTTTGAACTTCAGTGCATTGACAAGTGCATTTGAATGATGCACACATTTATTTGAGGAATGCTGCAGTCAAAACACTTCAGTTGTATGAAAACACGCAATGACGACTCTGTTTAAAGGGCACTACACTAAATCACTTTTATTTATTTTTTTATTTACTACTTAACCTTGTTTAGCTCTGTGTGCCTTTTCTGCTGAAATTGAAGATTATACTAGCTTTAGTGTACTAATAATCTTAATTTTAGTCATGACAGGAGGCGAATATTTGCATATCTTTCTTTACTGAAAACTCCAGCAGCATAGAAACAGTAACAACCAATCAGAGAAAAGATATGGTGCCCATAAAAGGCCCTGTCTATGACATCACTTCCTCTTTCTTTGAAGCGAAACAATAAATATCAACAATAAACATAATCATATTACGTCAACAGTTCCACAACATATTAGAATAATCAACTCCAGTAGTTCCGTGATGTAGAGTTATGGAAGGTGAGTCTTTGTCTTGATGAGAAGACGTTCACGCTGTAAGAAAAAGAAAAAGGTGAAAGGACTCTGGCGTGGTAGCTTGTCCGCATACAATAAACATTAAGAATCTGATATACCAATGGATACTAGAATGAGTAACATATCAATATATATTAATTCTAAAGCAATGATATTTAAGAATCTGTAAACACAACATAATTCAAGGTACATGTCTAATTATTCAACCTATACAAGTCTCTCAAGCCACATATCTAAGTAGCAAACATACAACCATAACGTACTTACCTTCCTGAACATAGAGGGCATATTCTGTTAAACACGAGAAAAAACATGGGAGGGATCCTATAGGGTGGGAAATATTCGCCTCCTGTCATGACTAAAATTAAGATTATTAGTACACTAAAGCTAGTATAATCTTCAATTTTACCACATGACAGGAGGCTTCATATTTGCATTTTTAAAGCTTAGAATTGACCAGTGTGAAGGAAGTATGAGATGTTTGCCGAAATAGAGCGTTCTAAACGTACCCTCTCGCGCTCAAACCGCGCATCGTATAATGTCGGTTAGGGAAGCGTCGGCCGAAAAGGACTTGTGGGGCCACCGCACCCTTGACCGAGTGGGCTCCGAAACAAGGTTCGACGCTCGTTAGATGCAATAGCCCGCGGCTCCATCTAGCCAGTGCAGTGGTAGGCACCTCTCCATGAGATTCCACGTAAGAAGTCAGGAGTAGACCCGTCGCATGAATACGAAGGGGAATGATTTCGGTACACCCCATTAGCGTTCCGACCACACCTAGTTTGGTGTCTGACACAAAGTATGGGTATGACACCGAAGATGAACTGGACTAGTTCGTCTCGCTATGGTAAAGGTAATCCCATCTGGTGTGATAGAGGAAACCATCCATATCGAAAGCCCTAACGTCCGTCACCCGTCTAAATAAGGCGAAGCATAACAAGCGGGCTACTTTGGCTGAAAGTTGTTTCCGTGACAAACAAGGATTGTCCTGCTATTCCCCCAAGGAATAACAGCACCACATTCACCTGCCAGAGGTGTGAATACTTGGGTGCCGGGTCTCGATAATTCGGCACCCCGTATCAGTCGACAAACCGGTGGATCTTGACCTACTGGTCCGCCCTGTACCGGAACGTGCGCCACCGATATGGCAGATCCGATCACGTTGAGGGACCGATATGACCGCCCCAACGAGACCAGGTGTGACAGATAGTTAAGGATCGGTGGGGTAGGTGCGGTAAAGGGATCGGAATCCCTTTCCACCCAACATACACTCCAGGCCGGACAGGCAGAAATATAGCATTTCCTGGTGCCGGGGGCCTGAGTCCCATCAGAGGTCTTTAGTTGATGCAATAGGTCGTGGACATTTCAGGAGGCCCTGAAATCGTTCAGTCCACTAGTGCCAGTCGTCCTTCCATGACAAAGAAGTGGGCTTCCCCTTGAGGTCCCGTCAAAATAGAGGGAAGGTAGGGAGTGGTAGAGGGTCCTCGCGAGATGTCCCCAGGTGATCCGGGAACCACGGTTGGCATTGTCCGAGGAGTGTCAGGAGCGATATCCTGTGTGTGCGTGTGTATCGAAATAACCCTTGCCATTGCGGAGAGCGGTTGGGTCCGTTTGAATGGATTCATCCACCACTACGCATCCGGAGGAAGAGTAAATGATTGATTCGCCGATCCAAGTTTGCAAGTGAAGTAGTCACCATCGAAATTCCGTCCTCACTTCTGCCGACAGTGGTCGCATGAGTGACCGGCGTGTGCGTATCTAACCAGCAGTCGTTGTATGGCCCCGTAGCGTAGTGGGTCAGGGGATATCGATTGTATGGAGGAGGAGAGGAATCCCACAATCCGGTGAATATTCTGAGAGGAATCGTATCCAACCTTAGATCGTGTCCGACATCCAACCGTATAGGGGTGATCTTGTTGGGGACCGACGCGTAACGTAGTTCTCCAAGCCGATGTCGAAACCGAGGAACTGACCCGACACAGATGGGGGAGCAATTGTCTGCGTACTACCAAACAAAAAACCCGTGAAGTCCAGAACGTGAACGTCAAATTTGACTGCAAACGTAGTCTGGATTCGCAAGGGGTCAGCAAGTCCTCCAGGTACACGGGACATCGCACGTCCAAATTCGCGGATGTGAGCCCTCACCGGCTTCAGTAGCTTTGTGGGTACCACAGCGTCGTAAACTGCTGTGTTAGTCCTCATCACTGGGATCGGAGGAAAACTAGATAGTTTAGAGTAGCGGATATTGACAAGTATGTGTCCTCAGGGTCCCGATGTGTAAACCAGTCGCTATCGTTCAGGAGATCTAGAAGAAGGTAGATTTTCCCTATCCTGAAGCGTTTGTATACCACGTAGGAGTTCCCTTGATGATAGGTTGACTCACTAGTAGATGAAGCGGTTGGTGGTTCGGTTCCGCTACCGACCAGTCCTCCCAAAAAAGACACCTTTCCCCGAAGGGGTGTGGAGGATTTGCCTCAGGGAGGTGTGGGCTAAAGTTAGTGTGGTGGGTGAGTTCCCACCGTCAAATAGTAGGTCTTGTGCTTCTGGGTCGAATACTAGTCGATCTTACGTTCCACTTCCTCAGATGGCGAGTTGTCTTCGTGTGAGTGATCTATTATGTCCAACGTGCGTGGTGGATATCTACTTGGACATGAAGGTCTCCAGCAAGCAGTTTGGGGCAGAGCTCCTAACAAGAAAAAACATACTCCATTGAGTAGGCTAGAAGTCCTAGGGGGTTGAGAGTGTTCTCCATGACCCGTTCTCATCCTGTTGGGAGATAGTAGTCAGTGGGAGTAGTGTTTGAGGGTCAGCCCGTAGGGGTGTTAGACTCCCGGTAGCACTGGGGGTCACCCAGGTAAAGCGGCTTGAATTGCCTGCATCAGGTTGTCTGAACGTATGAAATACTCGTGTCAAGTGTAGAGGGGTCACCTCCATTAGTTTAATCCGGCTATTGGGAGCTGTGGCGTAGGCGCGATTGACCGGTAGAGCGGGTCCGGTTAGCTGGGTGCACCATAAATGCACGCCAGAGCTGTAAGCACGGATGTAACTATACTGGCTTATTATAGAAGCGCGTGGGACCTGCCCCCATAAGGTCTGCAATCGCAGGGTCCACGTGTATACGACTGGGGTCATCCCAGGTGGTGTGCCATGGTAACCCAGAGGGCACCCACATTATAGTTGTTGTTGGCACCTTGCAAGTATTGCATGCATGTCTGGGGGCCACACCCAGGTGGTGTGCCATGAAAATTTGCTCAGAGGACACCCACGTTCAATATTTACGCCAGGTACAGTAAATGTACGGATATGTATCCCTGTGAAGGGTACTCCGCAATACACTCAGTACACTCATGATCCTGCCTGCAAATCGTATCCAGCAAGGTGGTACTGATGCTTTAATGTAAAACTGCCAGGCAGTGTTTGAGCATCCATATATGTATGCAGTAATCAGTGATAAAGTTGAGGCGTAGAACTTTGTGCACTCTATCGGGGTTCACCCCGGGTGGTGTGCCGTGGTAATCCAGAGGACACCCACATAAACGTAAAGGTCTATGAGTGACCTTGCATGCATATCTGGGGGGTCACCCCAGGTGGTGTGCCATGAAAAATACCCAGAGGACACCCACATCAATGTAATGGTCTATGAATGACCTTGCGTGCATATCTGGGGGGGTCACCCCAGGTGGTGTGCCATGAAAAATACCCAGAGGGCATCCACATCAACGTAATGGTCTATGAATGACCTTGCATGCATATCTGGGGGGTCACCCCAGGTGGAGTGCCATGAAAAATACCCAGAGGGCATCCACATCAACGTAATGGTCTATGAATGACCTTGCATGCATATCTGGGGGTCACCCCAGGTGGTATGCCATGAAAGAATACTCAGAGGACACCCACATAGCTTTGCACCGTCAGGTACAGTAATATAATATGACCCTTTGTAGGGTACAGTAATACAAAATGCCCTTTGTGGGGTACAGAGATATAGTAGATCTTGTTATAGGTACAGTATATGTTTAGTATAACAACTGCGATATTGTATGGCTTCACAATAATACATAGATTGTGTGCTCAACATATAATCATCCATTGTAAGGCACCATGAGAGATATATCCATGAGAGTAAATAATTATAACTGTATCCATAAATGAAAGTGCCCAGAGAGGGGAAACCCTGAAGGGGTTAATCCAGATGCAGGGCGCGGTGATCGGGTAATTCCTGTAGGGTATAGTGATATAGTAGAACCCTGTGCAGGGTGTAGTAATATAGAATGACCCTGAGTAAGGTACAAAGACATAAAGATCCTGAGGTATAGGAAAAACATTGTGTCTCCTTTAATGCCTGCATGTAAATATATGTTTGGCAGACACTGTTGGCAGGCACTGTGGCAAAAAATCGCAACAGGGAAACGTTAAAGAATATCAGCACACGATCCTCTAGCCAGTGTGTACTTACACAGCAGGTTGAACTCTTGCTGAACAGGGGAGTTGAACTCATTGAGGAAAAAAATCACAGTGCAGAAGGGTATAGTAATACCAGATCCCCTGAGGGGAGGTGTAATGTGTTAAATGTCCCTGCAGGGATCCTTTAAATAGTATGTGTACAACAATACACTCCACAGCCTTCATAAATCATAAATAGTGCATGCTTTACATCCTTCACATAGATTCCGTATAGAAAAAAGGGTCCTTAGATGGCTTGTGGAAGGATATTTATATATTGGTATATATGTATATATTGGATATTGGTATACAAACTGCAAGTGAGTCAGTAATTGGGGCAGAAAAGAATGCCTTAAGAGCAATCCTTTATGTAGGACCCTGAGCCTGCTTCCACCAAAACCTACGCAAGGAGCTTAGTGTCCCTTCAAATATAATAAATTCCAGTTTATCCCTATGACAGGCACAGCTTAACAGACTAGGAGCTAATGATTATTGTGCATTCACTCTCCTGCAATAACAAGTCTTGGAGCAGCTCTAGTGCGTTGCGGCGGTCGGGTGATTTCCGAACTGCCGTGTGTGAGGTAGGGCGGCCGTCGCGGATCTCGCGAGCCGCGAGATCCAAGATGGCCGCCGGCCGCGTGTGTAAGAACTGCCCGCTCGCGGCTGCGAGCGGGCTGGAAGAAGAAACGCGGCAAACAGCAAAATTAACCCCGGCTACCCCCCACCCGGCCCCCTGTATGTAGAGGGAGCAGGTCCGCGCGGCGAGTGTGGCACGGACAGCCGTGACGCCCGCGGACCGCCGAACGGAGACAACATATAAATACACTTAAACAATAAATCCGACAAATTCGATGAAAAACAGGGGACTGGATATAGGAAAGGAAAGGGACAGGTTATAGGTAGTCAGGGTGAGAATAAAGTACAATAGCATTATGGAATAATTGATAAGACAGGTATATAGATAGAGAAGTAATGATTACTCTGACCTGTTGATGGCTGGAGCAGCAAAGAAAGAGGAAGTGATGTCATAGACAGGGCCTTTTATGGGCACCATATCTTTTCTCTGATTGGTTGTTACTGTTTCTATGCTGCTGGAGTTTTCAGTAAAGAAAGATATGCAAATATGAAGCCTCCTGTCATGTGGTAAAATTCTTTTGTAACATTTAGCATCTGGATTATTCCTGATGTTACAGGTTTACTGAATGTACCCAATCAGGGAGGAAAAACAAAAACTAGGTTCTCTGCACATTGACATGCGTTTCTGCTTGCACGTACTCTGGGAGTGCATGTGTGTGCAAGGGCAGTTGAGGTTAACACTAAACTCTGGCTGCACCTTATTTATGCAAGTAGCATGGATTCAAGATTTAGATTTGAAAGGGTTACCCCAACCACCATAACCACTTATGCTATATAAAGTGGTCACAGTATCCTGACACAGTGGTAGGGGTCTGGAAGTGCATTGTTTCTGCTTGAAACACTACACATCCATAGATATTCCTAATTTTGTGTTGGGGCTAGATACACCCCCAGGAAACCTGACTTACACAGCCCAGAACTCTGCACTAATGTCAATTCTTTGCATAAATTACGTCTGTCGTCAGTGCGCACTGCACAGTTATGTTGAGAGACATAACTGCAGGCTCTACCTACAAGGGAGAAGGTCTTCCCACTCACACTGAGGAAAGCCTCTCAATCCTCTATCTGGATATTTTTTTTTTTTTTTTTTATTTCCCTTACTCGTGAGTCCGAGATGGGCATATTATTGCGGTACAAACATTGTATAAGAAACAAGCATAGTCTGGCATTAGTCCTTCCAACTAGGTATAATACAACTGGCAAACTGGTGAGTTGGGGGTTTTGTGTATAAGAGAAATCGCTAACGTCTGGTATATGTGCTCAGATCTAATTGTGGTCCACGGCTCATGTGGTATATGTCGGTGAGGGAGCAATTCTCGCTGTGAGTATACTCTGCCTGCGGGCATGTTCACCTGAGTTAGTGGGGGGGCTGCTCCAGAGCGAAGGACGTGGAGCCAGTTAAGGTCTGATGTGTCTCTCGAGACTATCTCGTCGGTGCCATTCTATTTTGTGGTTGTCATGTGGTGTGGGCTGACGTGTGGGCTAGCGAGTAGGCCACGATCTAAGGTCCGCACTTTATGTCTGTGAGGGTTTAGAGGTCGGGCTAATGACCTTATGTGTTACGCCGCTGCATATAATGCAGAGGCGGGGGGTTGGGAGCCGCTATGGCCGTGGGCTCTCTACTGTCTGTGTGAGAGTGCGCTATATGTAAGTCTCGACCGGTCTGCGAGGGTGTTGGGTAAGTATTGGCCTCTGTGGTCGGTGAGAGCCTAAGCTCTAGTGTACCCAGAGTAAAAGGCTATCTGGATATTTTTCATTATCACACCCTCCCTCTTTTTTCATTCTCTCCCTTTCAAACACTCTGTGCGGGCTTTGAGCATGCGCATTTGCTGTGAGCGCTTTAAATCCTCCAATCAAAGGCTTCTCATTAAAATGTCGGCACAGCCCTCGTGTCCTGAAGATGGGGAAGCACTGGGATCTTCATCTGGTGCTGCATTACAGTGATGACTGGATAAAAGTCATTTTGGGGCACTTAAAGAATAATGCCAATAGGGCATTATTCAGATAAAACTGAAAAAATGGTTGGAGGAATTCTATAATCTCAGTTGAGCAGGACTGTTTTTATCTCTGGTTTCTGTTAATTTGCCATTTACTTACGGTTTTATATCCCCTATGCAAAATTATAAAGCTTTGTGGAATATGGTGGCAAGGCCAAAATAATTGGCCAGTCTCAATGTTCCCAAGCCGGCACAAATACTCACATACCTTTACACACAGATGCATATGGTTTGTTGATGCTATGTAAATGATAATGATGTCAGGCTTCGGTGGTGACGTCAGCAAGGGGGCAAAGCCAAGCATTATATGCTGTTTATTTCTAAACAGCTATTTGATGGAAAAATATTTAATTATGTTGTTTCAAAAAGTCGACCAAATTACGTGCTGTAGATAGTCAAACGCAAACCAACATAATGTATAATAATGTACAAATAATATAAATTTTGACTTCTTTGACAAAACTACAATAATCTGCCAATTTTGATTCCTTCTGGAACGTTCATTATGGAATATCTGGCTTCTCATTTAGTCCACCAGGTTAATCTTTATAACCCAGTGATCTAAATATTTTAGTCGCCAAACTTGCCCCCCTCCCCACCAGTTCCTTTGATAAAATGGGGGTGAGGGAAGGTGAAAAAAAAAGGGGGTAAAAACAATGCAAAGAAAAATAAATCACCAGCTCTCTACAAAATGTACTGCAAACTCCTCAATTTGCCTTTGAGAGAAAGCGGGAGGACAGATGGAATTTAGACAGGCGTTTAGAGTAATTACTCTGTAACAAGGATTTTGTTGTGAAATTAGTATCTTAAGGAGGTGGCACTGATATCTTTCAAAGGATGAATACCTCATTAAGAATCTGAATCAAGAAAATCGGAAAGTGGCAGTTTGCAATTGGTGCTCAGCAGACACCTGCCTGGTTTTAAATAACAGCTTTGTCCTTCGTCTTTTAAAAACTTGTATCAGTTTTGCCGAACTGCTTTGTTTAAGTGATACAAATCGCTTGTGTTTTGCATACCATGGAAGATCTGTAATTCCAAAAATGTATGTCACGGGAAGATAATCACGTCTGCTTGCAAGTTTATAATACCTTAACATTAGCAAAGGTGTTCTTATGTCTTGGTAAAAATGGCCATTAAAAGCTTTAATGTTCTGCTTTCTTTACCTAACAAATAGAAGAGGACATGTGATTTGAAGCTGGATTAGATCCAGTTTAGATGCCTAGATTGGATTTTGCATTCAGTCATTATTCAGACATCATGACTCTTGTTATAAGCACTTTAAAATTATCCTACGCATTCACTACACCAGCTCATTTGTTCCTTTCATAATGCTAAGAATCCGATGAAAATATATCTACTTGAACTTTTTTTTTCTTTTTCATCTTCTTTTGTGTTTTTTACATAAAACGTGAATGTTGCTTGTTTTGGGCAGTTTCCTAACTTTTTACGGATAATTTGTGCCAACATAACAGAAGCTTTGTCAGGATACACGCCTGCCAATTTTTCACAATATTTTAGTAGCTTCACAGGAGCAATTTAGTAATCTCTTAATACATATATACGACTACTATGTTGGCATACAGCTTGGTAACACTGTGCTTAAATGAATGGTATCTACATACACAAATTAGTTTTACATTAGTGTGCATATAAGTTGCATCTTATTATGAAATTGTGTACATTTCTAACATGTTAAGAGCAAATCAGTGGCATCTTGCTGTATAAATTAGTCGTATTTATGTGTGCAAATGAACCTTTTAATATGTAAATTATCGGCACCTGAGTAAGCCATGTTAGAACATCTTTGTAAACACTTTAGTTATATCTAGCATTTCTAAACACTGCATTATACAATTAAGCTGCATTTCTGTTACCTCCTCTATTAAGATTCAATCTCAGTGTTTACAGAGGGGATGTCCAACTTTTGCAATTAAAGGACCACTCTAGTGCCAGGAAAGCATACTCGTTAATGAGACAGCCACTAGAGGACATAGGGGGAAGGCTTAACCCATTCATAAACATAGCAGTTTCTCTGAAACTGCTATGTTTATGAAAAAATGGGTTAACCCTAGAAGGACCTGGCACCCAGACCACCTCTTTAAGCTGAAGTGGTCTGGGTGCCTAGAGTGGTCCTTTAAATGATGCACCATTTTTTGTAAAGTCAGCTGCTATGTAAATTGCATAGAATACTACAAAATAAGTAGGAAGCTGTTACTGACCTTTGAATGCAGATAATTGTACTATAATTAAGCTGACCGTATGAATTTAAAGCTAACTAAAAACAAATCGATACCGAAAGATGTAATCAGCATAGCCAACACTGGCCTAGTAAAATTAGAGGGAACAATATTCTAATAATGCTTATTAACCAAGGAGAAGGTATGCCACTGCCTCAAGGTCTACAGCACCACTATGTGCATCTGTGCGCTGCGGTGGTTAGGGTGCTAGGAGTGTCCAGATGATCCTCCCCTATAATATATATATATATATATATATATATATATATTGCCTTGTTGTCTTGTTGTCTTGTACCTTACATGCCCCAGAAATCTATTGACAGGGGCTTGTTTTATCTCTATCGTATGTGCATCAAGGCAGTGATTATTTAATGGACACTTTTTCGGCCTTCCCACAGTGCTGTATTAATATCAGTATGCCGGTACCTGCAAACTCCCTTACAGTTATGGTAGCTATTAGTCATCAATTTCCAAAATGTATTATACAAAGTGATAGACAGAAAAATAAATTTCACATGCTAACATACTAGGAATAAGACTATTCTAAATAAGCAACACTACTCTGATACATGTGTTTTATTTATCACCCCTCCACCCACCCCGGATTGTGAAAGCATGAACTCTGCCAGCAATCTATCCATATTTGTATTTTAACCTATTTTTGTTATGGCTCATAAAATGCCTGCGTGCCAAGGGACACGTGAAGACAGACTTTCACATGTTCCCAGTGTGTCGTGCTTAGGAGAATGAAATGGTGTTTATCTGCAATTACCATCCACTGAAAATGTTGACTTAAGGTAAATTGCTCAGGGTTATTCAGGGTGCTCAGCTAGTGTGCTGTGTGGCAGGTATCAATAATATGTCTTAAAGTACAACACTTTTAAACATCGATATTCCCTGAAAATAATCGCAATAGCAGAATCGCTTATAGAGATCATATTTAATATGCTTTTTAAATATTTTTTTAGAATATTATGTATAATGTCAATAATTTTGTTTATAAAAACGATTCTCGTGCTGCATTTTAGATATATATATATATATATATATATATATATATATATATATATATAAAAACCCTGTTTAGTGCAAATTCAAAGTGAATTTCAAATTTAAAGGGACACTTTAGGCACCTAGTTCCCTCTATCTCATTGAAGTGGTCTAGGTGTAATGCACCTGTTGTTTTAACTGTACAACTGAAAACTTTGCCGTCTTGCAGAAACAGAAATGTTTACACATCAAGTTTAAAATGTCTCTAGTTGGATTGGCTGAGATCATCAAGATTGATGGTCTCAGCCAAGGAGGCGGGGCTCTGTCATGGATAATGGCACACCTCAGTGTGTCATAAGTTTGCCATGGCTAAAATCTAAAATTTACCTTTAATTCACCTTGAATTCTCATTTTAGTAAATAACCCTGTAACACTCTGTCTTGGGTATACTTTATACCTTCAATGTATGGTAAAGTTTTAACCTTTTATGTGTGCTTATAATTATACAAATCATATTTTAATAAATATAGCAAATATAATGGGCGATGTTGGCTGGCAACTATGGTTTTCCATCAATTACCCCTTTTTTATTTTTTTATATATATATATTTTTTTTAGATTACTGCTCGAGTGCCTGCCTAATATCTACCTATCCATCACATTTGTATATTTATTTTTAAAAATGTGACTTTATATAACAAGTGCTGTTGCAAAATATAGATATTTGGTTATCATGGAGAATATTCCGCACTCTAATAAATAAAATTCTCTTGCATGTTTCTGCCCAGATACAAATACTTGCATGTTTCTGCCCAGAATCCCTTGCTGCAACTGATGCAGTGTTTGCTATATAATTGTGTGTATAGCAGATTAATGGACTGTTCCAGACATGTGACTCTGCTCAGAAGTGTTCTTTATCATTATTGTATCAATGTATTAATTGCTTTGCTGTCAGGCATCCCCATAATTTATTGTTTTGTAAAGCGTTGTTGAACTCCACCAGAGGTCAGGCTGATATATGCCTGTGTGCATGTGCATAAAATACAGGATTTTGCCCTAGAAATCTAGAATGTAAAAGCTGTAATGTCTCCCATCCCAAGCCTTGCTGTTTATTTTTATTTTTTTTAAAAAATATTTTATTATTTAATCTACAAGATATCCTTATATATTACCGGTATATCCTCACATATTTATACCCTTCCACTTGTGAAAAACAATTCTACTAGGAGAAGTTTTTAATTAAAACGCAGTCTTATAAAATAGTGTTTACTCATTATTCCCGTAAATGTGCCACTTCCTATTCCCTTATATTTTATTGAACAACCTAGTGAAGTTACCCAAAGGCAGTATTTCACAATAGTTATCCAGTTTAAACAGAATCTAATGACACGTGTAAAAGAAGGTCATATGTATTAAAATAGAAACATGTCTATCTTGGAGGTGAAATCTAAATGTATCTAAACTTGTATGCTGTAGGCCATTTTTTTTTTTCTCTGTTGATTAAAGGTACGCCTGCTCATGAAAGTATTTAGAACTGCAGGTGTTAACTGTCCCAACAGCTATTGATGACCTTAATGCTACGATACAGTATTCCCATTGATCCCATACAGCTATGCTGTAAAAGTATATAACTAAGACATTCTAATGTACTCTGACCTTATAATGAATTGTTTCACAGGGTTTCTCTCTTCCGTTTGCTTCAAAATCGTTCAGTTTCTTGTTGGCATGGTTTGCTACTGGTGTATTTATAAAAATCCTACCATATGGTAGATCCATTGGCAGTCTAAGCACCATAACCTATTCATGCTGTTGTAGTGGTCATGGCTGCTAGTAATAAGTTCTGGGTTACGTTTAATAAAAAATGGAGGTCCGAAAACAAAATTGCACTCAATTTATAAATGCTGTCCAAATAAGGATTAAATTGATATCACTATAAGCAAAAATGGAAGGTGATTCCTTTAAGAACCACTGGTATTGGTCAAAGCACTTTAAATGGCTTGGTTTAGAACCAGGAGTGATACAGACAGCCAAATAGTAGCCATTACATTGTCTAAATCTCAATGAATTACAATTTAAGTTGATGAATAGGTGGCATTTTGTCCTAATCAGCATTGCAAAAATGTATCGAAATGGTACGATAGATGCTGGAGATGCAACAGATCAAGTTCAATCTGGCCCAAAGTTGAATAATTATTTTCTAAATGGTTAGGATGTAAATTCGACCACACTCCCATTAGGGCACTTCTATATATGTCTTTTGAAGGGCTGAATCAAGATTAGAAAAAAATATTTGTGCATTTAATGACATGCAGCAAAACTGGAAATCATCAAATTTACTTAATTGGTCTATGGTTAAGACTCCATTTATTTTCCAATGCAGAATAGAAAGAGGCATTATGCCATACGCCAATTAAGACAATACCCAGCATTCTTTCTAGAATAATATACTCAAGGCAATGGGAGAAGACAGATAACCGGAATTAAATACTACAGAAAAAATGAGTTGCATTGAGTGAGATAGTAACAACATCTAGGAAACACTTCGCTGTACCCTATATTTAACATTGGTTTATATAATAGTAATACTAATATATTAATATAACTATTATTGACCAAAATCTCTAGAAAAAAAATTGGCCCTGTGAATCTGATATATTGTTGCATGCTCTTAAATTCTAAAAAAGGATTAATGCTCTTATTTTCTCCCTTTTGGTTTACTTTTCTTGTAGTGTAACCATCTGCCCAGCTGACCACAACTCCTCGTAACCATGTTGGCCTGTCTTCAGAGAACCCAGAATCCTCCAGTGAAGCACCTTTTATGTGCAAACAAGGGACTAGAACCTCGAAAGTGTAAGTAGCAATAACAGAATCATATAGTGTTAAGTATTTTTATAGATGTGCCTCTTTTTATTTATTTGGATCCTACATGCTGCCGCTGAAGCCGTACACATTATGATGTAAATGTAATGTCTATTATTAGATTCTGCGATATTTACTTCTTTGTTAATTTAAAAATATAAGACCCAGGAAGATGCATTTCACAAAAAATGACTGTTCTTGGTGAGGCTGCAATACATACACTGACTTAACTAATGACATCCTCTTGAGTGACCTTTAATAACACATGAATGGCATAACTAAACTACTATTTTCTTTAAATTGGTAGCATGTTTGTCTGTATGTCGTACTACCGTATAGATATGCCTAGTGTAGCAAATTATTAATTTTGTGGTATAAGGGACTTTTGAATATGGTTTTGGTTACTGCTAAATAGCAAACATATAATACATACAACCATTACACTCTCAATTATCACTTTGTTAGGTACTAGGTTTAGTATTGGGTAGGACAACCATTTTGTTCACATAGAACAGCCTGACAATGGTGTGGCATAGATTTTATAGATTCAATAACATACTGGAAACTCTCCTTAGGGATTTTACACCGTGGTAACATAATGGTATCAGCTTCTAAAATTTTGGGCTATTGGAGTGTTCCAAAGCCATGTTTATGGTAGCTGGTTGACATGAGAAATTGGTGACTTGCAATAAGCAGACATCCCAAGTCTCCTGGTATTTCCGTGAGACTCCCTCATTTTGCATGCGGCTCCCTGACACCCGCAGGACATGTATAATATCCTGGAAATCACACACACAATTTGACGAACAATGTATATCAGATTGTGTGTGTTCATTTTCCAGGATATTATACATGATTTGTGCCCCCCCCCCCCCTCCCCCCCACCTAATACTCACTAAGCAGATCCAGTGGGGTGCCGGCACTTTAAGAGCCGACCACAGAATCAGCCGGCAGAGAGGAAGTGATGGCCCGCTGTCACTTCCTCCCTTCTTCACAGAGAACCGCACAGGAGGAATGGAGGGAAGAGAAGGCAGCAGCTGTACAGGCATCATGGGTGCATATGAGAGGCTGGAATGAGCTGCTAATGCATGCTCACTTCCATCAGCCTCAGTCAGAGCTCCAGGACACAAAAGGTAAGGTAACATGATGGTGGCTGAAAATATATAAAGTATGTGTGTCAGTGTTTATCTGAGTGTTTGTGTCAGTGTTTATCTGAGTGTTTGTGTCAGTGTGTGTATCTGAGAGTTTGTTTAAGTGTGTGTATCTGAGAGTTTGTGTCAGTGTGTTTGTGTGTGTCAATGTGTACCTGAGTGTGTGTCAGTGTGTATTTGCCAGTGTGTGTATGTGTGTCAGTATCTGAGCATGTGTCAGCGTGTGTATCTGAGTGTGTGTTTCAATGTGTGTGTGTGTATCTGTGTGTCAAGGTGTTCATACATGTTTGTGGTGTTGAGGGTGTGCTGTAGATGGTGAAGAGCCACCTCCCTGAAATGCATTTTTCCAGGTTGGGATGTCTGAATCAATATGTTTATACGTACTGTTTCCATAAATTTAAAGCACCTTTGGGCTTTAGTGCTTTGTGATCGTCATAACTGTAGGGATTATGCAAGCATCAAGAATGGCTGCACACAATGGATTGTAGGGGTATAAACCATGGGTGCCCTTACTCCATCCATTTCAGACACCCCATTAGGAGATCTTAAAGGTAAAGTATCTTTTTATCTGGTAATTTTGCCAATATTCTGTTTAAAGTAGAGGTACACTGACTTCATGGTGAACAATACCCAAATAATCGGCGTGTTTCAAGTTCACATCAAGAAAACATGTTTATGTTATGTTGGATCATGTTTACTGTGCATAACATAACTAGCTGTAGAATTTACGAAAATTTGTAATCCCTCCCAGATTATTATTTTAGGAATCACAATTTTTTCTTATTGTATTTTTATTCAACCCATGAATGTCTGTTATACAGTATTTGTGAAACTCTGATTCTCAAAGGGACAACCTAAGCACTAAAACCACTTCACCTTAACCCCTTAATGACACAACTTCTGGAATAAAAGGGAATCATGACGGAATATATCCGTCGTCTGTCCTTAAGGGGTTAATCAAGTAAATTTTGGAAATAGTTGCTGTCCCTGTAGTCTTGCTGTTTAGAGAAACCGCATTGCTTACAGTTTCCACACCTACTATTGGCTGTCAGACTGAAATACATTCAATTATTCAATCTTTTTTTGCTTCCAGCATTAACATGTTAAAGGGTTACTCCAAGCCTGCTGTAGTGATTATGATGCCAGGAGTAGCCTGGCCTGGTACTGGGGTAAATAGTTTAGCCACGGTTTACCGTCTTACCTGGGTCTCCACCGGGTGCCAATGGTCCTTGCTGGATGGTGATGCACTTACGGCTTCTGCAGAGATGTAGAATCCGGAAGCAGACATCCTCACCAGTCATTGGCCAAGAGCGTCATCTGACAACTCTCAGCCAATTAATGACTCTGATTCCAAGCAGGGTGCGGACACCCCAATGATGCTGCCAGGGTTGTAATTACACATCAGGCAGTAGAAGTTACACTCTGTATATGCAGTGTTGTATAGGCATTATGACCACTTCAAATCACTGAAGTGGTCATGGTGCTTGATTTAACCCTTCAAGTATGCTGATGCTGGGTTCTGTGTGCATCCATTGCTTCTCCATGAGAATAATTTAATTAAAAGTGTCTCTAAACCAGCATTGGAATGGCAGATTGTGATGATTGTAGCACATGCGCCATATGTCCTCAATGCATCTATGTGCGAAATATTTGATTGGACAAAAGTCCAAGATTGATAGATTACTGGAGTATAATTGGGTTGCAGTGAGGAAACCATTTCAGTACTGAATTACCTCTAAATTTAATGGTGATTTTAAAGTTTGGGGGTTATTTTGTTTTTGTTTTTTTGTTTTTTTTACTGGGGAGGGGTCAGTAAGTAACAGTGACACGTCTTAGAAAAAAAAATAGCTTAATGATCTCTCTCAGATTGTATGACACATAAGTGTTTTAACCTCTTCAGCAACTACTAATTTATAAGCATGTATATAACACCAACTAATTTCACAAAAAAAAAAAATTACAAAATGTTTTAGGGCAAACCATGAGAACCGTGCTAATACAAGCTTACAATCTAAAGGCTACTCGACTATAATCCCTATATGTCTTAAAATAATTAAGATAAATAGTGTCCTTCAGTGGCAGGCCAAGTTTAGGCAGCTTTGGTATTATGTTATAAAATGTTCTGATATTTCAAGCACAGTATGGGTTAACTGTCTGTTTGTAATAGGGAGACATGTCGCTGAAATCCAGCCTTCTATTTCCAGTGTCACCAGCTCAGGGAGCGAAATGACATGACGTGATAAAGGCCTTTCAGTAAATTCAATGGGGTTCTATTTTAATACAGATTTCTTTGTCTAAATTCTGTAAGATTTCTTTATTTATTCCACCACTTGCTATTTTTCCTCAGCTACTGTATTCATCTTAACTCATTCCATGCCAAACAGACTACAGTGTATCATTGACTTGCTAAGTCATGGATTGGGTTACTTGCAAAATACATAGATTTATATGTGTGTGTGTGTGTGTATGTGTGTGTGTATATATATATATATATATATATATATATATATACATATATATATATATATAATTGATATACAAAGAAAAATATATAAATTTGATATACATATATACTGTTTAGGATTCGGAGCAAATAATAAAATAACTTTATTGAATCACTGAGTACTGTTTAGTATGATTAAGACACAAGTGCTCCTTTGCCTCGGTCATTTTATTGGGTAAATAAAACGTTACTCATGCCTTCAGATCTAGTCAAAGACCAACAATAGATTTTGTGGAATGGAACATGCGAGTTTGGGTCAAGCTGGGTTTATAACATAGATTAAGACTGGCTGACGACCAAGGTCGGGAGGGCCTGCTATTATCTACTCACCACACGTCAATAGAATTACACCCATCACCAGAAGGTCACATCTTTTGCAAGCCAAGGTAAAGCAGAATAATGTATCATTTGTATATAGCAAAGTCTGTCAAAAGTGCATCTAATATGATTTCGCTTCCTCAAATCCTTCCTGTTTGTTTACCATTTATTTTTTAGAAACTATTCATAGATCCAAGCCACAAAATCTATTTAGAGGACAGTGGATTTCTATCAAATTAATGAAAAAATTATTAAATATTCATTCGTACTACATGACAGAGCCTTTCTTGACCTCCACAAATATACACTACATTTTTTATGTTTTGACTGGTCAAAATGATCACTTTATTATGTGTTTTATAACAAATCTGTAATGCCAAGACCTTTTGATGTAAAGGCTGGAAACCAAGTGTTCTTTTATGCCCTCCTTGTACTTGCATTCTAGTAAATGAAATTATTAAATTAACTTTGTTAATTTAAAAAGTGTGCCTCCTGCAGTATTCTGCAATCCTACACACACACCACCATTCTGACAATATAAAATAATTCTGTCGGCAGAGGTAAAAGATGAAGCCTATGATTTACCAACTGAACTGGTTTACGGTGTGGAGAGATGAGCAACTGTAACTGGACATGTTTATTTTTTTCAGCCCCTAAGAGAAGAGATCTAGAAGGAAGGAAGGAAGGACAGATCTCATGCATAAAGAGCAATGGTCCTGCTTGTGAAATGGGCCCCAAAGTATAGACTAGACTAGAAGGATCTTGACATAGCTTTCCAATCTTGTTAAAATGAATCTAATCCAAACATGGGGACTCTGGATGAAATAATGCTCTGTGTTCCCAGCCATACAAATAAATAGGGATTATATTCTGCTGTGACTGGTGAGATGAACAATATACCCTTCTTCCCACTGGAGGTTCTGCATTGAATTTTCAAGACAAAATGTGAAAGTCCGATGACTGGATCATTAAGTGTCTCATTACAGCAACGCGAGGAAACTTCACACTTTAGAGAATATCCTTTGCCTAATCCAAAAGACACATTATAGTAGACAGTTTAATTAAACCAGGCGTAAAATAAGAACTAACAGAAAGAAACTCACGAGATGCTTGGTGAGTCCCAAAATATATAATGCTTACAGAATAAAAACTGCATTGTAGCACCACTCATGCTGATTTATATTTTTCTGTCAGGGGTCAGAGACTTAACCCATGACAGAGAAAATCAATTTAACTGTGCATCAGGGTAGTAGGGCTCACACGGACTAGAACATGAGCTGAGCCCATACTCACAGCATGGAAGCCTTGAAGGCAGGTGCACACATCATCGGCATATGTAGTGATTTGACCACACCTTTCATAAATGTAAACACTGTAATGTAAGATAATACAAAGAACTTCTTTCCTTACTAAGGAAGGGTATTGAAACATTGATTACGTTTTACAAAGCCCTAAATGCATATTATCTGCTCATTGTGCAACCTTGTCCAGCGGCCTTTAGTTTCAGTTCTTTGATTACATGTTTTTGTAATTTAATGGTAACAAGTTATTTCTCATGATAATTTAGCTATATTTGTGCATTTTTGGTAAATTACAAGGATGTATTATTCACGGTAATTCTGCATTCTATATGGAACAATGTTACACAAATTATTCACACCATTTACTACATATATTAGTAGTTTCTTCACAAACATTCCCTATATTGAACAGATGTATTTCAAATAGTATTGTAATTGGACATCAAGCAGATGATTAAGTACCCTCTTTCTCTATAAGGAGTGTTTCAAGGGGTTAAACATGGCTTAGAAAATGTCCGTTAATACGATGTAGTATGATGTATTATGATTACACGGGATATTTGGATTCTTGAGAATTTCCTTTATAAACTGATTGAGAAACAGTTCAAAATAGTAACTTTGTGATTTGCGACAGTAAAATCGCTAGCTGGAAATCATCAAATATTATATTATACCTCCAATACTGGCATCCCTTCAGGCAGAATGCATGTGGCCAGGGGTTAAAGGGGGCACTGACCTGAAAAAAAATCATGAATGCTGGGATTCCTGAAATTCAGTCTATTTTTATTATCTCTAACTAAAAAAATGATAACTAATTGTATACTACATTTTGAAAACATGTTAGTACTTCATAAAATACTGTCTAGTATGTGAGCCTCCCAATATTAGCCCCGGGGATAGGTCTTGCACAAGGGGCATACCAGCATGGACATGCAAATTGCCATCTGCATCTGTACATACCTAGCAGCATGAAGGTGCCTTGTTTTTACACATTTATGACCTTCTTTATTTAATGGTTGGCTCATACATGTACATTTTCACGTTTAATATTCTTTTTTTGGCTTTTTTTACAGAATATTGGGTTCAAAGTGAGTTAATACACATAGGTTTTAAACCAAGGCAATGCCAACAACTCTGGACAATTCTAAGTATCCTCTAAATGACTTGCAAAATTTAAAGTAGCCAAACATAGTACACTATTACCCTGTGAAATGTTCTAAAACCAAAGCATGCCCTCAGACCCTCTGCCAATTCCAATTTCATGTGCAAGGTTTGCCGGACTGCCCATTTACTGGATAAACACACATAACTTATGATATTTATTCACAAAAAAACTCTGTGGTATGCATTTCCCATATAGAACCCGCCATTAAAATATAATATGAAAACCTTAGATTTACCTCTGACCCCATGAAACGTTAACCTTTCTTTCCATGTGTTAGTAAAAGCCATGCCTGAAGTAACACTATCTACATGTCACGCACATATGTCCCCTGGAGCCAAAACAGAAATATTCTTTTCTGTAGGTGTCCCTGATAATACCTTCAGTGTTCTAGTAGTTAGTGTTTCGTGGACCTGTCTGTCGACTTTTTTTTTTATCTCTTAAAATAATGAACGCAGTTATTTATATAGGGAGGTTTTTTTTTTCCTTTTTCATAAACCCACCAGTGTTTTCACTCAATAGTTGTTCCTTGCTTTGCCCCTGACCTTGCCATTATCCAGCTTTAGCGCATAACCTTTTGTTCTAGCACATTTCTTCCTGTGAAAATGCTAATTTGATTTATTCTTAATCCTGGTAACCCTTAGGTTTTTAGACCTAAATCAGCACTCCTGATAAACTAATTAAGAGTTTCCATGTGTGCGGCAGGAAAGACTTAACCCTTTCATTGCCAGCGGACCAAACAACGCAATGCAGAGCAATAAACTTCCTAGCCCGCAGATCTTTCCTGATTCCCTCTGCTGGATGCACTGCAGGAACTGTATTTAAATTATATATAAATCATCATCTGCAAATCCATGCAGCCAAATTCATTTCAGTATTGCTCTGTTCAGCAGAGAGGAGCGTTCTTCTCTGTAATTAAATGTCACTTACATACAGTATGCCTTTATTCCTGGGCCGCTCTGGCCCTGCTTTGTTATATTGATGAATCAGACCTGCACCGTAATCTAACATGATATAGCTATCTATACCTAAAACACAGCAGCTACAATAAAACAAGAGATCCAGTGTTGTACTTAGTACATGCATATAGGGTTAAAATATAGTCTTTCTTAAGAGCTGGCTGTCCCCTCTAATATTTACTATTTCCACTTTTGATATTTTTATCCTCTCAATATGATACTTTATATAATAAATAATATACACTAATGGTTATAGTTGCAAACCTAGAATATCCATAAACTGCATTGTCTGCAATATTATATAATATATAAGATGTGTGTATTTGTCGATATGTATGTGTAGATAGACAGAAGATCGTAAGCTCATTTGAGTAGTGTTTCTTTCACATCTTGTATCTGTCAAAATTATTTGTGTATGTCAATTATTGAATGTTAAATATTCTCATTGTATATTTAGTAAGCTGTTTGGGAAATATTGGTGAGCTATAAATTATGACGATAATGTGATAATTATATCATTTGATACAAAAAATATGATTTTTAATTTAAACCATCACAAATATAGCCACACTGTAATATGCTTGCACAATGACAGTCAAGATCAGACTTGTACAATGGAACACTTCTGAAATTAAAAAAAAAAATGGTGATATCTAGTTAACACCTTTGCTGCCAGTTTGATCTGTACCAGCATCACAGAGGTAGAAAAAGGAGCAACCAATCTGTCAGAGAGAGAAAAAGCATTCTCATTTTAAATGGATTGGAAGGGCCCTGCAGCTCGCCGGAGGCAGGCTTAAACCCCCCTCTGTACTGTCATTTAAGAGACAGATCTGCAAATATTCTCTATATTAATATTTCATTTGTCTCTTAAAGGCACAAGGCCATATTATGTGATACACGGTAATGATTGCTCTTTTAAAACTAGTAATCTGCTCATCGTTTAACCTTTTAGATTCCAAAAGACATGCGTTGAGAATCTCGCCTGTGTAGCTGGAAATTAGCAGGCTGAATTTGCCTTTACTATGAGTAAAATATTAGATTATGACAGGAAATAGTAATGCAGATTAATGGCCACAATTCATGGTTCAATGACTGTATACTTCTCGGGGTAAATCGTATTTTAATGGAACATTTTGATTGTATCAGTGAAGCATGGCTGTAAAGAAAATCAATACAACTGACTCCATATGTAATAAATAGGAAACACAAAAAAATGTATCCATTCCAGATGTGTGTGTGTGTGTGTGTGTGTGTGTGTGTGTGTAAACAGTGCCTTGATGAGACTGGAATATCAAAATTAAAGTTTAACATGTTGTATCAGGACTTCCATCAAAAAAAAAAAAAAGCACAAAATTCGTATTTATTGACACGTCTGACATAATTGCAGCATGCAACAATGTTTTTGTTTTATGGTCAAGTAATGCTTGGCTTTCCAAAAGTCAATTCATAGGTCAAGTGCCCGAGGTCGGCTAAGGTTGGGGAGGCCAATAGTCTGCCAATCCAGCAGACTTACATTAACACACACAGACCTTACAATATTGTGCTTAGTCATTGGACATTCAGTCTGTTAAACGCTGCCATCGTTTAACTCTTTGAGTGATTGTGATGCACATGGTTTATTTTCTAAGACATTTGTCAGTTCCATGTAATTACTGCACCCTATTCCCTGTGTGTGCATAGAAGCAGACAGTGCTTGGAAACAACCACATTTATGCATAAAACATCAGATTAGACAAGTCTTGACTGTATAAGAAATATGTTAGAATTATCATATTTTGTAGGTCAAATATTAACATGAAAAATACAAGGGCATAAAAAGTCAAAATTTTGAGAATGTAATAAAAAGTTGAGTAGGGTGATAGTCTGGTTAAGGAATGGGTTAATACAGTTTACTTGCGTTCAGATGAACTGCTCGCTTAGGATTCGTGTTGCCCTCTAGGACTATAACACGATATGACAAGCTGTGCTGTTGCACCAGTCAGGGCTAATAATGTGTCTTGCGTTGTTTGTGCTGAGCAGACGTATGCAAAATGATGTGTACACAATGTCTGGCTGGACCAAGTTAACCATCCTTGTGCCAGAAGTATGACTAACACATTTTTCTGGCACACGTGCAGATTATGTATGGCAATATTCAGAATGCCGCAAGACTTATGTATTTGAGTCATATTGCGTATCATGTATAAATATTATGCCTGGGAATATACCGAAACTGCTTTACGCGAGTATTAGAGTCCTTGGGTTTGCATCCATATAGCCCAGTTTTGACTTTAGAAGCAATTTATTATAATTCTTGAGTGCTAATCTTGGCAATATAGTGAAAAGTAAACTAATGCCATTTTTTAAAATAATGAGACTTTATTCTTATTTTCTTAGGGTAAAACCTTAAAAGAAGACTCCAATGCCCAAATGTAACATTTCTGTTTTTAAATCACTATTTAGTAGATATATCCCTAATGAAAACATGCATGCTTTTAATGTTTTAACTGTGCGTTTTTTAAATGGGAGCATATCTAAAAAAGATTTGAAAAAGCTGTAGATCTCTTGCCCCACAGCCTTTTGGACAGCCACAGAGAGTCTGGGTTAAAAGGGAATGACTGGCAATCACAGACTTCCCAATGCAGCTCAATGAGAAGTCTTTGCAAGGCAGGTGCTCTCGGCAATTTCGGACAGTCGGATGCTTCCGAATTGCCAAATTTCGGAAGTGCCGAATTTCGGAAGTGCTGAAGTGCTTCGGACTTTTGAAAAGTGGCAAAACAGGTAGGGGTAGGATTGTGGTTGGGGTACGGTTAGGAGTAGTGTTAGGGTTAGGTTAGGAGTTAGGTTAGAAGTAGGGGTAGTGTTGGGTTAGGAGTAGGGTTTGGGTAAAGAGTAGAAGTAGGGGTATGGTTAGGGTAGGGTTAGGGTAGTGGTACCTCTACCCCTAACCGTACCCCTAAACCTAGTAACCTATATTTTTAATATCCAATTGTTTAATTTACATTTAACTCATTGACACATGGAGAATTTTGCCAGGAACAGAACTTGTGATCTGAGGTTTGAACAGGTTCTTCTACAGTTGCAAAATCATAATCCACTTCAGACTAGAATATCATATGATATTCAATTCTTGGACGCCCACTCCTACTAATCCATCTTAAATTTATAGGTACATTTCCCATATGAAATTTAATGTAACATGGTGTGTTTACTATTTTAAATAACTAATTTACAGCCGTAGGATAGATTTTTACTTGTTTATTTTTTTAAAATCTTTTAAACAAAAAGCAATGATTATGCTTCAAAATATGCCATCTTTAATCTGCATTTGTAACTAACTGATGAAAAATAAATAAATTTTACATTTCTACCAATCCATTCTAAAAAATGTTGGGACTTAAAATATATATGAGTTCAGTTTATACTCTGAGATGTAAAAATCTATGTAATTATTGAAACCTTACTATCTGGTTAGCACAGGAAGAAGCCTTTGAGGAAAAGAATTTGTGTAATAAATCAGCTGTGATTTTTTTTTTTTTTTGGAATAAGACTGGTATATCCGGTTTCTGATTCTAGTTTACATGATGCTCACTGCTATCTTGTGCAGGAGACTTCAATCTGCATCTATTTATCTTCTGTTAAACTGCTATCAAATATGGAGCAATTATCATGGAAACCAATGTGGTGGTCCTGCAGATTTCTGTTGGTTTCCACCAACAGATCTTTGTGAATTTCTATTATCAGTTCCATTACTTTTTAATTAATCACGACCTCCTTAGTGAGGAAACGGTGGTTTGTTCTGCCTGAATCCCTAGCCCCCTCAGCTCATGTGTGCAGTCTACTGGTCTGTCTGCCCAACTTATGGGTGGAATTCATTGCATGCTGTATTAGATCTCTTGAGGGTTTGATGATTTTCAAAGGTCAGTCACAATTATCAAGTGTTTATGAAGATCGGCCCATCAGAATTTCTTGCCACTGCCTTCCACCTCTTCCTTCTCATACATCTCATTTAAAACGTCAAATCGCCTCTTTCGTATAGTCTTCTTTCAGCAACATTTGTCCTGCCCACGGCAGAACTAAATTCATTATAGTGCTCAGGCTGGCAGTGTATCATGGGAAAATCCAGTTCACTAACATTTTCTGTACTACAGTCGACAATCATTGGAATGTGGATTCTGATCTTCCTCCTGCCTCACTTTGGTTTTTGAAGACCATCATCTCAGCCCATGTGGTCTCCTCGTTTTTTTCTTGATTCTGTAGTCTGCCTCACTTGTCTCTTTCCACTAACACATAGTGTAACATTTCAATAAATACAATTGCGTTTTCTCAAGCACATAGTCTGTGTCCATGGAATTTCCCTCTTCTAGAGGCACAAAGCAGTTCATTTCTCTAGCTGACTAAGACAAGGAATTTATATGAAAGTCACTGCAGATAAGGAATTTATGTGACATATTTCGCTGTACAAAACGCATGAAGCAGCTGGCCAGCTTTCCGATTTCACTGATCTAAAATGGATCATTCATTAAACAAAAATCAATGATGTCGTATCCCCAAGTGATTACAGTGCAAATTTTTCTTTGCTTTAATTATGGCTTTCTTTTTTTTTTTTTTTTTTTTTTTTTTGGGTGGTCGATCCTTTCCTGACGTGTATCTTTTTTTTTTTTTTTTTCTGAACAGTTAGGTCGTCTATAAAAAGGCGAACACTGTGATAAAGTACTTTATAAATACAGACTGCGCTTTCCAGCTCGGAGGAAAGATATGACACCCGATATTTAACAAAAACCTTTTCATCCCGTTTTACAGTGCTGCAAAATATGCCAGGGCTTTATAAATAAGCAATGATGACAATAATCCTTGAATTGTGAATGGCTAGAACGAATTACAGGAGGAAAGCATTTTGCTCTTCAAAGAAAGAGGAATACTATAAGAGATCTTGCTCTGAAGAATATTGTGTGGCAGGCTCCTAAGAAATGAAGTATTACTTTTACAGAAAAAGCCACCCAGCAAGTGTACTTGAATAATGCTCTGCCGGGCAAGAGTATGCTTACCATAAAAGAAAACTAGGCATTATATAGGTGTGTGCGTGTGTGTGTCTCTATTATTTCTGCTAAATATATATAATGCTATGGAGTCCCATTCTGCAAGGTGGGTGGCATGATCTGTGAATTGTTTGCCATAATGCCCAGTTGACAGACTCTGCATGGTGGGGCCCTCAATTACGGGGCATTGCTGGGACTTAAAGGGTTACTCCAAGCACCATGACCACTTTAGTGATTTGAAGTGTATATGGGTAGCATTTAGTTATGTAGTGCTGTACATATGTAGAGAAGCCCGTTTACCACCGGAAGTGAAAAACCACCTCCAGCTGCATTGCTAAAGTGTCATCAGCCAACTTGGAATTAGAGTTGCGGACTGGCTAATATCAGTTCTGTGCATATTCCAATGCACAGAATTGCATTTATTGACTAAAAGCAGTCTGCAGAAGCCAGGTATTAGTCAAAGCAAACTTAAAGGAGAGCAGGGGCCTGGGAAGACCAGGTAAGATGGCAAAACATTGCAAAATGTTTGCCCAATTACTGGTAAATAGGTCCAGCTTGCTGTAGTGGTTATGGTGCCAGGTGTCCCCTAACAAACCCCCATTGCAAGGAGTCTTTTTAAATGGTTTTACTTCCTACTTATTGTCCAGCAGGCACTGCTTCTCCCACCTACATTACAATCTGAGAGAGCCTAAAGTTCCGTTAGCTCTCCTGAGGGAAGCGATGCAGTGCATTTTACAAAAAGTGCAGATTTCAATATATCTTGGTAATTTTATACATTAACAGTGGAGCTAAACTCAAGAGGCAGCTATTGCCCAGAGCACCTACCTTGCAAAGACTTCTCATTTAGCTGCACTGGGTGGCCTGTGATTGGACAGTCACAGAAAGTCATGGCATGGTTAGAAGGGGAGGGCTGACAAAGGCAACAGGCATGGGGATGTATCCTCAAAATAGGGATTTTTTTCCCATATTGTCCCTTTAATTGGTAATTAATTGGAAACAAACTATTGCATAAAATGTAGCTGATCTAGATGTAATCTGAGTGGAGAAGGAGTCTTTCATTTGGCATTTTGAAATGAAACAAGAAATGTTATTCTAAGTGAGAGTCCCACCTCATTCTGGACATGTGATTGATCATGGGACATTTGGAATTTGCAACGCATGCTAAGCTATTCCAGAACAGCACTGTATTTAATGAAATCTCATAAAAATAAATAAATAAATAATAGCACTCTAATGGCAAACGTTTAGCTAGCTATTATGATGTGCCTTTACTTCCAAAGTGACAATTCCTCTTTAAGTATCCAGCTGGAAGAGGAGTAAAGAGGAGTTTTATTTTCCATTATAAGTTTGCAAATGTCACACAGCTAATTAGTGCCACATTAATTGAGAGTTGGGGATTCTGCCAAGGACAGCGGTGTCAGCTTGAAGGACAATGCAGATAGTGTGTGGCAAAATGCAAAGAAAAATTTGTCACTGAAGAAGATAGTTGTATGTATCTGTTCAGGCACGCCTATAATCAAGAAGATGTAATCCTTAAAGGAACACTATATTGTCAGGAACACAAACCTGTATTCCTGACACTATAGTGTTTAACTATTTAGCCCTCCTTAGATCTCAGGAAAAGGGTGTTTAAACTCACCTTTCATCCCACGCCGCACTGATCTCGCCAGTGTTGGCTGAGATCATTAAACGTTATGATCTCAGCCAATCCAATTCTTTCCCATATGAAAGCATTGGGTGGCTATTATGCATGCGTGGCATAATGCCGCTCTGCTCCAATCAGCATCTCCACATTAAATCAGTGCATCTCTAAATCAGTGCATCAGTGCAAAGCGTGGAGATGCTGAATGCCAGTGCTGCACACTCTGCAGCACTGGTCTAGGAAGCATCCGTTAGTGGCCATCTGAGTTCGTGCACCGAGAGGTGTTACTAGACAGCAATGTAAACACTGCCTTTTCTCTGAAAAGGTAGCGTTAACGTTTGAAAATTCTGCAGGGATTACATTAGTCTGCATCTTATCCAAATGCACTCATATACCCCTTGCCAATGATGGGGGAGGGCTAATGAACGAAAAGATAAAATATAATAAAAGATTCCCAGCTAAGAGAAACAATAAAGTCACTTAAATGTAAATCTCCAAAAAGCAGGCTGTAAGCCTAATTGTATTTAGAAATTAAAGAAGATCCCCAATAAAGAGTAACAGAGCAACTCTGAATTTTAAATAACTTATGTAAACTTCCAAATTGTATTAAGTGCTTGTGTTTCTTTTAATGGAATACATTTGAACCACTTCATGCATCAAACCATCCCTTGATTCCTGTCCAGCCAATTGTTTAGTAGAGATGGTCCTTACACCTTTCTTTAATAAATAATTTTCCATAATAAGCAGCCAAATTATAGATTGTGAGGTTTTCACATCTCCACTTTTTATACAGGGCCAAACTATAAATGTAATACGTGCCAATTTTTAATCCGTATGATTTTCATATTACTTTTTACACATTAACACATGGAAACACAAGCACTGAACACAACTTGGAACGTTACGTAAACTATTACAATTTAGGGATTCTCTGTTTTGTCCTTTTTTAATTGGGTTAATGAACTCCTTCAAGAGGAAAGGTTGATTTTTTAACCGTAAGAACAATAAGGATGTGGAATTTTCACCTGAAGTGTTTTTTTCATTCGACTCTTAACAGATGTTTAAACAGCATATAGATGCATACTTTCAAAAACATAATATTAAATTATATATATATATTTTTTAAACTGTGGGGTACTAGCTTCTTGATCCATGGATACATCTGACTGCCATTCTGGGGTCAAGGAGGATTTTTTTTTCTAATTTGCAAAATTTGAAGTGGTTCAAATGGAGTTTACCTTCTTTTGGATCAACAGCAAAAACAAATGTGAGGAAGGCTGAACTTAATGGACACATATCTCTTTTCAGCCCATGCAACAATAAGACTAAACCTCTTGTGACCGTGCTGACATGTCATGCATAGTAAAGAATCTTATATTATCTATACCTCACCCTCTATAAAAGCAGTTTCCAAACAAATCACTCCTAGAATGGGGGAACCCTTTAGTGCTACAGTGCATGCAGGTAGGTTCTCCATTTGAGAAGGTGCAAAAACGTGCATTGTGCGGGACAAAATGTTAACCTATGATAATCATGTTACATATATTTCTCTGGTGAAAGGGATCCTATAGTACCAGGAAAACAAAGCCATTTTCCTGGCACTCTAAGGTTAATAGGCAACCCCTACTTTTCCCCCACCCCGTTAAAACCCCAGCAGGGAAGACCTAATGCACATGCACGGCAATGGCCGCATGCGCATTACACCTCCCCATAGGATTACACCTCCCCATAGGAAAGCATTATCTAATGCTTTCCTAGCAGGAAAATCTGACGCTGGAGGTCCAGGAGGACATCCAGCAGCAGATAACGGACCAAATGTCCGTTTGCATTCCAGAAGCGCCCCCAGTGGCTGTCTTAGACAGCCACTGAGAGCAGATTTAGAGCTGCAATGTAAACATTGCAGTTTCTCTGGAATAACGATGTTTAACATTGCAGCACTAAATGCAAAAGGGTCACAGCACCCAGACCACTTCAATTAGCTGATGTGGTCAGGGTGCCTACAGTGTCCCTTTAATGGAACCATACAGGAAGTCCAGTCCGTGATAATGGTAAGGATGCTACATATATAATATAAACCGATTTAATAACGGTTAAGTGTCCTTCTCTGTATCTCTTCTCTGCTCATGAAATTAATACATTTCACAATAATATTGAAATATCCCATTACAATTTCTATCAGTGTAACATTTCACTGGAAGCTGCAACTAAATGAGCTTAATATACTGGTTAATAAGGGTTCCTGTTTTAGACACCTATAAGGCGGTCTTGATGGCATCTTCTCTATTTAATTAGCAACCGTTTGAATGGCTCCGTTTCCATACTTCCACCATTTGAGTCACTCCTTCCCTTATGTTATATATGCTACAGATTCCCTTACTCCAGCCATCTTCATTTGTGTCGAGAGATGGAACTTCACAATATTTTTCCCATGTGGATTTGTGTAATACAGATGATGGCTTGTATGTACTTTACTACTTGTACTAAATAGAGTGCAAGCTGCCAGGACAAGCTCAGATTGGAAAACAAACAAATAAAAGCAAACTTGGTCTCCTGGTAGGCTGCCCCCAACAAAACAGGGTGAGTGCAATATAATTTAAAGTATTTATTTGTAGTGAGCGAGAGCTATTTTTTGCTATTATTTTATTTAGGGTATATTAAGTGACACTAGTGGTAGGCATGGAATGGGAGTTGTTTTTCTTTGGTATACTATTTAGTTTTTTTGTTGTTGTTCTTTTAATAAGTGACCAACTGCATTTTTTTCATTTTATGTTTTAATGGTGCAGTAGAAAGGCTTAGTTGTTGGTAATTTATATCCTTTTTTAAATCTGGGGTTCTTCACTTTTTGATGGGGTAACTACTGCAAAACTAGTCATGGAGTCATGGCTTTAAAATGTATTTCAGTTAGCTCCTACCTTTTTGTTATTTTTTTTTCTATAGTGCTCTCTAAATATGCCACTTACTCGTGTCATCAAAAATACATGAACTCGCTATAGCATTATTTAGGGTATCCAAGTTATTTCAACCTATTGATGTTGCAAACCTGTTGCCTGCATGAGAGGAACATAATTATATTTTCTCATTTTAAATAGAAAAAAAAAGTAAATGGGAAAAAAAAGGCTTTTCTTAAATTAATATTTTTTTCCATCACAGTTGTTCAAACTTTTGATGAAAAATAAATGTGCAAGGGCAATTATTATTTTATTTCTCTGTGTAATAGAGTTTGAAAAACGATGTTAATTTTGCAGCTTTTGATTATCTGTAAAATTGCAACGAACAGGCTTTTTTGGGGTTCATTATATAAAATAAAAAAAAAATGCTGATTTCTCTTCCTGCGTAAATAGACTGTTTGTATGCTTTTTGGAGGGGTTAAACACCCATGAAATTACTTCTGTAATGTATTTTACATCCAATTTATTCTGACTGGGTTAAAATGAGGTTTGCAGAGTGGACCAAATTCCTCTTACTCTTACTGCCTGTATTGCACTATTTCCAGAAGAATAAACTTGTGAATCAGAAGAAACCAAGGAACTGAAGAGGTTAACATGCTCTTTTAAAATTGCCGTCCTCATTAGAACAAGTAAAACCAATAATTGGTCATTGGATTAAATTAAAGGAACTGCTATAATTGAAGGCAGGGATAGACTAGCATTAAGATTGTAGCTGCTAAAGCTGCATATCCCAGAATCCTCAGCCAGTCATAATGCCTCCATTGTCCGGAAAAGACTTCTAATATTCTGTGTGCTCGCTTGCCAGTACTTGAGATATACAGCCAGAAGCATACTTCTTAATATGCCAAATTGCCCGAGAGGGACTTAAATAAAATGAACATCTATCAATTTGATGGATATTTAAGTTACTGCATAACTGAGGAAATATGTTGTCTAGCTAGAAGATGGCCAAGATAGCAATTCAAACTATTTATAGACAGTTACTTAAGGTTAAACATACACTACTCTGAGTCTGATTGTTATAGCTGTGGGATGCTGCAATACTCTAGTTACTAGAGTTTCCAAACCCTTCTGCTTAAGGGTCTCTCAATTTTCTACAGTTCAGAAGTAGTGATAGTGGAAATGTGGAACTGCACTCTGTCCCAAGTGTTATGTAGCTGGGTGCAACCAGGCCAGTCCCAGTACCAGGGGCCAAGTACTCAATCGCAGATAGAAGAAAGGTCCAGGCACTCCAAAGTACAAAAAGGCAAGTGTATTGAACCCACTGCCACTCACAACATTTCGACCTATACATATTTAGGTTGAAACGTTGTGAGTGGCAATGGGTTGAATAAATGTGCCTTTTTGTACCTTGGAATGCCTGGACCTTTCTTCTATCTGCTATCAATTTTCTACACTGATAACTTATCCCTACAAGCCTCGAGAATATTGTGTGTACTAGAGTCTAGTACACATAATATTCTCTAGGCTTGTAGGAATAAGTTATCAGTGTAGAAAAGTGAGTGAGACCCTTAAGCAGAAGGGTGGCTGAGAGGTGTGTAGAAGGCACAACTTCACCTTTAGGCAATTCACATCATCTTCTAGTACTTTACATACCAAGTGGATTGTAAATGTCACGGGACAGGGATCTTCAGAGTATTGAATAATGCATGCATGCAGCAGATTATCATATTTATATTTTGTTTAGAGAATTCATATGTGTTTATAATTTACATTGAAGAGGATTACTATGAGCTAAAAGCCCTCACCTTGTCTGTCAATATATTAACCATTTTAGCAATGAAATAGCCACCTAATGTACGTTGTGCTTTCAGCACCGAATGAGTAAAATTGCAATCAGCAGATTTTCTCTCCTAATTATAGGGGATTTTTAAAGATAACAGTTCAGTCATTTTTTTTCTCCCCTCAGAGTACTTGGGTGGAACCACATGCCACAGTTCTAAGGCTCTTTTTGTCTGTTTTAACAGAAAAAAATGAGACAAACGTGTTCAGAGCTGACAGCTACTGCTTTCCCTGTCATTAAATTATTAACTGCCATCTCTCAAGTATGGACTTTTTTTTTAGTAACAAAAAAACATTTTTGGGAACATTAGACATGATTTACCACTATAATCAAGAATAATTCTGTTTAGAAAATTGCTCTTCTTAATTTGTTTTTAGCCTTTTTTGTTAAGTAGTTCAATCTATTTTGGTACATGCTGGATTAAGAATTTGCTGATATCTAATTTTGTATATTTATTTTGCCCGTCTTCCTTTATGTTTTTTTCTAGTGTTTTTTTCAAAATCTCTGACTTTATTTTCCTTTTTTGTTTTTTTTTTTACTGTCCTGTTTTAAACACAATCCATAGTTTCACCTATGTATTTCATAATGTGTTTGTTCAGTCTTTTTCTACCATCCATACCATTGGCTTTAAAACATTTTTTTTCAATTTTTCTAGTCCCCTTTTCACCACTATTCTCCCACATTCCATCCCTGTTTCACTTTTGCAAAGCCTCACATACATAAAAATATTTTAAAGCAAATTTGATTTTAACCAAGTCTTTGTATATCATTCCCAGCATAATTTTGCAACTATCCATACACCTGTAGATGTTGACTTATGTTGCTTTTGTGTTTTTCAGGTGAGGCAGCCACACCAATGCAGACTACCCGGTACCCCAGTCCTGCTGAACTGGATGCCTACGCACAGAAAGTAGCTCACAGCCCACTGACCATCAAAATCTTCCCTACAAACATCAGGGTTCCCCAGCACAAGCATCTAAATCGGACTGTAAATGGTTATGATACAACTGGTCAACGTTATAGTCCTTACCCGATGCATACAGGTGGATACCAAGGACTGCTTGCTGTTGTCAAATCTTCTAGCAAGAGTGTACTGAAGAATGTAGAGGGTAAACGGACTAAAATATCTACAACACAGGTTGGTGTTGCTCCTTACCCAATGTCAAGCACTTTAACACAAAACCAACCTTGCAGTGGACAGCTGAGTTATCTTGGAAGCCAGAAGCAACTAGATGCACCAGTACCACCCAATGTGACTGTGGCAGCATCTGTCATTCCGTTAACGGGCAGGAATTTGGCACTTCAGCAATCAAACCTGCCCTCCATCCAGAGCATCATTTACCAGATTAACCAACAGTGCCAGGCTCAAGCTTCTCATCAGGCTTGCCAAGGGGTGGTGGTTACTAACTCCAGCCCCGCCAAGCAAGGTATGACTAGTGGCTTTACGACCATGACTGGGAGCACTGTGACCTATGCTGGGACGGTCTTACAAGACTGTAGAGCAGGTAGTGAGCTAGCACTGGGGGCAGCCCCTGTGGTATCAAAAGCTGGATCTTATCAGGATGGCATTGACTACCTAATATGGCAACAGAAGCAACAGCAGCTCCGAATATACAGTGGGGGAAGTGGAGGGGGAGGAGCAATCAGCAAATCACCCGAAGTGTGTGCAGGAGTGTCTCGTCCTTATACTCTTGCTAGTGCAGTTGAAAAAGTCAGCTCCTCCCCTTTGAACTGTGTTGGCATGCACGGAAATTTCTCTGTGGGGCAGTATTTTGCCCCTCCTTGGAACAGCATCTTAGTCACGCCCAACAGTGACTGTTACAACCCCCAGGAACTTGCCAACGGGCACAGGGATTTGGGAATACACCCATCAGACGGACTAACCAGCATCCCCAGCAAGACCCTTTGCAATACCTCTATTCTTAGTAGTAGCCTTCAATCCTTGGAGTATCTTATCAATGACATTCACCCACCCTGTATCAAGGAGCAGATGCTTGGAAAGGGTTATGAGACCGTGTCTGTGCCACGGCTTCTAGATCATCAGCATGCCCACATACGTCTGCCCATTTATAGATAAAAACAAAGTCCTGCCCTTTTCGATATTCAAGTGGCCAACACTGGTTTTTCAATCTATATGATGTTACGTAGCTCTGAGGAGACATGCTAAAAAAGAGTTCAAAAGGCCCCAGGATTCAGTGGCCATCCTACACTTCTTTGTGGTCAGAGAGCACAGCCTTGTGAGGCCTTCTGGCCACAAATGAGTTTTACTTTTGTGGTCCAAAAAGCATAACTACTGCTGCCTGTAACCCTCAGTGCTTAGTCTGTTAACATCTTTTTAAAACATTTTCTGAGAATTGGGAGAAAGTGGTATGTCCTAAATAAAATCTTCATCGTGGCATATACCATCAAATTCTAGAATTGGTATCTACACTGAATGCAGGCTCATTTCCCTTAAATCTTATTAAATGTATTGTTTTGTTTTATTTCGCGTTTTCCAGTAAAGGAGACCGGACCAGTGAAACAGAAAATGAAGGGTAGCCTTAAAGTATCTATTTATTTATAGTAATAAATGCGAGGTATATGAACTATAATTTTGATTAACCCCTCTCTTGCCAATGTATTCTGCCAAATTTTCTCTTTTCAGTTGGTCTAGGCATTTTTGAGAGAATTTGAGCTGAATGTGAGCATGTTGTTATTAAATATGGAATGGGAAAAGGCTGGACAAAGATTTATTTAACAAAAGTTATTCTGTAGTCATTAGTGTTAGGCAAGCGACAGGACTCAGCCCTGCAAACCACATTGTCCTATCCATTTTTTTTTTTTCAGCCAGCTACAGATGATGGTAGCTGCGGTCTAATAACTTGAAACCAGGACACCATTCGAAACTGGTCTACAAATCACAGAAGGGTTACAGTCAAGACTGGCCAGATCTGGTCTACAAAAGGTTCAGAAGGGTTATAGTCAAGACAGTCCAGATCTGGTCTACAAAAGGTTCAGAAGGGTTACAGTCAAGACTGTCCAGATCTGGTCTACAAAAGGTTTAGAAGGGTTACAGTCAAGACTTTCCTAAACCAGGTATTAAAGGTCAGGAGCACACATAATTCTCAGCATGGCAATGCAAAAATTCCCTTTATGCTGTTTTTAGAACCTGAAACCCTAATTTTAAATTAATGATATCACAAGCTGTTATAGTTATACAACAAATATGCAAACATTTTAATAAATTTTAAAAAACATCTACTTATGTGCATTTGTTGCAAATTCACAGGCTTGTAGATTGGCTGAGACACCTCTTGGTCTGAACAGAACCTAGTCAGTAAGCTTCCATTATTTCCAATGGGAATCAAGCATTTACACTAAATCCTGCCCAGTAGTGATTCATTAGATATATAGTTTAGTACTTGACAGCATTCTATTCATCAGGGGATGGTGAATGTAAATGCTGTCTAAATGGATAGCAGCTGTACTGCAGCTCACTTCAGCTTACTGACAGCTCCATTTAGAGTTTTGTGATAGTCACTATAAGATGTGATCTTGTGAATAAGGCTCGGGCTCTTCTCCTTTCTTTTGCAAATGGCTACCATTAATAGCAGTTGTTTGCTGGGAGACAGGGGCAGAGAACCGCCTTGCACCAAAACCTAAATGTGCACAGGTTTTTTTATGGTTCTTGGAGTGTCTCTTTAAAATCATGATAGGAGTATGACTTTCAAGACCTCATTTAAGCAATATTGTGTACTTGCATCATAGAATGCCATAGACACTAGACAAGTCGCACTATACATTTCTTACACGTTGTTGCTCTTAGCCAGGCTTTAATGTGTGATAAATGCATAGATGGATGGACTAAAACTTGCATAATTCTCTACCAGTTTCATGGTAGATTATGGATTGTCATTGTTGCCTTACTCATACCTGACAAACACCATTCCTCAAGGTAACAGATGCATTGGGGACATTTATAAAAGTCATCCTAAGGGACAAGTAGTGCAAAAATCAAAAGGTGGAGCAGCCCAAAGCGAATGCATTAGCCTCAGCAGGAACATATTGTTGGTTTTCTTGGGCATTGATCCACTTTAAAAACTATGCACCACTTTTCCCGTAGCAACACTGAAAAAATCTCCCCCACTGAGTTTATGGTGAAGCACCTTGCGGTTCAACAGTAGTCATTTTTCAAAAACATAAAGTAACTTGCTCTTGCAAGGCAGGGCAGAACACCTAGAACCGAACGGTCACATGTAGATTTACACACAACTCGGTAGCTAACTAAAAGTTTTTATTTTAGAATTTACATCATCACGTAAATTAATAGTATACCCATAGTGCCAATTGCGTGGGAATATGGGTGTACATAAGCTTATGGTATATAAGTAGTTGTGTGGTATTTCTTTCAAAATTCTTGGGGCAATGAGGTCACTGTGGAGGTACGTGTGCTTTTTTTTTTAACTTACCTGTACAGCTGTACTCACCACAGTAAATGCATCCATGATAGTTTAGTAATTCTGTGTATATATTACACAGAATGTCATTATAACTATTCAAGGATATTGTTTGCATTACCCACAGTGCATTGCAGATCTCACTGGCAACAAAGGGAGTTAATTTTTTAATTCATTTTAAATCTTATCATAAAATGGATTTCTTTTCTGTACATTTCCACTAAAATCTGGGCTTTATTGTTATCCCAGTTAATAAACTGAATAATAACGATGATTAAACTTCAAAGAATGTGAATGGTAGTTTAATGTTTTTAAAAAGATGCTGCTATTTTGGAGACAACAGAATACATCAATTTCTCTTCTGTGCTGCAAAATGTTAGTTATATATAGTATCAAAATTGAAATATATAAATAGATATTACTATGTCATGCCAATGTTGCTTTATGTTATTGAACTTTATTTTATTGTTGCTTTGCTGCCAAAGGCTCTGGCAGAGAAGGGGTTAATTAATTAATTAAACATTTAAGCTAATACTAATTTCTTTTTTTTTTTTTAGTCCATAACTTGCACTAGTGAAAGAGAAATAAAAAAAAGCGTAGAACTGAAGAGCGCCTGCAGGATGATCTTTAAATTAAAAAATAAATAAAATTATTTAAAAAAAAAAAAAAAAACTTGAAAACTTGAATATAATTTTTTTTGTAGTGTAATAAAATTGTATAATTTACATGTCGGCTGCTAAAAAAACAGGCAAAAAAAAAAACAACTTTCCTCATCCCAACAATGCTTTCTTTTGCTTGAATAGCCTTTTAAATCTTATTTTTCTGTTTTTCTTTTGTCTTTTTTCCTTTCTTTCTGAAATACAATGTTGTTCACTTGGTTCTTGGTTCACTTTGCTATATAGAGCGAATGATAGTCCAGGAATGCAGATGTTAGCGCTGTTAGAATGTGCCATCTGTGAATTTCAATCTCCTTTTGCTAATCTCTGTTCTAAAAGATTTTTTTATTATACATTAAATGGAATAACATTTGAGTGTCCTTATTCTATCGATCTTTGAAGCACGTTTTTAATGACAATGCAACCGCAGTAACAAAATGTGCTCCTTTTACTAAATTGGCTTTCGGTTTCTATTTTATTGTTACAGTACATAGTATAAAAGTACAGAATTCCTTCACACTTATATACTATCTTTTAGATCACCTGAAAATTCTCTCTAATTTTGCTAAAACCCATTCAGTACAAGCAGATATTCCTGTCTATAACTGTGCCTACCATCACTCCTCACTTTATAATTCTTCTAGGTGCTCCTATACACATTATGCAACTCCTGCTATAATCCCTCCTGTAGCAACCATATAATACGAACTATATATGCTCCTATATATCCACTCTATAACTTATCTAACCTCTCCAATAGGCATTTTATATTTCCTTCTACAACTTATCCTATACTCGTGCTTTAACAATTCTAACTCCTCTAACCAACACCCTGCAACTCCTTTAACAGATCTTAACTCCAGCTGTAACTGCCCCTGTGCCCACCCTCCAACTTCTCCCGTAACTTCCCTGCCCCCACCCTGCACCTCTTCCTTTTTACTACCTTTGTCCCCATGCTGCACCTCCTCCTCCTGTAACTGCCCCATCCCATCTTGCAACTCCTCCTGTAACTGCCCCCATCCCCGTCTGGCAAATCCTCCTGTAACTGCCCCCATCCCCGTCTGGCAACTCCTCCTGTAACTGCCCCCATCCCCATCTTGCAACTCCTCCTGTAACTGCCCCCGTCCCCATCCTGCAACTTCTCCTGTAACTGCCCCGTCCCCATCCTGCAACTTCTCCTGTAACTGCCCCCGTCCCCATCCTGCAACTTCTCCTGTAACTGCCCCCGTCCCCATCTTGCAACTTCTCCTATAACTGCCCCGTCCCCATCCTGCAACTCTTCCTGTAACTGACCCTGCAACTCCTCCTGTAACTGCCCCCGTCCTCACTGTGCCACTCATTTTTCTAACTTCTCCAATCTGCCCCAATATTCCTCTTATTCTCTCTCCTCTAACCTTGAGGAACTAGTTGTTTTATAACTGTCTGGAATTGCTGCTTTATTTTTATATGTCCACCCAAACTGCTCCATAGATCGTATCCGCTGATTTACATGGTCACTTTCTAATATCTTTATGTAATTTCTATATTGCACCCCATAGTAGATGTACAGTATAGGAGCACATCCTTAAACATGTTAATTACATTTCCTTACCTATTCCTTGTGATCATATAAATTGTTCCCTGTTCAGATGCCATCTGGCATGAAAATCATTGACCCATGAAGAGCCACAAGCCAAGCATTGATTCACAATGCACTGCTTGCCCCTGTTGACACAGTTAACGAATAAATCTGACACAAACTGAACCTTTTTTTTTTTCCACTAAATCATGCCTCTGTGAAACTTGCAATCTATTTCATTGATGGCATACCTTGACACCCCCAGAGTTTGTGAACTATATTTCCCATGATGCTTAGCATCATGAAAAATATAGTTCATACTTATTTGAATGGAAAAGGTTAGCCATCAATGGGTTATATTCGGTCAAAAAAAAACAAGACCACAAAAAAAAAATGCAGATGTACCATATGATGTGGGTTTTTTTGTTTTGTTTTTTTCCCCAGAGTAAAATCAAACCATTATTTAAACTGAATGACTTGTGTTAATTTCATTTCTGCATTTGTGATACATGTAATTGCCTGTTAATCTTTTCATTTTGAAAAGTATGATATCTTAAAATGAAACCTTTTTCCTGCTCAAACACAAAAACAGAGCTACACTATCTATCTGAGATTTTTTTGTCTGTTAGATTCCTCGTACAATATATTACACTGGCTAAGTTAAGGTCAGGAACACAAACGTATTCCTGACCCTATAGGGTTAAAACCACCATCTAGCCACCCTGGTCCCCTCATGCCTCCCTAAATATAGTAAAATCTTACTTGTATTCAAGTCTGGAGCCGCTTATTTTGTCCCTGTTTCCTTTAGACCTGCCTGTTGACATCATCAGAAGTGGTAGCCTGATCCAACTGCAGTGCTTCTCCATAGGATTGGCTGAGACTGACAAAGAGGCAGATCAGGGGCAGAACCAGCACAATTCAAACACAGCCAATCAGCATCTCCTCATAGAGATGAATTGAATCAATTAATCTCTATGAGGAAAGTTCTGTGTCTGCATGCAGAGGGAGGAGATACTGAATGTTTGGATGCATTTTAGGCAGCCATCACCCAGGAAATATCTCTCACAGCTATCTGAGGAGTGGCCACTGAAGTTATTACTAGGCTGTAATGTAAACACTGCATTTTCTCTAAAACAAGCAGTATTTACAGCAAAAAGCCTGAAGGTAATGATTCTACTCACCAGAACAAATTCAATAACCTGGAGTATTTCTTGGGTTTTCTTCCTTAGCCCGTTAAGGTAAAAAAAAAAAAAAATGTAGCAATTCTGTATGGTCATTAGCCAGACTTATCCAGTGTTCTCTATAGTTTACATTTACATGGCACATTAAGGGATGAATTGCACCCTATCATTTAAAACTTCTCATGGACACTCCGTTAAAGGAACACTATAGGGTCAGGAACACAAACATGTATTCCTGACTCTATAGTGCTAAACCCACCATTTAGGTGACTTGCCTCCCCTTTCCATGGGGGAAGCATTGGATTAACTAAAATCAGTAAGGGGCGGGGTCAAACACTGTTTTGGCCAATCAATACATCTCTAAGCCAGGACGCACCTCCAGTGGCCATCTGAGGAGTGGCCACTTGGAGGTGTCCCTAGGGGCAATGTAAACATTGCCTTTTCTCTGAGAAGGCAGTGTTTACATTAACATGCCCAAAGGCAATGATTATACTCACCAGAACAACTACATTAAGGTGTGTGTATATATATATATATTTATTCTGGTGACTATCGTGTCCCTATGTAACCTTATTCACTCAGTGCTTGTTCCAAATCAGGGAAGCAGCTTGTTGTGGGTGAGTGTAAGGGCAAGATCTAGTAAGAATTTAAATACAACCACTCTAATATTATACAATCAGTGGCCTGTGTTGAGTGTTAAATGCATACTAAGTGTAGCGGTACTTACCCTTTCCAGGGGCCGTCCGGGGTCCTCTGTTCGAGCCGCGCGGTCCTGCTGCTGCACGAGCCGCGCGCGGCTCATCCGATGGCTGGAACAGGAAGGCTGGCAGTGACCGCGAAAAGCAGTCACGTGTCCCGCCTGACTCTAAGAGCGCGCCGCGGGTCTCGGGCACGCTCTTAAAGGGACAGTGGAAGCCTACCATTTGGGGGCGTGGATATGACAGGGGCCAATCAAAATAGGTGTTTAGTTATATATACTCACCTTTTTCCCTTAGTTCCTTGCCCTATCGTGGTTTCTGTTTCAGTTCCCTTTAGCGCTTGTTATGTTTAGTTGTGTTCCTTCGTACTTGACCTTGGCTTTGTTTTCTGACTACGTTATCTCTTTATCCTTATCTGTTCTGTTTGCCGACTTGCTGTTTACTGTGTACCAGACCCCGGCTAGTCCTAGTTTACGCTGTCTCTTTGTGCCCTTGACCTCGGATCGTTCCTGACTCTGTACTTGTCCTATATACGTCGAGTCCGGCCACTCTAAGGTCCGGTAGACGTATCTCCCCTCTGTGTTGTCTTCTGTTTAGCTGAATCCTGCGTGTTGGGGTATATTTTCGTTACATTACAATAGGGCCATGGACCCCGCAGATTTAGCTCAGCAGATGGCATCCCATGAGGCTAGATTTGTAGCGCAGGATCACCGTATGGATCAGATAGCCCAGGCTCTCCAGACGCTCTTATCTAGAACTATTCCAGCAACCACACCTTACCCTCCTACACCTCTTCTTCCTGAGGTATCTGCTTTGCCTAATACTTCGGCCTATTTAACACCTCCTCCTAGGTATGGAGGGGCTCTAAGACATGCAGAGGTTTCATTAATCAAATAGAATTCCACTTTGAGATGTATCCACGTTCCTTTCCCACAGAAAGGTCTAAGGTGGGGTTCCTTATGCACCAACTTACCGATAAAGCACTTGAGTAGGCAAATTCTATTTGGGAGGCTAATGGACCTATGGGGCATGATTTCAACAGTTTTCTTACAGCTTTTCGTAGAACTTTTGACACAACGAAAAGGTCAAAAAATGCTGCATTAATGAGAATTAAACAGGGTTCTAGGTCTGTGGCTGACTATGCTATTCAGTTTCGTACCCTTGCTTCACAGGTAGATTGGACCAACAATGGGTTAACTACTGCATTCATGGAAGGTTTATCTGACACTATATTGGATGAGGTAGCAGCTAACGAGCTTCCTATTGCATTAGAGGACCTTATTGACTACCTCATTGATATAGATAATAGGATTCGTGACAGGCTCTATACTAAGAACAGGAATAGACATTTGGTTACACCTATTAACCCCAGAGTTGATAAACCTGAGGGTGTTAAAGTATCTGAGGAGGAACCCATGCAATTATGGGTTGCCAAACTCTCTGATACTGAAAAATTACATAGGAGAAGGGACGGACTCTGCCTATACTGTGGTAGGCGAGACCATATGGTAAAGGAGTGTCCTTTGCTCCCGGAAAACTCTATCACCTAAGACCTTATAGGGGACTGGCCTTGGGTGTGATATCTAAGTCTCCTAAATTGCCTCCTAACCGTTTGCTTCTCCCTGTTTCTTTACATATGGGAGAGAGTTGTATAGCTGAGCACATCAACGCTCTGGTTGACTCCGGGGCAGCTGAAAATTTCATAGACTCTGGTTTTGTTAAGAAAAACAACATTCCCATCAGAGAGAAGGAGATACCCTTGGCCGTTGAGGCCATAGATGGTAGACCATTAAGTTCTCCAGTTGTTACTCATAAAACTGTACCGTTACACATGTATACAGGGGTTTTACACTTTGAAACCATTTTCCAGGTCATCACCTCTCCTTCTTCACACCTCGTGTTATGGTACCCATGGTTACGAGCTAACAATCCCATTTTTGACTGGGAGTCAAGGCAAATAAAATCATGGAGCGAAGCCAGCGACGAGTCTTGAACTATTGAAGTCACCCCTTTGAATTCTATTAATGTTCCTACTATTCCTCCTTTGTCTACGGTTATACCCCCTCAATACTTATTTCTCAAGACTGTCTTCGATAAAAGGGAGGCTGACAAATTACCGCCTCACAGACCCTACAATTGTGCTATCGATTTATTGCCTAGCACTATAACTCCAAAGGGCAGGGTGTACCCTTTATCTGTTCAAGAAAACCATGTCATGGAGGAGTATATTAAGGAATCACTAGAAAAGGGGTTTATTAGGAGATCCTCTTCTCCGGCTGAGGCGGGGTTCTTCTTTGTATCGAAGAAAGAAGGTGATTTAAGACCGTGTATCGATTATAGAGGTCTAAATAAAATCACTATCAAAAATGCATACCCTATTCCTTTATTCTCGGAATTATTCGACAGGCTCAAACATGCTACTGTATTCACTAAATTGGATCTTAGAGGTGCATACAATTTAATACGTATTAAGAAAGACCACGAATGGAAGACGTCATTCAACACTCGATCTGGCCATTACGAGTATACTGTTATGCCATTTGGTCTATGTAATGCCCCAGCAGTATTTCAATAATTTATTAATGATGTCTTAAGAGACTTTATTCACACATTTGTAATTGTGTACTTGGATGACATATTAATATATTCTACAGATTTACACACTATTCACACACATGTTACAACAGTTTTGAAGACCCTTCTTGCTAATGGTCTTTATTGTAAACTGGAAAAATGTCTATTTGACCAATCCGAAGTCCAGTTTTTGGGGTATTTGATTTCCGCTAAAGGTTTTCATATGGATCCCCAGAAGCTTTCTGCTGTCATAGAATGGCCTCTACCACGAGGTTTGAAAGCCATTCAGCGTTTTCTTGGTTTCTCTAACTATTATAGACATTTTATTAAAGGTTTTTCCTCTATTGTAGCGCCTATCACCCGTATGACTAAAAAGGATGGCAATACTCGTGTCTGGTCTCCCGAGGCACTTCAGGCTTTTGAATTTCTTAAGACTACGTTCGCCTTTGCACCTATTTTACAGCATCCTGTCCCCTCACTGCCCTATATTCTTGAAGTGGATGCTTCCGATATCGGGGTAGGTACTGTCTTATCCCAAAGAGAGTCGCCTGATAAGCCATTGCATCCTTGTGGCTTCTTTTCCAAACAAATGTCCAAAGCAGAAAAGAATTATGATGTGGGTAATCGCGAACTCCTTGCTATTATTTTAGCACTTAAAGAATGGAGACATTTGTTAGAAGGAACTAAGGATCCTATCCTCATATTTACGGATCACAAGAACCTATCCTACCTTAGTGAGGCTAAAAGATTGTCTTCTAGGCAGGCTAGGTGGTCACTGTTTTTGTCTCATTTCAATTATATTATCACCTATAGGCCAGGTGATCGCAACACTAAAGCAGATGCTCTATCCAGACAGTTCGAAACTGCTGACAAACAGGAGATTGATGTTACTCCCGTCATTCCCCCAGACAGGATAATAGCTACTACTATTTTGTCTATTTCCTCGTCCATCTTGCAGGCCATACAAGCGAAACAAAGCATGGCTCCTAGCGAGAGGCCTACTGATAAACTATTCGTTGATGTTCCCGAGAGACGGGAGATTCTGTCGTTGTATCATGACACTAAGACTGCTGGACATCCTGGTATTTCCAAAACGGTGTCAGCTGTTTCTCTGTATTTCTGGTGGGATTCCTTACGCAAGGATGTCACCGACTATATAGGTGCTTGTACTACTTGTGCCTGTATGAAATCTTCTCGTAGAGTTCCCTGTGGGCTGTTGCATCCGTTACCCGTTCCCGAGAGACCTTGGTCTAACCTGTCCATGGATTTTATTGTTGAATTACCCCCTTCGAATGGTAACACAGTTATCCTAATGATAGTAGATCGGTTTTCCAAGATGGCCCACTTTGTGTCTCTTCGCAAGCTGCCCACGTCTAGGGAACTGGCACTTATCTTCGCTAGAGAGGTGTTTCAGTTGCATGGCATTCCTGTATCTATTGTGTCCGATAGGGGTAGCCAATTTATTTCCAGATTCTGGAAAGCCTTTTGTTCGGAAATGGGTATTGCTCTCTCATTTTCTTCCGCATACCACCCCCAGTCTAATGGAGCTGCTGAACGTGCCAATCAATCTCTGGAGCAGTACCTTCGTTGTTTCGTATCCCACCATCAGAACAATTGGTCTGACCTTCTTCCTTGGGCTGAGTTTGCTTGGAATAACGCTACTCATGATTCTTCCGGCAAAAGTCCTTTTTACGTTGTCTATGGCCAGCATCCCGTTGTTCTTCCGGCTGCTTTCTCCTCACAGGGCATGCCAGTTCTGGATGAGCATTTGGCTGGTTTGCGTAATACTTGGGAGCAGGTTCAGCGTTCTTTGGTGGATTCCGCTGCTCGCCAGAAGGTGCAGGCTAACAAGCATCGCAGGGCGGCTCCTTCTTATGTCGTGGGGGACAGGGTTTTACTTTCCACGCAAAATATTCGCCTCCGGGTGCCTTCTATGAAATTGGCTCCCCACTTTATTGGTCCTTATCATGTTTTTCATAAGGTTAATCCTGTTTCGCATGCCTTGGGTCTTCCTAAGAATCTGCGTATTCCTAATGTCTTTCACACTTCGTTGTTGAAGCCTTACGTACGCAACCGCTATACCCGGCATACCCCTCCTCCCCCTCCTGTCTCTGTGGAGGGTCATGAAGAGTTTGAAGTTTCTGCCATTCTTGACTCTCGTTTCCTTAGAGATCGACTTCAATACCTGGAGGGCTACCATTGCAAGGGCTATGGGCCTGAGGAGCACAGTTGGATTTCCGCTGATGCTGTTCACGCTCCTCGCCTTGTGCGTTCCTTCCATTCTCGTTTTCCTGCCAGGCCTGGCCCTCCCTGCCCAGAGGGCATGTCCTCGGGGGGTTACTGTAGCGGTACTTACCCTTTCCAGGGGCCGGCCGGGGTCCTCTGTTCGAGCCGCGCGCGGTCCTGCTGCTGCACGGCTAGAACAGGAAGGCGGGCAGTGACCGCGAGAAGCGGTCACGTGTCCCGCCTGACTCTAAGAGCGCCTTCCATTGGTCCCTGTCACACCACACTCCCCATACACTTACCTTTTGGGGGCGTGGATATGACAGGGGACAATCAAAATAGGTGTTTAGTTATATATACTCACCTTTTTCCCTTAGTTCCTTGCCCTATCGTGGTTTCTGTTTCAGTTCCCTTTAGTGCTTGTTGTATTCAGTTGTGTTCCTTCGTACTTGACCTTGGCTTTGTTTTCTGACTACGTTATCTCTTTATCCTTATCTGTTCTGTTTGCCGGCTTGCTGTTTACTGTGTACTAGACCCCGGCTAGTCCTAGTTTACGCTGTCTCTTTGTGCCCTTGACCTTGAATCGTTCCGGACTCTGTACTTCTCCTATATACGTCGAGTCCGGACACTCTAAGGTCCGGTAGACGTATCTCCCCTCTGTGTTGTCTTCTGTTTAGCTGAATCCTGCGTGTTGGGGTATATTTTCGTTACACTAAACCACTCATTGTAGGTGTAAAAACTGTAATTTATCAGAAATTGTACCTTTATACCTTTTAGACATTGTTTGACACATACTTTATTGCTTTATTCAATAATTGGGTGAGTTAAACAAACAGTTCCTAGTTCCTTTAAGATCCTCTAGCATTCTGAAAGATCATGGAAATGGCTTGCAATCTGAAAGATGATGGGAAGGGCTCGCATTCTGAAAGATGATGGGAAGGGCTCGCATTCTGAAAGATGATGGGAAGGGCTCGCATTCTGAAAGATGATGGGAAGGGCTAGCATTCTGAAAGATGATGGGAAGGGCTAGCATTCTGAAAGATGATGGGAAGGGCTAGCATTCTGAAAGATGATGGGAAGGGCTAGCATTCTGAAAGATGATGGGAAGGGCTAGCATTCTGAAAGATGATGGGAAGGGCTAGCATTCTGAAAGATGATGGGAAGGGCTAGCATTCTGAAAGATGATGGGAAGGGCTAGCATTCTGAAAGATGATGGGAAGGGCTAGCATTCTGAAAGATGATGGGAAGGGCTAGCATTCTGGAAGATGATGGGAAGGGCTAGCATTCTGGAAGATGATGGGAAGGGCTAGCATTCTGAAAGATGATGGGAAGGGCTAGCATTCTGAAAGATGATGGGAAGGGCTAGCATTCTGAAAGATGATGGGAAGGGCTAGCATTCTGAAAGATGATGGGAAGGGCTAGCATTCTGAAAGATGATGGGAAGGGCTAGCATTCTGAAAGATGATGGGAAGGGCTAGCATTCTGAAAGATGATGGGAAGGGCTAGCATTCTGAAAGATGATGGGAAGGGCTAGCATTCTGAAAGATGATGGGAAGGGCTAGCATTCTGAAAGATGATGGGAAGGGCTAGCATTCTGAAAGATGATGGGAAGGGCTAGCATTCTAAAAGATGACGGGAAGGGCTAGCATTCTAAAAGATGACGGGAAGGGCTAGCATTCTGAAAGATGATGGGAAGGGCTAGCATTCTGAAAGAAGATGGGAAGGCCTAGCATTCCGAAAAAAGATGGGTGGAGCTCGCATTTTGAAAGATGATGGGAGGAGCTTGCTTTCTGAAAGATGATGGGAAGGGCTAGCATTCTGAGAGATGATTGAAAGGGCTAGCATTTGAAAGATTATGGGAAGGGCTAGCTTTCTGAAAGATGATGGGAAGAGCTCAAATTCTGAAAGATGATGGGAAGAGCTCGCATTCTGAGAGATGATTAAAACAGCTAGCATTCTGAAAGATGATGGAAAGGGCTAGCATTCTGAAAGATGATTGGAAGGGCTAGCATTCTGAAAGATGATGGGAAGAGCTCGCATTCTGAAAGATGATGGGAAGAGCTCGCATTCTGAAAGATGATGGGAAGAGCTCGCATTCTGAGAGATGATGGGAAGAGCTCGCATTCTGAGAGATGATTGGAACAGCTAGCATAATGGGAAGGGCTAGCATTCTAAAAGATGATGGGAAGGGCTAGCATTCTAAAAGATGATGGGAAGGGCTAGCATTCTAAAAGATGATGGGAAGAGCTCAAATTCTGAAAGATCGTGGGAAGAGCTCGCATTCTGAGAGATGATTGGAACAGCTAGCATTCTGAAAGATGATGGGAAGGGCTAGCATTCTGAAAGATGATGGGAAGGGCTAGCATTCTGAAAGATGATGGGAAGGGCTAGCATTCTGAAAGATGATGGGAAGGGCTAGCATTCTGAAAGATGATGGGAAGGGCTAGCATTCTGAAAGATGATGGGAAGGGCTAGCATTCTGAAAGATGATTGGAAGGGCTAGCATTCTGAAAGATGATGGGAAGGGCTAGCATTCTGAAAGATGATGGGAAGGGCTAGCATTCTAAAAGATGATGGGAAGAGCTTGCATGCTGAAAGATGATGGGAAGAGTTCGCATTCTGAGAGATGATTGGAAGGGCTAGCATTCTAAAAGATGATGGGAAGAGCTCAAATTCTGAAAGATGATGGGAAGAGCTTGAATTCTGAAAGATGGGTAGAGCTAGCATCGTGAAAGATGATGGGAAGAGCTTGCATCCTGAAAGATGATGGGAAGGGATAGCATTCTGAGAGATGATGGGAAGGGCTAGCATTCTGAAAATACATAATCAGGGGAAACAATGAAGTTTAGAATTCCAGCCTAATGCTGTCAGCCCCTTTATAACAAGAGCTAATACCGGAGTGCTATTATCATTCTGTATGTTATGTAATAAGTGCCTTTTGAAAATGAGGAGTTAGTCATTTTGAGTCTTTAGTACATTTTTATTTATATACATGTATATAAACGACCAATACTGAAAGTACATGGCATTATCTTTTGCTCAAAAAACTAGTAGGCAGTGGTTGAAAGCTACTTCTGCAGAAATGGAAACCTCTTCATTTGCTGATTTAACTATCTCACTCACAATGATGGTAATCCAGAGTAATACTGACCTGGTCTGCACTGGCAGAGCAAACAGATTTCTGCTGAGAACAATGGAGAGGCATGCATTAGTATAATTGTATTAAACTCCACACATACTCACTGCCTGTATCACTCTGGGGCTTGTCTATCTCAGCTGCCTTTAGAGAGAGGAGCATATGGTGTGTCATTACCAAAGCCCGGGGCCTAGCAGAAAATAAAGAAAGCTTAACACTAAGACAAACAGATGCATTTGAAGGTTCTGTGCTCATTAGAGGGAATGTTTTATCTGAGAAGGAATTTGTTTAGATTTGTTTTTATTCGGTCTCCAGGCTTTAAAAAAGAGAGCATTTTGTTCCTCTTAATGAAGTCTGTAACCCATTATGTGCCAGAAAATACAGCACGTTTCAGCTGCAGGTCCTCGTTGTCAATGGAATAGACAATATATTTAAAGGGACACCAAAGATTGTTGTGCTAGTTAAGGTGCAAAGAGTCTTTGCATGCAGTCTCCCCAGTTTCTAGCAACCCATTTTTAAGTAGTTTGACAAAAACAAAGATTTTCACCCAAAATCCAAACCTCTGATGCCATCAAAATATTGCAGACGTTTCACCTCCACATCATCCATACAAATCCATTCAACTGGATGCTATGAGTGCTTGGGGCATCTTATTGTCGTCCACATTGCTATAGATAATGAGGAAATCAAATTTCTCAGTATCTCGGAAGCAGAAATAGATGGACTTTTTGTTCTGAAAAACCCACGGTTTCTGTCAAAAAGCTGAAAAATATTTTGGCAAAAATTTGAGGGACTGATTTTAAAACCATGAGCGCGGCAACCTCTCGTTATGAAGAAAAACATATTCTATAGATAAACAATACGACTATCCGAAATACATATACACACTTTCCACCTTTTGCTAATACGCAGGCGCAGAAGGCTCTCCTAGATATAACAATATACACCCCTTAACATTCTGCGTTAAATATAATAATTTAGGTCCGCAGTTTATATTTATTATAAATGGACTGCATTACATTGACGATCTGGTTAAGTTGCATTAAAGGGACACTATAAGCACCAGAATCACTTCATCTCTGAGAAACGGCATTGCTTGTATTTCGTAATTCTCACTCCTCTAGTGGCCTTCATGCAGTAAGCCACTATAGACTTCAGACTAAAAGAGATTCCATAACTGAATCTATTGTACATTCAGTGTCAGCAAGCAGAGTATACTGATGCTGGATCCTGGGTGCACATCCAATGCTTTGAATTCAATGCTTCTCATAGAAAAGCACTGGACTGATGGATTTCAGCATTTTCTGTGCATGCTGCGTTTGACGGCAATATATACAAGGCCAGTCTGGAAAGTATCCAGCCATGTAATATGAAAAATAGAGACATTTATTGAAGAATATACAAGACATTATACATAGGACAATGAAGCATCAGTCCCCTTCAAAGTAGGCCCCTTGGGACTTCACACAGTTCTAAAAGCATCTCTTCCATTGTTCAAAGCACTCTGCAAAAAATAAAAATAAAATACATATATATATATATACATATGTATATATATATATATATTTTTTTTTTTTTAAGAGGCTTAGTAATCGTAAATGAATAAGAAACACAGGGGACTAAGAAAAGTATTATCTGAAACAGAGTGGTCCTTTAATATTGTATTTATTTTATTATTTATTTATTGAAAAAAATGTAATTTTGCTCAGAAGTCCCAGTTTATCTCTTTTTATTGACATTTCCTTCTCTAGTGTCAGCAAAGAGATTGGTATTAATGTGTAATCTCATTCTGTCTTCAATGTTATTATATCCCAAGCATAAAAAAAAAATGCTTTATAGACCTCTCAAACTAAGATATTAAACACAACTGTGGGAAAGACATGGATATTCTGCAGATTGCTAGTGAATGAAGGAGAACAATGTTTAACGGGTTAATCAGACTTAAACAGGGTCACTTGCAAATTATCCTTAGTTCCACATTTCACATCTCGTTACTGCTGTTTTGTTAAACAGGCGATTCAGTCTATTGAGAAAGAGAAAGGCTCAAGCAAACAGATCCACTTTGCTGATGCTTGTGTTCATTTGAGGATAAAATTCAATCAGGAAAAGGTTCTTTTTCATCTCTAAATCATGTTCAGAACTTGCAATAATTCCAAGGCTTAGTGCTGGTGCACTTTTACCTCTTTGTTCCAATCCCTTGATATTGGTTTGTTGGTTTAGAACTCAAAGTGAGATAAATTCAAAACACGAACAAACAATGCAAAATGTCTACTTAATCACCAGTCAAAAGCACTACTATAAAATAGCAATAATAAATACAGACCTTTTTTTTCAATTAAATCTAAATAGCAAAACTGAGGCAACAGTAGAGAATGTGTGACTATGGCTTAGACTGAGAATTTTTCCAGATGAACAATTGTTGCCATGTTTTATTTTGTGAAATGTCAGAGTTGAATGCATGATCCTGATAATGTTCAAATGATGCCATATTGGTGGTTTGATAAATATTATTATGGGTTATTTTGGTTGAAAACAAGATTCAAGTCCACATGTATACTATTCACATGTCTGCGATTGATCCTAAAGATATGTAGTCCACTATTAGCCAACCTCCTGATATCACAGAAAAAAAACATCATATGAATAATAAATAACCTTTGGAGCAAATTAGTAGTATATAACAACCGATCCAAACCATTAAGTTAAACAAGTAATCTGCCATTTACAATGCTGAAACAAAACTACCCCTGTACCTTGCACTTTGGAGGGAAAATTATTTATTTGGTGCTATTTGCTAGTGCATGGAAAAACCTGCACTCTACATTGATATCTTGTAAGATAGCTGCTTTTCATTATGATTAGTAGACCTTGTTTAATGAAGCACAAACCTGTATTCCTGACCCTATAGTGTTAAAACCACCATTTTGCCCCCCTTGACTCTGCCTTGCCCCTCTAAATATAGTAAAATCTTAATTTTATTCAAGTCTGCAGCTCCTGGCTCTGTCCCTGTTCTGTCTGCTTGGCTGACATAATCAGATGTATTCTTCTGAACCAATCACAATGCTTTCCCATAGACTGTCAATGAGGCATATTAGGCTGAGACTGTCAAGGAGGCAGATCAGGAGCAGAGCCAAACACAGCATTGGCCAATCAGCATCTCCTCATAGAGATGTTTTGAATTAATGCATCACTATGATGAAAGTTCAGTGTCTGCATGCAGAGAAAAGAGGCACTGTATGGCAGTGCTACCCAGGGAACACCTCTAGCAGCCATCTGAGTAGTGGCCAGTGGAGGTATCCCTAGGCTGTAATGTAAACACTGCATTTTCTCTGATAAGACCGTGTTTACTGCAAAAAGCCTGCAGGGACTGACTATACACACAAGAACAAATGCAATAAGCTGTAGTTGCTCTGATGACTATAGTGTCCCTTTAAATAAATTTACAGTTAACGTTTTTGGACTGGGAGGGGGTTCTAAAACCATGTTGACTATCCATTAGTGACTTCAAAAGAGGATTTGGGATACTGGAATTTCTGGAGTACAGCATACCCTTGCAAGATCTTAAGTCATAGCAAGACCTGTAGATGAGAACAGAGTGGAAAGTGTGTGGAGAAACGAGAGCTAAAATAGGTGAAGTGGTAGAATGAGATCCAAAGGCGTAAAGAACCAATAATACGCAGATACAAAGTGGAAATACATCTGCAGACTGTCAGGGTACCTGTGGTCTCTACCTCCGAAAGAGGTAGAGACTTAGCTGTTCCTCCATGCAGACGGTCTGATGGCTCCCTTCCCCGCGGTCTATCCGGTCATGCTAGGCCGGCCGCGAGGGAGTGACTGCCTTTTACAGCATCTAGGCAGGAAGTAGTCATCAGGACACTCCCCCGGAAAGACCTGTCAGTCAATTGCTGCAGGACCAATCAGGACGCCTCGGAGGCGTGGTTACTGCTCTGAACAGGGTATTTAACAGAGCTTCTTTCATTAGCTCATTGCCCTGTCGTGGTTCTAGCTTGTTCTAGTCACTCAGTGCTTGTGTATTCTATTATCCCTTTTGGTTTTGACCCGGCTTGTTTACCTTACTCTGCTTATCTCTGTTACCCTTGATTCGGCTTGTCTCTCGCTTACCTGTCTTCTGTTACCCTCGACCTCGGCTTGTCTTTGACCATTCTATACTGAATAGGAAAGCTAAGTATTTGATCCCGTCGTCCCTGATCCACAAACTGTTGGATTAGGGACTTGGAAAGGTGGGTCAGGGTGGTGGTACCAGTTCCACCTAAATGAGGGCTTGGACCCCAAAATTTTTTATGAAAACTGTAGAGAGATTGTGTAGATTGGATAGCTCCCCCTTTAAAAAAGAAAGAAGGGGGGACGCTCCCAATCAACCTGGTATTGGAAAAGAACTCAATTTTATAGACTTGTACCTTGGATATGTCCTAAAAAGGTATCGCTAAGAAAAAGCATATGGATATTGGAAACACTAGACAGACATGTATCCCTTGATTCGGCTTGTCTCTCGCTTACCTGTCTTCTGTTACCCTCGACCTCGGCTTGTCTTTGACCATTCTATACTGTACTACTTACAATAGTCCGGCCATTCTAAGGTCCGGTATACGTATCTGGCTACTGTTTGTACTCTGCGTGTTGGATCCCTGTCCCGATCCTGACATTACGACAGGGCCAATGGATCCTGCAAGTACAAACAGTCAGCTGGCTGCTCCTGATCCTAGGTTTGAAGCCATGGATCACAGAATGGATCAGATGGCGCTTGCGCTACAGGCTCTATTAGCTTGTGCCAATAACCCACCAGAGGAGATACGTAATACCCCTGTTTCTCCTGTCGGTTCAGGTCTAGAGGTAGCCACAGTGGGTGCTTCTTCTCACATTACCCCCCCAGTACGCTATGGTGGGGCTCCTGAGAAGTGTCGTGGTTTTTTAAACCAAATTAGTATCCACTTTGAATTGCAACCTCGCTCTTATCCTACAGATAGGGCAAAAGTAGGATTTATTATCACCCTACTCATTGAGAAAGCTCTGAGATGGGCCAACCCACTATGGGAGAACGATAATCCATTAGTTTATAACTATAACGCATTTGTAGCTGCTTTTAGAAGAACATTTGACCCTCCAGGTAGAAAGGTTAATGCAGCCAGATTACTGTTGCGCCTGAGACAGGAGAACCAAACACTGGTGGATTATGCACTAGAGTTCAGGTCTCTGGCGGCAGAAATCAAGTGGAATGAGCAGGCGTATATGGATGTAATTTTGAATGGCCTATCTGATGTAATCCTTGATGAGGTTGCTACCAGAGAACTCCCTGAGAATTTAGAGGATTTAATTTCGTTCATCTCTCGTATAGATGAACGTCTAAGAGAGAGACAGAACACTCGAGAGAGGAACCAGAGACCTTCTTTTAGGTTAGCTCCCGCTGTTCCAAGTCCTGACTCCACGATATCTTTGCTTACTGAACCTATGCAGATAGGGTATACCCGCCTCTCTGAGGAGGAAAGACAGCACAGGAGAAAAGAGGGTTTGTGTATGTATTGTGGAGCCAAGGGTCATTTACTCTCGAACTGTTCTAACCGCCCGGGAAACGCTCGCACCTAAGTCTCTCTAGAGGACAGGCCTTGGGTGTTTCTATTTTGTCCTCTACTCCTGATTATAAAGATCACAGGCTTCTGCTACCAGTTTCCTTAACTTGGGGGAAGGAAGTAGTAAGGGCTATGGCATTGATAGATTCCGGTGCTGCTGAGAATTTTATCGACCAAGCCTTTGCTAGTAAGAACAATTTCCCATCCCAGCTAAGGGAGACACCTTTGGCCGTTGAGGCCATAGATGGTAGACCACTACTAGACCCTGTTATCTTTCGTGAGACCATACCCATTAATTTAAATGTTGGTATCCTACACGTGGAGAATTTATCTCTTCTGCTCATTTCGTCTCCTTAAGTTCCCATAGTTCTGGGGTACCCATGGTTGAAAAAACATAACCCTATTATCGATTGGGAGTTAGGAGAGATACTCTCGTGGGGCCAGGGCTGCCAGGATCGGTGTTTGTGCAAGGTTTCTCCATTAGCTAATATTAACATACCGGAGAATCCTACTCAGTCCACAGAAAGACAAATACCAGACCTTTACCTAGACTTAAGGGCAGTGTTTGACAAGAAGAATGCCGATTCTTTGCCTCCACACAGGTCATTTGACTGTAAGATTAAGCTTCTACCCGGCACTATGCCTCCGAGGGGCCATGTATATCCTTTGTCTGTTCAGGAAAACTCGGTTCTAGAGGAGTATATTCGGGAGAATTTAGAAAAGGGATTCATCAGGAGGTCTTCTTCTCCGGCCGGGGCTGGGTTCTTTTTCATTAAGAAGAAGGATGGCACGCTGAGACCTTGTATCGATTACCGAGGCTTGAATAAAATAACTGTCAGAAATGCCTATCCTATCCCACTGATTACCGAGTTATTTGATCGTCTTAAGGGCTCCAAAATCTTCACCAAGTTAGATCTCAGAGGAGCTTACAATTTGGTGAGAATCCAGCAAGGTCACGAGTGGATGACGGCATTCAATACCCGGTATGGCCATTACGAATACACTGTTATGCCATTTGGACTATGCAATGCTCCTGCAGTATTTCAAGATTTGATTAATGAGGTACTTAGGGAGTTTCAGCATGATTGTGTTATCGTTTACCTGGACGACATACTAATACACTCTAAGGAGATTGAGACTCACCATAGACAGGTCAGAAAGGTATTACACAAGCTGCTGCAACATGGTCTATATTGCAAATTGGAGAAGTGCAGTTTTGATCAGTCTCAGGTAGACTTTCTTGGATACGTGATTTCTGGGGAAGGTTTTAAAATGGATCCTGTAAAACTTCAATCTATTTTAGACTGGCCCTTGCCCAAAGGACTCAAGGCTATCCAAAGGTTTATTGGTTTTTCCAACTACTATAGGCGCTTCATTAAAGGATACTCCTCTATCATTGCGCCTATTACCAATATGACCAAACAAGGGGCTGATACTAAGTTCTGGTCTAAGGAGGCTCTGGGTGCTTTCAAGACTCTCAAGGAACTTTTTGCCTCAGCTCCCATTCTAGTCCATCCTGATACGACTCTGCCTTTCTTGCTCGAGGTCGATGCCTCTGAGACAGCAGTTGGGGCTGTTCTGTCTCAAAGGTTAGGGGTGGATAAACCGTTACACCCTTGTGGTTTCTTCTCTAAGAAATTTTCTGGGCCTGAGAGCAGATATGACATCGGGGAAAGGGAACTGTTAGCAGTCATTAAAGCCTTAAAGGAGTGGAGACATTTGTTGGAGGGGACCCTACACCCTATTACGATTTTGACGGACCACAAAAACTTGTCCTATATTGGGGAGGCTAAGCGCTTATCCTCTAGACAAGCTCGTTGGTCCTTATTCCTGACTCACTTCAATTATGTACTGACTTACAGACCTGGTTCTAAAAACTCTAAAGCCGCTGCATTATCTCGCCAATATGAACCTTCTACTGTACCTGAACCAGTTCTTTCTTCCATAGTTCCGAAATGCAATATCATTGCTAATACGAATCTCAGGATTCATTCTCCATTATTGGCCGAGATCATTAAGTTGCAACATCTAGCACCTAAACAGACTCCTGCGGGCCGTCATTTCGTTCCTCCTGCTCTTCAACTGGAACTTTTACAGTGTTTACATAATAGCAAGATGGCGGGACATCCTGGTATTCGCAAGACTTACGCGTTGATCTCTAAGGACTTCTGGTGGCCTGCTTTACGGAGGGATATTGAGGAGTTCATCGCTGCATGTGAAGTTTGTACTAAAACCAAACAACCCCATACGCTTCCATGTGGATTCCTGCAACCCTTGGAGGTTCCAGAAAGACCATGGTCCTGTTTGGCCATGGACTTTATTGTCGATCTACCTATCTCTAAAAGACAGACTGTTATCCTCACCGTGGTTGACAGGTTTACTAAGATGGCACACTTCATTCCCCTGCCTAAACTCCCGTCTTCTCCCGAATTGGCAGAGATATTCGCTAAGGAGATTTTTCGCCTACATGGGATACCCTCTCAAATTGTATCGGACAGAGGCTCCCAATTTGTTTCCCGCTTTTGGAGGTCCTTCTGCTCTCAACTTGGTATTAAATTAAACTTTTCTTCTGCCTATCATCCTCAGTCTAACGGAGGTGCTGAACGTACCAACCAGAAAATTGAACAATATTTACGATGCTTTGTTTCTGAACACCAGGATGATTGGGTCGGTTTGATTCCTTGGGCGGAGTTTGCACACAACAATCTCGTTTGCGATTCTACTCATTCAAGCCCCTTCTTCATGAATTATGGTTTTCATCCGTCTATTCTTCCTTCGGATTCTCCTTCCCAGGGGGTACCGTCGGTTGATGTTCATGTTGCCAATTTGAGGAAGTTGTGGGATCAAACTCGACAAATCCTTGTGCACAACTCTATGTTGGTCAAGAAACACGCTGATAAACGTAGAAGGGCGGCTCCGGTCTTTGTTCCTGGTGATAGGGTATGGCTGAGCACGAGGAACATCCGTTTAAAAGTGCCCTCCATGAAGTTCGCTCCTCGTTATATTGGACCCTACAGGGTGCTGACCCGTATCAATCCAGTTGCGTATCGTTTAGCTCTTCCTAATACCTTACGCATCCCGAACTCGTTTCACGTTTCATTGCTGAAACCACTCATATGTAACAGATTTTCCTCCACAATAGCCCCTCCTCGCTCCGTTCAGGTGGAGGGTCAGGAGGAGTATGAGGTTAACTCTATTATTGATTCTCGAATCTCCCGGGGGAGAGTACAATATCTGGTTGATTGGAAGGGATATGGTCCTGAGGAGAGGAGTTGGGTACCTCAGGAGGATGTTCATGCTCCCCGTCTCCACAGGGCGTATCACTCTCGCTTCCCATCTCGTCCCGGTTCATTCCGCCCGGTGGGCGTATCTGAGAGGGGGGGTACTGTCAGGGTACCTGTGGTCTCTACCTCCGAAAGAGGTAGAGACTTAGCTGTTCCTCCATGCAGACGGTCTGATGGCTCCCTTCCCCGCGGTCTATCCGGTCATGCTAGGCCGGCCGCGAGGGAGTGACTGCCTTTTACAGCATCTAGGCAGGAAGTAGTCATCAGGACACTCCCCCGGAACGACCTGTCAGTCAATTGCTGCAGGACCAATCAGGACGCCTCGGAGGCGTGGTTACTGCTCTGAACAGGGTATTTAACAGAGCTTCTTTCATTAGCTCATTGCCCTGTCGTGGTTCTAGCTTGTTCTAGTCACTCAGTGCTTGTGTATTCTATTATCCCTTTTGGTTTTGACCCGGCTTGTTTACCTTACTCTGCTTATCTCTGTTACCCTTGATTCGGCTTGTCTCTCGCTTACCTGTCTTCTGTTACCCTCGACCTCGGCTTGTCTTTGACCATTCTATACTGTACTACTTACGTTAGTCCGGCCATTCTAAGGTCTGGTATACGTATCTGGCTACTGTTTGTACTCTGCGTGTTGGATCCCTGTCCCGATCCTGACACAGACAACATAGAAATGTGGTCCAAATTCAGAGCTGGAAGTCAGAAAGTAAGGAAATAACATCAAGATGACGAGGAATGGAACAGAAGACAAAACATACTGGCAATAGGTGCAGAGATAGCTGGAAAAAAGATGTGTTTGTGGGTGGTATTGGCAAAGTAGTGCCTAGTAAAAAGGGTTTTCCTGGAAATGGAGGGAATTCTGACTGCCAAAGTTATTTACAATACTACACAATTTAGATACATTTCTTGACAATGCACACTTTAGTGACACGTGCCATCGCCAACACCTAAGATGTATGGAAGGAACATAAGATATGCCAACTCCTTTCTACTTTTCTAAGGGCCCCAGGGATTCTAGTTATTTGACTGTAGACAGCATAGGTTGACTATTTTTGTAGGTTCCCCGCTGCTTGTACTTTCCTTAACCACAGGGAACGTCTAGTAGATTTTTAAAAAGCTTTTTTGGGCTTTTTCACTATTTAACTCTTACCTGATTTAGGCTTATAGCCACATTGTCATTTAAAAAGTCCCACTAACAACAAAGGAAATTATAACAAAAAAGGCTCAGAAACTTGGCGGTCGCTGTATACCATGCAGGGATTTAATTACCTATTTTATCTCATCTGTTAACCATCGGTCAAAAACACGCACCTGACATTCATTTTAACAAAAATGGAAAAGAAGAAGAAAAATACAATAAGATGTCTGGTGTTGGGCCCATTGCAGGTTAAATCTCAACCAAAGAACACAATAAAATTCAATTCAACACTTTTATTATTATTGATATACATTTCTACTAAATATGATGAATCTATATAAATGCTAATAATTATAAAATGGGGATTTTATAACCGCAAGTGAGTGAGAGGCAAAATTAACTTGACAAATACAAAAGATACAAATGGAATACGTCCTAGCAACAGACCCTTTTCTAGACACTAAACCCCCTTTACACATGCAATGCTTGTCTAGCAAACACTAATTCTAACTTAACCCTTTCATTGTTGCTGCACTTAAAGTAAGCTTTTATAACCATAAAATCTAAGCACAAATACAAGAAAAAAGAGGTCGTAGTAACGCACCATGCCCCCCAAAAAAAGATAATCATGATCCACGGACCCTCACTAAACCAGAGTAGGATTAATGTATAACTTCTGGTTTCTGCTCTGTGCATTGTGTGGTCATGAGGGTAATTACAGGGAGTGCAGAATTATTAGGCAAGTTGTATTTTTGAGGATTAATTTTATTATTGAACAACAACCATGTTCTCAATGAACCCAAAAAACTCATTAATATCAAAGCTGAATATTTTTGGAAGTAGTTTTTAGTTATAGCTATTTTAGGGGGATATCTGTGTTTGCAGGTGACTAATACTGTGCATAATTATTAGACAACTTAACAAAAAACAAATATAAACCCATTTCAATTATTTATTTTTACCAGTGAAACCAATATAACATCTCAACATTCACAAATATACATTTCTGACATTCAAAAACATAACAAAAACAAATCAGTGACCAATATAGCCACCTTTCTTTGCAAGGACACTCAAAAGCCTGCTATCCATGGATTCTGTCAGTGTTTTGATCTGTTCACCATCAACATTGCGTGCAGCAGCAACCACAGCCTCCCAGACACTGTTCAGAGAGGTGTACTGTTTTCCCTCCTTGTAAATCTCACATTTGATGATGGACCACAGGTTCTCAATGGGGTTCAGATCAGGTGAACAAGGAGGCCATGTCATTAGATTTTCTTCTTTTATACCCTTTCTTGCCAGCCACGCTGTGGAGTACTTGGACGCGTGTGATGGAGCATTGTCCTGCATGAAAATCATGTTTTTCTTGAAGGATGCAGACTTCTTCCTGTACCACTGCTTGAAGAAGGTGTCTTCCAGAAACTGGCAGTAGGACTGGGAGTTGAGCTTGACTCCATCCTCAACCCGAAAAGGCCCCACAAGCTCATCTTTGATGATACCAGCCCAAACCAGTACTCCACCTCCACCTTGCTGGCGTCTGAGTCGGACTGGAGCTCTCTGCCCTTTACCAATCCAGCCACGGGCCCATCCATCTGGCCCATCAAGACTCACTCTCATTTCATCAGTCCATAAAACCTTAGAAAAATCAGTCTTGAGATATTTCTTGGCCCAGTCTTGTCGTTTCAGCTTGTGTGTCTTGTTCAGTGGTGGTCGTCTTTCAGCCTTTCTTACCTTGGCCATGTCTCTGAGTATTGCACACCTTGTGCTTCTGGGCACTCCAGTGATGTTGCAGCTCTGAAATATGGCCAAACTGGTGGCAAGTGGCATCTTGGCAGCTGCACGCTTGACTTTTCTCAGTTCATGGGCAGTTATTTTGCGCCTTGGTTTCTCCACACGCTTCTTGCGACCCTGTTGACTATTTTGAATGAAACGCTTGATTGTTCGATGATCACGCTTCAGAAGCTTTGCAATTTTAAGAGTGCTGCATCCCTCTGCAAGATATCTCACTATTTTTGACTTTTTTGAGCCTGTCAAGTCCTTCTTTTGACCCATTTTGCCAAAGGAAAGGAAGTTGCCTAATAATTATGCACACCTGATATAGGGTGTTGATGTCATTAGACCACACCCCTTCTCATTACAGAGATGCACATCACCTAATATGCTTAATTGGTAGTAGGCTTTCGAGCCTATACAGCTTGGAGTAAGACAACATGCATAAAGAGGATGATGTGGTCAAAATACTCATTTGCCTAATAATTCTGCACTCCCTGTATAAATGGATATAGGGGCATGACATTGTATACTTTTCCATTCCTGTATGGAATAAAATAAGAGAGTACTTATATACAGTTGTAACAGTTGTAAGCATGCACATCAGATTTTCATTTGGGCACACACCAGGAAATTCTTTCACCAATGTTGTTTACTATTATTATTTTTAAGTATTTTTTAATTTGCAGTCATTCTTAAGTATTAAACTATAAGACAATATGTTTTGTTATTGGGTGTGGGGGGCAAGGCCAGGCCAGGCAAAGCCCCTAAACTGGCAGGGTGCAATGTATAGTACATGGAAGGTGTGTCTGTGAACGGCATGGGATTTGGGAGCTGCATGGAGTGTGTCTGGGAGCTATATGGTATGTGAATGTGTCTAAACCAGTGGTTCCCAAACTGTGTGCCAGGGCGCCGCGACATGCACACAGGGTTGCCGCGGAATGTTTCCCCGGTGCTATGATTATAGCACCGGGGAAACATTACTTCTCAACAGGGACCCGGTCAAGTGCCATGGTCCTTTAAGACCGCGACCAGGCCCCTGTAATGTCGGCTGGGAGGAAGTGACAGCTTGTCACTTCCTCCCAGCATCAGGCAGAGAGACATCACAGGAGGGAGAGGAGCACAAAGAGCTCCAGACCCCTTCACTCCTCCCAGCAAGACCAGGACTCCAAGCCACCCTCCTGGACACACAAGGTGTCTGGAGATATAAAAAAAATCACTTTGTGAGTGTTTGAATGTGTGTATTAGTGTAAGTGTGTATATTAGAGTGAGTATGAGTGTGTGTATGAGTATGTGTGAGTGTGTATGTGTATGAGTGTTTGTATGTGTGTATGTGTGTGTAAGTGTATGAGTGTGAGTATGAGTGAGTATGCGTGAGTGTGTGTGAGCATGTGTATGAGTGTGTGTGTCAGGGTGTGCATCTGTGTGTGTGTGTGTGTATATATATATATAAAGTGAAAAAATTATTGCACTCCAACCCAAAGAAACTTATTGGTACCTGGTGCTCTGGCAGCAATAGTTATAAATACAAAAAAATACAGGCACTCCAGGACTTTGTCAATCTTTGTAGTTTTCTTTATTCAATACAGGACATCAACGTTTCAGCTCCTCATGGAGCTTTTATCAGGATGTTCTGTATTGAATAAAGAAAACTACAAAGATTGACAAAGTCCTGGAGTGCCTGTATTTTTTTGGATATATATATATATATATATATATATATATATGTCTGTGTGTGCTCACACATCTGTGTATGTGCCTCTGTGTGTCAGGGTGTGTGTTTTTATGTCAGTGTGTGTATCTGTGTCATGGTGTGGCATGTATCAATGTTTGTGTGTGTCAGGGTGCATGTGTGTATCTATGTGTGTGTATGTGTTGGTTTTTATATGAATTTGTGTGTATGTGTCAGTGTATTTATATGCATCTGTGTGTTAATATGCATGAATATCTGTGTAGGTATGTATGTATCTATGTATGTATGTGGTAGTGTGCATACAAATCTAATCAATCAAACACCAATACACAATATACAAGCACACTCCTGCAATCTAACACAAATATTACATACAAATACACTCCCGCATTCAAACTCAAAAAATATACATACAAACACACCTCTTCACTCAAACACAAATACTTCACACAAATGTATATCCACATTTAAAAGTGAACATTACATTCAGACACACCCCTGCAATCAAACACAAACATTACAAACGCACCCCTGTATTAAAACACAATAAATGTATACAAGCAACCCTTCAAACACAAACACTGTACATTACACTATAGCGCCAGTAATTGCCGCAGCACTGTAGAGATATACAACCTAGAAATTTCGACTTGGGGTACCTTCGAAAAATACTGAAATATTAAGGGGGTTTGGAAACAACTGGTCTAAACTACATCTTGTGTGTGTTTGTGTCACAGGCAAATGCCCTACTGAGCCACCAGTTGGACCTGTGCAATCAGGGTCAGGAGGGGGTTTGCCAGGCAGTGAGGGCAGAAATATAGCAGGGCACAGCACATTGGGACCCAGGAGAGGACCTTTTCGCAGTGTCTGGATAGCAAGGAGAATGAGAAGATTGACTTGGGGGAAGTTGTTAATTGGAAGAGGAATGTGGCCACCAATGTGGGGAAATACATGGGATGATGCCAGGGGGTTGGGCCAATCTAAAATGAGAAGGGAGATGTATAGTTGGCAGGTAAATGTGCAAATCTAGTTTGTGAATACATAGCGTTCACAATCTAATTTGGGCAGGGAGAGATTAATTTAAGTTTTTTTTTTTTTTTTTTTTTAGTATAAATTCTTTTATTCTTATTTTTGACATAAATACAAAAACCAACAAACAGGACATGGTCTGTATTACATAATAATATAATCCGTAAAATACAAAACCATCTTTTTTCTCTGTAAACAGACACAGTACATAATACATCGTTATCTGCGGGGGCAAGCCATGGGGGGAGGAGGAGGGCTGTCTAAGCTCAGGCCTATAACTATTCAGATAATAGCACATCTCTGTACTCCCCTTAATTCAGCAGGTAGTTTCTAATTCATTAACCCAGCATTGCCATAGGTCGAATCTTTTTGGGGAATTCAGATATGGTATGCTTAAATCTCTTTCCATCCTCGCCTGAAGATTGATTTGAGTTTTAATAGCATCCCAAGGCAGGATTTGATTAGATCTCCAATTCCGTGCTAACACAATTTTAAATGCGATACAACAATGAATTATAAAACTCCTTACCGAATAGGACATATTCGGCCAATGCATATGTAACAGCACTACCTCTGGTTTCTTTTCTAGTTCTATTCCAGTTATGCCTTTAATAAAGCTTATCAGTCTCACTATTGAAAACTGAATATTTGGGCAGCTCCACCAGATGTGGAGAAATGATCCAACCTCTTTATCACATCGCCAACATCTTGAGGTAACTCCTGGATATATCTGAGATAGTTTACTCGGAACTAAGTACCATCTATAAATCACCTTGTAGTAGGTCTCCAATAGATTTAAACATTGGACCTGACTACGAGTATTATTTATAGCTTTACACCACTCTTGGAATTCTAGAATACAATTTAAATCTTTTTCCCATTTATTCTTCTGGGGAAAGCTCGATACTACTTTGATATTTCTAATTACCTCTATCGCTTTAGCCAATACTTTAGGTATGACCTGATTTGAGAATATTAATTTCAGCATAGTGGACGATTTTCCACGCTTTCTACTAAGATGTTTCTGCAAAAAGTATTTAAGCCTCAAGTAGTTAAAGCTCTCTCTTTGGGGGAGGTGATATTTTTGTATAATAGAGCCAAAAGACATTACTTTGTCTGGAGATAGTATCTGTGACACTTTATTTATTCCTTGTACTCTCCAGGTCTCTAAGGACAAATCTGTCATATTGGCTTCTATAATCCTAAGGTTTGCCGATTCCATTATTGTACCCTTCAAATCTAATTTATTTTTGATTTCCTCCCATACAGGCAGCATTTGGGCCCAGATCGTATTGTTTTTAATATCAATCCCCATTTTATCTGCCCTTTTCGTGTTCCATATCAGACCCTCAGGGTTTTTTAGTCCCAGATCTTCCATTTCGATATTGTACCAGCTTTCCTCTTTGGCACCCACTAGTTGGGATCTATACATATGGGTGATCACATTTGCCCAATACATAACTCTTATATTAGGGAAATTTAGTCCCCCTTCTTCGGTTTTCAATGAGAGAATATTTCTATTAATTCTATTTTTCTTGCCTTTATTGATGAAATTTTCTAAGTTGTTTTGTAGTAACGTCAACCAGCTTTCTGGGATCTTAAGAGGAATCATTTGCAATACATAATTCCACTTAGGGATAATATAAGAATTGATAACATTAATACGGCCCCACCAGGTAATCTGCATATTTCTCCAATCTTTAAGTAATAGATTTGTACTTTTTAATAATTTTAAGAAGTTTTCTTCCATCATTCTCTCTATGTTCTTAGTAATAATTATACCTAAACAATCAAATTTCTGAGATACCCATGTGAATGCGTATTTTTTACTAATTTCTTCCCTTGATTTCTTATCTAATTCAATACCCATCACAACAGTTTTTTCATTATTTAGCTTATAATTGGCTAGCTGGCTGTACTTTCTGACTTCCTCCATCAAATAGTTTAAAGAGCTAGTTGGATCAGTAATTGATAGCAGAATATCATCCGCATACAGGCTGATTTTAAATTCTTTATCTCTTATTTTATATCCTTTTATATCTTCGTTGTTCCGAATATTCTCCGCTAAAGATTCTATTGAAAGGATATATAACAAAGGGGAAAGCGGGCAACCTTGTCTCACCCCATTACTTATATGTACCCAGTCTGAGCAGACATTTGGGCCTACTATTCTGGTTGAGGGGTTTTTATATAAAGACATAATGCCTCTTAACATCCAGCCTTCTATTCCATATGCTTCTAGCGATGCTTCTAAAAACTTCCAATTCAGCCTATCAAAAGCTTTTTCTGCATCAACTGCTAAAGTCATAAGGGGGATGTGTTTCTTATTGGCGTTATCTATGATATCTATAATTCTCCTTGAATTAGATCCCACCCATCTCTCTGGTATAAAACCAATCTGATCGTTATGGATTAGAGTTCTAATAATACTCTTGAGACGCTCTGCTAGAATGGATGAGAATATTTTTACATCCGAATTGATTAAGGATATGGGACGGTAGCTGGCCATGACAGTTGGATCTTTTCCCTGTTTCAAGATGGGGAGCATATTCGCTCTGGTCATCTCTTCAGGGAAACGTCCCTCTTGCACCGCATTGTTAAATGCTAATGCTAATTGTTTACTTAGGATAGATTTGAATGTGTGAAAGAACAGATTAGAGAATCCATCTGGGCCGGGAGTTTTCTGTTTCTTAGTTTTCATTATTGCCCGATTTACCTCCTCCTCTGTAATCTGTTTATTTAAACTCTCTGTCTTAGTCTGGTCTATTTTCGATAGCTTTGTACTAGTCAGATATTGTTTAATCTTATTTATAGGGGCTTCATCTGGGATATTATATAGTGCACCATAATATTCTCTAAAACAGTTACCGATATCTCTTGGGTTTGTATAAGTTATTTTATTGTGTATAATCTTTAGTATCTGAGCGTTAGCCTGTTGTTTCCTCAGCTTATTTGTTAGCATCTTATCTGTTTTGTTCCCTCTACAATAAAATCTCAATTTTAGTTTTTTAATGTTATTCATTGTTTTAATATTCAAACACTGTACAATATTATTTTGAACTTCTGTTATTCTTCTCCCTTTCTCTATTGAAGGATCTTTTTTATTGTCCTCTGTAAGCTTATATAGTTCTATATATAGATCTCCCAATCTTTTTTCTTTAGTTTTAACTTCATGGTTTAGTTTTATAAGGTGACCTCTCACAACTGCTTTAAAGGAGCACCAAGTATTTAAATTTGATGTATCCAAAGGATCATTCTCCTTAAAAAAACAGTTTATTAGTCTCTCCAGCTTAGTCTTACAGTTTTTATTGTGTAGCAGGTAATTATTTATTTTCCACGTTGAATTATTTCTAGTTGTCAAGTTATCTTTCATTACAAATATGTACATACTGTGATCTGACCATACATTTTCTACTATATTTATTTTAGCCAGATTATTCACCATATGTAAATTGCCCCATATCATATCGATTCTTGAGTATGTATAATGAACTTTCGATAGATGGGTATAATCCCTTGCTTCTGGATTTTGGAGGCGCCAAACGTCAAATAAATCAAATTTATTTTTGGTATTAGTTAATGAGCTAGCATTTTTTATTATTGTTTTATTTATAACACTCCCTTTCATCAGTTTTTTATCTTTTAATGGGTCTAATATGCAATTAAAATCTCCTGCAACTATATATAATCCTGTTTTAATTTGGTCTACCTTATTTAATATTTTATTTAATTGGGAGACTGGGGCTATATTGGGTAAATATATATTAACTATAGTATATTTTACTTCATTTATCAGACCTACTAATATCATGAATCTTCCTTCTTTATCTAATTCCTGATATAATGTCTCCCACTTTACCCTTTCTGAAATTATCAGAGCAACTCCTCTTTTTTTTTTTTCCTTCATAGAGGCATGTATAATAATTGGGAACTTCTTCCCCCCCCACGTTGGTTTCTCATTTTGTCTCCAGTGAGTCTCTTGCACTAAACAGATATCGATCTTATCTTTTATCATTTGGTTACGTAACAGGGATCTTTTGTACACCGAATTCAGACCCTGAGCATTTACAGACATGAACTTAACCATATGTTATTCTTCTCCTTCTCTTTTCCCCCTCCTGACTCTGAAACCCCGCAGATAACACAAATATACAACAAACGACATTACAAAACCTAGGGACATCTATATGTAGTCCCATAACTAACCCTATCTCACAAAAGGCTATAACCTGGCCCCTGTGGATAGACCCTGTCTCGAGGGTAACCAATTACTCCGAGACTTGTGCTTGTAAAAAAAAAAAGCATCAGGCAGGACCATGAGGTAGCGTCCAAGGGCACAGACCAGGGGGGATACTAAGAGGGAGGGGACAGAGAAAGCACAAACAAGCAAAAAAAAAAAAAAAAAAAAAAAAAAAAAAATTTTTTCTCTTTTTTTTTTATAATTTCACTATTTGTATTATAATTATCCATTGTGTTAATTTGTGCAAACTATTTCCTCTTATATATAATAACATTCAACTCTTTTTCTACAACCACCTTTTATCTTCCCTTCCATAATGAATACTTATTTCGATTTCTTCTATGCAAACATTCATTGTGCCAATTTATGCATATTGCTTCCACCTTGTGTATAGTATCATTTGATTCTTTTTCTACAACAAACCTTTTTTTATCCCTCCATAAAGAATGCTTAAATCAATTTATCTATTCCTTACCCATTCTATACTATATCACCCTGATTTGATTATTCTAGCGGCCTTCCTGCCGTTATATCTTTAAAAACACTCTCATTATAGATTAAATGTACCCTTTAGTGATATATTTAGTGAGATAGCAACCCGTGCCCAATTATAAGTACTCTTGCCCTTTGTTTCGTCTAGTTCCATCAAACCAAAAAATTTTGTGACTCTCTTTCGTCTGGGGAGCTTTTACTTTACTTCTGTAAAGACCATTTTCCCAAAATTACCTCTTAATTACCCCTATTGTGTTACATCATCTTGTGCTTTATTTATATTCTATAATTACCACTACCTTATTGATTTATACTTAAATACTATTGTTAGCAAAAGAAAAAGTATTAAACTATAAGACAATATGTTTTGTTATTGGGTGTGGGGGGCAAGGCCAGGCCAGGCAAAGCCCCTAAACTGGCAGGGTGCAATGTATAGTACATGGAAGGTGTGTCTGTGAACGGCATGGGATTTGGGAGCTGCATGGAGTGTGTCTGGGAGCTATATGGTATGTGAATGTGTCTAAACCAGTGGTTCCCAAACTGTGTGCCAGGGCGCCGCGACATGCACACAGGGTTGCCGCGGAATGTTTCCCCGGTGCTATGATTATAGCACCAGGGAAACATTACTTCTCAACAGGGACCCGGTCAAGTGCCATGGTCCTTTAAGACCGCGACCAGGCCCCTGTAATGTCGGCTGGGAGGAAGTGACAGCTTGTCACTTCCTCCCAGCATCAGGCAGAGAGACATCACAGGAGGGAGAGGAGCACAAAGAGCTCCAGACCCCTTCACTCCTCCCAGCAAGACCAGGACTCCAAGCCACCCTCCTGGACACACAAGGTGTCTGGAGATATAAAAAAAATCACTTTGTGAGTGTTTGAATGTGTGTATTAGTGTAAGTGTGTATATTAGAGTGAGTATGAGTGTGTGTATGAGTATGTGTGAGTGTGTATGTGTATGAGTGTTTGTATGTGTGTATGTGTGTGTAAGTGTATGAGTGTGAGTATGAGTGAGTATGCGTGAGTGTGTGTGAGCATGTGTATGAGTGTGTGTGTCAGGGTGTGCATCTGTGTGTGTGTGTGTGTATATATATATATAAAGTGAAAAAATTATTGCACTCCAACCCAAAGAAACTTATTGGTACCTGGTGCTCTGGCAGCAATAGTTATAAATACAAAAAAATACAGGCACTCCAGGACTTTGTCAATCTTTGTAGTTTTCTTTATTCAATACAGGACATCAACGTTTCAGCTCCTCATGGAGCTTTTATCAGGATGTTCTGTATTGAATAAAGAAAACTACAAAGATTGACAAAGTCCTGGAGTGCCTGTATTTTTTTGGATATATATATATATATATATATATATATGTCTGTGTGTGCTCACACATCTGTGTATGTGCCTCTGTGTGTCAGGGTGTGTGTTTTTATGTCAGTGTGTGTATCTGTGTCATGGTGTGGCATGTATCAATGTTTGTGTGTGTCAGGGTGCATGTGTGTATCTATGTGTGTGTATGTGTTGGTTTTTATATGAATTTGTGTGTATGTGTCAGTGTATTTATATGCATCTGTGTGTTAATATGCATGAATATCTGTGTAGGTATGTATGTATCTATGTATGTATGTGGTAGTGTGCATACAAATCTAATCAATCAAACACCAATACACAATATACAAGCACACTCCTGCAATCTAACACAAATATTACATACAAATACACTCCCGCATTCAAACTCAAAAAATATACATACAAACACACCTCTTCACTCAAACACAAATACTTCACACAAATGTATATCCACATTTAAAAGTGAACATTACATTCAGACACACCCCTGCAATCAAACACAAACATTACAAACGCACCCCTGTATTAAAACACAATAAATGTATACAAGCAACCCTTCAAACACAAACACTGTACATTACACTATAGCGCCAGTAATTGCCGCAGCACTGTAGAGATATACAACCTAGAAATTTCGACTTGGGGTACCTTCGAAAAATACTGAAATATTAAGGGGGTTTGGAAACAACTGGTCTAAACTACATCTTGTGTGTGTTTGTGTCACAGGCAAATGCCCTACTGAGCCACCAGTTGGACCTGTGCAATCAGGGTCAGGAGGGGGTTTGCCAGGCAGTGAGGGCAGAAATATAGCAGGGCACAGCACATTGGGACCCAGGAGAGGACCTTTTCGCAGTGTCTGGATAGCAAGGAGAATGAGAAGATTGACTTGGGGGAAGTTGTTAATTGGAAGAGGAATGTGGCCACCAATGTGGGGAAATACATGGGATGATGCCAGGGGGTTGGGCCAATCTAAAATGAGAAGGGAGATGTATAGTTGGCAGGTAAATGTGCAAATCTAGTTTGTGAATACATAGCGTTCACAATCTAATTTGGGCAGGGAGAGATTAATTTAAGTTTGAAATCACTGCACTAAATGTTTCTTCTAGTAAGTTGTAATGTGTGTGTTTATGGGGGGATATTACATTTTTTCTAAAAGAAAAATACTAGCCCCTTTGAAACACTGCTGCTAAGGATTGTTATTGTAAAAAAAGTTGACTTCATATTGCACTCTAACTTTAATATACACAGGGTATGTCAGATAACATTAGAGGATAAATAAAATGTGAATGTTCTCCAAATTTATAACTTTATCTCTAACTCTACTTCTATGCATCTGAGATAGTTTGTTTAGTTTTTCTTCTGTCGTTTGACACTTTACTCATTAGAATGTGTATACACGGTGTTTCAGGTGCTGTAACTGTCTTACAATATTCTTTAAGTACCTGCAATTCACAGTAACCTGCCTAAGGCCACAAACAGGAACTGAACCAGACTTCCTTGCTTCAGACAATGAGTCAGTGTTTGAATGGCGATTATGTTTATGAGGATACAGTCCATCAATAAAAATAAATAAATTTCATCATCATGGCAATCTTAGGTATTTCTTTTTTTTTTTTTTAAATATGAAAGTAACATTTTATTGCTTTCTGTTGTTAAATTATGGAGAATGGAGAATAAATTAGAAAAATAATATATATATATATATATATAAAATGCCAAAATCCCAGAGTACTGCAGTATGCAATAATACCTTTTTTATTGGACAAACATAATATTTCAAATACAAGCTTTTGAGCGTTTTCCTCTATTCAGGTCTGAAGCAATACTGATCAATCTGATAGAGTTTAACACTTAAAACAACCAATATATATAATTTAATGCAAATTATTTTTATTACAGATTTCAGTTCAACAATAGTAAAGACAATACAATACAGATTGACTTTAGTATAGGTGGAGTAAAATGTGGAAAGGGGTATAGGAAAGGAGATAGATTGTATTTATCAGAGTTAGATTCATAGTTGATATTTGTATACGGGGACTAAGAGGATAGCTTAGCAATTGAGTGTAGCTCCAGAAGGGAGGAGAGCAATCCATGGGTTACTGGACACGAACGCAAGCTACATTGTAATGTGGCATGACAAAGCTATATAAAACAAAACCTAAAGAACAAACACTTTTTACCCCTACTTTGCTTTCGAGACAGTCTTTCTTTCTCATTGAGAAACCTATTTCCTATCAGAAGTCAGTTCCACCCCTATTTATGTACCCTTACTCATAAAATTCAAGAAGTTATCAATTTCAGATCAATAGTGGCTGCATTCTACCTACCAGCGATGGCTCTGTGCAGACTGCCAGTCATACTGAAATGTCCTATATTTTACCAAATTCCTGATTATAGCTAGGCAAATATAATTGCTGTATGCGGGCATTATAATCACATACAGGCACTATTTTTACATTATGGTAGCATTTTGGGAAAGCTGCATTCACAAAAATACCAGCATGTTACTTCAAAATACACAAAACAAGAGGGTAAATGTCCATGTTCCTTCTTTCTTCCCTATATAACTTAAAGGGACACTATAGTCACCTGAACAACTTTAGCTTAATGAAGCAGTTTTGGTGTATAGAACATGCTCCTGCAGTCTCACTGTTCAATCCTCTGCCATTTAGGAGTTAAATCCCTCTGTTTATGAACCGTAGTCACACCTCCCTGCATGTGACTTGCACAGCCTTCCATAAACACTTCCTGTAAAGAGAGCCCTATTTAGGCTTTCTTTATTGCAAGTTCTGTTTGATTAAGATTTTCTTATCCCCTGCTATGTTAATAGCTTGATAGACCCTGCAAGAGCCACCTATATGTGATTAAAGTTCAATTTAGAGATTGAGTTACAATTATTTAAGGTAAATACATCTGTTTGAAAGTGAAACCAGTTTTTTGTTTCATGCAGGCTCTGTCAATCATAGTCAGGGGACGTGTGGCTAGGGCTGCATAAACAGAAACAAAGTGATTTAACTCCTAAATGACAGTGAATTTAGCAGTGAAATTGCAGGGGAATGATCTATACACTAAACCTGCTTTACTTAGCTAAAGTAATTTAGGTGACTATAGTGTTCCTTTAAGTGACAAAATATCCATTGCTCCAATGTTTCAGAATGTTTCTGAACTATTTGAAGATAAGGACCACCATACAATCTCTAATATTGGATATCCCTCCACAACTTGTGTAACTAATGAATAAATACATGGAATATTAAAGTTCCTTACATTTTCATCATTTTCATTTTTTAGTTTTCTCCGAAATTCATCAGCACCCAAAATTGCTATTTTATTCTAAGCTGATGTTCACTCCATATTTCATATACATTTAAAGTATGTTTTCTTTTTTCTTCATAAAGCAGTTGGCAGTAAATGGATTAATCTTTTGCCATGGAGAATAGTTGTCTGGGCAATCCCAATATTTGTGGCGGTAGAATCCTCCACTGAGAAGCATGTCAGGTATTCTGAGAAGTAAGGAATACGAGAGAGGCTGTGTGTGGTACTATTGCAAACACAATCTATACATAGAATGGTGGGTCTTACTAGACAATGAGCATTGGTTTCTAAGGCAAATGAGAATTTGCCATTGTTGTTTAGTGATCTAAACTTGGGGAATTGCTTTTGTTTGGCCATATACATTAGGAAATACATTTTAGATCAATACACAGAAGATGTAGGATGTTATAGCATTATAACTCAATGGATGTTGTTTTTCTTAGAAATTCCTTTTGTTTATATCTCTTTTCATTTAAAATGTATCACTCATCCTTGCCTGAATATACTTCAGCAAACAATAAGAGGTCTGTGTCCTGTCAGCAACATCTTTATTGATACCTCATATATAAGCTGTCTAGTGTCTCATTGACCTCTGTGTGTAGCAGCAGTATCCAGCCAAGACACACTACATCTCTAAATCAGACACTAAGGGGAGGAGTGTTACTTTAGATCAAGCATGTCAAACTCAAACGCTAAGACAGGCTCTATAAACAAGGTTTCCGTTTATGTGGGCCGCAAAAAAACAAAAACTGCAGTTTTCATAGAAATGTAGGTTTGTTTCAAAAAGTACAATATAAAAAAAGTTGCCTAACCCCTTAAGGACACAACTTCTGGTATAAAAGGGAATCATGATGGATTATTTCTGTCAAGTGTCCTTAAGGGGCTAACTGAGACTGGACGTCCTCACACTTGTAGGGCTTCAAAGTAAAAAAAAAAAGAGCGAATTTATTTTAAGGAGACGTGCATTTGCATATAACCAATGTTTCAGTCCAACTACCTTGACATATTAAGAAACATTTGGTAATGGGACTTAAACGGTGTATGCTGTTGCACAACGGTTAAAAAACAAATTACGTTATCTTGTTTATTTTGAAGTTCTATGAGTGTTCTTCACTTTGGCTGAGATCATCAAACTTGAAGATTTCAGTCAATCCAATGCTTTGCAATAGGAAAGCATTGGGAGGCTATTGTGCATGTGTGGCAAAACGCTGCATGGCCAATCAGCATCTCCATGGGGAGCGTACAGCTCCTCCATGCAGACCCAATCTAATACACTGCCCACAAATCCAATCTAATACATTGCCCCTTAATCTAATACACTGCCCCTCCTCCCTCCACTCTAATTGAATAGACTGCCCCCACTCCACTTTAATACACTGCCCTCCCTACCTCTAATTTAACACACTGCTCCCCACCACTCTAATGCACTGGCCCCCTCCCTTCCCCAAATAAATACACTGCCCCCTCCTTCATTCAAATACACTGCTCCCCATCCCAATTTAATATATTGGCCCCCTGACTTCCCCAAATTAATACAGTGTCCCCTCCTTCCCTCAAATTAATACACTGACCCCTTCCCTCCCATTAAAACACTGCCACCCTCCCTCCTAAAGGGCCAGGACTAATAAAGCCATATATGATTATTGCAGACTTAGGTGTTTAGTAACTTTATCTCCTCACTTACTTAGGCATGGGAGTAGCCTTATAAGGCTAGTTCGGAATTTACTATTATTTGGAGTCAGTTTATTTTTGTGTTGATACTTTCTGTTACTTCAGATATTTAGTGGTCTCCCTCTGGTTACATTATTCCATACCATTGGATGCTTTGGTGCCTACGCCTTTATCTCCAGTCAGCATTATATTCAGTTTGTGAAAAAATGTTCTTTGGTTCTGTTGCCAGTATCTAGGGTTGGACATTGCTGGAGTGCCCTCCTGGTGCATGGGATCAGTGTGGAGGGGGTGTTTATTCCCTTTTACACCCATATTCACACGGATCCCATTTCTTTTTATTTTTTCCAAGATGGGACCATATATTCTAAAGGTCGCCTGCACGCATTATAGTATCAAACCAATATGCGTGCATTAAACATTCTACAATTCAGCTTTTGTTTTGTTCTTAAAATAATCTATTCATAGATACTGAGTATATCTCCTTCACCACCAAATGCACATTATGTACATATGCATATAAAAGCAATGTTATCAATGCAATAGTATGTGTGTTATTATCTGCTGAGAGCTCCAGAAGTTCTGGTTAGATCAAGGTTAACCGTTAGAATTCATCCTAATAAAGGCGTTTAATTAAAGAGGCATTATAATTCCCCTAAGCAGTATACGCATGCATATCTCTGCTCTCAATCTTTGGGATTCTGTTAAAAGGCATTTATCAATTAACAAGACCTTGAGAGAGGTCTTTTTCGTGCCCAGCCATAGGGAGCGAATATAACGCACATAGTCTTGTTTATCTATTCTTTATCCTCAGGGACTCTAATCAGCTCTCTGACACTTCTCACATTCTTGTCAAGAAGGATTTTTTTTCTTTTAATCAACATGTCAAGGACATCTTAGAAGACAAAACAACACAAAAAGACACCTCTTTTTATATAAAAGTTTCAATTAACACCATGTGTACGGAAACAGTATAGGAAGGATTGAATGATGATAAACTGCACTGTATTTCAGATCGAAAAAGGTTCCACAATTGAGCAGAATTAGACACACTGGCTGATTAAATATATAATAATATAATGAGCAGGGATTTATTCTATGTAGACTAAGTGGATGCATTGAAAGCTTCTGGATTCAATGGGTTAATTCGTAAGTTGTTAGTAAAATAGATGTAAGCTTGGTTAAATAAATGTTGGTCATTTTATGGTTAGTGGGGCCTCCTCTCAAAAACCTTATTTGTTACTACACCCCAAAAAAGAAGCCCATTGATGTTAAGTTGGGTGAACATAGTGCCCATTCGGTGCTGCCACCTCATTTTCAAGGTAGTCCCTTACTGCAAAAGCATAATGAGAAGGTGCCCCATCCTGTTGGGAGAGCAGTTCAGCGAAGTTAAACCTGGTTCTTCCCACCTGCCACACTGATATTTGCATGCCTGAAATGTAATGGGCACTTTGTTGTGTGTCAGTGTGTATGTGTACCTATATAATCTGTTGTGATTCAATTAATTGATTCAACTGTATACCTACTTTTGGACCACCCTATATATCTGAAGCTGTCAATCATTGGAAATCTTTCACACTTTAATAAGGAAAAAATATATTACTACGTTCTTCTCCTGCCGGTCACCCGGACGGACATTGTGTCCTCCAAATGTTGTGCCCTAGGCAGCTGCCTAATTTGTCCTGCCTGTGGAGCACATTCTATAGGAAATGCGGGACAAAGACAAACACAGAGGGCCTAGAGGGGACAAAGAGGCACACAGAAGGGCTTGGGGAAGAAAGAGAAGCACAAAGTTGCTGAAGAGGAGAGACACAAAAAGGAACTGGGGGGAGACAGAGACACACACATGGGCTAGGGGGGGACGCGCAAAGTTGGCAATTTCTTTTGGGTGGGGTAGGGAGGTGCAGGAAGCTGGTCTTGCCTAGGGCACAAACTAATCTGACACTGGCCCTTAGTGTAATGTTTAGTGTAATTGTGTGTGCCACTGTGCTCCTCAGCTATGAAACTCACAATAATGTGCAATGTCACTCAATACACATGTATCATACTCATTGCACTGTATCATATTTCATTGCCCATGGCACTGCCACAAAATCTGGCAATGTTCTGTCTGAGTGTGTGCCCTGGCTTAATGGGGAAACAAAGATCTGAAATCACAGAATGGAGTATGAGTGCTGAATATCTAGCTTAAATTATAGAACCTTTTAAAAAAAAAAAAATAAGAAATGACATGGATTTTAGAAGTTATGGTGTTGTGGTTCGAATGCTCATTTAAATGTATTTTGGCTTTCAATATCATTATAATGTATTAATCCCACACCCTTTAAACAGACTGTCTACGTATCGTACCGTGCACAGGTTAAATGATTTATTGTGCTATAAAAATGGAAATGAACCCCAGAAAAAAGGGCTATAGAATATTTCTAGTATGACTAAAAACAAAACACACACTGAGACATGTTATTTATCCACATTTAACCAGTTAGGAAATATTGAGTTTAGTGTATGGTTTGAAGTGGGTGCCTTCACATTGCCTGCAGGCACTTCCTGACATTCAGGGGGAACATAACCAACTTAGTCCGTGAGACACTTGAGATGTGTTGCTGATTGGCTTGCGTTTTGGGATTTCTCTAATTAACAGATAATTAAGCTTGCTCTTTGTATCAGTAACTGAAAGGTTTGCATATATAATGCCCTGAAAAACTAGCCTATAAGTGCCCCTCAAGGATAAATTCTGTACACTTCTATCAAAGTGAAACCCGCTAAAACCTGGGATTGAATAACATGGCAGACAGAATCAAATGAAGCTGTAATTCTAGCCACGATGATATCATCACTGTCCTCCTGTGGGATGCCGAGCTTATATTTGGGTATGTTTTTCCAACAGATTAACTCTTTAGGGTTTGTTCACTAAATAAACAATTGTGGGGAATTGCACATTTTAAGGCGTAAACAGCCATGGTGAAAAAAGATTTGGAGATATTTTTTCCATTTTGCTATTCTGACTTAAACTTGCAATTTGGTTTAGAATTCTCTGAAGTACTTGATTTGGTAAATAAACGTCTTTTGAGCTGCTGAAGTTCCATAGTGCATGTTTTTTTCACTCCTAATCCAGCACTCAAATAGTTATCCCATCTATCCAATCTTGTTGGAAAAGTGTGAAACCCAAATTTGAAATATTATGGGAAATAAACTCAGAAGTGATTAACGCATTTCCTTTACAACACAGCTAGTTGGGAAGGACATTAGCAGAGAATAATCTACAAATTACAGCTAAGTGATACAATGCAGGCAAGGTTTAGTGGTCTGGAATGATAGCGGAAATAAAGATGTTTCGTTGTGAGAGCTGCAGTATAAATCTTTTATTTTACATATTGTGTTTGACGGCCTCTGCAGGCATAGATAATTCTTGGCTCTCTGCGGCTAGAGGACGTGAGAGAAATACATCACTGTGCTGTACGAGTGCAGTTTGAGAAGGGTAATATAAAATTTTAAAACTATATGAAATTTGGAGAGAGTTTTCATTAACCTCTCCTTAGCCGGACTAATAATGTATCTTTTTTTAATCAGTGGATTTGTTCCCCAACACATGACCTGGAGACCAAAGATCCAACTTTTAAATAGTAACACATCTCTAAGTACTCATATATATCTGTAAAGCATGTCCATCTGGCCTAAATGACTTTTTAATTTCAAAATCATTGTGTGTATTTGGAGAGCCTAGATTATTGCTAGAACTGGATTTGTCCAAGTGCTAACCATATGGTATAAAACAGAATATGTCTGCGTAATTATACAGCCAAAAGCCGCAGTGGTTAATCAGCCTCTCAATGCATCTCAATAGGAAAAGGTCAGCGCCTCCATAGCACTCAAAAAAAACAATGCTACTCCAATAGATTAACGTACGGGTTGTTGGAGCTGTAGTCCCAACCCATAAAATGGAGTAGTACTATACTGCCTAATGTTATTTTATTGTGATTTGCTGCTGCTAAGGAATGCTGAGTGTCATAAAAATCACATGCGATCATTGAGCTGCAGATATCTTCCCTGGCATAGCTGAACACCTAAAGGGCCAAAGGTAGTTTTCGATCTGAATATACTAATCTTTATCTGATCTGTGCCTTCAGTAACAAGTATACGCACCTACGTGTGCTTTGAGCCCATTGTACATCGAAGGAACTACTCTTGGGGCAGGCAGTAACCACTTATACCCCCTTGCATCACAAGTTTATATGCTTAGCATTTTCAGATTATAAAGCATGCAGATTAGTTTTTTACATATGGCTGCAAAGTCCCGTTGCAGATGGGGTCTTTTAAGCACAAGAAACCAGAAATGCAAATTCAAATCTCTCACTCTAATCTTCAGCTCCAGGCCAATGAACCCCTAATCCAGTACTGCCTGTCATGTCAATAACTAGAGAAGGGCTGAATTAAACAACAGCAGCCACAAATAGCAGCTATGGACTGGGAGTGTAACTCCCACCAATCAGGGACTGCCCAAGATTTAAGAAACCACAAATCCAACACTAAGCCCTAGATCTAATTTTAAAATCATATAATATAAAACATTATTAAAAATAATGCCATCTTGGGGTTCTGGAGACATTCAATGTTGCCGTTTATTATGATGTGTCTCCAGCAACCCCCGAATGTTATTGTTTTCTCATCCTACTCACTTCACCACTATGTATCTCCCTCTATACATATATAAAGCCTCTGCATGGAAACCAATGAATATTGCATTTGGAGAACTGAAAATTGCTTGCTATAGATTATTCCCAATGAATGCCTTTCTTATAAATCTTACCATTTAATTTTGATATACGAGACCTAGCAACCCAAAGAGCTGACATAAGAACGATAACATCCTTCTCTGCTTCAGTTATCACGCTGTGGTGCCCTCCAGGCAGCATTTAACCCTGTATAATAAAATAATAATAATATTCAATTATTTAACCAGGAAGGGAACATTTTGCTTTCACGGATTTCCGAGAACGTTGCAGGGTGCTGATGTTATTATTGATGCCACATGCTAATTTTACATATACCTTGCAAGTAAGAAGTTTAGACTTCCACAGTCTAGGTAATGTAAAACCAATAACTACGCACCCACGTCACTGATGACAGAATATTTCATTTAATTAGACAAATGCAATTAACTTAATGCGTCATCTGTCTACAAATAGCTTAGGCTGTATTTGATCAGAAAGAAATGGCTTTAATTGCATAAAGTATCATATTACACACCTTATTCCAGAACAAGTCAACAAGTGAACATGCAAGCTTTTATATATAGTGAATATATCTATACAGATACACATACTGACACACTTACAGATACACAGGGTCACACAGATACAAAGGTGCACACACTGACACACATGTAAATGAACACACTGACACACACACAGATCCATAGGCACGCAGATACACACAATGACACTCATACAGATATAAACAGATACACAGGGGCACACACTGACACACACCCAGACACACAGACTGACACTGCAGATACACAGGCGCACACAAACAAACACACATATAGATACACAGATGCACACACTGACACACATGCAGATACATAGGCACACAGATACACATATAGATACATATAGTGGTACATATAGTAAATACAAGCTCTAACACACAAGCAGTTACACATACAGACAGATACACACACTGACACATGACATTTTTTTAACATTTTTAACCACTATCCTGTAACCTACCTTTTGGGTGCAAGATGGTGACTTCCCTGGGGTCCAGTCTGCTGGTTGAGGCTGTTGGAAGTCATAGGCTCCCAGTCTGCATCCCCTTCTCTCTCCTTCCTCTTGCATGGCTAAGTCTTTTAGCTGGGAGGAAGTGACCGGCACTCACTTTCTTCCAGCACTGCAGATAGTACATGGACCCAGTCGTGCTGATAAAAGGACCACAATGCACAACCAGGCCCCTGAAGGCACATTGCCATTTGGCATCCCCAAGTGCATGGCCCATCCAACGGGGCCCCTCAGCATGTGGGCCCCTGTGTATCCACAGTGGCTGCACCGGCCGTAGTTCTGCCAACAGCAGTACAAGATTTGAAACATATTTTAGAACGTGTGTGGCTGGTGTTATATAAAGTGTTAAATTAATCAAAAATATATTTTTGCTTTAGACTACTTCACCCAAAATTGTATCTTGATTGCAGTCTATGGCGGAGTTAGCACTTGAATTAGGACAAAGGTAATCCTCCTTGTCATGTCATTCACTGTTTGAGAATTGATGAGGGCACCATAAAATACTAAGGAAAAGTTAATGTCACATTGAGAATCAAATTGCCAAGTCAGGATATTAACTTTAGTAGATGGCTGAGAAATGCAGATTTTGAAAAGCAAAGGCCAAGTAAGAAAGAAATAAAGATAAAACTGTAGAAGAGCATCTAAAAGTTTAGAAGTATTTTCTTATTTCTTTTTGTTTGTTTGTTTTTTAAATAAACCAGGAGTTTCTCTAAATTATTTTTTTTCTAATATAAATAAATATTTTTTTACATCCAGCATTAGACTATGGAATAGAGATGTTATTTCCCAGCAGCAGTTGTACTCATGATATGACATGAGTGCATCCGATCTATATCTGCTGATGAGTGGAATGAGTTCATCTGCCAGGTACTGCACACAGCCAGGTTCACTTAAAGGGACACTCCAGGCACCCAGACCACTTCTGCCCATTGGAGTGGTCTGGGTGCCAACTCCCACTACCCTTAACCCTGCAAGTGTAATTATTGCAGTTTTCATAAACTGCAATAATTACCTTGCAGGGTTAACTCCTCCTCTAGTGGCTGTCGAGTAGACAGCCACTAGAGGCCACTTCCTGGTCTATAGTGCAGGTTTTCTGTGCTATAGCGTCGCTGGACGTCCTCACGCTGTGTGAGGACCTCCAGCGTCGCTAAAATCCCCATAGGAAAGCATTGAAAAGCATTTTCAATGCTTTCCTATGGAGAGGTTTAATGCGCATGCGCATTGCCGCGCATGCACATTAGGTCTCCCCTGCCGGCTGATGTGGTGACGGGGGAGGAAGAAGCAGCAACGTGGGACATGTTTTCACCACTTCAGCAACCGGGCATGGGAGGTGGGAGGGAGAGGGGACCTGCAGTGCAAGGAAAACAGATTGTTTTCCTGGCACTGGAGAGTCCCTTTAACATTAGTAAAATATGGAGCTTGGCGGGCAGGTGATGAGATTTAGTGTAGAGATTCAGAATCTATACAGTTTGATGATTAATAAAAATGTAACATATATTTTAATGAGTGAAAAACCCAAACAGAAGGGGGCGGGGCCTGACCGCTGAGAGTAGAGGATGCAGATTCGTTTAGCTCCTGCTCTGCGGCCCTAAATAAACTAATTTTGATCGGTCCAAAAAGGCCACCAGATGACAGGCAAAACACAGGGGCATACATCGATGCCACACAAGCTACGATTCCGCCCTGCTGCACCTCTTCCCATGAGGCCTACACACATGGCCGGCGTGAGGGAGACGGCCGCTCCCTCGCTGGCACTTACGGCTAACAAACGGAGACCGGACCCCTGTTCCCCCCCCTATGGACCGGTGGGGGTTATCCCGGTCCGCCCTCAGGAGACCCTGATACAGCCCGGCAAGAAAGCCGTGATGACACAGGGGCCCACTACAAGCGACAACATAGCACCCAAAATGGCAGAGGCGGCGTGCCACACCAGCACTTATAGCAAGTTACCAGAGGTCGAGCATCGGCGGGACAGGGCCTTCCAAGTCTTCTGGGAAAAGCTGTAGGCCCTTCTGTTCCCTACGGACCCAGAGGCCGAGCCGGATACCGGGCCACACGATCACCCACATAAGGTTAAGCGTTAGGAAGCACAGGCTCCCCCAGCATCAAATCACCCAGAGAGCAGGAGACTACAAGACACCCACAGGAGCTTACCAACAGCCCTGCAACACAAGTGGACACCCATGCCGACGCATATCGACACGCAATTATCAGCCAATGGAGATCCACCAACAGGAGACCAGACCCACATGGGACTTTGGCATACACAGGCCTTCAGCCTCCCACCAAGGGGCATCGGGTGAATCACCCTCAGGGACACTCCGTGAGCGTGTAATGTAATTATATAAAAATGTGCAGAACACGCTTATGCCCAACTTACATGAAAAATGCAAAGTTATTGTATTCCACGCTTATGCTGTTGTGGCATTTTAACAAATGTTTGTATCATTTTCGATGCACCAAAAATAAAGAATTTAAAAACAAGAAATAACCCCTGCAAAGGTTAGGGTTTTTTAGCAGGGGCCTGAATTTTGTCTTCATAATTTGCTTTGGGTTTAAGTCTTTATGTGTATTTTTTTAAATCTAGCATCTCCTCTAAATGGAACTGCTACCTAATGCTGCTGAGCTGAGGGTTATACGGGATTTGCTTAGCACTTCTACTAAAAATAATCAGATTTCTTGGATTAGCTGACAGGTGTCAATGTCTTCCTAGTCTAGGCAGCTCTAGACAGAAAGCTACAACAACCTAGGAATGTCAATAGTAAATATATTTCTGTTTTTATAATTTTAATCTGTTTGCCTATGTTTTAGAGCAATATTAAAAAGAGGGATACGCCCCCGCCCGGTATGCAGTTTTAAGTGGATTTTTTAAGGATTTTTACTTTGGATACCATGTGCCCCAAAGGTCTTAACTTAGATTTTGAATTGGTTCATTTTTTATAATTATATATTTTTTATTATATATATTTTTTATGAATATTTAAATTTTATTCTTATTTATATTTTTATATATACATTATAAACTCTTTTAAATTTAATATGAAATATACTCAGCATATCTTCCTCACAGACTCTGATCATGTCTCCTTCTACTGTAGATTTTATTTATCTTAGTTTTAGTTGGTCTTAGCACTATTATATTCCTTTGCAGTATTCATTATGTCATAGTTCTTCTATTCATTTTTATTTTGTCTCCTTTTCTATTATATCCGTGCATATGGGCAAGTACCCACTATTATTATGGACCTTTTTGGACTCTACAAGGACCCTTTCCACCATGCTTGTGTATGGAACGCATGGTGGAACGCAATGTGACCATATGACTACGTCTAACTATGTGACTATGCCGAAGTGGAAGTGACGAAACCGGCAACGCACTCAAGATACAGCCGGAACAGTTTAAACACTTCAAGAGGGGTATTTAAACCCTGAAGACGGACCAGTGACACAGCACTGAGGAAGGCCCCATCTAGGGCTGAAACGCGTTTGCTATCTACATGGACATATTGTGGGACTTTTTGTTTGGCAGTATTTATTTATGTTTGTATCTATTTGTATTTGCACTGCTTATTTTATTTGGCCAAATTTGCAGTGTATTACTATTTTCTGGATACCTGCCATCCTTCTGTCCTTATTATTAACATATTTTTAATCATGTTCAATTATAATAAATTTGTACTCAAACATTTCATCATTGTGAACATTGAGTTATTCACTGAAATATATATATACCTGTAATAGGTGGTATATTGGTATATTACACCCATTTTGTGTGTGTGAATCAATTTTTATTCTATTGATTATTTGGTTTTCAGGTGATAAGGGATTACACCTTTTTCACACCCACGCAATAAATATTTGACGCGCCTACACAACAATTTGTATATATTTGCTTATATGCAGTTTTCAGATTTTGGCCAAGTTAGGGTTACCATATCCACTGTAATTTCCTGGGCTCACATAATGCATTATACCGATTGCTATCACATGACAATGCTGCCTTGCAGTACGAGAATTTATATGCCGCAGATTCCTGATTATTTTAACACATGATTTACTACCTGTTGACTTGTACATAATACAGGGCAGCACTTTCTATGCGTTGCCCCAGAAAAAATTGTGGATATGACATCCCTATGCCAGGTGGATCACCAGGCCAAACAGACTACACTGGGCAATAGACAATAGAGCACATAATATCTCTAAGACTTCTGGTTTTCATTTATCATGCAATACGTACAGAAGTTGTATTCCATTTCCATCCTATTTCCATAGCAAATTCAAAAAGGCTTCAGTATTTTATTCGACAACACAAAACAAATTAAACAAGATCTGTCTCAACAAAGGCTATATGTGTTTTATAAATACATTTATTGTGAAATAATTTACAAGTATGATTCCAGAGAAGGCTCCCTTCACACTTTGTCTGACCCCCTCATAACCCGGGTAAAACTGATTTGAATTTCGAATTATTAGAAAATATGTCCTATACCTATGTGTATCCCAAGTGGGTTTTAACTCTCTCGCTTGCTTCGGTGAAAATACGCAGCTTGCATCTCAATGGCCAGAGTTGGGAATTGCTCTAATTAACAGTTATAGCTGTGCAAAGGTACAGGTGAAGTTACCCTTTTGTATGAATTATAGACTTTTCTACGTGCTTCACTCTGAGGATTCTGGTAGAATCTCCTTAGAGTTACAGTTTAGATGTTTTAAATAATTTTATTCAGTCTAAAGACTGCTGACTAGGTCAGGGATAGCATTCTTCATTGTCTGGAGAAGGGAATCTAAAATAGCCACTCAGAACAAAGATATGCAAAGAATTCTGGGAAAGGTTTAATTTGAAAGGTTATCGGTTTAATAAAACCTTCGCTAACTATGTAGTTCTGGTCTGCAGCTTTCATTCTTGAATTATGCAAATTGAGGAGAGAGACTTAACCTGCTCTTTTGGGGTCTTTAAAAGCCTTTTTTTAACTCATTTAAAATTTTAAACTTAACAATTTTGGACTGCAATGATAGTCTATGTATGCAGGCAGCAGACCACATTATTTGACATTGACAGCAGTATGGATAGGATTTGGCCATAGCTTTTGCCTAGCAGGTTAAAATCTGTTGGTTATAATCTCTATTGGTTACTGTGCTTAGAGAGTGCCATTAATGGAACACTTCAAGCACCATAACCACTACAGCCTGCTACAGTGGTTATGACAACAGAAGCGCCCTGATGCCCTATCAGCGTAAGTAGCCAAACCGTTTAATAACTGTTTGGCAAGTTAACTGTCTTCCCTGAGCGAAGTACGGCCCAATGCAGTGATGCACTGATTGGCTGAGAGTGGTCAGCCAATGAGAGCGGCCCTACATGGACCTGCTCAGCTTAGTGGAACGAACTGGAGTCTCCTTGTATAATTCGGGATTATTCTAGCTTTAGTGACCGAATAATCTAAATTTTATTAAAGACAGGAGGCGAATATGAAGCCTCCTGTCTTGACATAAAATTCAAAGGGACATGTTCTAGTCATACATAAAATTACCCCTGCTCTCTACAGTGGCACAGAAAAAATCCAGAGGACAGTAACACATATAAAATAGAAACTCTTCACTGTTTCATAATCTTTCAATATAAGTAAAAATCAAAAAAGAAAAAAAATGTTACATTGTTATAGGTTCCACCTTTTAATTTGGATTATTTCCTAACTTTGCCAAGGCCTTTTGTAAATATTGTAAACGACTTGGTAAAAGAGTATTCCATGTGTTCTTTTCATATAAGGGATCATCCGCTATGCTTCACATTGCTTTATTTTCATGTACTTCCAGTGGAAACCATATGTCACATGTAGGATCTCCTTCTATATATAAGTATACAGGTTTTAACTGAATTTACATTGCTTGATTGGAGGCTGGTCATTTTATACACTTGATAAGCTTTTAAGCTGGTTTAGAATATAGCTTTTTGCATAATATGATTTTTTTTTTTTTTTTTTAAGATTTATATTCTTTATTTTATTGTGCACAAGAAATACAGTGAGGCAAGCAATACCACAACAGCCAGTGACAACTTGTCATTCAACATTTAACAGTAACTGTTTGGCATTTCAGGGCATAGCACATTTTATAGTTTAAAGTAAAGTAGTTGCAGCAAAAGTTACACCAGGTGTCAGTTACTAGGTATGACAGATAAGGAACATATTCTGAGTTGCATACTGACATTTGTGTTAGATTTAGAGGTCTCTAGCTTAACCGAGAGTGATAGCAAAGAAATAGGGCACCACCAGGCATAACGTCACACACCATGCTGTCTCCGTCCATAGGTAGGAAATTTAACCAAACAAAACAACTACCGTAGTTAGGGTGCATGCATTCTGATCGATAATTTTAGCTACAGTAACCTCTAATGAGGCTATGAGTGGTACAGCTTACGGTGTGCATCTTAGCAGAAAGGGCTGGAGTGACCGCCAGCTCCGGCAGAGCAACAAATGAGAGTCCGGGGGAACACAGCACATGACTAGGTGTGTGGAAGATAGTACCAGAAGTCCACTAGGTCCCATTGTCCCGCCCAGTGGTGCGGTGTCCGCCGACTGTCATCGACAAGCTTCCCGGTTGCTGGGTGAGTCTGGGTGCTGTACTCCGTAAGCTGTAGCAATCCGGTGATTCAGGTCCACTGATTGTTGGCGAGGCTTGTTCTTTCAGGGTGGGCCCAGAGTTCTCTCCAGGAGATTGCCGCTGCGGTAAGAGTAGGTTTCAGGGCCTGCCTCAGGTGACGGTCTGCGGTCTTGGTAGTAGGAGGCTGGGGTAAGGCGCTCCTAGTTGGCGCGGTCTGCGCGGCTTGTCTCCAGTGGCTTGTGGGGCAGCTACCTCACGTTCGCCCATTTTGTTGAGGCCACGTGGCGGTCGTTGGCGTCTAGTGCCGAGCTGCCCAGGAGCGCCTTGTGGATGTTTGCCTGCCCGGTGGGGACCGGGATAACCCCCACCGGTCCAAAGGGGGGGTGAACGGGGCCGGGAGGGCTCAAGTCGCGTTGTGCTTCTCTGCAGTCGGGGTGAAAAGCAAAGCAGCGGCCGTCTGCTCCACTCCCCCTCCCGAGTAAGCCTCAGTCTCCAAGCCCCAGAGCATCTCACCGGGACCCAGAACCACCCGATATCAGGTGCTCTAGCTACACCGGGACACTCCAGGATCTTGTACCACGGTTTCCAGGGTGTTTCAGGCTGAGTTGAGCGGGGATTTGCCCGATATCAGCCAAATTCCTCAGGAGCCATAGTGACTTGCAGCCTGCTAGCATGGCCGCCCGGCCCCGCCCCCCGCATAATATGATTTTTATAGAACACAAGGGAGTACAATTTATTTTATTTGAAATTGACCCTGCCATTTTTATTACCCAAGTCATTGTAATGGATATTAAAGTGCATATGTTAGGAGCCACTAAATATATTAAAGCACAATAAATACCCAGTATTCTTTTTAACATATTCTTTTAAAAAAAAATATATATATATATATATATGTATATATATTTACATTACTTGATTGAAGGCTTTTCACTGGAAGTACATAATATATATATATACACACAATACCAAACAATTTTGCACTCCAGCTATCCCTTCTGATGTTGCTTGGTGCTCGGCTGCACAATAAATAGATGAATGAAAAAGCCAGCACTCTAGGACTTGTGAAAAAAGACTTCTCAGGTTTATTCCAATAGTCAACGTTTCAGTTCAATCAGAACTTTCTTCAGGACATAAAAATTCAGGATTTTTATGTCCTGAAGAAAGTTCTGATTGAACTGAAACGTTGACTATTGGAATAAACCTGAGAAGTCTTTTTTCACAAGTCCTAGAGTGCTGGCTTTTTCATTCATCTATATATCTATCTATCTATATATATATATATATATATATATATATATATATATATATATATATATATATATATATATATATATATAAACAAACAGAAATAATCAGCACTCCCAGGATTTCTGAACAAAAAAACTCGTTTACTCCAGTTGTCGACGTTTCAGCTCCACTAGGGAGCTTTCATCAGGACAGCAAACAGAAATGTTTAATTAGTGCAATCGAGCACCGGGTCTAATCCTGACTGAGTGAGTAGTAGTGCAAGGCTTTTTTCATATATATATATATATATATATATATATATATAATAAACAATACACAAGATCCAGCGCACTCTCCTATCTACTAAACAGCAACTTCAATGTTGACAGATTTTATTAGTTTTTAAAAGGTTTTATTTAAAAACACCTTATCTAGGCAAAAAATAATGGGGATTTAGTTACATTATATGATCATACATTGCATAAGCCTGCCACAACGTCAATGTACCCCATCTTTGGCAGGCTTATGCAATGTATGATCATATCATGTAACTAAATCCCCATTATTTTTTGCCTAGATAAGGTGTTTTTAAATAAAACCTTTTAAAAACTAATAAAATCTGTCAACATTGAAGTTGCTGTTTAGTAGATAGGAGAGTGCGCTGGATCTTGTGTATTGTTTATTGTATAATATGGCCCCCAGCAGCACCCCATTTAAGCATGTTCAGGTGAGTGCAACCAACCCCCCATGTTCCATATATATATATATTTGGGAGTCTAGCCAACTCCTTGGTTTTGCACCCCTCCCTGTCACAGGTGCCTCATCTCAGGTCCCTATTTAGCCTTGTACTGCAGAGAGCCTCAGATGGAATTTTTTCCCCAAGTAAGTGGGTTAATCTCATAAGAGCAGACATTAGACTGTGAGAGTAGGACCTGCCAAAGATGGGGTACATTGACGTTGTGGCAGGCTTATGCAATGTATGATCATATAATGTAACTAAATCCCCATTATTTTTTGCCTAGATAAGGTGTTTTTAAATAAAACCTTTTAAAAACTAATACAATCTGTCAACATTGAAGTTGCTGTTTAGTAGATAGGAGAGTGCGCTGGATCTTGTGTATTGTTTATTGTATAATATGGCCCTCAGCAGCACCCCATTTAAGCATGTTCAGGTGAGTGCAACCAACCCCCCATGTTCCATATATATATATATATATATATATATATATATATATATATATATATATATTAACTTGTAGAGTTTCATAGATGATTTCATTACTACCGTTGTTTAGAGTGTTGCTTAGACTTTGTGGTCTATCTCATGTAGAATGCATAGTCCTAAAAAAACAGTAATAAAAAAATTGGAACACAGCCTCACAGACAATCTTAATATTATTCCCAAGTATTTTTGTATTCGTTTTTCAGCCTACAGCCTAAATCATCATTTTTTTTTTCTCGAAAGTGGTAGGATAGAGCCCAAATAATTTGACTTATTGTTAAAAAATATTTGAAATAGAATATTATGGGGGACATATTGTAACGTCTGCAAATCATAAAAACAATTGTTGCATGAAAAAAAATTGCAATAAAAAATATTTTATCTACATTTATTTATATGTACCTTAAGCATCCAAAATCTACATGTAAAACCAGATACATGAAGACATGTTCTTCATTTGTCATTCAGATGTTTGGTGAGTAACCGGTAAGGTGGACGACAGCTTTGTGGGTGTAACAGGCAAATTTGGATTGCATGAACTATTTAGCTGCATAGTAATAGAACATTGGGGAAGATTGCGATGGGAGAAAGGATGGGGATCTGAGTATAGTCAGGTTCTTGAGCATGACAACTAGCATGACACCCCAACTGTTCAAGATGTAAGCATTTGACAGTTCTGTTCCTATGTGTATACTGGCAAAACGTGTACCACTGGTGTGTTTTGAGGACTGGCCTGGCTTTTTAGATTCAAGGAATTTGTATACAAAGCTAAACACTTTGCTCATGACTGTGACTAAATCAACCATGGTTGAGATTGGATTGGGGTCATGTTCATACTCACTCTTTTTCCATAAAACACACACGCACAATAATATTCAAATACATACTGGCCCAGTCGGAAATGCCCTAGGTGGTTAAACAAATTTAAATGATAAAAATTAGCACAATATGGGCTTCGCAGTCACATTAAAGGGACACTATAGTCACCATAACCACTACAGTTTAATGTAATGGTCTTGATGTCTATAGCCTTTTCCTGTAGGCTTTTTATTGTAAAAAAAAAATGCGGTGTTTACATTACTGCCTAGTAACATCTCTACTGGCAGTCACTCAGACGGCCACTAGAGGTGCTTCAGTACAGTAGTGGCGTTCAGCTTCTCCACGCTGTCCATGTAGACGCTGAACATTCCCCATAGAGATTCATTACTTTGCAAACATAATAGCCTCTCAATGCTTTCCTATGGCTGAAAATATCACCCAACTTTTCAAAGTAATACAGGGAGGGGGGAGGAATTGTATTCCTGACACTATAGTGTTCTTTTAAGACTGAGGTGTAGGAAAACTGATTCCTTATTTGCATAATCAGACAATAATTTAGGCCATGTATATTTAATGGAAGCAAATATATATCTGTCTGAGTAGGAATAAGCTGTATTCATAAATAAGAGAATATGCAGGCTGTGTGGGGTCAGATAGCTACAAAGTGCCTATGTTGGAGGAAATACATATGTGAGTGTTTGTCGGCTCCAGATGTGAGAGTGTTGGTGATGTTACCTGCTCTGGGGCTTTTTTTTTTTTTTTATCTAATCTTTAAGAAAATGCTGCTTATTGAGCTCTGTCTAGAATTACAATTTCATTCTCTTTGAAGTTCTGATCTTGAAGAGATAAAGTATGGATTATACAGTTTGTTTATTTGGGTGAGGAGAGCAGTGATGTTTTTTTTTTTTTTTAAGATGGAAGGCACACTTAGCAACTTACAAGGTCTTAAAGTTTACACACAACAATAAATAGAACCTTTGGCATTATAAAGATTGCAGTCCATCTCGTGTTTCCGTATGATCAATAGTTTTTATTTTTGACATATCTTTTGCAGAAATTGGAAAAACAGCAAGAGACACAGGAGATCATATCAGTAAAATGCAATACTTAAATATGTAAATGCTTATATATATTGCTGAATCAGTTTACTATACTAAAATCGTAAAAGTACAGTAACAAGCTAAATGTACTCACCTGGGTCTTTAATGTGCATCTCAGGGACTACAGTCCAACCTCAATAACCCCTCAAGCCATTATCATGGCCATTATATGGACTTAAAAAGTGGGCTCCTCTTGCTGCACAATTTCAGTATATCAAGTTTCTGGATACCATGATCATCATCTTATTTAGGCTCGTATACCCTTACTCCTACCATCTTCACGTTTACACCTAAGCTCATGATTCTAGATATAATATCACGGACTATGGCTGTGTTCTGAACCTGATGCCCCGTTGCTCCTCAGCACTACAACTGCTTTGCCTGATCTGTCTCCTCCAGAATTTGTGTGTGTGTATTTGTGTGTGTGTGGTAAATGCTTGCTATGTTGTGAGCCCCTACCACATATGGGTGGTCCAGTTACCAGTGGACTGTTTATTGGTGGCACACTGTGTGAGGTACAGTAAAGGCTTCTATGGTCCTGCTTTGGCTATGGAGTGGAGGTGTTGGATGATGATGATTTTAAAGGTCCTAACTGCGGGGGGATCTGGACTGATCCTATGAGGCCTAGTATGCTTCAGAGAGCCCTGTTATGCTGTTGTCGTTGTCTATGTGGAGCTGGGTGGCAAGTGGCTTGAACTTGGGAGACAGTGAGGATTCCTTACTCATTGCCTCCCTTACTTATAGACTAAGAAATGGAGAACTGCCTGACATTTGTCTTATATGTGCCTTCTTTTATTACATACTCTTTTAACATTTTTCTTTTTATTTCTTGCTGTTTTATTTGTTGGCAGGTAAAAGGAGAGAAACTCTGTTGAACTGCTTAATCTTATAGTGTGGGGTCAATAATTAGCCCACACATCATTAGTGGCATCAGAGATGTTTCCCTATTGTATATTCTAAGATGAGCACAATGACCTTTTACAAAATATCCAGTTGTTTTTTTTTTTACCTCTGTTTTATGTCTTTCTTTTTTTACTCAATTCTTGCCCTTTGTGGAACAATATCATAGCAACTTATCAAAGTCTAAGATATATGAAGCTATGGTGAGAGAGTTTTTCTGAAACCCTTACTAAATGGAATACAAATGTCCCCCTCTGCATTGCAACCGCTTATGGTTTTCTTTTATGTTCATCTAGAGTAGTTCTACTTTTAAATGATTGAGAATGATCACAATTGTTCCTGCAACTATTTTGTTTAAGCATATATTTATTTAACCATAAAGCATGCATTTCATTCTTGCTAAATTGAATAGTGTTGCACTGCTGGTTACTATTTTCACTCCAATCTGAGGTTTCACTCGAGGTACTGTGGATTGCAAGTACTACCATTCTAAGTTAAAGGACCACTCTAGGCACCCAGACCACTTCAGCTTAATGAAGTGGTCTGGGTGCCAGGTCCCTCTAGGATTAACCCTTTTTATTATAAACATAGCAGTTTCAGAGAAACTGCTATGTTTATAATAGGGTTAATCCAGCCTCCAAATCCTCTAGTGGCTGTCTCACTGACAGCCACTAGAGGCGCTTGCGTGATTCTCACTGTGAAAATCACAGTGAGAGCACGCAAGCGTCCATAGGAAAGCATTGTAAATGCTTTCCTATGCGACCGGCTGAATGCGCGCGCAGCTCTTGCCGCGCATGCGCATTCAGCCGAAAGGGAGGATCGGAGGCGGAGAGGAGGAGGAGAGCTCCCCACCCGGTGCTGGAAAATGAGGTAAGTTTAACCCCTTCCTCACACCAGAGCCCGGCGGGAGGGGGACCCTGAGGGTGGGGGCACCCTCAGGGCACTATAGTGCCAGGAAAACGAGTATGTTTTCCTGGCACTATAGTGGTCCTTTAAGCTCTGCTAGCCGCGGTGGTTGCACGTAGAATGCAAAGAAAAATCAAGGATAGTGTATATAACGAATACACTCTAAATGTTGTGATTGCAGTTAACACCGCTCTTGAGAGTTGCATTCCATAACATGGGGAAAGCATAACTCCCATAATTCTAAGCCACCCACTAACAGTGTGTAAGAAACAACACTAAAGTTATGCGAACAAAAAGTCAATCATTCTTTGGAATGCACATACTAGCTAATTAGAAAGCATTAGGGATATGTAGTATCCAGTGGAATAAATATCGCAATGTAATAAAGATTTTTAAAAATCTCTCAGTAAAATGTATACCTGGCAGCTTTAAACCACAGCAACGTGTTTTTGAAAGAAATAGACATCAACACATAGAGACCTTGAATTGTAAAACTTAAAATAAAAAATCATGGAATACAATCTCCTGGACCATGTGAAATTGGAAGAAAATGTGTAAAATATATTAAGCAATCAAAGTTTCAGTCTAGACAGAGGCATTCACCAAAGACCTAGATATTTGTTGGGGAGGAGAGAATATATGACCCAGTATTGTATTGTGTCATACATTCTGGTTAAATTAGGTTCTGGTAAAGGGATCTGACATATCTATATGAAAACAAAAAGTGGAATGGGAAAACTTTATCACTTTTCCGCAGCTGACAGTTAAATCTGGCTGATTTGAACAGATCTGACCCATGAGAGGATACAATGATTACTGTCAAGTTAAAAATCTTCTGTCCATCTCAGATTTCTGTCTGACATCAATTTCCGTTGGCAGTGCAAACGGGGTGTGGACACTGTAATACAGGGGTATTTGTCCTTCCTGTTTCTCATTTCGTTTTTTTGTATACATTTTTTTATAAACTGGTTAAAGATATAAAGTGTAAAAAACAGTGTACTGCTTATGTATCCCTTCAGAGGCTTCGTCCACGTTCTATTATTATTATTGACATTTATATAGCGCCAACAGATTCCGTAGCGCTTTACAATATTATGAGAGGGGGGATTTAACTATAAATAGGAAAATTACAAGAAAAACTTACAGGAACAATAGGTTGAAGAGGGCCCTACTGTATTTAATAATAAAGTCTTAATTTAGCTTTAATAGTGATTTCTGGTAGCTAAAAGCATTAGAATCTGATATTTTGATCTAAATTTGGATATGTTACATTTTAAGTGACACCCATACCCCCAGCTTGTACCTGCACCAATTCTTCCTTTTAAGATGGATTGCAAATTTACTTGAATTTTTTTTTATTTTCTTTCAACAAATGTCATCAGTCAATGTTCAAAGTTCTGTTTTTCAAAGTAGAATAATTGGGGTCAGTGAAGATCTTGAGAGTAAAGAAACCTATATCAATCACTTCCTTGAGTAAGGCTGGGAAAATATTTTTGCTGTACTGTACAAGATAAAGGGTGAGATGGAATCTTGAACCTCTGCTGTTGGCAGCAGTTTAAGCGTGAGGGCCTGGTGCATTTTGTTGAGCTAAATTCAGCCTCTGTGGTGCACGTAAAATAAACATAGTAAGCAGTCATCCAAATCAGTTATTGTTTCTCAAACATTCGTATGCGTCGTTTGTCGTTATGGGATGTGTTATCAAGAGCTTCAAGTTGCAAAACAGTTGTTTTTTAGCTGCTCTGAGATTCTGTATTCCTCCTTCCAAAGTCCTGGCATAAGAGCATAGTTTGATTTGGCAGGCCTCCAGATTATTGGTGCAGTTCTATTTGCTTTTATGTCTTCCGACAGATCCTGGATGGAGTTCGTTAAAGTTGTGTTAAAGAAGAAAATTAAACTTTGACACTTTTTAGATCAAGGAGGACTAGGTGATGTGCTATACCAGAGCCCTGTGCCATGATACACAGTGTAGACCTCTTAGCACGGGGTAAATACTAGTACATTCATTTTGAGGTTTTGAATGTCCACTTATTGTGCATGGTAATTGGCATTGGAATCTCCTACAGATGTTCTTTATGTTCGATTAGGACTGAGTGATGACACTAAAGTTTGGAGCTCAACCTGCATGTTTAGATCTCCGATAATAAAAGCTTTGTCAGCTTTTTCAAATTTTTTTTCACATTCACAAGGTTAAGATGACAACCTCAAGTACTTTTTTCTGATATGGTTTGCTTTGTATTGTGTTTTTTTTATCGCTTATGGAGCAGTAACACCATATTAATAGACAATGGTACGGTTGTGTGCAAATAATCAAGAAATTAGAAGACTACTAGCTAAACCAGTGGATGCCAACCCAGTCCTCATGGCACCACTACCAGTCCAGGATTTAGGGATTACCCAGTTGTGTCTGAGGTGTTTTTAGGAAAATAAAAAAGCCACCTTAGGCACAACTGGGTTCTCCCTAAATCCTGGACTGATAGAGGTGCCTTGAGGACTGGTTGGGAATCACTGAGCTAACCTATAAAACTAAGACAATTCCAATTTGTGTCAATATCTTTTGACATTTGATCATCTTGGTAAATGGGCCACTATTTTCTCAAAACATAATTACGTTAATGTGTATGGTCATATTCATGAGTAGGATGATTTGAAGTGAATTTGTATGAACATTGATGGGTTTACCAGTGGTTATATGTCAGAATTTTGTATAGTAATCTCCATCGCAGTTAATAAAATATGTCATCTCATAACATGCACTTTACCTAATGGAATATAAACTGAATTGAATAAAAAGCCAATAATATATTTATCCAGAAATATCTCGTAAAATAAAATTTATGTGTATATATATATATAAAAGCAAGAGGGCTGCACTCACCTGAACATGCATACAATATATACAACACACAAAATACACAATCCAGCGCACTCACTTATTCACTAAACAATGATTTCAAATCTTACAGATTGTAATAGTTTTATTTCAAAACACCTCACCTAGGCAAAAAAATCATGAGAGTTTAGTTACATTATATGATCATATATTGCATAAGCCTGCCAGGTGAGTGCAGCCCTCTTATTTTCATTTATATATTTGGGAGTCCAGGCCAACTCCTTGGTTTTGCACCCCTCCCTGCTACAGGTGCCTCATTCCAGGATCCTATTTAACCTTGCAGAGAGTTCCAGTAAGGAAGTATTTCCCAAGTGAGTGGATTAATCTCATAAGAGCAGACATTAGGCTGCTAGAGTAGGACTTGCCAAGAATGAGATACATTGATGTTGTGGCAGGCTTTTGCAATATATGATCATATAATGTAACTAAACCCCCATTATTTTTTGCCTAGGTGAGGTGTTTTTAAAGAAAACTATTACAATCTCTAAGATTTGAAATCATTGTTTAGTGAATAAGCGAGTGCTCTGAATTGTGTATTTTGTATGATATATATATATAATTAGAAGAAGGGTTGCACTCACAGGACTTAAAAGTGAATACGTGATTTTAAAGGAAAATAAACAATTACATCTGCATCAAATCGACATTTTGAATCTCAAGGGGCCTTTATCAAGGTCTTTCTTATTTTGAGAAAGACCCCTTGAGGGTCGAAACGTTGATTGGATGCAGATGTAATTTTTAATTTTCTTATTAAAAACCACGTACACCACTTTGAAGTTGTTCAGGTGAGAACTTTCTGAGTCTAACAGCATGTAGATTTACAGCTTCAGGCTTGAATACAGTAAGATTTTTACTATATTTATGGAGGCATGAGGGGCCCAGGGGGGCTAGATGGTGGTGTTAACACTATAGGGTCAGGAATACATGTTTGTGTTCCTGACAATTTAGCAGTGGCGTACATACCTGGTATGTACCCAGTATGGCCAGCCTCTTCTCCTGGGGGGCCCAGGAGCCGGCCACCTCAGGGCCCCCCGAGGCTGGCCCTGCTGTCACCTGGCGGCTGGTCCTGCGGGCGCGCGAGGGAGCACTCTCCCCTGTGTGCTCCCTCTTCAGCTCCCTCGCGCATCGCACTGATGCCGGAGCCGGAAGATGATGAGGGAGCTGAAGAGGGAGCACTCAGGGGAGAGTGCCCCCTCGCGCGCCCGGAGGACCGCCCACCCGGTGACACCACTGGACCCCAGGGAATCCCCTCAGCACTCCAAAAGGTAAGGAGGCTGGGGGATTAAATAAAAAACAAAAAACGTGTGTGTGTGTGTTAGTGTGTGTGTTAGTGTTAGTGTGTGTGTGTTAGTGTTAGTGTCTGCGTTAGTGTAAGTGTGTGTGTGTGTTAGTGTGTTAGTGTTAGTGTGTGTGTTAGTGTTAGTGTGTGTTAGTGTTAGTGTGTGTTAGTGTGTGTGTGAGTGTTAGTGTGTGTTTGTGTGTGTGTTAGTGTGTGTGTGTGTTAGTGTTAGTGTGTGTTAGTGTTAGTGTGTCTTAGTGTGTGTGTGAGTGTTAGTGTGTGTTTGTGTGTGTGTTATTGTGTGTGTTACTATGTGTGTTTGTGTGTGTTAGTATGTGTGTTTGTGTGTGTGTGTTAGAGTGTGTGTTTGTGTGTGTGTGTTAGAGTGTGTGTTAGTGTTAGTGTGTGTGTCTGCTAGTGAGTGTCAGTGAGTGTGTTACTGTGTGTGTCTGTTACTGAGTGTGTTTGTGTGTGTCTGTTAGTGAGTCTGTTTGATGTCTGTTAGTGAGTGTGTGTTTGTCAGTGAGAGTGTATGTTTTGTAAGTGAGTGTGTATGTATGTCTGTCGCTGAGTATGTCTCTGTCAGTAAATGTGTGTGTCTGTTAGCTAGTGTGTATGCGTCTGTGCGTGAGAGTGTGTGTGTGTGTCTTCAGCACTTACTTTTCTCCAGCGCCGGACTCCCTTGGCGCTGGGGATCCCTCCGCCTCTCAGCTCCGAATGCGCATGCGTGGCAAGAGCCGCGCGCGCATTCAAACCGCCCATAGGAAAGCATTACTCAATGCTTTCCTATGGACGTTCAGTGTCTCCTCACTGTGATTTTCACAGTGAGAATCGCGGAAGCTCCTCTAGCGGCTGTCAATGAGACAGCCACTAGAGGCTGGATTAACCATCAGTTAACTTTTCAGCTGCAGGGTTAAAACTAGAGGGACCTGGCACCCAGACCACTTCATTGAGCTGATGTGATCTGGGTGTCTGTAGTGGTCCTTTAATTGTGTGTGCATCTGCATGCACTGGCGTACATACCGCGGTCGCAGGGGTCACAGCCCTGCAACCCCTGCGACCAGGTGCCCGCCGCCATGTGTTGTGGCCCCGGCCCGCGCAGAGTAAGCGCGGGGGGGGGGGGCACGGATCAATTTTCACACCGGGGCCCCATGGGTTATGTGTACGCCACTGCCCTATAGTGATCCTTATATGTTAGTACTAAACTCTCAAGCATGAAAAAAGTTATATGTGGGTTGTAACAATGCTAGAGGGTTAGCCCAACATGACAAATACATCAAATGCAAAAGCCCAATTTAATTCATTAAACCCTCTAAAGAAGGAACGTTCTCTAATCTCGAAAATGTGATGTATTTAAAACCTATAACATTATGCAAGCAAGACAGAGATTGTTCTGCGCTGGGCCTCCTTTCCAGCAGACGAGGCTGATTTAACTGACAAATGCACAAAGAAAAATGCTAGATTACCTAATAAATGGGGAGCAACTCAAGCACACAGTTTCTTCCCGTGCATAATGGCAAATCTCCAGTGCCACTGTGCATAATATTATAAAGTTCATAAACAGCTGTCTGTATCCCTTCTCACATTACCATTTAATGTAATATTCATAGAAAAAATATTTTACCTTTTTCTAGAAAAAGAATAAGCTGAATATGTCACCATAAGGAAATACATTAATTATTACAGCACAAAAAGTGTCTGAGACGGTATTTATCAAGGCAGAAACAGGTGCTATCATGGCCAATAATTACATTGGCTAATCACCAAGGAAACCAGCAAAATGCCTCTAAATATTTAGTTATTTGCCCCAAAACAGCACCTGTACACAGATGTAGTAAAGAAGTGCAATAAAGCTAGATGTCAAAAAGTAATTACTGAGTTTTTACCCTTACGAACCAGTAGTAATTTACCAATTGAATCCCAAACACAAGTACATTTCAAAACTGAGCAAAAATATTCATAAAATAGATCTATTTTAAAATGTTGGCTGATCTAATTTTATCACAATTTTATATGCAAGTGATATTTATCATGTATGTTGTAATCACATGACCAGGCACGACTGAGTCAATTAAATCAACTTGCCAAATATTTATCAAAGAGAAGATCTAGCTCAGTTTTAAGTAATCAAACTATAATTAATACTAGTGATCAGTAATCAATGTATAACAAATACAGACCATTTGCAAATCAGTGACTTATTCGTGCGGAGAAGAGTGATATAAAACAGTCAAAATCCCAGAAGACCACACTACCCAAGTACAGACTAAAAATCTCCCTATAGATAAGTATGAAATGAGTGAAGTCATTTCAATGGTTTATCTGATGACTATTGAAAGTATAAGGCAATCCAATAAGCCAGTGTTTCCCAACCCAGTCCTCAAGGCACACCTACCAGTCCAGGATTTAAGGATTACCCAGTTTTGTCTAAGGTGTTTTTAGAAAAAAAAGAAAAAACACCTTAGACAAAACTGGGTAATCCTTAAATCCTGGACTGGTAGGTGTGCCTTGAGGACTGGGTTGGGAAACACTGCAATAAGCCCTCCCAAAAGTCATAGTGAACCTATGAATAAGTGTTTGCTACTAGATGTCATGATCTGCTCTGCTTTGTTCTGATGTCTAGACTTGGCTTCTGGTATCCAGTACTCTTTTTGCTATTCTTGTTTGGTTTTTCTTGGTTTTTGGTTTTCTATTCTATGTCTGGTTTTCTTAATGCTGGGATTTTTCCTATAGTCCGTCCCTGGATTTCCCAGTCTCCAGGTTTCCTTTAAATGTTTGTTTTATGTTGCCACACCCGTTTGTTTTCCATCATTCCTTTCTGTTTCAGAGTCCTGCAGGCAGCTGCTCAAAGCTTCTGCCCTTTCTTGCAGGTAAGTGCTATATCTGTCTACTTAGGATGTTTTAGTATACATTAGGCAGTGTAGCACCTGCCAGATATGGAGTACATTGGCGTTGTTGGCAGGCTTATGCAATGTATGATCATATAGTGTGACTAAATCCCCATGATTTTCATATGTAGTTATTTCTCCTCTTGTTTTGCCTATGGTTTAGTTTGTATACCCAGCCCATGTACAGTCCTGTCCAGTCATGCCCATGTTATGTTCATGTTTTCCTCATGTCTTTTGTATATGTTCTGGGTTTAGCTTACTATCCTTCTCTGGTTCTGGGTTCTACTAGTTCTGTCTTGTTTTCATGATTGGTGCCTATCTCTAGTCTAGCCTTGTTTCTAGTACTGGATACAATCTTGCTGCAGAGCCTTCCTAACCAAGCTCCTGGTTCCTGGTATCTGCATAAGCTGAATCAGGGTCTTGGTATGTGGCTGCACAAACGCTGGTGCTCAACACCAGGGAGCGTGCGGTTACCCTGCACCAGACCCTGCTAATCCTCCTCCACAGTGTGACTCCTACTTAACATCAGGCATATTGGGTCCCGGTCCACGCGCCGCCGCCTGGACACTGTGTCTGGGTCCCGGGCACCGGACCGCCACCCTGACACTAGAATTAAACATATGATAAATAATGTATGTATGTTTGCTTGTTCTTTATATATAACTATTTTTTAACGCATATGACACATGATGTTGTGATCCTAGCAGTGGATTCAGGGCCAGATTAAGAGCCCAGTGGGCCTGGTGCTGACAATTATGATGGGCCTAATTACAGAATCTTATTGACCAAAAACACAACAGTCATACCTCCCAAGCGTCATGTATCTGATGGAGATGGTGTTGGAGGAAAACTCAAAGGATGCAGCTATAAGAAAACACATACTCTATGCTAAGTTCTCTCTAATTTATGCTTTCATCTTTCAAGTAAATCCATACCCCCCAACAGCAGTGTCCAGTGAAGCAGGAAGTCAATGGCGAGGTAAAAGGGTGGGCCACTGATGCGAATCACGTGACCAGAACTGCCAAAAAGGGGGCATGTCTGTCCAAAGAATTTGAAGGCCAGTCTGGCATCAGTGTCCCTATGTATCACAGTGTCAGTGTCCCCATGTTGCCCAGTGTCCCCATGTCTCAGTGTGTCCCATGTCACTAGGATACTAGGGGACACAGTGAGACCCAGGGACACAGTGAGACCCAGGGACACTGAGAGACCCGGGGACACTGAGAGACCCGGGGACACTGAGACACTTGGGGACACTGGGAGAAATGGGGGCACTTGTGGATACAGACATGGGGACACTGGGAGACATGGGGACACTGGGAGAAATGGAATCACAGACTCTAGAGACATAGGGACACAGACACTGGGAGACATGTATGTATGAGTGGGGCTGTTTGGGGTATTGCATGCAAGACACTGCATGTGGGGTTGTGTGCATGCATGTGGATTGTTAGTGGGGTTGCTGTTCGTATTATTTGTGTGAGAGGAGGGTTATTCTGCATTTTTGTGTATATCGAGCACTGTGGGTGGCTTCCCTGTGTTCCAGTGGGGATCAGGCTGGCCAGGTACACTTCAAAGACAGGAGCTGCAACAGCAGCTGTAGGCTGCTCTACTCCAGTGCAGATTCCCATTTACAAGTTCTGGAATGAAATGATCTGAGATATCTGCCTAATACATACATCTATACACACATACGGTTTAATGCGTACATCCATGCACACATACTGCTTAATACCTACATCGATACTCACATACTGCCTTATACATAATCCATACACACACCCTGCCTAATACATTCATCCATACACACATACTGCTTAATACTTACATCCATACAAACATACTGCCTAATACATACATTGTACATTGAATACATAATTTATTGCTGTGGTAAACAATGTATGCAATGCATTTGGTGAATTTAATTTATAAGACTAGCACAGACGAGCACACACACTGACAAACAAGCAGACACACTGACAGACACACACACTCACTGTCAGACACATACTCAGTCACTAAGAGACACAAACACTCACAGACACACACACACTCACTGAAGCACATTCACTGACTGACACACATACTCACTTACAGACAGACATAACCACACAGACAGATACACTTACTGACAGTCAAACACACACTCACTCACTGACACACAGACTCACACAATTGTATTTTTAAGGTAAATTCAGCCTCCCTACCTCCCTTGGGTCCAGTGTGGGGCAGCTTCTCACTCCTCCAGTGCGCTGTTTAGTAAGCTGGGGCCAGAATGACATCATATTCTGGCTCCCGGCATCACAGAGGGCGTGAGAGGGAGGAGTGAGAAGCTGCAAGAACAAACTCCCTCGCCACCCACAATACAGCCGCCTGCCTCCTGTTCCCCTCTCCTGTCCGGCATTTCTCAGCAGAGCAGGCACCTGCCATCAAGGTAAGCAGGTGCCTGCTCTGCAATATTTGAGAAGGACAGTCTCCTGGGCCATCTGTGACAGGGCTCCTCTAGGTGCCCCCACTTACGGGCACCTTGATGATCGACCCGGCACTGGGGGCGGCTCTAGAGCCGCTCGCCCAGCGCTGCGGCCCAAGACAGGGGCAGCCCACCAGGAAATATCCCGGTGGCTGCCCCAGCAGGCCGGTGTCCAAGGCAACTGCCTAGTTCACCTAATGGTGGCGCCGGCCCTGATTACACCTTCAGCAGTCACTTATCAAATGGTCACTAGAGGTGCTTCCTGGGGCAGTGAACAGTCTCCACCCTCTGCATGGAGACACTGAACTTTCATCATAGAGCCCACCTCCTTGACTGAGATCATGAGAATTGACACTCTCCAGTGCTTTCTATGCTTTTACTTCTGATGATGTCAGCAAAGGAGGCATATCAGGGGCAGAGCCAGAACCAGCAGACTGAAATAAAAGTAAGATTTTACTATATTTAGAGGGCAAGTGGCGGGGCAGGTGGGCAAGATAGTGTTTTTCACACTATAGGGTCAGGAATACATGTTTGGAGTGTTCCTTTAAAAAAACCAACGTGGACAATGTTTGTGTTCCTGATCATTTAGTGTTAATTTAAGACTAGTTAAGAAGCACATGATTCCAAAGTGATAGGATACCTGACAGAGGCACATGTTGAGAAATTCTTAATGTAAGAGTGTCCCTTGTTAAAAGTCCAAATTAGTTTGTTTGTTTTTTATTATCATTTTAAAACTTTGCTTTGCTTTTATTGTTATATACTAGCTTTTTATTGAAAAACATTTTTATACAAAAAGTTTGCATACAGAACTAGACAAACATCGACATTCACTTCATTGTTTACACCATTATAAACCATTGTTATAAACCTGTTGTATTACGCTAGTGCAAAAACATCTACACAAGACAAGAACTAAACCGAGAACATAAACACATAGTCGTACAGTCCTCCTTAAACTTGCTTGCGCAAGTATACTTATAAAAGGCAGAAGAATGTATAGTTCAAAAGTGTTGGCTCAGGGTAGAGTCTCAAAAAACTTTCATCTTATCAGTAAGGGTCATATAAGTTTCTAGATAATTACGATTACAATATACGTTTGTGAGTATTATTCTCCTCTCCATCTCTAACTGATTTAGCAATTCATTTTTAAGATGTTCTTTAGTCGGAATACAAACTTGTTTCCCATTTCTAGCGATAATTATCTTGACTGCCATAAAGCAGTTCACAATCGAGATATCTGATTTTTCAGCCTCATCATTCCTGATTAGGTGCAGGAGTGCTAATTCGGTTTTGTTTTTCGAGGATCACTGCTCCTACTTTCTCTATTAGTTCAAAAGCTACATTCCATAGCTGCGTAATTCTTGGACAACTCCACCATATATGTGTCATTGATTCATCCAAATGGAAGCATCTCTAGCAGTTCGGAGGGTTCGTCTGGGAAATCTTGGCTAATCTTGTTGGGACCATATACCACCTATAACTAATCTTTATTTGGGTCTCTAGAATGTTTAAACAGTGGATATATTACTTGATGTTCATAAACTAGGAACACCACTTCCTGTATTGTATATCTATTGATAGGTCTTTTTCCCATTTCTTTAAAGCCTTGGGGATGTTTTAACCTCCCATTGATTTTAATAACTCCATTGCAACAGTATATATTTTTGAGTTTAACGCCAGAAATTTATTTTTTTAAAGTATTATACCAGAGTCATTATCTAATCTCAACATATAATCTTTTAGCAAATTCTTGATAAGCAGATAACTAAAGATCTCTTTGGATGGCAAATTCAAGGTTTTTTAAAAAAAATCATCTTACCTCCTAATCTGGTGTCCAATATTTAAATCCCTAATGGGGTATTCAGTTTTTATATACCAATTTTTGAGATGAATGTCAGACATAATTAGTTCTAAAGACTTGATGATAACATTTTCAAAGACCTTATTATACATTTTTAATTCCTTCTTTTAAACAATGATAAAGAACCAGTGAAGTGTGCTCTGATATATTAGGGATTTTTTAATTTTTACTTATTTCACTCCAGAGAAACACTGCCATATAATCCAGACCAGTTCTGTATGATTCTAGATTGTACCAGGCTTGTTCCTTAGAGTCACTTAGTTGTAATTTATAGACATGTACAATCATATTGGCCTGGAACGTTTGTTTAATTAATGGGTATCCCATACCAGGTCTTTTGCCTCTCCACATATAGTTTTTAATGCTACTCTGTGTCATGTCCTACCAGTGTTTGGAGATAGAGAGGGGAAGCATGCGGAATAGGTATGCCCATTTGGGTATAATGTATGCCTTTATGGTGTTTATCCTACCCCACCAAGAAATCTTGTGAGCTCTCCATTCATTTAATGACCTGTTGGTCTCTTTCATGTGTCTTAAACAATTAGCCACCATAGCCCGCCTGGGGTCTTCTGTGATTTCAATACCCAAATAGGTGATTTCCTTGGATGTCCAGCTAAAGTCACAATCTCTTTTCACCGATTGGAGATTATTTCCTCCCATATTTTTATTAAGGGCTATAGTTTTGTTCATATTCAATTTATAGTTTGATACAATGCTATATTTTTACCAAATTCCTTCATTGAGTTAGGTAAGGAGGTATCTGGTTCTGTTACAGATATTAGTATGTCGTCCGCATATAGACAGATCTTTAGTTCTCTATCCGCCAACTTGACACCCTTGATCTGTGGGTTATTCCTAATATTAACAGCCAGGGGTTCAATGGACATACAGCAGTGGAGATAACGGGCAGCCCTGTCTCGTCCCATTTGCTAGGTTGAACCAATCAGAACACATATCTCGGCCCACTATCCTTGCCGAGGGTACCGAATACAGAGCTCCCATTGCCTTTACTATCCATCCCTCAAAGCCAAAATGGGTCAGAACACCTCTTAAAATTTTATCTTTTTTGTTAGTTTTGGCTTTAAGACAAGAGTGCGGAATCTGAACAGAACCAGATTATCCATCAGACAGCCAAGGTGGCCCACCTAGGGCCCATGGGGGCTCTTCTCTGGGCTTGGAACATCGGCTCTGAGTTGGCCCTCCTGAGCTCTGTCACTTAGTTGAGGGAGCATTGTGGTCTCAAATATCTTGTACAGACCTTTTTCTAAAACGCCCTCATGGTCCCCCTGGAATTTTTTGATGACTCAAACTGCCACAGCGCTTAACCTTAAAGTAGTATGTACCTGATATTGATACAGATGATGGAGCTCCACTGGACCACCAGGGAAAGTAATCAAGGGGGGGGGTCAAAACTTACACACAAAACACTCAGCCACACTCAGACTCATCTACACACAAACCAATGTTAATTGTGGCAGCAGATTTCAATTCAGTTTTAGTCATAGTTGTTTGACTAAAAAGCCATTTTAGTTTTAGTCTTATTTTAGTCAAGTGAATTGTTTTACTTTTAGTCTAATTTTAGTCAACTAAATCTAAAAACTTTTATTCTACTAAAATGTGACTAAAATTGTTAGTCGACAAAATTAACACTGACAGAACAAAGTATAGCCCCCACACAACACTCAACCAGTACACACACCAACACACACAGCTTCTTCCACACACAGCAATCACACTCACATACACAACTCACAGAAACAGAGCCTAGGGCTCGAAGAGGGGGTTCTAATCTGGCAGGCAACATTAATCTGAGAACTCCTGTAGCTTTTTTTTCTTAATCAAATCTATGTACACATTTGTTAGATGAATGGACCTTCATTGTATAATATTCTGTTAAAGTTGAGTAACAAATTTCTATATTAATTATTAAATATAACACACTAAGAACATATTTTACTACACTGTATAACCACTGATTTATTTATTTTTTAATATAAATACTGTTTAAATAAATGGTATAAAATCAGTACATCAATGCCATTTGTACATTTTTACTGAACTGGATTGACTTTTAGATCCCTGCCATTAATACTGATTTCTGTTAAGGAAGACACCGTTTTAAATATATGTCTCTTGTTTAGCACATTGTGCTTGAAATTAGTTTTCTACTTAAAGATTTTGCCATAAAATTTGCTAAGGACATGACAGATGGATAGAAAAGTCAGGCACACAATTAAAGGGACAAGGTAACTGCTGATCCAATTGCGATAGTCATCTGATATGCCATAAATGTATCACATGATACAGCAATGGATATCTGTCGACTACGTGGAATCTTGTTTGAAACCATAGAAAGCATGCTACGTTCAGTTATCTTTAGTTATGTCCCGAACTGTACGCTTGTTCGCGTTCGCCACGGACGGCGAACACATGCGCTGTTCGGTCCGCCCCCTATTCGTCATCATTGAGTAAACGTTGACCCTCCCTGTACCTCAGTCAGCAGACACATTCCAGCCAATCAGCAGCAGACCCTCCCTCCCAGACCCTCCCACCTCCTGGACAGCATCCATTTTACATTCATTGTGAAGCTGCATTATTAGTCAGAGTAGGGACAGTGTAGCTGCTGCTGATTTGATAGGGAAATTGATAGCTAGGCTAGTGTATTAGGTGTCCACTACAGTCCTGAAGGACTCATCTGATCTCTGCTGTAAGGACAGCACCCCAAAAAGCCCTTTTTAGGGCTAGAACATCAGTCTGCTTTTTTTGCTTTTTTTGCTTTTTTTCTGTGTAATGTAATTGCAGTTGCCTGCCTGCCAGCCTGTGTGTCAGGCTCACAGCATATACTGTGCCCACTTGCCCAGTGCCACCACTCACTCACTGGTGTCACAATAGCTTGCATTTAAAAAAAAAACAACTTTTTTGGCTGTAATATAATAGCAGTCAGTTTCCTTCACGAGTGTGCATTTCAGGGCCTGCCAGGGCACAGTGTCACACCAGTGCCACTCATATCTGTTGTCACAGTAGCATGCACGCATAGTACCACTAATCGAGAAAAAAAAAATGACAGGCAGAGGCAGGCCACCCCGCAGTGTCCGTCGTGGTGCTGTGATTCCCTTTGGCCCTAGAATAATGCCCAGTGTTCAGAGGCCACGTACCCTGAACTTGAAAAGTTCTGAGGACATAGTTGACTGGCTAACACAGGACACCCAATCTTCTACAGCTTCCGCTCGGAACCTTGACGCACCATCCACCTCTCAAGTTACCACTCGCCCGCCTGCCGCCACCACCAACACTAGCACCACAGCCGCTTCACTTGATCTGTCAGGAGTTATTTACACATCAGTTGGAAGAAATGAGTGATGCGCAACCATTATTGCTTGAGGATGAAAATATAATTTTGCCTCTTTATAAATCGCTGGTAAGACCACATATTGAATATGCTGTGCAATTTTGGGCACCTGTTCTAAAGAAGGATATCATGGCACTAGAAAAAGTGCAGAGGCGGACTACAAAATTAATAAAAGGAATGGAACATATCAGCTATGAAGAAAGATTAACAAATTTAAACCTATTTAGTTTAGAAAAACGTCGCCTGAGAGGGGATATGATAACATTATACAAATATATTCGGGGCCAATACAAACCATTGTGTGGAAATCTATTCACAAACCGGACTTTACATAGGACACGAGGCCATGTGTTTAGACTGGAAGAAAGAAGATTTCGTCTAAGGCAAAGGAAAGGTTTTTTTACTGTAAGAACAATCAGGATGTGGAATTCTCTGCCTGAAGAAGTGGTTTTATCAGAGTCCATACAGATGTTCAAACAGCTACTAGATGCATACTTGCAAAGACAGAATATTCAAGGATATAATCTTTCAATGTAGGGTAATAACTGCTTGATTCAAGGATAAATCTGACTGCCATTCTGGGGTCAAGAAGGAATTTTTTGTCCTAGCTTGTTGCAAAATTGTGCTTCAAACTGGGGTTTTTATTTTATTTTTATTTTTTTTTGCCTTTTGGATCAACAGCAAAACACAAATGTGAGGAAGGCTGAACTTGATGGACGCAAGTCTCTTTTCAGCTAACTATGTAACTATGTTGTACCCGCTGCTGCTTCCTTTGCTGAGTTGTCAGATACAAGTGAAGCGGTTGATGATGACGATGCGTCCGTGGATGTCACGTGGGTGCCCGCTAGAAGAGAAGAAGAACAGGGGGAAAGTTCAGATGGGGAGACAGAGAGGAGGAGGAGGAGACGAGTTGGAAGCAGGGGGAGGTTGTCACAAGGAGCTAGTGGCACAGTCAGACAGCATGCATCGGCACCCGGGGTCAGCCAGACAGCACGCCAATCAACGCATGCTGTTGCCACCACCAGAATGCCATCATTGCAGAGCTCAGCAGTGTGGCTTTTTTTGTGTGTCTGCCTCTGACAACAGCGATGCCATTTGCAACCTGTGCCAAAAGAAACTGAGTCGTGGGAAGTCCAACACCCACCTAGGTACAACTGCTTTGCGAAGGCACATGATCGCACATCACAAATGCCTATGGGATCAACATATGAGTACAAGCAGCACACAAACTCAAAGCCGCCATCCTCCTCCTGGTCCAGTATCTTCAGCCACGTCAACCACTGCTGTCCTCCTTGCCCCCTCTCAACCATCCGCCCCTCCGTCTCTCGCCTTGAGCAGTTCCTGCTCATCTGCCCACAGTCAGGTGTCTGTCAAGGACATGTTTGAGCGTAAGAAGCCAATGTCACAAAGTCACCCCCTTGCCCGGCATCTGACAGCTGGCTTGACTGAACTCTTAGCCCGCCACTTTTTACCATACAAGCTGGTGGAGTCTGAGGCGTTCAAAAAATTTGTAACTATTGGGACACCGCAGTGGAAGGAACCCAGACGAAATTTCTGCTGACGGCTGCCAAGCATGGAATGCGTGGCTCTGCAGAGGAGTTAGTGACACCGCCACGACTTTCAGGCAGGCCTGCTGCCACCTCCTCTACTCCTCCTACTCCATCCTCTTCCATAACCTCCTCGGCTGAGTCCTCTTCTGCTGCTGCGTCTTGCTCCACATCAACGGCACCCCCCTAGCTCCCCAGGTACTGTTCCACATCCCGGATACGGCAGTGTCACGCCGTCTTGGGGTTGACTTGCCTGAAAGCAGAGAGTCATACCGGACCAGCACTCCTGTCCGCCCTGAACGCACAAGTGGATCAGTGGCTGACTCCGCACCAACTGGAGATCGGCAAAGTGGTTTGTGACAACGGAAGAAATTTGTTGGCGGCATTGCATTTGGGCAAGTTGACACATGTGCCGTGCATGGCACATGTGTGTAATCTGATCGTACAACACTTTGTGCATAAGAACCGAGGCTTACAGGATGTTCTTAAGCAGGCCAAGAAGGTGTGTGGCCATTTCAGGCATTCCTACACGGCCATGGCGCACTTTTCCGATATCCAGCGGCGAAACAACATGCCAGTGAGGCGCTTGATTTGCTACAGCCCGACACCTTGGTATTCAACACTCCTAATGTTCGACCGCCTGCTCCAACAAGAAAAAGCCGTTAACGAGTATTTGTATGACCGGGGTGCTAGGACAGCCTCTGCAGAGCTGGGAATTTTTTTGCCACGTTACTGGACGCTCATGCGCAATGCCTGTAGGCTCATGCGTCCTTTTGAGGAGGTGACAAACCTAGTCAGTCGCACTGAAGGCACCATCAGCGACATCATACCATTTGTTTTCTTCCTGGAGCGTGCCCTGCGAAGAGTGCTGGATCAGGCCGTAGATGAGCGTGAAGAGGAAGAGTTGTGGTCACCATCATCACCAGAAACAGCCTTATCAGCATCGGTTGCTGGACCTGCGGCAACGCTGGAAGAGGATTGTGAGCAAGAGGAGGAGGAGGAAGACCAACCACAACAGGCATCCCAGGGTGCTCGTTGTCACCTATCTGGTATCTGGGGTGTTGGACGTGGCTGGGGGGAAGAACATACCTTCAGAGAGATCACTGAGGACGAGGAACAGGACATAAGTAGCTCGGCATCCAACCTTGTGCAAATGGGGTCTTTCATGCTGTCGTGCCTGTTGAGGAACCCTCGTATAAAAAGGCTGAAGGAGAACGACCTGTACTGGGTGTCCACGCTACTAGACCCGCCGTATTAGCAGAAAGTGACTGAAATGTTACCGAATTACGGCAAGTCGGAAAGGATGCAGCAGTTCCAAAATCAATTAAAAAGTATGCTTTACACAGCATATAAGGGTGATGTCCCAGCACAACGGGAATCAAACAGGGGAGGAGGTGAAAGTAATCCTCCTCCTCCCACGACCACGCCGGCAAGGACAGGACGCTTTACTTGACGTGTTGTTGATGGAGGACATGCAGAGTTTTTTAAGTCCTACGCATTGCCACAGCCCTTCGGGGTCCACCCTCAGAGAACGACTCGACTGACAGGTAGCAGACTACCTCGCCTTAAGTGCAGATATCGACACTCTGAGGAGCGAAGAACCCCTTGACTGCTGGGTGTGCAGGCTTGACCTGTGGCCTGAGCTATCCCAATTTGCGATAGAACTTCTGGCCTGCCCCGCTTCAAGTGTCCTGTCAGAAAGGACCTTCAGTGCAGCAGGAGGTATTGTCACTGAGAAGAGAAGTCGCCTAGGTCAAAAAGTCTAGATTACCTCACCTTTATTAAGATGAATGAGGGATGGATCCCGAAGGGACTGACAGTGGGCGATACATTCAAATAAAAAAGGCCTGATGAGGGGGACTACTTAACACACCACTCCTAATTGGTGGCACATTAGATTGCACGCGCAGTGCCCCAAATTTGAAGTAGGAGGACCGACCAAGCATCTTTTTCCATCTCCCGCTTCCTGGGTGGAGGAAGAGAGACCTTCAATGACATCAGTGAGGACAAGGAACGGGACATGGCTAGCTTGGTATCCAACCGTGTGCAAATGGGGAGTTTGCGGTTGTGCAAATGTACTGTTTGCGGTTGTTTGTGGTGCGTTAAACGGGGAGTTTGGTCTGTCACTGTGAAGCGGGCGTAACCCTTACACTATCTGATCGATACAACATCATACCTGATGTTTCAAAGCACGTTATTCCAAACAATTTAGGAATGTTACGTGATTTATGCCCTTTATGGATTAAAACCAGACTCTGCATCAACTATGTAATTTTCCATGGGAGTTTTGCCATGGATCCCCCTCCGGCATGCCACAGTCCAGGTGATAGTCCCCTTGAAACAACTTTTCCCTGTGGGTTTTAAAATTCGCCTGCCCATTGAAGTCTATAGCGGTTCGCCCGTTCGCGAACATTTGCGGAAGTTCGCGTTCGCCGTTCGCGAACCGAAATTTTTTTGTTCGCGACATCACTAGTTATCTTCCATAGTACAGTTACATTTGCAAGTGAATACCTAGTGTGTTGTTACTTAGAAAATTGTTTGACCCTTTCTTTTACAGTATTATGACCAATACACTACGTTATACACCTTTCACCATTCAAAAGATTTAAAGGAACACTCTTGTTGAAATTTAGCAGAGTTGTATAGCACAGCAGAAGCATACATAAGTCAGAGCAGGGCACAGATATATAAAGATCTCAAACCCGAAAAGGTTGTATAACAAGAGAGAGGAAGAAAGACAAAACAATACATCTCCCCTTTAGCATCACAGATACTATTGAGCACACAGTAACTCCTCCAACACATACAGATTAGGCACTAATTTCTCAATGGTCCCTAATTCGAACCTACTAAATTTATCTTCAAGCTTCTCAAAGAATATCTCTTGGCAAGGGTTTTGTCAAAATGTCAGCTGTAAGCCCTTCTGTTGGGCAGTACTGCATCTCAATAAGTCCTTTTTGCTACACCTAATGTGAATGTGTTTGGTGGGTGCATTTACTTTCTCTGCTTGTACCATCTTTATACAACTCTGGCTGTCTTCCATCAGTCCGATGGTCTTGGGATCTTGTATCCTCAAGTCCTCTAGAAATTGGTTAAGTCACTGTGCTGCCTACCATGCATGTATCTGCTACATAGATATACAGTGCTTCTGTACATAATTGTGCCACTTAATCTTGCTTACCATTAGTCCACCTGATAGGATCATTTATCATAAAAGAATATGCGGTCACCGATAGATTTACAATCTAATTGGTCTCCATCTGTATATCATACTCGTCTGGGATCTCTGACTGCTGATAACTTTATAAATTAAACCAAGAGGACTGCACTCACCTGAACGTGTATTCATTATAGGGTGCTGCTGGGGCCAGTATATACAACATACAACATACACAATCCAGCACACTCACTTATTCACTAAACAATAATTTCAAATATCACAGATTGTAATAGTATTATTTAAAAACACCTCACCTAGGCAAAAAAATAATAGGGGTTTAGTTACATTATATGATCATACATTGCATAATCCTGCCACAACATCAATGTATCCCATTCTTGGCAGGTCCTACTCTAGCAGCCTAATCCCTTATGGGATTAATCCACTTACTAGGGAACTACTTCCTCCTGGGAGTCTCTGCAGGTTAAGGCTAAATAGGATCCTGGAATGAGGCACATGTGACAGGGAGGGGTGCAAAACCAAGGAGTTGCTGATAACTTTAGTTTAAAATTAGCAGATCCTTTGAATTATCTCACTACTCTTTTGAGTACAGTCTCAGTCTCTTTGTCTGCAAGTTGTAGCTAGGTACACAAGCTTACTTACTACTGTTCTGTCCATCACCTTCATCAGGAAATTTGTACACATGGGTGTAGCTACAGCATGGTCAGCTTTGAGATGTATAAGCTCTATTAAATCAAGAATTGTGTGCCTTAGATTGAGACAAGGCTGGCCTGTCCATAGACCGCGGTGGGGCCATGGCTTCAGGCGGCACATTGATAGGGCCGTCATCATCTAAAACAGGGTTTCCCAACCTGTGGCGTCTGTGCAGCTGCACCGCACGGGTTGGGAACCTGTATGAGGGTACATCAGGTGGCCCATGCCCTTATGGCCACCTGATGAATATGTGCACTGAGGGGCCCCTATTATCTGCAGGGAGAGCTGGGAGCAACCTCCCAGCTCACACAGAGACAGCCGCGAGGATGGGGCCGGACCGGTAGAGCATTCCCCAACTCCGACCAGCTGCAGCCAGCAGAAGGCAAGAAACTGGCATAATTTTGTTGAATGTGTGTGTATTTGTGTGTAGTGTATTTGTGTGTAGTGTGTGCATCTGTGCCCATTTACCACAGGTGTGACTGAAATGTTGGACATATAGATAGTGTTAAAGCATCAAATAACAAAGACAATTACTATGTTAAACATGTTACAATTGTAGATTGGCTACAGCTTAGCGGCACTAATTCACAGACCGTTATTTACTGTCATTGAATGGTATTCACTATCTAGCATCACTGTTAGTAAGACATAATTCTGGATATGTTTTCTAATTATACAGCACAATCTTTTATGGGCAGATATGTGCAGGGTTTGATGATTGTTAGCAAGATCCAAGTTATTGAACTTCATAAAGTCCACCAAACAATTGTTAAATACATTTGGTTAACCCCTACCAAAAATGACACAGTATTACTCCAAAGTTAGTACTTGTTATTCTTCACAACTAGAGCCACTATGATGGAAGACTTGACTTATTACAAGTCCATTGCCACAATTGCGAACCTACCCACCTCCCACTACAGTATCAGATACAGTACCCAATAACACGGGCATGCTAATGTTACTGTTACTTTATGTTACTGTGTATTTGTGTAGTGTGTGTGTGTGTGTGTGTATCTGTATGTGTGTCAGTGTATCTGCATGCAGTAGTGTGTGTATCTGTATGTCTGTATATGTATGCATGTTAGTGTGTGTCTGTATTTGTGTCAGTGTTTGTAACACACTCTGCCACACATACAATTGCACAGACACACTGATACACATGCAGATATACAGATACAGACACTGACAAATACAGATATACAGACACACAGGTACAAACATTGCCACACATGCAGGTACAGACACACCGATGCAAACACTGACACACATGTAGATACAGACACACTGATACACATAGTGACACACATGCAGATACAAAGACACAGTGTATAGGTTAGTGTAATTGGCTGCAGTGCACACACACACACATTTCATCCCCAGCACACACACAGACACACTACGCACTGCAGACGCACATATGTTGGGGGGAAGAGGCAGCATTTCATCCTTGGACCCAGGCAGCACAATGTCTTGGGACAGCCCTGAATTGAGAAGATAAATTCTGTCATGATCTTTTGCTACGTGCATTGCAAGACAAAAGTTCCCCACTTCTACTTTTTTGTTCAATTGTATATCAATCTCTGTACTGTCCAGTTGTCTTTCACTGCACCAGGTCATGTCATATACATAAACTAGTAGATAAGTCAATTTTCCATTTCTTTGTCTGGTAAATAGACATGGCTTTACAAATTACGTTTTGTTCTATGAGTAACATAGAAACATAGAAAGTGACGGCAGATAAGAACCATTCGACCCATCTAGTCTGCCCAATTTTCTAAATACTTTTATTAGTCCCTGGCCTTATCTTATAGTTAGGATAGCCTTATGCCTATCCCACGCATGCTTAAACTCCAATTTTGCTGAACTTAACTACAGGTGCAAAGGAGTCGTCATAGTCTTCACTATACTTCTAGGTACATTTTGCTGGTAGTTTAGCTTTGTAATAGATCACATTTCTATCTGCATCCAGTTTTTGCTTGACTACCCACTTGCAACCTATGGCCTATATATCTTTAGGTTACTCATTGAGAATCTATGTTTTGGTTTTGTTTAAGGATTCATATTCTATTTTAGCTGTTTCCTTCCTGTTAGTGGCTGCTGTAGTAGAAAGTTTATTTATATTACTCCAAGATGAGGGTTCATATGTTGACACTGATGTTGCAAGGTAGGACAGGTGAGTAACTGGAACTCCCCTGTTCTTTCTGGATGATCGGCTAGGACAGAGGTAGTCAACCTTCAGCACTCCAGATGTTTTGGACTAGATTGTGGCTGGAAGAGCATCGTAGGGTAGGCAAGTATTTTACTGACATGGACACTATCTGAGGCTGTCAGGGCTGCCATGAGATATTTTGGGGCCCCTGACACAGCTCAAGTTCTACGCACCTGGGGCCCACCCCCGAATCCGCCCACAGGGCCACACCAAGTCTACCCACAAGGATGAAGTGTGTGTGCGTGTAGTGAATGTGTTGTGTTTATAGTGGATGTAGAATGTGTACTATGGATAAGGGATGTGTGTCATGGATACAGTGTGTATAGTGGATGCAGAATGTATTTGTGTAGTGGGTGTAGTGTGTGTATAGTTATTGCAGAGTGTGTTTGTGTAAGGATGTATTGTGTGTGTGTATAGTGACTGCAGAGTGTGTGTTTGTGTGAAGATTTAGTGTGTGTGGTGAATGCAGAATGTGTTGTGTAAGGATGTAATGTGTGCAGTAACTGCAGAGTGTGTGTTTGTGTAAGGGTGTAGTGTCTGTAGTGACTGCAGAGTGTGTGTTTGTGTAAGGGTGTAGTGTCTGTAGTGACTGCAGAGTGTGTGTTTGTGTAAGGGTGCAGTGTGTTGAAATGTTGTAGAATAGTGTGTGTAAATGCATGGGGCTGCATAATGTGGGGGGGAAAGCCTACATTATTTAAAAAAAAATAATCATTTATTAAAATACATTTTCTGGTGGCATGGTGCAGCCGCTCCCCCCCGCTCCCCCCCCCCCCCCCCCCCGGCTACCTGTTACTGCAGGGGGCCCAGCACACTCCATCTTCACTTCCCAGCTGCTCTGCTCTAAGTCTTGCGAGTGCCGCAGTCGTCAGAGCGTTGCCACAGGTTACCATGGAAATGCTCCGCGCAGCTCGTGAGAGACAGAGCAGCTGGAAAGTAAAGATGAAGTGTGCTGGGCCCCCTGCAGTAACAGGTAGTCAAGGGGCCCAAAGATGCACATATATACAGCGGTAATCGCTATATAAATGTTCATATAGGTAATGTGGGGCCTGGGACTCCCTGAGCAATCTGGACCCTCCAGGACCACCGGACCCAAACCAGCATGGTTGTCATGCCCTGATTGCGGCCCTGCTGGCCAGTGCTGGTATTTTTCTCTTAGACTGAGATTAGACTGCAATACCGGCACAGGCCAGTAGGGGTCACTATTGCCTCGTTTCCACTGAGCGGATCAGTTCAGTTCGGTACGGTACGGTTCACTATTTTAGGTGTTTCCATTATGAAAGTGGTCCATATAAGTGAACCGTACCGATTCATTCAGGGTCCTGCTTCAGATGTAGGGCCATAGAAAATGGAACGGTTCGGTTAGGGCGGAACTACTATACAATCCATTGATTGGTGGACAGAAAGAGCCTTTTTTCTAAACCCTGCATGGCCCTGAAAGGTCTGACTTGCAGTGGAAACGCTCACCAGAATGGGCTTGTCCATTCTAAACCTTCCAAACTGTACCGACACGAACCAATCTGCTCAGTGGAAACGAGGCATATGTGTGGTAAGCGGAAGGGATAGGAAGTCTTGCTGCCTCTCTCTGGTGACTGAATCCGCAGGGGAGCAGCTCGGCACAGAAGCTCCCAGCCAGTAGCACACTGCAGATCAGGTAAGTGAGTGATGGGAGTCTCTCCAGGCTGCAAGGAGAGACACAGGTGGGAGTTAACAGGTGGAGAGATTGGAAAGGATCAGTCCTCATAAATGTTAAAGCGACATATTTTGAAAATGATTTTAACATTGCATTTGAAACAGTATGGTTTGTGGATGCATCGAAAATGTTCTTCACTAATGAATCACATTTAGCAAATGCAGAAGATACAGAAGAATCTGGAGTAACCGTTTTAGGAATATCTTTACTGGCTATAATGACAAAAAAAAATAACAACTGGGCAACAATGTAAAAATAAACTACGAAAAGGTAATTAGAATCAAAACACTAAAGAAAAATATGAGAAACAGTGTAAAAATCTAAGTATAAAGCTGCTTTGGATCAGATATACTAACACAACCGACTGGAAAGTGAGAGGATTTGGGTTACTTGTTTGTGGCTTGTATACTCCAAAATGGATTCTGATTGATTACCGTTTTACTCATGTTTGGTTACAGCTTATTTTGCATTTATATGTATTTAACTCTTTCCTGAAGTTGAAAGAAGCAAGGTGAATTGTTGGTATAGGACCCACCTAAGAGGTTTCCATTGAGGTGGCAGGTGGGCTTACATCAAACTGCCATTGGAGTGACACAAAAAAAACTCGATTTGTCTAAATATGCATAGGGATTTGGGGTAGTGCGCAGGTAACTTCATGACGTCATATTCCGGCTCCCAGCCTCACTCTGCGGCGCGCGAGGGAGCTGAGCAGACAGCTCAGAGGAAGTGCTCCCTTGCCAGCCGCCCGCCCGCCAGCGCCGCCCGACCGCCCAGCAGCATGTCTGTTAGCCGCAAGGCTAACAAGACATTTTCCTTGGGCATTTGGGGGCGGCTTTTTTTGCCGCCTCCTGGAAAATGCCGCCCAAGGCAAATGCCTTGTTTGCCTCGCGGCTAATACGCCCCTGAGAGGAGCAGAGGAAAATGCTTGTTTCAAAATCCTGCTTGGCTTCCTTAGACCATTGCTTGGTATTACACCCTTCTTGGTCATGCTGGTGATAGGAGCTATTATCTTAGAGAATCCCAGGATGAACCTTCGATAAAAATTGGCAAAAACCACAAAATTCTGGATAGCCTCGATTCCCAGTGGCAGAGGCCATTCTAACACTGCTTTCAATTTCTTTGGGTCCATTTGAAACCCTTTACCAGAAATAACATAACCCAAGAAGTGTACGCTAGTCTGGTCGAATAAACACTTCTCAAGTTATGTAATACAGACCATTCTCAAGAAGTGTTTGAAGAACAGTACGTGCATGAATGTGGTGTGTTTCAAGATTAGGTGAGTGTATGAGGATGTCATACAGATAAAAATAACAAAACTGTTAAGGTACTCTTGTAAGACATCATTAACAAAATCTTGGAACATGGCAGGTGCATTACATAACTTGAATGGCATGGCCAGGTACTCATAATGACCACTGTGAGTATTAAATGCAGTTTTCCCACTCATCACCCTCCTTGATCCTAACAAGATTATAGGCACCTCTTAAATCAAGTTTAGTAAACCATGTGGACCCCTGATGAGTGATGGGTGGGATAGGATATACGGTTTTCACTGTGATTTTGTTCGGTAGTCTATGCAGAGTCTTAGATCACCTTCCTTTTTGGATACAAAAAAGATCCTTCTGCCGGTGAAGACCTCTAATAAATAGTTTTTGCTGTGTCTCTTGGATGTATTCCTCCATGACTAAATTCTCCAGAGAGAGAGAGGATAAACCCTACCCCTAGGTGGCAAAGTACCAGGCAGTAAGTTTATGGCGCAATCATAAGGTCTATAAGGCGGAAGACGGTCTGCTTCACCCTTATCAAATACCTATTTCAGTACTGAGAAGGTACAACAGTAGATAACGGGTGAGCAGTAGGAATGTTTATATATCTTACTAGTTTTACCATAGAGAGACATTTTCCCTGACAGAGGCCCCATGCGTTTATTTGTTCAGTAACCCAGTCAATAGAGGGGTTGTGCTGGTAGAGCCATGAAAAACCCAGAACAACAGGGAAGGATGGAGACGATATGAGTTGGAGAGTAATCTTCTCCTTATGTAACACACCTATAGTCATTGTGATATTTTGGGTTTCGTGAGTAATATGAGGATTGATAAGAGGTCTGCCATATATGGCTTCTATTGCCACAGGTGTCTGTCTACAATAGGAATAGACATTTTAGTAACAAAATTGTCTCTGAAATTTTCTGCTGCTCCTGAGTCAAGTAAGGCGCTGGTAGAACAAGATACAGAACCCCATTAAAAGGTTAGTGGAAGAGTGATATGATTAGACAGTTTAGGTGACAAAGCACATGAGCGTTTTCTAGCCTGGAAGGACAAGAGTTCCTAAAATAACCCTTCTTTCCTCAATGCATGCAATGCCCATCCTTACATCTAAAATATTTCTCTGCATCTGTGAGCTTAGCTAACAGCATATGCTCAGGTGATTGCTCAGTTAGAGGTTCCAGAGGGGGAAGTCCTAGGTGCTAACCTAAGTTTAGGTTTGCATCCCTTTTCTCTAGCAGCAAATCTGTCTCTTAATCGATTTTCAATATGTAACAAATATGTATCAAACATGAACTCACACAAGATAAAATTAAAGTATTAAGCAAAGGACTAAAATTTGCACAAAGTCGAAAATTTGACTCTTTCTCTACGTATATAGACATTTTAAAATACTCAAGAGTTTTAACTTTAAAAATATTTTTTTCAGTAAATAAATGTAAAGATAAACTTAGAGATGATACCCATACCACACTTAAAAATAAGTCTAGATTTTATCCAAGAATTTTTAGAACAAGTGCTATAGAGATCTTTGGAAAATCAATAATAGAAGATTTTGAACAATTAGAAAGTAAGAATAAAAATAGGAAGAATAATCTTATGCTCGAGTTAATGTCTGTATTATGGCAACTTACATTGCCATAATACAGACAAGGACCGCTGGGCTCATTACAAGCCCGGCGGTCGTGTTGAGGGCTGGCAGGAAGCATTTACTTACCTCTACTGCAGCTCCTGTCAGCTCCCTTCTCCTCCGCGCCGGTCCGGTCAGCTCCTCTGTCAGCTCCCAGTATAAGTCTCACGAGAGCCGCGAGAGACCGCAAACTTACACTGGGAGCTGACAGAGGAGCTGACCGGACCGGCAGGGAGGAGAAGGGAGCTGACAGGAGTTGCAGGAGAGGTAAGTAAATGCTTCCTGCCAGCCTCCCTCCTACAGCCCATCCACTGGACCATCAGGGAATAAGAGCCCCCCTCCCTGGCCAGCTAACAAGCAGGGAGGGGGGATGAAAATAAATAAATAAAAATTTAAATAATAAAATAAAATATTAATAATAAAAATAATAATAAAAAAATATTAATATAACAACAAAAAAATAATATTAAAATAATAATAATTCAAAAATAATAATAAAAATGCCCACCACCAAGGCTCTGCATCAAATACACAAACACACACTGCATTCATACACACACACTGCATTCATACACACACACACACTGCATTCATACACACACACTGCATTCATACACACACTGCATCCATACACACACTGCATTCATACACACACACTGCATTCATATACACACACACTGCACTCATATACACACACACTGCACTCATATACACACACACTGCACTCATACACACACACACACTGCATTCATTACATACACACACTGTAAATAAATATTCAATTAATATAATTTTGGGGGGATTTAATTTTATTTACAAATTTACCAGTAGCTGCTGCATTTCCCACCCTAGTCTTATACTCAAGTCAATAAGTTTTCCCAGTTTTGGGGGGTAAAATTAGGGGTCTCGACTTATATTCGGGTCGACTTATACTCGAGTATATACGGTAATTGGGATATTACCTTGACTAGTGATTTTAGTAAGTCTACTATACACTTTTAAGATTTAGAAAACTATATAGAAAATGATGTTGTAAAAACAAAAAAGGTTTTTTAAAAGGTAGACGTAAATAATTATGTTCTGTACAATAGTGGTCATTACACACCATGGCTGAACAATATCCCAAAAGGGCAATTCCAAAGGATTAGGAGAAATTGCATGGATAAAGAAAAATTTGAGGAACAAGCCAAGGTGTTAATGAAAAAATTCAAACAAAAAAAGAATCCAGAACAGCTTTTAGAAAAAACGTATGATGAGGTTTTAAATTTAGATGCAACAAAATTATTAGAAGAACCTCTGCCATAAAGTACAGAAATAAAGAAAAGTCATTACCTCTAATCTTTAATTTTAATCATGATTTTAAGAAAATCAAGACCAATAGTAAATAAACATTGGCACGTCCTTAAAAAAAAGACAGTGAGTTATCGAAAATCATTCCTGATTCCTGACATAAAGTTATGAGATCCTTTAAACATTCAGGAAGGTCTTTATCAGCGACCGCATCCTGCAGGATTTCAGATAAACCCTGCTCAAATGCACAGTCCAAGGCACTGTTGTTCCAAGAAGTTTCAAAAGCGAGCATACGGAATTCAATGGCATACTCAGATACTGAGCTGGAGCCTTGTTTTATCCTCAAAAGTTTTTTTTTACCAGCAATCTTGGCTCTATCAGGAGGACTGAAAACTCTCTTAAAGGTAGCCAAGAAGCTGGGATAATGAAACCTAATTAGATCATCGCTTTCCCATAAGGTGTTGATCTATGCCAGAGCCTTCCATTCCAGTAAATTCATGATAAAGCCAATCTTGGCTCTGTCAGAAGAAAATGCCTGGGGAACCATCTCAAAATGCACCCCTACTCGATTAAGGAATCCACTGCACAGAGCTGGATCCCCACTGTAACGTGTAAGAGGAGATAGATGTATAGAAGGAGCAGAAGGGGAAACAAGGTCGGAAAGGGACCTGGGCTGCCATCTGAGCAGACTGATTCTCAGGCTGGAGACAGGCAGTTTTAGTGAGGTTGGTTTGCAGCAGTTGTGCAAACTGATCCATCCTTCCCATTCGTGCCTCGCAGGAAGCAATTTGTTGCCTTAGGTTTGCAGGGTCCATGGCCCTGTCGTAATGTCAGGAATAGAGTTACTCTAACACGCAAACCTAAAGGTAACAGTAAAGGTACACGTACCGGTCCTTAGAGTGGCCGGGTTAGTGCCTGAGACAGATATATGAAATGTCTGCAAGCAGACAGAGAATAAACGAGAGACAAGCAGAGATCAGGATTACAGAAATACACGGTATCGATAGCCAGGCCAAGGTCAGGATACAGAGAGCAAGAATAGTCAAACATGCCGAGGTCAGAAAACAGGAAATCCAGTACACAGGTAACAAAACCAAGACAGGGCAAGGAAACAAGGAAAACCAGGAAGTATATATACCCTATACTGGGTAGTGATTGGTCACAGAGGACCGTGATGTAGCGACACATGGGCTGACACTATAAAAGAAGACTAATGGGAGGGGTCCACATTAAATATGATGTCATAATAAGGCACCAGGAAGTTAGGGATAAATGTGTGTGCATCAGAACTCGGTGCCGCAAGGGACAGGCATTGTGACGCATAGTTCCCAACATTTCAAATGAGCAAAGAGGAACACTTTAATTTTAGGCGTGTGAGTGGAGGGGGGAGGCCTGTGGCGGGTTGTTTATAAAATTGATGAAAATAAAATTAAATGTAATCTAGAATAATGTATGTTATCTTTACAGACTGCATTTTAAACACATTTATTGTAGTTTTAGGACACAGAACCGTGAGTATTATTGCTATGGAGCTCTGTTATACAGTCAGACACACCAACAATATAGAGCTCCTAGAAAAGAGGGACAGAAGCGATTTGGGTCCAAAACAGGGGCTGTTTTGACTAAATAGGGACATATGGAAGGTATTGAGGTGTGAGAAAAAGGAAGGCCTGAATACAGGTAAATTATACTGTATAAATGTAAACAGACAACTAATGGTATAATAATCAAGTTGATCAAAGTCCTATTTAGGTACTAGATGACTGACAAAGATCTCTAAGAGGCCTGCCAAATCTGTCCCTCCAACATCCAACCTCTCACAGGAGAAACAATCTATCCTGGAAGAATTAAATAAATCCACTTGCACCCTGCTATATACGATACGTTTTACTAACTTAGCTCACTGTCTGTAATGAAATATACACCACACTCATAGCACTAATATAATCCAGAAAAAGTTGAGATGAGAAAATATTAGATAATAACAATTGGCTATTGTAGGACCATTCCTTATAACTTTAGTAGTGTTGCTTAGTTTAGTTATTACACAATAATGACATTCATGGCTTTTAAAAAAAAATTAAAAAATAGCCAGCTGGTATCATGTTACATAAACAACCAGAATTAATATGGAGATAAGAGCGTGCTGTTCGTTTCTGAGAAACCTGGAGATAATAAACCCAAGGTTAAATAAGCACATTTGCTTATTAAACAGAACACTATAAACAATGTTGAATAAAGCGATTAAAAACCCATTTGGAGTGGTTTTGGGTGTCAGATATTAAGCTGGAAAAGTAAAATGTTTGCTTGTTTTAAAGGGACACTATAGGCACCCAGACCACTTCAGCTCATTGAAGTGGTCTGGGTGTAGTGTTCCGGTCCTCTTAACCCTGCAATGTAAAAGATTGTCATTTCTCTGAAACTGCAATAATTATATTGCAGAGTTAACTCCACTTCTAGAGGCTGTCTTCCAGACAGCGACCAGAGTTGCTTTCTGGTGCTTCACTGAGTTTACGGTAACTTGTTGAAACAAAATTTGGACATCCTCAAGCTTTGAAAGAAAGGGTTTTTATCCCTTTCATGACTGGGGGGGGGGGGGGGGATATGTTCAGCGGCTGAGGGTCACTATATTTTTAGGTATACAGTTTTCTATATATGCCTAACACTATAGTGTTTTTAATGGTTTTGAGATAGTTCTCCTTACCCGAGTGCTATGTGATTTGTCAGTTTTAATGAAAAGAAAAGCGTTAAGAATGTAGCCCATGGAACAGCGCAGCTAAGGGGAGTGGGCCTTGACAGAGCTAGGAGGCGGGCATATGTAGATGTGGGTGTTTATTGGCTAGGTGGTGTGGGGGTGGGGCTTCATTCGAAATCAGCTATTAATAAAGGACATTTTAGATTAGGGGCCATTTCAATTAGCCATACTTACCTGTTGTTGTCCCACCCTCCCTCCCTCCCTTAAAATTTGGGTTATGGTGTTCATCCTTTATCCCGTTGGGTCACGGCAGCGGGGGCTGGATAAGACATTGGGGGGTAGGTAGGTTTGGTAGCTGTTATGTTTGGATGTTTGGTAACAATATTCACATGGTTGAATTTGTTAATTGTTAGGTTGGAGCCCATAGGTGGTTCTTAAACTGGTGGGTGTAGGGGTATCTTGGTATACCCCTACAATGTTAAATCACTTGGAGTATAAGGCCTGTTGTGGCCGTGTTTGGTGTTATGTTATTCATATCTGGTTATATGGATTATTGGGTCAATGCCAGTGGGTATAGTACTGTTAAAGTTGGGGTGAATTATGTGTCTATGTGAAAATTGGGAATGTTTCGCAATGACCAATTTTGTTATTTATATATTTAATTATATTTACAATTTATTAAAGACGTGACATTTTATCCACTTTAAATTGGTGTCCATGTATTTTTTGGGTGTTGAAATGGTTTAGGACATATGCACAAAAGGACGACTATGCGCATGTCAGATGGACACCAAAACACATGTCCAAAATATCTATTAATGGTCGATAATGGTAGAGTTACTCTCTGAAATCAAACTAGTAATCTTTAATACTTTCTTCTCGAATATGAACATGGCTGGATTAGGGACTGCATGGCCCTGAAGCTGAAAATGATTGCGAGCCTAATTAAGAAAATTGAATTTGTGATTCTAACATCTTGTGCTTAAATATTATGAGCCTTTCTGCAAGTAGACTTTTGAGCCATGTTAAAAAAAAAAAAACAACAATCCACAAATTTTAAAAACTGGAAATTTCAGTTCTATAACACCAATATTTACATGCAGACTAAGGCACAGAGAAATGCCTACAAGAGGTCACTGCCACTGGCGTACATACCGCAGTCGCAGGGGTCGCAGCTGCGGCCAGGCACGTCACTCCAGGGGGCACGTCACTCGGGTGGCCGATGCTGTCAGGGCCACCCGATGGATATGGATTGTCATGGGCCCGGTCAGCGCTGGGCACTTTAACAGCGCAACCGGGCCCACTGTGATGAGATCACACAGAGCTGGGAGGAAGTGACCATATGTCACTCTTCCCAGCATACACAGAGCCCACATGGGAGAAAAAAACGAGTCAGAGTGGGAACTCTGACTCCCATCCACCTGAGTTATCACTGGACCCCAGGGAAAGTCACCCTCCTGCACCTAAAAGGTAAGATACAGGAGGGTGACTTAAACATTTTGTGTGTGTGTGTGTGTGTGTGTGTTTGTATGTATGTGTCTGTATGTGTCTGCCTGTATGTGTGTCTGTCTATATGTATGTGTGCCTGTCTGTGTATGTCTGTGTGTGTGTCTGCCTGTTTGTGTGTGTCTGTCGGGGGGGATAGGGAGAGGTGGCACACAGATCAGTTTTGCACCGGGGCCCCATGGATTGTGTGTACGCCACTAGTCACTTCCTATGGCAGTGGGCCCGGTTGCGCTGTGTGATCTCATCACAGTGGGCCCGCTATGGCACATGGAATCGATCCTATTGGTTATAGGGACTGTGTGTAATGGGCATGGAGGAGTGATAGGGATAGATGTGTCACATACAGATTTGTATATACAGTGCTATACCTACTTTTATCCTATGTTGCTCAGTCTTGTGATGAGGGAGGATGTTTGTGCCTCCCTGGAAACCGCTATAAATGTGGCACCAAGTGCTTTAAAGCAGCAGATTAAAAAAAACTAATGTAAAAAATAAAATGTCTGTTGGACCTATTACAATGTGTGAGCCAGGAGATTCAACTTCAATAGTCCCTATGTTAATCTAGCCCTGAGTATAAAATGCCTTAAAATGTATAATGCAATGGGTTCTATATACTACACATGGAATAATGAGGTAAACAACAAATTTTTCATTTTATATACACGCTCACTATGTGATACAAACCAAAGCCTTTCTTATGAAATGAAGGCTATTTTGTATTCTTTCTTACTAATCATATGGGGTAGTTATAGTTTCTTAAATCTGTAGTTCTAACTTCAAAAGGCTAGTTTGTCAAACTGTTCTGAAGTTACTTATAAAGATACCTAAAAAAATACTCTAGGTTTGTGTGATCAAACTCACTCAACAGAGCTTTAAAACATGAAGATTGGTATTAATTTAACGCACATCTGAATATTTGGAGAACATTTGTCGTTTTTTATTTACTAAACTTTAAGTTGTACTGTATTGGCAACTGAAATTTATGCTAAATAATTTGTTTGCTTTTCTGGCCAAACATTTGCACTCTGGTTGTTAGCACACTGTTTAGTGAATAAGCCCCTATACCGCTATGCCATTTTATTTATTATCCATAGTTTACAGCTGATCACCTGCAAGCCAGCACTTATAGCATTAGATGAGAACTACTTAGAGATAAATCTGCTTTCCGTTCTTCTTCCATGGATGTGCCGCACAATATCTATATCTTGGATTGATGATAAAATGTATATCTCATGGACACCAGGATACAAATATTACAATTGCACGCCTCCTTTCTTTTTTTTAGACTTTCAAATGGTAGAATAGGTTTAATGTAGAAAAATGCAAAGTTATGCGCAGCGGCGGTGCTTTAGTGCACAGAGTGGCTGGCTATCTGCAGACCAGGCCAGCCACTCACTCCTCCTTCCCTCCTGCTCACAGTACCTGCTTGAGCAGAGAAGAGATTGTGCAAGCTGGGCTAGAACTGGTGGTCAGCTCATCTGGAGGTAAGCAAGATGAGCTGTGGTACAGTATATTAAATTGTGAGGAGGGCCATATTAAATTGTGGGGAAGGCAGTATTAAATTGTGGGGAGGGGGGCAGTATTACATTTTGGGGAGGGGGCAGTGTATTAAATTGTGAGGTTGTGAGGAGAGGGGCAGTGTATTGAATAGGGGGGAGGGGGCAGTGTATTGAATAGGGAGGAGGGGGCAGTGTATTGAATAGGTAGGAGGGGGTAGTGTATTGAATAGGGAGGAGGGGCAGTGTATTTAATAGGGAGGAGGGGGCAGTGTATTTAATAGGGAGGAGGGGCAGTGTGTTTAATAGGGAGGAGGGGCAGTGTATTGAATAGGGAGGAGGGGGCAGTGTATTGAATAGGGAGGAGGGGGCAGTGTATTGAATAGGGAGGAGGGGGCAGTGTATTGAATAGGGAGGAGGGGGCAGTGTATTGAATAGGGAGGAGGGGGCAGTGTATTGAATAGGGAGGAGGGGGCAGTGTATTGAATAGGGAGGAGGGGGCAGTGTATTGAATAGGGAGGAGAGAGGGCAGTGTATTGAATAGGGAGGAGAGAGGGCAGTGTATTGAATAGGGAGGAGAGAGGGCAGTGTATTGAATAGGGAGGAGAGAGGGCAGTGTATTCAATTGTGGGAGGGGGGGCAGTGTATTAAATTATGGGGAGGGAGGACAGTGTATTGAATAAGGAGGAGGGGGCAGTGTGTTACATTGTGGGGAGGAGAGCAGTGTATTATATAGGGAGAAGGGCGGGCAGTGTATTAAATTGTGGGGAGGGGGCAGTGTAATACATTGGGTGGAGGGGGCAGTGTATTAAATTGTGGGGAGGGGGCAGTGTAATAAATTGGGTGGAGGGGGGCAGTGTATTAAATTGTGGGGAGGGGGCATTGTAATAAATTGGATGGAGGGGGCAGTGTATTAAATTGTGGGGAGGGAGGGCAGTGTATTAAATTGTGGGGAGGGAGGGCAGTGTATTAAATTGTGGGGAGGGAGGGCAGTGTATTAAATTGTGGGGAGGGGGCATTGTAATAAATTGGGAGGAGGGAGAGCAGGGTATTAGATTGGAAGAGGGGGCAGTGTATTGAATAGGAAGGAGTGTGCTGTGTATTAAATTGTGGGGGGCAGTGTATTAAATTGAATGCTGTTGGGCTGGTTTTCATTCCTAGTCTGGCCCTGCACACACACTGACCCAAGCAGACACACACACACACAATATGAAGTCTCCCTCTTGCCTTAATTTCATGTTAGCTCTCTGTTGGTCCCAGTCTAGGCCTGGCTGCCTTCACCCTCTTAGCTCTGCCCCTACGATCCTCCCGCCTACTTGACTCAGAGTACAGGGGAAGGGGCGGGATCGATCGTACGATGCGCCCATGCACTGCTGGGATATGAGGAATGTAGGGGGTGGAGGCAGCTCTCAGTGTTCTTTGCATGCTTAGGTTGATGGCACCGTGCACTAGTTTGCCCCTATGTAAGTGCTCCCTAGTGCGGTGCCATGACCTGCGGCACGCAATGCAGAATCTGTCCCACATTTAATTGCTGTGCAATTGTGAGCAGTAGAAAAAGTGTAGAGGTGGACTGCAAAATTAATACAAGGAATTGAACATTTTAAATATGAAGATAGGCTAACATATTTAAATTTCATTAGTTTGGAAAAAATGGCGTCTCAAAGAGGATATTATAGCATTATACAAATATATATTCGGGGCCAATACAAACCATTGTCTGGAAATCTATTCATAAATAGGACTATACATAGGATACGAGGTCACACATTTAGACTGGAAGAAAGGAGATTTAGTCTAAGACAAAGGAAAGGGTTTTTTTTACAGTAAGAGCAATAAGGATGTGGAATTCTCTGCCTGAAGAGGTGGTTTTATTAGTCTATACAGATGTTTAACCCCTTAAGGACACATGACGTGTCTGACACGTCATGATTCCCTTTTATTCCAGAAGTTTGGTCCTTAAGGGGTTAAACTGCAATTGGATAAATACTAAAACCTGTTTTGTTTTAGTTTTTTGCACTATTTTGGGTCAACAGCAAAAACAAATGTAAGAAAGGCTGAACTTAATGGACATGTCTCTTTTCAGCTATGTAAAGATGTAATAACTGCAAACATTTCTGTCTAGTGCTCTCACAACAACCAGTAACCATCGCACCCTTCGTCCCATTTATTTAGAGCACCTTTTACAACCTGCTATCAATAACACTTAATTGCATTGTCCTGCTATACTGCTATAATGTAGCCTCCTCCATGTCTTTTGTCTTTTATTATGCAGTATTTATTTCACAAATGACTTAACCAACCCATATTGAGCGTGTTCTGAATGCGTCTTGCTTAACTTTCTTTCCTACAGTAACACTTCATAGCCATGACTAATATAAACAGCTATTGAAAAGACTATAATTTACACAATGGTTTGTTTCCAGTGACTTGTTAGTAGGTTGATTGTAAAATACGGGCAGAAATAGCTGAGCTACAGCAAAAAAAATAATTGGCCTACACTTTAAAATTAAACCAGCAGATCATAAGGTTCAATTTATATCCCCCATAGCTACCCCCTATGTTTCTTCCACATATTCCAATAGATTATATCATGGTAATGATTTGCCTACAAAGTCATGCTAATGTGAGATATTACTTCTGCGCCATGCATTTTTTACAGACAAATGCTTGGGTTCTGTGTTATATTTTCTGTTAAGACTTTTATATTTAATGTAACAATAAAATGTTAATACTCTATTGCTCTTATTGTATAGCTAGGCACATTTAACTGGGTGTAAGTCATGCTTTTCATCTCACTTGAGGATAAACAAATATGTACATGCCCTGGCCTTTTTTGAGGTTATCTGAACCCTAGACATTCATGTGGTTCACTTGTACTGGATTCTACACTGGTTCAGTACTGATGTAAAATGTACAGAGAGTGTGCTTACACTTACTGCAAATGACTTGTATCATTTATGGGACGGAGGAAGAAGGGAAAGATAGGAAATATTTTCTTCCCATTCAGATGGGAACACTTCTTTAAATTATGAATATGATCATATCCACAGCATACGGTAATGTATAAACGTAATTATAATAAATTGTGAACAACTGTGTGCCAAACTCTTATCTGCAAAAAGACTTTGCAGTCCTCATCGAGGAGATATCTAGTCTCCTTTTGTAATGCTCAACAGTTTATTTACCGTAATTATTTTCTGAAATAAAGACTATAAACTATAAGTAGTTCATATTGTGCTGGGGCAAATATATTTTGTCATGGCGCCAGTCCCTTTCTTCTAACTTTAATTACAGCTGAAATAAAATGGATTCGTGGAATGGGCCTGAAAGTTTCATCTTGGTGTAAGATCTCGAAAGTAGCTGAAGATCAGCCAAGTTACTTAGGATAACCTAACAGGGATCAATCAGAAGACAATCAAAAAAAATTAAATTAAAAAAATATACAAATGATAGAAACAGACTTGGGAATAGGATTAAGGTTGGAATATATCACAGGAATATGAGCCAGGTGCGGGTGAGGAATAGATTCCAGGCTGGTAAGGGATCCACAGAATAGGATAAAATGAACTAGGGAAGGACATAAACTAATAAATATATATATGATCAGGGACGTGGCTACACTTGGGAGACAGCAGGAAAGCACATGTAGTGCATTACATCCAATGACAAAACCCAGAGGCTAGGAAGGAACAGGAATATGCAGACAGCTTGAAGAAGGAGCAGATGATGAAAATGAAACCTGAGTCCTTGCCTGCCTATACAATAACAGGAAAAATAACCAACAAGTCTCAGTGGGAAAGGATTTCAACACCAGCCCATATCCCATCACCAACAACAAAACACCAGAGCTGGTATTGTTTCTATGCTACAGATTATATCCTTTTCTGCTCTCTGTGCAAAATAGCAAATTTTTTTCCCAGTGGAACACTTATCAACCTACATATTTTTATACGTTTTTTATTTATTTATTATTCTATTTTATATGTGTTTGTGTCCAAGCCTGTAGACACATGAGATCAGACTGTGTCTGGAATTAAAGGAATGTCAGCCATCCTTTGTCACCATAACAAACACACTTTAGATGTTCTGATAAGTTCCACACTGTTGATTGCAACACACATGCAAAGATCCTCTTTGTAAATCAAAGTTCTGTGGATAGTAGAGAAACTGTATTTTTTCTGTATTATTCTTATCTCAAGAAATCCTGACAAGTGCACATATGGCTGTCTGGCATCCTCTCGCAAGAGAACAGACAAAAGATCCTTTCTTCTATTTCTTGTCCCAAGCTACTGTGTCCACAAGGAAGTCTGTCGTCTGAACTTTGTGCTGTTCTGTGTTGGATAACAGCATATTAATGGAAATGAACAAATTTAAGGTGAATGCTAGACAATGAATGCTCATGATGTGAGGCTGAGGAAACACAACCTTTTTCAAACTAACACTCTCATTTAGGTTTGAGTTTAAATTTGCAAATAATAGTAGAGTTATGTGGTTTCTCTGTTGCGTTATCAGCCACCATGCGCTGTGTTTAGGCTCATGAGTAATCCCAACATGGTCTGCTCCTCACTTCACAGGTTTACAATAGATCTGAGTCATATTCCACAGGTATTCAAATTAATTATGCATTTGTTTCACACTGAAAAATATGTAGAGGACATCTTGTGTTTGTATGTGTCCCAAAGAGTCTGGGAAGGTAGAGACCACTAATGGTCTTAAAGTGGAAGAGGGCTTCTACTTGATCAGGAGTGTAATGGTTACATTGTTTAGTGCTGTGGGAGGGGTCTCAATGTATCTGTCTTGTCGCCTGCTCTCTCCTACGGTTCTCCTCCCTTTGCTTCATTGTCTTGTCTCATGTTTTTCACTTGGTGTCGCAAAGTTTTGTATTAGCCCTGCTTTTGGTGGGGATGGTTTAGAAGACGGTAGCTGGTCTTATTTAGTCAAACTCACCTTGTAAATCCAAGGTTTTTAATTTAACATTTGCGCTTGGGGCCTGTGGGTTCCTTCCCTTCTGGGCAAGAGTGTTTTTTGTTTACCCTTTACCTCAATAGGGTGCATCTTTTGTGCAAGGTAGCAAAGGTGGTGGACATAAATGATGACAACAAGGAGACTGGGTTTTACCCCCACTTGGGCTCATGCAGCTACTTGGTGGAGGCGGTCAGGCTGTATATTTTCCTTTGTGTGAGACTGTGTATGTTTGTGTTTGTCTGTGTATGTATATCAATGTGTGTGTCTGTGTATCTATGTGTGTATATTAATGTCTCTGTGCACGGTTATGTGCCTGTTTGTGTGTACATCTGAAGCCTAAATTAAATTGTATAATTTGCTACATTTTGGTGTTTAGTCAAAAAAAAAAAAAAAAAGTTCTTAATCCATCCAGCAAGGTACAGAGATATAGACAATCTCTGTTTTAGAAATAAATCAACATCTGTGGATTTCCTGGATCTATCAGAAGAAAATACAGTTTAAAAATGTATCACAAATATAAATAAAAAATGTTCTTTTATAATGTGACACCAGTAAAACCAGACACATACACTTTTACATAAGTTGACGGAAGCATTACATTTTAAGCAATCCATGTATCCTAGTAAAATGAAAAATAAAGAGGGAAATAGGACTCGTGTAGGTGTAGCACTGTGCACTTTCCTCTTCTTTATACGCATACTATGAATTAATTTTCTTTTGTTTTAAATTTCTGATTTTTTAAAATTTCTTTTCGTACTGAATCTTTAGTGATGCATTTAACACATGTGATAAGCAGAACAGAAGAAAGGAAAGTGTTTCATTAATAAATACAAGTCTCTCACTTCTGTTGTGTGTTTATTACAATGCGCTCCCCCCGGGACTCCCAGGCTCTCTGCTTTAGAGAAAACAATAGTATTGAGGTATATTCTTGTGTGTCCTAGATTTTGCTGACATACACAAAGCACAATATACTCTCTGTCCTACTTTACCCAGCTGGGCAAGGCTAGATTTACAGGCCACATGTACAAGAGGTGCCTAGTTCCACTTAAAACCCTTGAGGATTATTATCCCTGTTGAGTTCACCAAAGCGGCTTACCTTTCTGACAAGGTGGAGAGAGGATATGCTTGCCCTTCAAGTGCAGAAATCTTGGAACTTAGATTATGTTACATTAGGTGCTTGCACAAGTATCGCTGCTTTATATTACAGCCCTGAGCTGCTAACCTTTCTGTGAGATGGAAAACAGCTTCAACAGGGATAATAACTCAGTGTATAACTGCTTGAGATGTTTTATAGTTTCCTCCTGTGTTTCATTAGAACTGATCCCTATAAATATTTCATTCAACTCCCTGCTAATAATTAACACTACATAACTTCTGCTATTACTCTGTTTAACCAAATGTTGTCCGCCTGTGTTATTTACCAATATCTAAGTTAATTTTTTTTTAAATAAAATTCATGAAAAATAAGAATGCCCTGTAAATATGCAATCGCCTAGATTATGCAAACCCGTCTCTAAGTATATTTGAATGAACTTAACATTTTAACCCATTCATATAACGCAAAATAGCCCCAAATTGGGACTAGCTAAGTTGATACATTTCTCAATAGTTGCAAAGTAAGTCCTCTGGACAAAAATAATGAAAAATAAATGAGTATATAATATGGGTTTCCATTGCACCAGTTAACATGGTACCATGGTTAACATGGTTAACAAAATGGTATCTCAATAGAACCACCTTCTATTTTCTCATAGCATGAGCTCCCCTGACAGCCAGGTAGTGATGTCCCGAACGGTTCGCTGGCAAATAGTTCCTGGCGAACATAGCTTGTTCGCGTTCGCCACGGACGGCGAACATATGCGATGTTCGGTCCGCCCCCTATTCGTCATCATTGAGTAAACTTTGACCCTGTAGCTCACAGTCAGCAGACACATTCCAGCCAATCAGCAGCAGACCCTCCCTCCCAGACCCTCCCACCTCCTAGACAGCATACAATTTAGATTAATTCTGAAGCTGCATTCTTTTTTTGTGTGTGTTTGTGTTTATTATACATTATCCTCCATAGCCAGTAACCTGTGTTTATTATACATTATCCCCCCATAGCCAGTAACCAGTGGCGTACATACCAGGGTCGCAGGGGTCGCGGCTGCGACCGGGCCCGGCCCACCAGGGGGCCCGGCCGCCCTTGTGACCCGGTATGTACGCACTGGGCCAGCCTCTTCTCCTGGGGGGCCCAGGAGCCGGCCACCTCCGCCCCCCCCCGAGGCTGGCCCTGCTTACACCCGGCGGGCAGTCAGGCTGGCCGGTGCGCGAGGGAGCACTCTCCCCTGAGTGCTTCCTCTTCAGCTCCCTCGCGCACCGTACTGATACCGGAGCTGGAAGATGACGTCATCTTCCGGCGCCGGTATCAGTACGTGGTGCGCAAGGGAGCTGAAGAGGAAGCACTCAGGGGAGAGTGCTCCCTCGCGCGCCCACCAGCCTGACTGCCCGCCAGGTGACCGGCCCCCCAGGAGCCCAGCAGCACCACTGGACCCCAGGGAATCCCCTCAGCACTCCAAAAGGTAAGGAGGCTGGGGGGAATAAATTAAAAAAAAATGTGTTTGTGTGTGTGTGTGTGTACTGTGAGTGTTAGTGTTACTGTGTGTGTTAGTGTGTGTGTGTTAGTGTTACTGTGAGTGTTACTGTGTGTGTTAGTGTTACTGTGAGTGTTAGTGTGTGTGTTAGTGTTACTGTGTGTGTTAGTGTGTGTGTTACTGTGAGTGTTATTGTGTGTGTTAGTGTTACTGTGAGTGTTAGTGTGTGTTACTGTGAGTGTTATTGTGTGTGTTAGTGTTACTGTGAGTGTTAGTGTGTGTTACTGTTACTGGTGTGTTACTGTTACTATGAGTGTTAGTGTGTGTGTTACTGTGTGTGTTAGTGTTACTGTGAGTGTTAGTGTGTGTGTTAGTGTGAGTGTCAGTGAGTGTGTCTGTTGAGTGTGTGTCTGCTAGTGAGTTTCAGTGAGTGTGTTACTGTGTGTGTCTGTTACTGAGTGTGTTTGTGTTAGTGAGTCTGTTTGATGTCTGTTAGTGAGTGTGTGTTTGTCAGTGAGAGTGTATGTTTTGCAAGTGAGTGTGTATGTATGTCTGTCGCTGAGTGTGTCTCTGTCAGTAAATGTGTAGATAGCAATAGATGTGCAAATGATTGCTACTAAAAACTTGCAGAATAATTGTAATTGGTTAACTCAAGACAATGTGCTGCAGCAACTAAAGAAAGTTAATATAAACAAAGCTCCAGGGCCTGACGGTATCCATCCACGTGTACTTAAGGAACTAAGTGTAGAAATAAGTGAACCTCTGTTTTTAATCTTTCAAGATTCTTTTCTTTCAGGAAGTGTTCCGGAGGATTGGAGGAAGGCAGATGTGGTTCCTATATTCAAAAAGGGTTCAAAATCCTTGCCTGGAAATTATAGACCTGTGAGCTTAACTTCTGTGGCTGGTAAAATATTTGAAAGGTTATTAAGGGATAATATTCAAGAATTCCTTGAGAAGAATATGGTTATCAGCAAAAATCAGCACGGTTTTATGAAGCACAGGTCATGTCAAACTAACTTGATTGCGTTCTACGAAGAAGTGGGTAGGGGTGTGGATCGGGGTGTTGCAGTGGATGTGGTCTATTTGGATTTTGCCAGGGCATTTGATACGGTTCCACACGGGGGATTAGTGTTCAAACTCGGGGAAATCGGTCTCGATGAAAATGCTTGTTCTTGGGTAGAACATTGGCTTAAAAACAGAATACAAAGAGTTGTCGTTAATGGTAAATTTTCAAGCTGGACAGAGGTGGCAAGTGGTGTCCCTCAGGGGTCTGTTCTGGGACCCCTTCTATTTAACATTTTTATAAATGATCTTGAAGACAGCATTGAAAGTCATGTTTCAGTGTTTGCAGATGACACAAAACTTTGTAAAATAATACAATGTGAGCAAGATATTACTTTGCTGCAGAAGGATTTAGATAGACTGGAGGACTGGGCACTCAAATGGCAGATGAAATTTAATGTTGAAAAATGCAAAGTTATGCACTTCGGCGTAAAGAATACACAAGCAACGTATACCCTTAATGGAAGTGAATTAGGGATAACAACACACGAAAAGGACTTGGGAATTGTTATAGACAACAAACTATGCAACAATGTGCAATGTCAATCAGCAGTGGCAAAGGCCAGTAAGGTATTGTCATGCATAAAAAAGGGCATTCATTCTCGGGACGAGAATATCATTTTGCCTCTCTATAAATCACTGGTAAGACCACATATTGAATATGCTGTGCAATTTTGGGCACCTGTTCTAAAGAAGGATATCATGGCACTAGAAAAAGTGCAGAGGCGGGCTACAAAATTAATAAAAGGAATGGAACATATCAGCTATGAAGAAAGGTTAACAAATTTAAACCTATTTAGTTTAGAAAAACGTCGCCTGAGAGGGGATATGATAACATTATACAAATATATTCAGGGCCAATACAAACCATTGTGTGGAAATCTATTCACAAACCGGACTTTACATAGGACACGAGGCCATGCGTTTAGACTGGAAGAAAGAAGATTTCGTCTAAGGCAAAGGAAAGGTTTTTTTTACTGTAAGAACAATCAGGATGTGGAATTCTCTGCCTGAAGAAGTGGTTTTATCAGAGTCCATACAGATGTTCAAACAGCTACTAGATGCATACTTGCAAAGACAGAATATTCAAGGATATAATCTTTCAATGTAGGGTAATAACTGCTTGATTCAAGGATAAATATGACTGCCATTCTGGGGTCAAGAAGGAATTTTTTGTCCTAGCTTGTTGCAAAATTGTGCTTCAAACTGGGGTTTTTTTTTTTTTTGCCTTTTGGATCAACAGCAAAAAACAGGTGTGAGGAAGGCTGAACTTGATGGACGCAAGTCTCTTTTCAGCTATCTAACTATGTAACTATGTGTGTGTCTGTTAGCTAGTGTGTATGCGTCTGTTCGTGAGAGTGTGTGTGTCTTCAGCACTTACCTTTCTCCAGTGCCGGACTCCCTTGGCGCTGGGGATCCCTCCGCAACTCAGCTCCGAATGCGCATACACGGCAAGAGCCGTGCGCGCATTCAAACCGCCCATAGGAAAGCATTACTCAATGCTTTCCTATGGACGTTCAGTGTCTTAGAATCGCGGAAGCTCCTCTAGCGGCTGTCAGTGAGACAGCCACTAGAGGCTGGATTAACCCTCAGTGAAACATAGCAGTTTCTCTGAAACTGCTATGCTTTCAGCTGCAGGGTTAAAACTAGAGGCACATGGCACCCAGACCACTTCATTAAGCTGATGTGATCTGGGTGTCTGTAGTGGTCCTTTAAGTGTGTGTGCATCTGCATGCACTGGCGTACATACCGCGGTCGCAGCCCTGCAACCCCTGCGACCAGGTGCCTGCTTCCATGTGTTGCGGCCCCGGCCTGCGCAGAGTAAGCGTGCGGGGGCGGGGCCCACGGATCAATTTTCGCACCGGGGCCCCATAGGTCATGTGTACGCCACTGCCAGTAACCTGTGTTTATTATACATTATCCCCCCATAGCCAGTAACCTGTGTTTATTATACATTATCCTCCCATAGCCAGTAACCTGTGTTTATTATCAGGGCCGTCTTTAATATTGATTGGACCCTGGGCAAACATTTGCCTGGGCCCCTTGGACTCTGGCCCCCCACCTCCCAAGGCATGCAATCACAACCTCAACTCCAACTAAGCGGCAGAACTAATGTATAGAGTGCCCAAGAATATTTATCAGGCCTTCCCTGTATCGCAAGAGGGAAGAAAAGAGAAATCCCCATCTTTCATATAAGTCAAGCAATGCTATGACAGCTGGGGATCTACAATCCTTGCAGGGTTGTATTTGTGAGCAGTGTTTGTGCATTTGAAGGTAAGCATGTTTTTGTATAGAGTGTATGTGTGCATGTAGGGGTGTATTTGTGTGTGCTGTTACCATTGGAATGCAGAGGTGTACTTGTGTGAAGTGTTTGCGTTTAAATGCAGGGGTGTGTGTTTGTCTGTAGTGTTGGCATTTAAATGCAGGCATGCTTTTGTCTGTAGAGTTGATGTTTTAATATAATTTTAGCGTTTTAATACAAGGGGTGTGTTTTCATGTATTGTTTGCATTTGCATGCAGGGGGTGTTTGGATGTAGTGTTGTCTTTTAAATGCATATGCACATTTGTGTGTAGTATTGATGTTTCAGCAAAGGGGTTTGTTTATATGTAATGTTTGTGTTTGCATGGGTGTGTTTCCATGTTCTGTTTGATCTGGGATGTATGTACATACATATTAACACTTTTAAGCATACACATTAATACGCAGATACACACATAAACACCTTGACACATACTGGCATATTCACACACATACACAGATACACACCCTTTGGCACACAGATACATGCACTTTGATACACACATCAACATACACACACTGGCACAGTCACACAGAGACACACACACACACACATTGACACATATGTACACACACTCGGATACACACATACACAGAGGTACACATGCAGGGGTGTATTTGTATACAGTGCTAGTGATGGAATGTAGGAGTGTATTTGTGTGCAGTGTTGGCATTAAAATGCTGGGATGTATGCATTACCACACACTCAGATGGAGACTTACACACCGACACATACATACACACAGGTAAACATACACACTGACCCACAAGTACACATACACAGGTATACATACACACTGACACACAGCCAGATACACACACACACTGACACAAACACAGGCAGATACACACACACACACACACACACACACACAACTAGATACACACACTTACTGAGACCCATGCACACACACATATATATGTGTGTCAATTTACATATTTTAATTTCTGCCCTCTAGCAGCTTCTGGATAGCAACTCCCAACACCCTTGGCCAATATAATATCTCAACTCTGTTCTTACATAGTTAAAATAAATATTTGTCAATGTTTTATTTATTTATATTTAATAGGGCACTGTCAGGTTCTTCTAGGATTTGTAACATGTAGTTATCCCCTTACATGACATAGGCACTGTCGTTATTCGGCAGGTGTTAGTTTAAAATTACCTTAATAAGACTCGGACACCAGTTATTCTGTTGGAGTATAACGTCCACAGCTTTATTAAATCTCAAACAAATTAACAAATTTAGGGTCATTGTCATTTCTGACATTTTGTTACTATCCCCCCATACAATACCCCTGACAATGACCCTAGCACTTAAACAATAAATAAAATTTCAATAACATTTAACTTATAACACACGGCCTACCAAAGAGGCCCCAACCAAACGTAACTGTAGGGGTGTACCCAGACACCCCTACCCCCTAGGTTCGTAGCCACCGAAGAGCTTGAACCTACCAACACTCTTATCCACCTGGCCTACTCCGGCCTAGGCCTTGGCCTATCCACTTCCAATTCCAGCCAACTTCCGACTTTACCATGCCCTGTTCCCGCCGCTGTGACCAAACGGGAACACAACCAAACCTAAAGGGAGGGTGGGTGGGACAAAGAACAGGTGAGTGAATTTCTGTTAAAATGGCTCCTCTCTAAGATGGCCGCTATTTAACTCGCTCTTAGACCACCCCCACGCTGCATTACCCTAAGCCCACCCCCCAATTCTTAACCCTGCCCACTCTCTGGCCCTGTCAAGGCCCACTCCCCCTCTGCGTTGTTCCGTGGGCTTCATGACATAGGCACTGTCGTTATTCGGCAGGTGTTAGTTTAAAATTACCTTAATAAGACTCGGACACCAGTTATTCTGTTGGAGTATAACGTCCACAGCTTTATTAAATCTCAAACAAATTAACAAATTTAGGGTCATTGTCATTTCTGACATTTTGTTACTATCCCCCCATACAATACCCCTGACAATGACCCTAGCACTTAAACAATAAATAACATTTCAATAACATTTAACTTATAACACACGGCCTACCAAAGAGGCCCCAACCAAACGTAACTGTAGGGGTGTACCCAGACAACCCTACCCCCTAGGTTCGTAGCCACCGAAGAGCTTGAACCTACCAACACTCTTATCCACCTGGCCTACTCCGGCCTAGGCCTTGGCCTATCCACTTCCAATTCCAGCCAACTTCCGACTTTACCATGCCCTGTTCCGCCATAGCACATGCCTTGACCCCTTAAGGACATGCGCGACCCCCACTACACAAAAACAGGGCCCTATCAATACCCTCCTGAAAACCCAGGTTCAGCAAGTCAGTCCCTACATCTGACAAATGAACCCCGTCTCTCCTGAAATAACCGGGCAACATGCCCTCCAACTCCCTGTGTCGGACAACTACTCCCCCCAAACGTCTAATAAATGCTGACATTGCCCTATTCACCTTGCCCCTGCAACGGGCTACCGCATCCAAGTCCCTAGCGTGCCTCCACGCAAATCGGGGGACCATCTCCGACCACACCACTACAACGCCAGGGACTAGCCCTACCAGCCGGTCCATGTCCCTCTTCATCCATCTCACTAACTCCCTCTGCGGGACAAGACCCAAATCATTCCCCCCGCCATGCAACACTACCACATCAGGCTTCGCCCCCCCATACACTTTCCTGAACAAAACACTGCTCAAACCTTGCCAGCTAAATCCCCTAAAACCAAACCATGAGATCGCCACCCGCTCCCGAGGAAAGCCCAGCTGTGTTCCGCTCCTTCTAGCTGCAGCTCTCTTCTGTGCCCAATACACGAACGAATGGCCGATCACCCACACCGTCCAACCTGAAATGAAATAAAAGTTAGTACTTCGTCATCCAAACCACCGTCCCGTCACCAACACCACCACTCAAAATACTTAATTTTCAAAATGCGTTTTTTTTTTTTTTTTTGAACTTACACCAGCCTGTCTGGCCTCACATACGATCGGAAACGCAAGGATTCCCACCTACCAATCCTTTTTATCCTCTCGTCACCCAGACCTAACCTCGCCGCCTCTGTCGCGGCCCCTATACGGAATGAATGAGTACCAAACTGCATGGGCTCCAGGCCCATCTTCCCCAGTCCCATCCGGAAGACCCTGGTAAACTGGAAACGTGACAACGCTGACCCGTCAGCGTGTATGAAAAAACAGCCCTTACCCTCTGTCCGGAGCGCTAAATAACTAGCACCCCGCAACACCGGGCACACCTTGGACCCCGGAAACCCGTACAATACCACCGTGCAGCCTTTTCCAAAAACATCCGTTTTTGACCTGCACAATCTGATACTCACCCTGTCAGCGCTGACCACCACGTCTTCCTGCTGCAGACCCCCAACCCCCGCCTTGTTCACACTCACCAGCTCGCCGACTCGAAACGCCCCAAAAAAGGCCCACACAAATGCACCTGCAAATAATTCAACCTCGAAAGGCGAGCGGCATATCGAGGGTAGCAGCTCCACCAACTGTTGAAGCATCCCGAAAGACACCGGCCGCCTCGAGTCAGCCGTTTTCTTCCCTCTCCTGAAGCCCTTGATAGCCTGCCGAACCAAGAAATGTTTAGTAACATCTTCCCACCCGTTGAACTTAAATAAAAAAGCCAGAGCCGACATATGTCTGTCGACCATGGCCGGCGAGGCCTGCTTAACAAACAATTGGCAAAGAATCCACAACAAAACATCCAGCCTCCGCTCCGCGGAAAGCTCCCCCCCTACCTGAAGCACCGTCTCCTCCCATACTTTCCAGACCTTAACATACGCCGACCAGGTGCTTGGCGCCAGCGACTTCCTTATGCACTCCCCAAGCAGGCCATCCTGAGTTGCCACATTTCGACTGGGCACACCTGCCCCACCTTCGCTGCACCAGGAGCCGCTTCCCAAAAACGTTCCCACTGTAAACGAGATAGCATCAGCCACCACATTCTTACACCCCGGAATGTGCCTAGCCTTAAACACAATGTTAGATGACATACAGAGCAAAACCAACCGCCGCAACAATCGCACCACCGGAGGCGAGCTAGCAGACAGGCTATTAATCGCCTGCACTACCGCCATGTTGTCTGAATGAAATGTGACCCTCTTGTTGGCAAGCTCCTTGCCCCAGAGTGACACCGCGACCACCACGGGAAACAGTTCCAGAAACGCCAGGTTTCTGATAAGCGGGGATGACAACCACGTGTCCGGCCACCCCTCCGCGCACCATTCTCCCGCCAAATAAGCACCAAAACCAATACTGCCCGACGCGTCCGTAAACAACCCTATAGCCTCAGACGACACAGACAGCTCCCTAAAAAACACCGTTCCATTAAAATTGGTCAGAAAATGATCCCACACCTCTAGATCTTCTCTCATGTCGGCGGACACTCTAATATAGTGAGACGGCCGCCGTGCCCCGCTGGTTGCCTGAGCCAACCTCCTACAGAATATCCTCCCCATAGGAATGACCCTGCATGCAAAGTTAAGGCTCCCTAGAAGAGATTGCAAGCCCCGTAACGTAACCTTCCTTGCCCTTTTTGCCGCGCCTACCACCTGTCGTAAAATCTGCAGCTTATCTACTGGCAACCTGCACTCACCAGCACACGAGTCAATCTCCAGACCCAAGAAACAAATGCACGTAGTGGGGCCCACTGTCTTATCCGCAGCTAAAGGCACCCCAAATGCATGCGACACCCACTGCAGAGTCCCCAGCAGCTGACCGCACCTACCCGAATCACGAGGGCCGACACATAGAAAATCATCGAGATAGTGCACCACCGATCCCCCCGCCGACTCTTTGCGCACCACCCATTCCAAGAACGTGCTAAACTTCTCGAAATAGGCGCATGACACGGAGCAACCCATAGGCAGGCACAAATCTACAAAGAACCCGTCCTCGAAATGACAACCCAAGAGGTGATGACAATCCGGATGGATGGGGAGCAGCCGAAACGCTGCCTCCACATCCACCTTCGCCATTAACGCCCCCCGACCCGCTCTCCGTACCAGCTCGACGGCTTTGTCGAATGATGTATAGGAGACCGAGCACAGGTCCGCGTCAATGTCATCATTCACCGAACCCCCTTTCGGGTGCGACAAATGATGAATCATACGGAATTTACCCGGTTCCTTCTTGGGAACCACACCCAAAGGGGATATCCGCAGATCCCCCAATGGCGGGGCCGCAAACGGACCCGCCATCCTACCCAAGGAAACTTCTTTCAACAACTTCTCCCCAACCACCCCCGGATGTTCCATTACAGACTTAAGATTTGCGCTAACCCCACTCGGACCTTTTGCCTTGAAGGGGATCCGGAAGCCTTCCGTGAAACCCTTCCATAAAAACTCTGCATCTTGCCGACTATCGTATTGCCTTAGCCAAGGCAACATCACGTCGACCTTAACCGGGGACCGCCCCAGCGGTAGTCGCTGTAGCAGCGGTTCCTGTCGTACCTCCCCCTGTGCTACTCTTCCCTTTTTTAAAGCATCTACTGACCCCGTGGCTCCCGCCGCAACCGGAACACTCGTGTCTAAACCTACACAAAGCCCCCCATTTACACTGGCCCTCGTTAAACGCCCAGCAAAAACCTTTTTTCGGACCCGCCGACTAAGCGCTCCCAGTGGCCGCGCCGGCTGTCCCCGGAAAGGGAGCAGATTTCTGCGCCATCATCAGCCGCATCCATAGCGGCAGGTCCATCTGGTCCCACCGCATTGGATGCATTCGCTGCTAGCCGTTGACAAAACTGTTCGTCGTACTTCCACCATGCCAGCCCCCCATAAGTCCGGTACGCATCACCTATTCCGTCGAGATAGCAAAATAGCTGGGAACAGCAATCCGGACGCTTTTCGCCTATAACGCTGGCCAAAATACAAAATGCCCGCAGCCAATTCCCAAAAGTCTTCGGGATCTTCCTATACTTACGCCTCTTCTCCTCCTCCTCCTTCTTGGCGTCCTTTTTGTCCTCCTCCTTGAGGTCTAGGAACTCCTCTAGGGGGAGAAGGGAAAAGATTTCCACGAACTCACCTTTCCATATCTTTTCCTTCACCTCCCCTTTTAAATGACAGCCAAGGGGACCCGCGAAGGACATGTGCACGTTTTGCCGTGCGGCCTCCGAGATGTCCCCAAAACCTGCCTCCTGCGCAGACGCCCCTTCAGTCGATTCCACCAGCGGAAGCGCGGCATTCGCGTCCCCACTGGCAACTCCCCCCGATAACGAACCTCTACTAGTAACTACCTTACCTTGGTCCCCGTCTGTGGCCCATACTCTACCAAACTGCTGTGACTCCCTACCTTCCTCCCAGGAGTCCAATAAAGATTTCAAACAGCCTATGAGTGTTCCTGGATGTAATGCAGAGCTCGACTCACCACTGTTGCCCCCGGCCGCCTCAGGCCCAGGGGATGCCGTCCTTCCACCGGCCCTGACAGGCCCCGGAGCTTCCGTAAATCGCCGACTCCTGCTCTCCTGGTCTCTCCTTGGAACCGCTGGCGTGTGACTCCGCGACCTGTAAGGAGACGATAACCTGGGCAGTCTGTTCGATCGGTCCCCTGCCCGCCCGTGCTCCCTACGCTCTTCCCTTCCGTCCCAGTCCCGGCTCTTCCTTGCCGCCCTACGGTCCCTGCTGACAGACCTCAGCCTCCGATCCCGGCCACTCCTATCCGAAGAACCGGATGCGCTCAGCCGACTATTCCCCCTCCAATTCCTAGAAACGGACCTCCGCTGCCTAACTCCGCAACTGTGCCTGGAGTCGCTACGCCTGTCCCGCGACTGGCTCCTGTCCACACTCATCCGACCTCTGTCCGTGCACCTACTTCTGCTGTGCCTGGCGCTAGCGCTGCGCCGCTCTTCGCTCCTTCCCCTCTAAACACTAGGCCTCTTATTCAGACCCCCCTGGGAGCTGCCTGCCGGGCCCTCCCGCACTTCTCTGCCTCGCCTGCCTCCACCAGCTGTCATGGGCCCCGGCCCATCCCAACCCGGCTGGCCGCTACTCGTCGTCTCCTGTCCTCCGCTGACCACTACCGCCTGACTACCAGAAGCATCCCTGGCTGTTGCCGCTCTCTTCGAATTGTGGCTGAGCTCGCAGCACCCCCTCTCTCCTCCCTCTGTCCTGCTCCCCGACCTGGCTCTCGATAAGGCCGCCCTCTGTCCACTGCTGACCTGATCCCCTTGCTCCTGAGACGGGACCGCTAGAGAAGAGCCTGCAGCAACACTCTCGCTCTGACTCCCCAAACCCCCCCTGGTGTTCGACTCACCGCTTCCCGACAATCTGGCCTCCCTGGCCTCCTGGCCGCTTCCCGACCCACTCTTCTCGACAGCTGTCCTGGAAACCGGCTCCGCTCCCGCCTTCCTGCCAACCGCAGATCCGCGGGGCGCCATCTTCCCCCGCGCTCCCTTCGCCGTGGCCTTCCTCGCCTGGCTAGCCGTCCCAGTGACCGGCGCCGCCTGCTTCGACAAACCGCTGCCGGAACCAGTCGCCATTTCCCTATCCTCTACCGACGGGCTCCTCCTCCGACGAGGTGCGGGTGCCACACCCGGGCTGAGACGCTGCGGCGGCCTCGTCCTCCGTGTAGGCCTCCGCTCCGGCTCCCGGGAAGTTGCAGCAGCGCCGAGCTGCTGATGTAGCCACTCCATGCCCCGGTCCCTGACAGCCGCTCGGACTCCCTCCAGGATGTCTTCTAACGACGCCATACCTGCAGAAACGAGAAAACAGAGGAAACCCACAGACCTGACAAAGAACAGGTGAGTGAATTTCTGTTAAAAATGGCTCCTCTCTAAGATGGCCGCTATTTAACTCGCTCTTAGACCACCCCCACGCTGCATTACCCTAAGCCCACCCCCCAATTCTTAACCCTGCCCACTCTCTGGCCCTGTCAAGGCCCACTCCCCCTCTGCGTTGTTCCGTGGGCTTCATTACAAACACCAACACATGGGTGTTAGTAATGTCTGATGAATAGAAACAAAACATATTTAGCCCCCCTCCTGTCTCCTTACCTTTTGGGTTGAGAAGGATGGCTTCCCTGTGGTCCATTGGGAGCTTGCTGGCCCAGGCTGATGGGAGTCTGCATTCAGCTGCCCCAGTCACTCTACCCCACAATGCTTGCATTCTCCTCTGTGTGGTGTGTGCCCCCTCCCCAGCGGCACTGAGAAAGAAGTGATCTGTTCTTACTGGGAGGAGGCGATCTGCCCTTACTTCCTCCCAGCATGCCCGGGAAGCAAAGAGACTCACAGGGCAGTGTGTGAGATGGGGGCTAGCTGTGAGTATGTAGTCAGCCACCCCCCATATTACAAGGTCCGGTTCGGAGCAGTATTAAAGGGCTGGGGACCCCTGATTACCTCAGGTGCTGCAGGGGCCCATGGGGAAGCTGCCTTAGGGCCCCCAGGAGTAACTGGGCCCAGGGCAGCTGCCCCTTTTGCCCCTCCTTAAAGACGGCCCTGTTTATTATACATTATCCGCCATAGCCAGTAACCTGTGTTTATTATACATTATCCTAAAATAGAAATATGAAGAAGTAGGAGTGTACTGGCGCTATTTTAGGAAGGGTGGATAATTGTTGTATAACACCGCAAAATATAGCTGCTATAACACCAAAAACTTATCTTAAGGCAAAGTATAAAAGGGTGACGGTGAAGCGCTAATATATACAGTTTGTGATGTACAGTGCGGAATATATAGCAATACCTCTACCTTGGAATATTTTATACAGGTGTCCTAATTGAGGTATGCTGTACCTTAAAAACAAAAGCAAAATAACCACACATAGTGTATACCATAAATATAAGTACGTGGTGTATAAAAGAAGGAGAAATATGCCCACTCACACTTTCAGGAGCTAACGATTATAGCTCACTGTGATCGCCTGTAGGGTCTGTAAAGGCGACCCTATCCCTTCTTGGCAGTCGTTCCTTTGTTGCTGGTTTCTAAACCCAGAGCCTTCCACATCGGCTCTGGTCTTAGGGCGTATGTAGTTAAGGACTACAAACCTTCTTTGTAAAAATAGCAGGAGATGCCACAAGTGGTATGAAAAATATTAAGAAATTTATTGTATCACATGAATAAAAAAGAATAATAATATAAAATATATCTATACATAAAATACCACTCGTGGGTTAAAAAGTCTAATGTATGAGTCTCTTTTCTCACAAGGTCCCCAGGACGCGTTTCGCCGATCTGGCTTCTTCAACTGGTGTTTTGGAGAAAGAAAATCTTTGTTCCTTCCTTGGACCGGCTCCTGCTATAAATACCTCTTCTTGAGTGCTGTAATTGATTTCCGGCTTGTTGACTCGCGGGCGTTCACCATGGAAACGGTGACGCCCTGCGTTCCAAGCCTCACTTTCAGTTCGTTTCCTAAACCACTTGTTACTTCCGGTTTCCGTCTGCGTGCCGATACGTCATCATTCTGCGCTCGGCACTCGCGGTCTCTGTGTATATCGGTTGGCATAGCAACGGGAAAATGGGTACACATAATAATATATGATTACTTCCTCGTATTAAAACTACTTGTTAGAAGAGAAACTCCTTTGAATACAAGGTCGATCTTTCTCTTCTAACTCACATATATTCACTTAAACTTTTATGTTATTTTTATATATTGCACATTCGTGTTGGGAAGGGATTAAAGTTTCTTATAGAGGGTGAGATCTATTACAACATTTTTATGTATAGTTAAAACATGTATTACGACCCTTACTTCAATTATATTGCAACATTACTAAAAAAAACAAAAAAATTTTATATGTATTACAGGTCCTACTTAAAATCGACCAAACAATAATAAAACCATCTTCTACACATTTCGTGGTATTGGTATATTATGTTAAAAGAAGGCGTGAAGTGATTGGTATATTATGTTAAAACAAGGCGGGAGGTGATTAAACAAATTTTCCATAAAGGCTATAAGTATAATAACATTATCCATTAAAACCTATCATCCTAAAATCTTTATTTTAAAAAATGACACATTTCAAAGTCTGCGTTAAGACCATAGGGGATTAAGGTGTTTAGTTTAAAAATCCATTCCATTTCATTTTGGCTCATCTTTGTATTAAAATCCCCTCCTCTCCAATCCCTTTCTAGTTTTTTTATACCTAAAAACTTGGAGTTCTTTGTTTCACAATTATGATATCTTTTGTAATGAGCGGACACACTGTGGTTCTCAAAACCCTTCGTAATGTTTCTGCCATGCTCTTCTATACGGATATGTAATGCCCTTGTGGTTTTGCCAATATAGTATAATCCACAAGGGCATATCATTAAATAAATTAAATTATTGGAATAGCAGGTTAAAAGATCTTTTATTTGGTATTCTGTTCCGTCTTTGTTATTAAAACTTTTTATGTGTCTTTTTTTATTTGTAGTCCTCCTGCATGCTAAACAGCTCCCACACCCATAAAACCCTTTTTCTGTGTTTAGGAATGTTCTATTGATCTTTTTTTCTTTTATAAAACTGGATGTCAAGGTGCTACGGAGATTGTTAACTCCTCTGTGGATAAAATGAGGTTTTTCTGGGAGGAATTCTTTTACTGTAGGATCTTGCAGAAGGATGGGCCAGAACTTCGATACTATCTTCCTAACCTTATAATTATCTGTGCTATAATTGCATATAAAGGGTATTTCTTTTAACTCATTCTCTTTTTTCTCTTTATATTTCAAAAGGCCTTCTCTTTCTATTTTCTCCACTTCTTTTCTAGTGGTTTCTAGTTTGGGTTCCTCGTAACCCTTCTCCACAAAATCCTGTTTGATTCTATCGGATTGCTCTTCAAAGGTTGAGAGGTCAGTACAATTTCGACGTATACGGAGGAATTGGCCTCTAGGGGCATTCTCCAGCCACGGGGAGAAATGGCAGCTTTCCCTCCCTATGTAACTGTTGGCTTCTACTACTTTAAAGTAGTTCTTGGTTTTGATCTCATTTTCTTCTATGTATATTTCCAGATCCAAAAAGATTACTTGGGACTTGCTCCAATCACTTGTGAGCTTTATCCCCCATGTATTGTTGTTGAGATGTTCCAGAAATTGGATCAGATCCTTCTCCTCTCCTTCCCAGATGAAAAAAATATCGTCGATGTAACGGCCATAGGTGACCAAGTTCTGCCTCCAGCTATGCGGGCCATATACAAAAACATTTTCCCAATGGGCCATAAATAGATTCGCATAGCTGGGGGCGAACTTGGTCCCCATGGCCGTCCCATTCACCTGCAGAAAAAATTCCTCCCCATACCAAAAGAAGTTATTCTTGAGGATAATTTCTATACCCTCCATGATGAAATCTATTTTAGCTTCTGTCATAGCTGAAAAGTTGTTGAGGAAATATTTCACTGCGTTGCATCCATACTCGTGTGGGATATTGCTATAGAGCGCAGAAACATCGCTTGTAACTAAAAAACACTTAGAATTCCAATTGCAATTTTTTAAAAAGTTTAAAACCGCTATAGTGTCCTTTATGTGTGAGGTAGTTTTTTTCACTAGGGGTTGTAAATGTATGTCCACATAATGGGATAATCTGCTAGAAATTGAGTCTATCCCTGCCACTATCGGTCTCCCTGGGGGGTTGAGGGTATCCTTGTGGACTTTAGGGAGGAAATAAAATACAGGTATTTTGGGGTATTTAATATTCAGATAATTGTACTCTTTTTCATTCAGTATATTTTGTTCTAGACCTTTATTTAAAAAATTTAAAAAGACCTGATTCATATCATTACTGGGATTTGAATTCAATTTCTTATATGTATGCTCATCTCCTAAAATCCTCTCTGCTTCTTTGTGGTAAAAATCTTTAGACATTAAAACTATCCCCCCCCCTTTGTCGGCTGGTTTAATGATACAATAAATTTCTTAATATTTTTCATACCACTTGTGGCATCTCCTGCTATTTTTACAAAGAAGGTTTGTAGTCCTTAACTACATACGCCCTAAGACCAGAGCCGATGTGGAAGGCTCTGGGTTTAGAAACCAGCAACAAAGGAACGACTGCCAAGAAGGGATAGGGTCGCCTTTACAGACCCTACAGGCGATCACAGTGAGCTATAATCGTTAGCTCCTGAAAGTGTGAGTGGGCATATTTCTCCTTCTTTTATACACCACGTACTTATATTTATGGTATACACTATGTGTGGTTATTTTGCTTTTGTTTTTAAGGTACAGCATACCTCAATTAGGACACCTGTATAAAATATTCCAAGGTAGAGGTATTGCTATATATTCCGCACTGTACATCACAAACTGTATATATTAGCGCTTCACCGTCACCCTTTTATACTTTGCCTTAAGATAAGTTTTTGGTGTTATAGCAGCTATATTTTGCGGTGTTATACAACAATTATCCACCCTTCCTAAAATAGCGCCAGTACACTCCTACTTCTTCATATTTCTATTTTTGGTATTTTTGCTTATCTTATATACCAGTCGTACTTGGCAGCTTAGGAAATAAAATGTCTTTATTTGATAGAAGAAACAAAAGTTATATGGATATGGAAACAGAGATAGCGAATTGGACAGAACCCCAAGTAGCAAGACATAAAATAGAATATAATAACGATGGGGAGCATTTGGAAAAACTACTACAAAAAGAGCTAAAAATAAAATGGGAAATAGCCACATTAGAAAAATATCTAAAAGAAGGCATCACTCCCAGAGGCCTAAGATATTTCAAAACCCCTACATTTGACAAAGATGTCATGAGCTTCATGGAGGAATGGAATCCTATGTTAGAGAATTTTTCTATAACCTCCATGAACTTGATAGTAAAAAGAAGAAAGGAATATCTAAAAGAACTAGACTTAGAAATTAGCAAAAACCAAAACGCCATTTTGAACACATTAAATCAAGAACAATTTGACCAAATGACACAAGACATAAAAGGAAATCTGGATAAACTAGAGAAAGAGGTAATAGAGGTAAAGAAGAGCAAATACCTTAGGGATATTAATGATTATAAAACCAAACAGGTTAGAACATTCTCTAAATACAACTTAAAAAATAAAGAAGTAGCAAATAAAGAAGCCCGGGAAAATCAACCAAAATATCAAAAACCTCAGTACAGAGAGGACACACAGAATAAAATCTATCCAAAATATAGAGAATATAGACCCCTTAGATATAGAAACGACCAGGACCAACAGCCCTGGAATAATTGGGTTAATACCAGACCAAGAACGCAACATGCATACAATAGAGATAGATATGGGTATAACATGAAATACCACGCACAAGAATACAATGATAGGAAGCGGGTACATGAAGAAGCCCCTAGAGAGAGGAGAAGACCTACATATGAAGAAACACAACAAGAAGAGTATAGGAAAAGATATAGACATGAAGGAGCAAGACCAAAAGAAGGGACAAGAACCAGAGGAGAAATGAGGGAGATTCCGAATCAGAGGCATACTACCCACCAACAAAAGAAAGAAGAATCAATACAAACCAGCAATAGATTCCAAGTTTTGGAAGACCTTGAAGAACAGGATTTTTGGAGGAACAAAGGAAAGGGAAGGTACAAGAGAGAAGAAATACAAGAAAATACAACACCTTACAAAAGGAGAAGGAATTCAAGCCTAGAGGTACAAGAGGAAGAAAACACGCCAAAGAAAGAAAGACGAGAGAGGATACAGAGGATCTAACTCTCCTTAAAGGCATTTTTAATTTAAGTCAAAAGACACTTACAGAATCTCACAAAAAAGTTTTAATGAAGGGACTAAAATTTGCCCCTAATAAACCGCTTAACCAGTTTGACTTCTATGTAGACCTGAATAAATTTAAGAGAAATATATGTCTAAAAAAATATTTTTTAAAAAACCCTATAGAATCACAGTATAATCTAGAGGAAGAAGCAAGGTATACTAAACTAAAAGATAAATCCTTGTTCTTTCCAAAACACATGGTCTCTGATAAAATGACTACCTTTGAGACCATGGTGATGACGGAAATAAGGAAATTAGAAAAGGGGAATAATTTCAACCACAACTTAACACTTCAAGAGAAAAAAGCCCTGAAAGATCTAAAAATGGATACCAATCTTGTCATTAAACCAGCCGACAAAGGGGGGGGGATAGTTTTAATGTCTAAAGATTTTTACCACAAAGAAGCAGAGAGGATTTTAGGAGATGAGCATACATATAAGAAATTGAATTCAAATCCCAGTAATGATATGAATCAGGTCTTTTTAAATTTTTTAAATAAAGGTCTAGAACAAAATATACTGAATGAAAAAGAGTACAATTATCTGAATATTAAATACCCCAAAATACCTGTATTTTATTTCCTCCCTAAAGTCCACAAGGATACCCTCAACCCCCCAGGGAGACCGATAGTGGCAGGGATAGACTCAATTTCTAGCAGATTATCCCATTATGTGGACATACATTTACAACCCCTAGTGAAAAAAACTACCTCACACATAAAGGACACTATAGCGGTTTTAAACTTTTTAAAAAATTGCAATTGGAATTCTAAGTGTTTTTTAGTTACAAGCGATGTTTCTGCGCTCTATAGCAATATCCCACACGAGTATGGATGCAACGCAGTGAAATATTTCCTCAACAACTTTTCAGCTATGACAGAAGCTAAAATAGATTTCATCATGGAGGGTATAGAAATTATCCTCAAGAATAACTTCTTTTGGTATGGGGAGGAATTTTTTCTGCAGGTGAATGGGACGGCCATGGGGACCAAGTTCGCCCCCAGCTATGCGAATCTATTTATGGCCCATTGGGAAAATGTTTTTGTATATGGCCCGCATAGCTGGAGGCAGAACTTGGTCACCTATGGCCGTTACATCGACGATATTTTTTTCATCTGGGAAGGAGAGGAGAAGGATCTGATCCAATTTCTGGAACATCTCAACAACAATACATGGGGGATAAAGCTCACAAGTGATTGGAGCAAGTCCCAAGTAATCTTTTTGGATCTGGAAATATACATAGAAGAAAATGAGATCAAAACCAAGAACTACTTTAAAGTAGTAGAAGCCAACAGTTACATAGGGAGGGAAAGCTGCCATTTCTCCCCGTGGCTGGAGAATGCCCCTAGAGGCCAATTCCTCCGTATACGTCGAAATTGTACTGACCTCTCAACCTTTGAAGAGCAATCCGATAGAATCAAACAGGATTTTGTGGAGAAGGGTTACGAGGAACCCAAACTAGAAACCACTAGAAAAGAAGTGGAGAAAATAGAAAGAGAAGGCCTTTTGAAATATAAAGAGAAAAAAGAGAATGAGTTAAAAGAAATACCCTTTATATGCAATTATAGCACAGATAATTATAAGGTTAGGAAGATAGTATCGAAGTTCTGGCCCATCCTTCTGCAAGATCCTACAGTAAAAGAATTCCTCCCAGAAAAACCTCATTTTATCCACAGAGGAGTTAACAATCTCCGTAGCACCTTGACATCCAGTTTTATAAAAGAAAAAAAGATCAATAGAACATTCCTAAACACAGAAAAAGGGTTTTATGGGTGTGGGAGCTGTTTAGCATACAGGAGGACTACAAATAAAAAAAGACACATAAAAAGTTTTAATAACAAAGACGGAACAGAATACCAAATAAAAGATCTTTTAACCTGCTATTCCAATAATTTAATTTATTTAATGATATGCCCTTGTGGATTATACTATATTGGCAAAACCACAAGGGCATTACATATCCGTATAGAAGAGCATGGCAGAAACATTACGAAGGGTTTTGAGAACCACAGTGTGTCCGCTCATTACAAAAGATATCATAATTGTGAAACAAAGAACTCCAAGTTTTTAGGTATAAAAAAACTAGAAAGGGATTGGAGAGGAGGGGATTTTAATACAAAGATGAGCCAAAATGAAATGGAATGGATTTTTAAACTAAACACCTTAATCCCCTATGGTCTTAACGCAGACTTTGAAATGTGTCATTTTTTAAAATAAAGATTTTAGGATGATAGGTTTTAATGGATAATGTTATTATACTTATAGCCTTTATGGAAAATTTGTTTAATCACCTCCCGCCTTGTTTTAACATAATATACCAATCACTTCACGCCTTCTTTTAACATAATATACCAATACCACGAAATGTGTAGAAGATGGTTTTATTATTGTTTGGTCGATTTTAAGTAGGACCTGTAATACATATAAAAATTTTTTGTTTTTTTTAGTAATGTTGCAATATAATTGAAGTAAGGGTCGTAATACATGTTTTAACTATACATAAAAATGTTGTAATAGATCTCACCCTCTATAAGAAACTTTAATCCCTTCCCAACACGAATGTGCAATATATAAAAATAACATAAAAGTTTAAGTGAATATATGTGAGTTAGAAGAGAAAGATCGACCTTGTATTCAAAGGAGTTTCTCTTCTAACAAGTAGTTTTAATACGAGGAAGTAATCATATATTATTATGTGTACCCATTTTCCCGTTGCTATGCCAACCGATATACACAGAGACCGCGAGTGCCGAGCGCAGAATGATGACGTATCGGCACGCAGACGGAAACCGGAAGTAACAAGTGGTTTAGGAAACGAACTGAAAGTGAGGCTTGGAACGCAGGGCGTCACCGTTTCCATGGTGAACGCCCGCGAGTCAACAAGCCGGAAATCAATTACAGCACTCAAGAAGAGGTATTTATAGCAGGAGCCGGTCCAAGGAAGGAACAAAGATTTTCTTTCTCCAAAACACCAGTTGAAGAAGCCAGATCGGCGAAACGCGTCCTGGGGACCTTGTGAGAAAAGAGACTCATACATTAGACTTTTTAACCCACGAGTGGTATTTTATGTATAGATATATTTTATATTATTATTCTTTTTTATTCATGTGATACAATAAATTTCTTAATATTTTTCATACCACTTGTGGCATCTCCTGCTATTTTTACAAAGAAGGTTTGTAGTCCTTAACTACATACGCCCTAAGACCAGAGCCGATGTGGAAGGCTCTGGGTTTAGAAACCAGCAACAAAGGAACGACTGCCAAGAAGGGATAGGGTCGCCTTTACAGACCCTACAGGCGATCACAGTGAGCTATAATCGTTAGCTCCTGAAAGTGTGAGTGGGCATATTTCTCCTTCTTTTATACACCACGTACTTATATTTATGGTATACACTATGTGTGGTTATTTTGCTTTTGTTTTTAAGGTACAGCATACCTCAATTAGGACACCTGTATAAAATATTCCAAGGTAGAGGTATTGCTATATATTCCGCACTGTACATCACAAACTGTATATATTAGCGCTTCACCGTCACCCTTTTATATTATACATTATCCTCCCCATAGCCAGTAACCTGTGTTTATTATACATTATCCTCCCATAGCCAGTAACCTGTGTTTATTATACATTATCCTCCCATAGCCAGTAACCTGTGTTTATTATACATTATCCTCCCATAGCCAGTAACCTGTGTTTATTATACATTATTCCTCCCATAGCCAGTAACCTGTGTTTATTATACATTATCCCCCATAGCCAGTAACCTGTGTTTATTATACATTATCCCCCATAGCCAGTAACCTGTGCTTATTCTACATTATCCTCCCATAGCCAGTAACCTGTGTTTATTATACATTATCTCTCCCATAGCCAGTAACCTGTGTTTATTATACATTATCCCCCATAGCCAGTAACCTGTGTTTATTATACATTATCCCTCCCATAGCCAGTAACCTGTGTTTATTATACATTATCCCCCATAGCCAGTAACCTGTGTTTATTATACATTATCCTCCCATAGCCAGTAACCTGTGTTTATTATACATTATCCCCCCATAGCCAGTAACCTGTGCTTATTATACATTATCCTCCCATAGCCAGTAACCTGTGCTTATTATACATTATCCCTCCCATAGCCAGTAACCTGTGTTTATTATACATTATCCCCCATAGCCAGTAACCTGTGTTTATTATACATTATCCCCCATAGCCAGTAACCTGTGTTTATTAAACATTATCCTCCCATAGCCAGTAACCTGTGTTTATTATACATTATCCTCCCATAGCCAGTAACCTGTGTTTATTATACATTATCCTCCCGTAGCCAGTAACCAGTGTTTATTATACATTATCCTCCCATAGCCAGTAACCTGTGCTTATTATACATTATCCCCCCATAGCCAGTAACCTGTGTTTATTATACATTATCCCCCCCATAGCCAGTAACCTGTGTTTATTATACATTATCCCACCCATAGCCAGTAACCTGTGTTTATTATACATTATCCCCCCATAGCCAGTAACCTGTGTTTATTATACATTATCCCCCCATAGCCAGTAACCTGTGTTTATTATACATTATCCTCCCATAGCGAGTAACCTGTGTTTATTATACATTATCCCTCACATAGCCAGTAACCTTGTGTTTATTATACATTATCCCCCCATAGCCAGTAACCTGTGTTTATTATACATTATCCCCCATAGTCATTTATCGTTGGACCTAGGCAGCATGATGTCTTAGGCCCGCCCAGAGAGTGAGTGAGTGAATGAATAATATAATATATACAGGGAGTGCAGAATTATTAGGCAAATGAGTATTTTGACCACATCATCCTCTTTATGCATGTTGTCTTACTCCACGCTGTATAGGCTCGAAAGCCTACTACCAATTAAGCATATTAGGTGATGTGCATCTCTGTAATGAGAAGGGGTGTGGTCTAATGACATCAACACCCTATATCAGGTGTGCATATTTATTAGGCAACTTCCTTTCCTTTGGCAAAATGGGTCAAAAGAAGGATTTGACAGGCTCAGAAAAGTCAAAAATAGTGAGATATCTTGCAGAGGGATGCAGCACTCTTAAAATTGCAAAGCTTCTGAAGCGTGATCATCGAACAATCAAGCATTTCATTCAAAATAGTCAACAGGGTCGCAAGAAGCGTGTGGAAAAACCAAGGCGCAAAATAACTGCCCATGAACTGAGAAAAGTCAAGCGTGCAGCTGCCAAGATGCCACTTGCCACCAGTTTGGCCATATTTCAGAGCTGCAACATCACTGGAGTGCCCAAAAGCACAAGGTGTGCAATACTCAGAGACATGGCCAAGGTAAGAAAGGCTGAAAGACGACCACCACTGAACAAGACACACAAGCTGAAACGTCAAGACTGGGCCAAGAAATATCTCAAGACTGATTTTTCTAAGGTTTTATGGACTGATGAAATGAGAGTGAGTCTTGATGGGCCAGATGGATGGGCCCGTGGCTGGATTGGTAAAGGGCAGAGAGCTCCAGTCCGACTCAGACGCCAGCAAGGTGGAGGTGGAGTACTGGTTTGGGCTAGTATCATCAAAGATGAGCTTGTGGGGCCTTTTCGGGTTGAGGATGGAGTCAAGCTCAACTCCCAGTCCTACTGCCAGTTTCTGGAAGACACCTTCTTCAAGCAGTGGTACAGGAAGAAGTCTGCATCCTTCAAGAAAAACATGATTTTCATGCAGGACAATGCTCCATCACACGCGTCCAAGTACTCCACAGCGTGGCTGGCAAGAAAGGGTATAAAAGAAGAAAATCTAATGACATGGCCTCCTTGTTCACCTGATCTGAACCCCATTGAGAACCTGTGGTCCATCATCAAATGTGAGATTTACAAGGAGGGAAAACAGTACACCTCTCTGAACAGTGTCTGGGAGGCTGTGGTTGCTGCTGCACGCAATGTTGATGGTGAACAGATCAAAACACTGACAGAATCCATGGATGGCAGGCTTTTGAGTGTCCTTGCAAAGAAAGGTGGCTATATTGGTCACTGATTTGTTTTTGTTTTGTTTTTGAATGTCAGAAATGTATGTTGAAATGTTATATTGGTTTCACTGGTAAAAATAAATAATTGAAATGGGTATATATTTGTTTTTTGTTAAGTTGCCTAATAATTATGCACAGTAATAGTCACCTGCACACACAGATATCCCCCTAAAATAGCTATAACTAAAAACAAACTAAAAACTACTTCCAAAAATATTCAGCTTTGATATTAATGAGTTTTTTGGGTTCATTGAGAACATGGTTGTTGTTCAATAATACAATTAATCCTCAAAAATACAACTTGCCTAATAATTCTGCACTCCCTGTATGTTCAGAAACATATTAGTAATATATGTAAATTGGGTTCATGCAAAGAGGGTGAAAAGGTATTAAAGAAAAACACACTTATTGCATCAAATTTACAAAGCCAAACTTTTAAAAGCTTTCCTCATTTCTTTCTCGGGACGAGGAATATAACGGTTGTAGACTGAGGATTTCCATCTGCCCAATCTTTTAATAATATGCACTGGAGTGTCAGTGTTGAAGGAGACCGAAGCTGCCCCTATTCTAAATGAAATACCCGAGACATGGATACAACCCAATCTTAGGAGTAGTGTTCTGATGTAGAAGATGAATTTAGCCGTAGTCAGAGGGATTCAGTGAGTGTAGTGGTGACATGTGTGTGGCATGACTGAGTGTGGGTAAGTAAGAGTCAAGTATTTTAACTGGGCACTAGTTCTAGGTGGGATAAAGTGGTATAGCGGATGGATGAGTAGTTTGGTTCGTTTTAGAGGTTTGTAGAGAAAGTATATAGTGATCATGATTTTTAGCGATATCCAATATTTTTAAGGTGGTCTCAAACAAACATAAAATGCTATATAAAATTTGTGGGAATATCGAATAGTCGTGTACAGTAAATCAGAGAGGGCTCAGAATATCGAACCATCGATCGGTAACCTGGATGAAGTAGGGGGTCTATCTGTTTTATTAAATACGCGGTAATATGCTTTTAATGGGATAGGACTTTAAGAAAGGTGTGTGATTGGGATAAGTGGTTGTGGCTGTATTTACCTTATCCTGGGACCGACCTGGCTCCTAAGCTTGATCCGCACGTGGCTGGATCACTCCTGCCTCCACACGAGCCGCATGCGGCTCGATCTCCTCTTTTGACTCAGCCGTGTGTACTGACCGGTCACATGGCCCGCCTGGCACTAGGAGCATGGCTCGAGTCACGAGCTCGCTCTTAAAGGGGAAGTGGGAGCCAAAAGTTGATTCAGGCTCCCATTGGCCCACGTCATTCCAGCACCCCCACACACGAACGTTTTGGGGGCGTAGGCATGACGTGGGCCAATCAAATGTTAAAGGATATTTAAACTTCCCTAGCCCTATCCACTTTGTCCTATCGTGGTTTCTGTGTCAGTACCCTTTAGTGCGTTCCTTGATCTATTTTGTTTATTTTGGTATTGACAATGGCTTTGTTCTTGACTCTGAATTTATCATGAACCCTTTCCTGTCTTGTTTGCCCGTGTGACTGATTACCATCTACCTGACTCTGGCTTGTTCTCGTTTTCGTAGTCTCTCTGTTACCATGACCTCGTCTAGTTTCTAATTACGCTTTATCTCTGTCTGACTTTTAGTCTGGCCATTCTAAGTCCAAGTAATAAGTTATATCCTAGTCTTGTCCCTTGCTATCCTAAACTCTGCGTGTTGGGGTATTACATCATGACATTATGATAGGACCATGGGCCCTGCAGGTTTAGGACAGCAAATGGCCTCCTATGAGGCAAGATTTTAAGAACAGGATCACCGTATGGACCAGATCGCCCAGGCCCATCAGACACTTTTGTCCAGAAATGCTTATTTGGCCCCTGAGTGTCACGTTCCGTTCCTGGCTGCGGATCATTCTGGTAATGGCTTCTGGTATCCAGTACTCCTTTTGCTATTCTTGTTTAATATTTCTTGCTTTTTGGTTTTCTATGCTGTGTCTGGTTTTCTTTATGCTGGGATTTCTGGGTTCATTCCTATAGTTCGTCCCTGGATTTCCCAGTCTCCAGGTTTCCGTTAAATGTTTGTTTTATTTGCCACACCCTTATGTTTCCAGCTTTCATTATGTGTTAGAGTTCCTGCAGTCAGCGGCTCAAAGCTTCTGTCCTTTCTTGCAGGTAAGTGCTATATATGTGTTCTTAATCTGTGGTTGTTTTAGCATACATTAGGCAGTGTAGGACCTGCCAGATATGGGGTACATTGGCGTTGTTGGCAGGCTTATGCAATGTATGATCATATAGTGTGACTAAACCCCCATGATTTCCATATAGAGTACTTAGTTATTTCTCCTTTTGTTTTGCCTATGTTATCTTGTCGTGTCTTAGTTTGTATATACCTGTCCATGTTCAGTCCTGTCCAGTCATGCCCATGTTTAGTTAATGTTCCCTTATGTATTGTGTCATGTTCTGGGTTTAGCTTCCTATCCTTCTCTGGTTCTGGGTTCTACTAGTTATGTCTTGTTTTCATGTTTGGTGCCTGTGTGAAGGACTTTTATGCAATTGCCTATATGCTTCAGTTTAATTCTCTCCCTGCTATTTTAAGGTCTATATTGTTCGGTTCCAAATGTCAAGAATGAATGTATTTTAAAGTGTTTTATGTCTTTTTGTAACCATGTGGTTAATGGGGTCTGCCTCTAGCCCTGGATAATTGAATTACTTCCCCCTTTGTCTCCAGGATAGAGGCCTCTATAAAATCTGCTTAAGCCAGATTTAGCCATGCTGACAGGGGTTTTAAAAGATACTTTATTAACTTTTGAACCCCTGGTCTGATTCATGCCATTTTTTTAATATGTTGTTCCCCTGAATGGATTGATTGTGAATATGTAATTATGTGAATGTGATGTATGGTTTTATAGTTATGAATGTTAGGTAAAAAGTATGTTAAACTGTAAATGTTCTGGCCAGCAGATAATTGAGCTATGTATATTGCTAAAACTCAATTATCTAGCCTGGCCCAGAGGAGGAGTTTTGTGTTGCATAAATTGTGAGTTCTGTGTGCCAGTAAATCAGTCTTGTTCCAGCATTAAGTTTTGGCTCATGTGTGGATTATTCGGCGATTCCAGGGATATTTCTACTTGTGGAATATTGGGTGATTTTACTTTTATGGGAAGAAGGGAATGCTTGACGGGGATATTTTCTACTACCGTCACAACTGGTTGGCAGCGGCGGGATTTTCCCTTCTACTTTCCTTTACACCAGGATTCCAAGCAGACACTGGGAACAGTGAACTGGAAGTCCGTGGAAGGATTGCTAGCAACAAAACCAAGCGGGTCATCATAGCAGAATTAATGGAGCTAGACCAGGAGAACTTGGTTGCAGCAACGCCAGCAGTACAAGAGATGGAGACACCAGTGATTCAGGAGGAGGAATCACCAGCCAACAAGGCAATGAGAGAGAAGCTAGCATGGTTCGGTCCGAGCCCAACGGCGGATGTGGTGCTGAAAGTGATGAACCTGTTAGCGGAGGAGGCTAAACAAATAAGAGACGCAAAGCTACAGTTAGAACTGGCAGCAGTCCAACAAGCAGCCACACGTTCTCCAAACAGTGAGTACAGCACAGCAGACACAAGGAAGATTCCGTTTAGCGCTTTTAAATCTTTTAATGAAGAAGACTGTGAAATTGATAATTACCTGGCAGATTTTGAGCGACAATGTAACCTGCACTGAATAGATAGAGGAGAGTGGGTTTCAATATTGGCCGGCAAACTGTCAGGCAAAGCTTCTGATGCTTTCCGGACCGTGCCAGAGCAGGAGGGTATAGCTACGATAGCTACGCCAGGGTTAAAGAAGTGCTCCTGGCTCGTTATGCAGTAACCCCAGAGTCCTACCGACAAAAGTTCAGGGACTCACGCAAAACCACGAAAGACTCTTACGTGGAATGGGCATGCCAGTTATCCCTGTCGGCCTCTAACTGGGTTAACAGCAGCCAGGCCACCACCGCAGAGGACATTTTGCAACTAATGCTCCTGGAGCAATTTTACGATAACATCCAGACGGATATCAAAGACTGGGTGAGAGATCGCAGGCCCATGACTCTACCAGAGGCCGCTAAGTTGGCGGATGAATATGCGGATACCCGCAAGACAAACCCAGTCACGCCACGGGTACAACCTCCACGACCAACGGTGCCCTACCACCCACCAGCCGCTAGATACCGACCTCCTAACAGACCGGTGACATCTAACCCTCGCTATCCACCCCAGGAGGACAAGGAACAACGCTGCTTCCGGTGCCAAAAGGTGGGTCACATCAAGCAGAATTGCCCCATGGACAACAACACCAGGTCAAATTGGTCTCGACCTGGTTACCGCCCACCAGCAGCAGCCCATTGTGTAGACTCGGCTTGGGATCCCCAGGAGCTGGGTCAGGAAGAACCATTGGGCACCCTTTATGAAGCCCTCATGGTACAATCTGTTATTACGGACAACAGGAAACACCATTGTCAGCTTGTCATGGTTAACGGAAAAACCGCCCGGGGATTAAGAGACAGTGGGGCGACCATCACGTTGGTACAAAGACACCTTATTAAGGCATCAGAGAGACTGGGGAAATCAATTGCTGTGAGAGTGGCAGGGGGGGCAGTATACCGTATTCCTACTGCACAGGTACACCTAGACTGGGGTGCGGGAGCTGGCAATGTTCATGTGGGCGTCATGAAAGACTTACCTTCTGAAGTCATCTTGGGCAACGACATTGGCCCCCTGACTTCGACGTTTGCCTCTACCCCCGCTCAGGAGGCCCACGCAGTAACCACCAGAGCACAAAGTCGTGCTGCCGAGAGCCATCCGCTTCCTACTGAGACCCAGGTAAGCCAACCCAACCTACCCTTGACTGTAGAACCCCTACCCTGGGATACCCCAGAAGACTTTGGGCGGGAGGTGACCAGAGACCCTTCCCTCAGAAAGTATCGAGAGAAAGCCAGGAGTGGGCCAAGGGGGGTTGGAGAAGGAGCAATTTATCTGGGAGAAAGGCCGCTTGTACAGGCTCACCGAGACCCGGGGTAATGCACCAGGGCCTAAGCAAAAACGCCAGCTGGTAGTTCCTCGGAAATACCGGCAGGAGTTGTTGAGGATTGGGCACGACGTACCCTTGGCAGGCCATTTGGGAATACGCAAGACAGGGTATCGGATAACCCAGAACTTCTTCTGGCCTGGCGTATCCGACGACGTCAGAGCGTATTGTCAAACGTGCGAGGTATGCCAACGTATAGGTAAAAAGGGAGACCACCCAAAGGCTAAACTAGTTTCCATGCCCATTATTGAAGAACCGTGGACATTATAGGGCCCCTGGCCCAACCTAGCCGTTCCGGCAAGCGGTATATACTCACCATAGTAGACTACGCCACCCGTTACCCCGAAGCGGTAGCTCTCTCGAACATACAGGCTGAGACCGTAGCAGAGGCCCTAGTTAAAGTATTTTCCCGAGTAGGCTTTCCCAAGGAGGTTCTGTCCGACCAAGGTACCCAATTCACGGCCGAGATAACCCAGCAGATATGGAAAACCTGTGGAGTTAAATCCCTGACTAGCTCCCCATACCACCCCCAGACTAATGGCCTGTGCGAGCGCTTCAACGGAACGCTAAAGCAAATGTTGAAGTCGTTCACGGGGGCGTACAAGGATTGGGAGCGATTCCTGACACACCTTCTCTTTGCCTACCGAGAGGTGCCGCAGGAAACGACCGGATTCTCACCCTTCGAACTCCTCTATGGGAGGCGGGTGAGGGGGCCCTTTGATCTCATCAAGGATCACTGGGAGGGGCAGACAGAGATTGAGGGGACCCCGGTTGTACCTTATGTCCTGGAGCTGAGGGGCCGCATGGAGGAATTAGCCCAGACAGTGCGAGAGAACCTCCAGGCGGCCCAACAGCGCCAGAAGGTATGGTATGACCGACGGGCTAGGCACCGGAGCTTTCATATAGGTCATGGTATTAAGGCCGGTCCGAACAGACAAGCTCCAGGCCGCCTGGCAGGGCCCCTATAAAGTTATAGGACAGATATGCGACACTACCTACACGATAGCCAGCTGCGAGGATGAAGATGTGAAACGAACCTTTCACATCAACATGCTCAAGGCCTATCGGGAACGGGCAGAGGAGGTAGCCGCTATCTGTGCACCAGCAGGAGAAGACACAGAGACCCTACCCCTTCCCGACCTATTGAGCAGTAACAAAGGGATGACCCAGATAGAGAAAGACCAACTAGGTGAACAGCTGGAGCCGCAAGAGCGGGCTCAAGCTGTCCGCTTACTAAAAACAAAACAGGTCACATTCTCTCAGGAGCCTGGATACACACTCCTAGCCATACACAAGGTAGAGACTGCAGGACAGGCACCCCTGAGACAGCCTCCCTACCGTATCCCCGAAGCAGTACGGGAAGGGATGCGGAAGGAAATAGATGAGATGCTTCGGCTAGGCGTAATCGAACCCTCAGAAAGTCCTTGGGCCTCGCCGGTAGTCTTAGTGCCAAAGAAGGATGGGACAACCCGCTTCTGTGTAGACTACCGGCGCCTCAACGACAAGACAGTTACGGACGCCTATCCAATGCCACGGATGGACGAGCTGCTTGACCGTATCTCTGCAGGGAAGTATCTGACCACAATAGACCTATGCAAGGGATATTGGCAGATTCCCCTAGCAGAAGATGCCATACCCAAGTCGGCCTTCATCACCCCGTTCGGTCTATACCAATTCCGAGTTATGCCGTTCGGGATGAAGAACGCCCCGGCCATCTTCCAACGGATGGTGGATCAGTTACTTGGGGGTCTCCAGAGCTTCGCATGCGCTTACCTGGATGACATCGCCATCCACAGCGATACATGGGAAGCGCACCTAGAGCACGTAGGGGTAGTATTAGATAGGATCAGGGGGGCCGGGCTGACCCTGAAACCCGACAAATGTCATTTGGGTATGGCGGAGGTACAATATTTGGGCCACCGAGTAGGATGTGGTAAGCAACGGCCGGAGCCGGCTAAGATCGAGGCCGTTGCCAATTGGCCCACTCCCCACACCAAGACACAAGTCATGGCTTTCCTGGGCACAGCCGGCTATTACAGACGCTTTGTACCCGACTATAGCGCCCTGGCCAAACCCCTGACCGACTTGACCAAAAAGAAGCTACCCCGACAAGTCCTGTGGTCCCCGGAATGCGAGGTGGCTTTCCAAGCACTAAAGACTGCTCTGGTTAATGCTCCGGTGTTGGTTACCCCAACAAAATTGGTGATCCTAACAAAAGATATATTGTCCACACAGACGCTTCAATGTTTGGACTGGGGGCAGTACTAAGCCAGATCGGGGAGGATGGAGGAGAGCACCCGGTGGCATACCTGAGTCGGAAGCTGTTACCAAGGGAGGTCAGTTATGCCACCATTGAGAAGGAGTGTTTGGCCTTAGTATGGGCACTCAAAAAACTCACACCTTACCTTTATGGCCGGGCTTTCACTCTCATCACCGATCACAACCCCTTGGTGTGGCTTAACCGGGTTTCAGGGGACAACGCCCGGTTGCTACGCTGGAGCTTGGCCTTACAGCCCTATGACTTTACGATTCATTATCGCCCAGGCAAGCAAAACGGGAATGCCGATGGATTGTCACGCCAAACGGAGTTAACCTCGGACTAAAAGCTCTGAACCCGTCAACCCTACTGGACCAGGAAAGGTCCAACCGAGTTGCTGGAGCAGGGAGAAAAAGGGGGGCCATTGTGAAGGACTTTTATGCAATTGCCTATATGCTTCAGTTTAATTCTCTCCCTGCTATTTTAAGGTCTATATTGTTCGGTTCCAAATGTCAAGAATGAATGTATTTTAAAGTGTTTTATGTCTTTTTGTAACCATGTGGTTAATGGGGTCTGCCTCTAGCCCTGGATAATTGAATTACTTCCCCCTTTGTCTCCAGGATAGAGGCCTCTATAAAATCTGCTTAAGCCAGATTTAGCCATGCTGACAGGGGTTTTAAAAGATACTTTATTAACTTTTGAACCCCTGGTCTGATTCATGCCATTTTTTTAATATGTTGTTCCCCTGAATGGATTGATTGTGAATATGTAATTATGTGAATGTGATGTATGGTTTTATAGTTATGAATGTTAGGTAAAAAGTATGTTAAACTGTAAATGTTCTGGCCAGCAGATAATTGAGCTATGTATATTGCTAAAACTCAATTATCTAGCCTGGCCCAGAGGAGGAGTTTTGTGTTGCAAAAATTGTGAGTTCTGTGTGCCAGTAAATCAGTCTTGTTCCAGCATTAAGTTTTGGCTCATGTGTGGATTATTCAGCGATTCCAGGGATATTTCTACTTGTGGAATATTGGGTGATTTTACTTTTATGGGAAGAAGGGAATGCTTGACGGGGATATTTTCTACTACCGTCACAGCCTGTTCTAGCTTTGTCTTGTTTCTAGTACTGGATACACCCTTGCTGCAGAGCCTCCCTATTCAGCTCCTGGGAGGTCTGCTAATTTCCTTGCTCCTAGTTCCTGGATCCGCAGAAGCTGAATCAGGGTCTTGGTATGTGGCTGCACAAATGCTGGTGCTCAACACCAGGGGGCGTGCGGTTACCCTGCACCAGACCCTGCTAATCCACCTCCACGCTGAAGACTCCCACTTAACATCAGGCATATTGGGTCCTGGTCCATGCGCCGCTGCCTGGACACTGTGTCTGGGTACCGGGCACCGGACCGCCACCCTGACACTGAGACACTGGTATGCGTACCTCCCATTTCAGGGGCATCTATCCTGACTAGAGATGTCCCGAATAGTTCGCTGGCGAATAGTTCCTGGCAAACACAGCTTGTTCGCGTTCGCCACGGACGGCGAACATATGCGATGTTCGGTCCGCCCCCTATTCGTCATCATTGAGTAAACTTTGACCCTGTACCTCACAGTCAGCAGACACATTCCCTCCCTCCCAGACCCTCCCACCTCCTGGACAGCATCCATTTTAGATTCATTCGGAAGCTGCATTCTTTTTTTTTTAGACAGAAGTGTGTTACACACAGAAGTGTGTTATATTTGAGCATGCTAGGCTGAACGTGCGTATATCATGGCTAGTTGCACTGAGGGTATGAGTATATAGCAGTACATTGTTGTGAAAGATGGCTGTCATGTTTAGGGTGTAGCTTGCATGTTATCAACTGTGTATTTATATCAGCAGCTCCACCACTAGTTATAAATCAAGTGTGTCGCCCCATGAGATGAGACTAGTGAATAACATAATACATGAACGGTTAAGGTAAAGGCATGTAAGGAACTACGACAATAAACTCTTTAGGAGGTGAAATAATGACATGTTTAAACGCTTGCTACTTTACGATTAGTTAATGTGCAGAGAGCAGTTCATGTGATCAAAGGCATGGTGTGGAGGATCCGCTATAATGGGACATGCTTGGCAGGCTGCTGTTTACTGCTTGTGCTCATCCAATCCCTTCTGGGCACCAGGTGCAGACCCTGGGAGTCCCTGATACCTGGAACAACAAAGGCAAGTCTCTGGCTGAGTGCCGGGTTCGCGGCTTGAGGTGGTGGAAGCTTGTTTTGTCGGGTGGTCGGATCTGTCCCGGTGGTGCTTCACGTCCGGTGCGGGATTGTGGTGGCTTAAGGTGGAGGCGAGTGCTTGACGTGGGGCAGGCTCTGCATTTGTTTGTGCCTCCGGTCCCGTCTTCGACGCCTTTTGCGTTGGTGGATTTTAATGGGGACTGCTTCTCTTAGCTGTGGTGGAGCTTGTTGGGGCTGTGGTGGAGCTTGTTGGGCCTTCCTGCTTGTTATTTGCTTCCAAAATTGATTAAAGAGTCTGTCCAGCTTAGACTCAATATCCTGCCATGCTTTGCTGGTACCAGGAGGACACGCGGCTGCCACCAATTTGGGAGAGTCGCAGATGAGTATGTCAGCCTGGGCGGCTGTGCTCTGTGCGTCCATTAGCTCCAGACAGTCTCTCAGGGGTGGACCAGGATAACCCCCACTGGTCCGAGGGGGGGGGGGGGGGTAACGGAGCTCCTGCCGGGAAGTAGCTGCTCCTGGGCATCCCAGGATCGGGAGATCGGCTGCCTCTCCCGCCCAGTGAGCACCAGGACACACTTGCCACGCGGAGGTAAGTAAGACTCTGTCGAGTTGCTGACCGCTTTTAAGCATGTCGGGTCGGTCAGGTAGGAGCAACATTGCTGGGTCACCCCTTTCTCGGGTGAAATTCGCTTGTTGATAGCTGCTTAAAGTGAGATATTGAGGGAGCTCACACGAAGTGCGTCTTTCCTCCATGACAGCTAGGCCCCGCCCCCGGAAGCTGCATTCTTAGTGAGAGGAGGGACAGTGTAGCTGCTGCTGATTTAATAGGGAAATCGATAGCTAGGCTAGTGTATTCAGTGTCCACTACAGTCCTGAAGGACTCATCTGATCTCTGCTGTAAGGACAGCACCCCAAAAAGCCCTTTTTAGGGCTAGAACATCAGTCTGCTTTTTTTTTTTTTCTGTGTAATCTAATTGCAGTTGCCTGCCTGTCAGCATGTGTGTCAGGCTCACAGCGTATACTGTGCCCATTTGACCAGTGCCACCACTCATATCTGGTGTCACAATGTCTTGCATTAAAAAAAAATAATATAATAGCAGTCAGTTTCCTTCACACGTGTGCGTTTCATGGCCTGCCAGGGCACAGTGTCACACCAGTGCAACTCATATCTGGTGTAACAGTAGAGTACATTTAAAAAAAAAAAAAATACAGGGGGCTTGTTGTCACCTTTCGGGGACCCTTGGTGTTGTACGTGGCTGGGTGGAGGAAGAGACCTTCAATGACATCAGTGAGGACAAGGAACGGGACATGGCTAGCTTGGTATCCAACCTTGTGCAAATGGGGAGTTTGCGGTTGTGCAAATGGACTGTTTGCGGTTGTTTGCGGTGCGTTAAACGTGGAGTTTGGTCTGTCACTGTGAAGCGGGCGTAACCCTTATACTACCTGATCGATACAACATCATACCTGATGTTTTAAAGCACGTTATTCCAAATAATTTAGGAATGTTTGGTGATTTAGAGTCCCTGTGGGTTTTAAAATTCGCCTGCCTATTGAAGTCTATGGCGGTTCGCCCGTTCGCGAACATTTGCGGAAGTTTTATGTTCACGACATCACTACAGCCAGGTACATTAAAAAAAAATGCTCATATTAAAGGTTACTCCATAAAAAAAAATGTAGGTTTTAGTTGGACTAACATTCTCCCCACCAATCTTAAAGAATTTTTTTTAAAAAAAAATAGCTGAATTTAACTTCTTTCCAGAATCAATGTTCTTCCACATCCTGATTTTTCCTCTGCTGATGTCACTCCTGCCTGCCAGTGGGGCTGGGACTGGGAGGGTAAATGAAGGGAATACATGCTGCCAACAGACGCAAATATTGCACAGAATTGATATTGGCCAGCCTGGAATTCTTGTTCTGCTGTAGATGGAGTTATATGGAGAGGGGTTAATTATAGGTTAAGAGTCATCAAGCAGAACTATAAGAATGTACATCCACATTTTTAAACTTGAAGTCAATGTTGTGTTTGATAAACGCTCAATTTTTGTACTTTTGCATGAAGTTCAGAGATTTGGGAATTAGTATTCTATCAGACAATATTTCTTCTGCTTTTGAAATTGATCTTTTATTGACTACAGTGAATATCTGAATTGCAATAGAAATCTCACCCAACAACAGTGCATACATACATAGTCACTAAATGTTAACAGTTTCCCTGAATTTAAAAAGGGGATGATCATTATAACAATAATGTTGATGAAAATAATGCAGTGTCATTACAGCACTATTTATAGAGATGAACGTCCCTGTGCTCATGTAGAAGGCTTAGGGCAACATGGGGTTAAGGGGATTCAGGAGATCTCTAAATTCAGAATAATGGGAACTGTATCCCTTATCGCTTTCAGCCAAGCCGCCTTGAAGGCAAATGGTCCCTTAAACCAAATGTTTTAAGTCTTGTTAGTACTCTGTGAACTCAGATGGGTCTGTGACACTTTGGTAACTGCTAATTTAATAAGGAAGTATGCAGAGTCCTCTGGAACTCTGCATTGTAAAATAGTTTGGACCAAGTATGCAGAGTCCTCTGGAACTCTGCATTGTAAAATAGTTTGGACCATCAAAAACCACACTACAAAAGAAACCTCTTTTGTAATGTCTGCTGGGTGACTATAAAATTCTATGTACAAGAATCACATGACAGGTGTATAGTCGCCATTTGGGCAGTCGGAATTCAGGACAACCCATATCCTAACCCAATAACACGCAGACACTAAGGAATATGGGAAAATTTGTCCACAGCTTTATTAACCAATAATAATAATAATAATAATGATAATAACGATAATAATAAATTAACAGATAAAACATGGGTCATTGCCCCCCATACTCCGCCCTCGCATCCTGTTCCTTCTGATAACATATAAAAGGCAATGACCCCCATATAAATAACACATATCTATATATATATATATATATATATATATATATCTATATATATCTCATACACCAACATTATTCCAATACACCAATTTTAAAAGTGCCAACCATCCATTAACCACGGCAGGGGGATACCCCTACCCCACCAGGTTCTGAGCCACCGACAGGACTCGAAACCTATCAACCACCGATGACCACAACTTGTTTGTTTCCCATCACGTTCATCCTGGGGAGCCTATTTCCTCTCCTTCAGCTCCCCGTCCTGCCGCTGTGAAAGAAACGGGATAACTTCACACATAACAAAACAGGGAGGGTGGGTGGGACAAACTCAACCAGGTAGGAAATTAGAATGACTCACCTAAGATGGCTGCCTATTTAAATAGCCAGGCCTACTTACCCATAACTCCACTCCTTGCTTACTTCCTCCTAAGCCCTGTCAAGGCCTTTTTCCGCTTAGCTGCGCTCTAGCTACATGGGGCTACATGTCCTCAAGTGAACTAACTTGTCAAAGTTATTTGGGGCAACTTATACTTTATTGCTGCAAAGTCTTGAATAGCAAATGAAATTCTGAGATATGTATGACACCTCATGGAGATTCATACAGACTTCAGTATAATTTCAACTGACAGGGTTCAAGGCATAGGCTTGCAACTTGCAATGCTGCCTTATACCGAGTTAAATCATTGAGGAAACAGGGACTTCCCAGCCAGAGGCGTAACTAGAAACCACAGGGCCCTGGTGCGAAAACTGCCCCCCCCATAAATCTACCCGCCCGACACTACCCCCCACCATAAGTCTACCCTACCATATTTTGACCCCCCCCCCCCATGCAGACAAACAGATACACATGCAGACACTCACATATACAGAGACATACAAGCACACACATACATACAGACATACATACACACATACAGAGAAACATTCATACAGACATACATACAAACAAACAAACACACACATATACAAAATGTTTTAGTCACCCTTCTGTTTCCTACCTTTTATGTGCAGGAGGGTGACTTACCTGGGGTCCAGTGGCTCAGCCTGATCGGAGTCAGAGTTCCCACTCTGACTCCCTCCACTCCTTCCTCCTGCATGGCTCCCGGTGTAAGTGGGGAGGAGTGACCGGGGCTTTCACTTCCTCCCCGCTGTGATGTCATCTTAGGGGGCCCGGTCGCGCTGTTAAAGTGCCACAGCGCTGACCGGGCTCTCCTGGAAATGAATTTCCATCGGGTGGCCCTAACAGCATAGGTCACCCGATGGGCACCTTAACATGCGGCCCCGGCAGTTCTACCACTCTGGCCAGGGCCGCAAAACATTGCAGTGGGCACCACGGTCACAGGGGTCCGCAGGGCGGCTGGACCCCTGGAGTGGTGGGCACGGTCGCAGTTGTACCGTGGTAGTTCCGCCACTGTTCCCAGCCACTTCTACTATTATGTGATGTAGGCATTATTCATTTAATTTAAACACCCTTTTGCTCTCAGAGATGGGCATACCTAGAATCGAACCTCCAAACCTCAGATATGAAAATCCCCAATTGAGGTTTCTAACTGTTTGCACCAACTGCAATCTACTAGATGTGCTTTAATTGTCAACAAAATTAGGTTTTGGAATTGTTTACCGTTAAAGTGCAGCCTCACTATTCAACTGTCTTTGATTTTCAGGAAAAGGCTTTTCCAATTTTGGACAAAAATTATCTTCCATAATTGTTTTGGGCACAAAAAGATCAATTTGAGAAAATAACATTGCTGATGGACAAATAGCTATAATTCCCAAGATACCTCCCTCTTCCCATTAGACTTGGGGGCAGGGAATTAAGTATGGGGAAAAGGCTAGTCTAATAGATATTTGGAACTCTAGTTTTTTTCATTACTAGTAAAGTAATCACACAGAAACAAACGTTTGGAGAAAGAAATAAATTTAAAGAAATGTAAAAACATCTTTAACTTAAAATACTTTATTTACAACACAGCTGTATAAGTAATAATATATCTTGTAACACATCCCTGGCAATTAACACCCAGGGGAAAACACCACATCACTGCCTTTTAATATCCCGCATAACACCATTTAAAAGTTTACCCCCATCTATCTTGTTGTTTTTAAGGCAAAAAGCATTCAAAACAATGCACCAAGATCACAACCCAGGTGAGGCCCCATCCATAATAAAAAAGGCCCTCTCCATAATTGATTGGAGATTGTTGAAGATGTTTAAACCCATATCAGAGAGATGAATCCCATCTCTTGAATAAAGGCCCTAATGTCAACCTTCTAATTCCAAATGGTGGAAAGAAAATCCACCCATGGAAGGTAAGAATTTGAACCTAGACCTGTTGTCTTATTACCTTCTCTAAAGCTTTCAGCTTGGGAGATTAAGGCCAAATGAAATACTGAATTATTTCCGACCTACTAATACAAAATCTGGAAATGTAACTACTATGAAATTAAAACGTACTTAAGAGCAAATTAAATGTGAATGGATCCAACACAGTTTCCCCCTGAATGAATCAATATACAGTGCAATATAAATAGTTTGCTCACATACCCCTTAAATCAACCCAAAGTAAAAAAAAAAAAAAAGGTCTTTCTTAAACCCTAAAGTAACACCATAATGGAGTTAGGATGCCCTCCGTTGAGGCCAAAAGACACATGAGTGGGCAATGAGCCAAACAACTCATGGAGTAAGTTAGTATTTTAACTATAACAGACCAATCGAATGTAGCGTTTAAAGCAATATGACTCACATGTGCCTAATCGCAAAATTACTGAGGGATCTACACCCAATTTAGCAGCCTCAGTAGCCTCTCCAATTCTGAAGGAGTGAGAGGAAAAAGTTTCATCTCTCATACTTAATATTGACAAACTCTTATTAAGAACGCTTATAAACTGAAATCTAGTTAACGGGGAACTGTCAACATGAATTAAAAGGTGGGGAGGGGGTGTGGTTGAACCTATCGGTCTAAACAGGAAAGACCTCACTGCTGAAACTAGGCAAAAAAGGGGGACTGCTTAAACGGATCCAGCATCCTTTACTCAATCTGTCCATTTTAGAAGAGAATAATAAAATTTGCACCAAATATTGTCCTAGATTAACATTTTTAAATGGAGGCTAGATTTGACATGTATGCTTTTAGAAACCAATTTGCTCACTATAAAGGCCAAAGTAAACAAAATAATAAACAGCTCACATTCATACTTAGAGAAACAAACCTGTAAAGAAACAATCAATTTTTGTAAAATTTCAAATGAAATAGGACTTCTCAATTCCACATGTTTGTTTCCACGTTCCTAACCTTTCATTATCTGTGTAATTAGGAATTCTTTAAGAACTGGCTTAATGTAGAGTAACTTTAAAAAGAATTACATTCCTGCTAAATGGTGTTGAATTAAGGCCTTCTTAGTTCCTTTAGCCATTCGGTATAACATTCGGTATAACATGAACTATAAAGCAGCCTGTAAGGAGTTACCATAGGGGTCATAATTGTGGGCTGATATAAATTCCACCCAAACCATTCAACAAGCTGAATACGCTGCCCAGGTAGAAGAGGAGAAAGAGTGCTTCAAAAGTTTGAACATATGGGAGAACCCAGATGCCATATTCCTTATGGTAGTTGTTCCCCTTCTGGTTCGACATTTGGCGCTAGAATCGTAAAAGATTTAAAATCAAAGTGTGAGACAGTCGGCAATTTCAATTTTTTTTACTGGGGATATAATTTAATCCAAATATTTAGTAATAAACATAGAAGAACAAGTCGATAACAATTTCTGTCTATCACTACGATATTGACATTACACTTGGGATACATCTTAGAAACAGGTAGAGAAGACAAGGAATTAATAACATTGGACATTAACCAATTCGAGGTAAGGAGGGTGGTGGTATTCAGGCATTTTGGACAGACATGGATAACAATCAGCTGGTAGACTCAGGTGTTTATCGATAGTAGCTATCCATCAGATTTGTTGACTACAGAGGTATATCATGGTGAGCCTGTGTTATGAACAGGTAGGTGTGTTGTGCACTAGTTGTATAGGCATTCCCAATGTGTTTGCTTGAGGTGTGTTACCATTGTTGGTGGTGTATGTATGTGGTCCAGGGGTGCCATCTCGTGATGAATTTGGTGTGGGAATTTGTGGTGAAAGCTGTGAGTTCCTCTAATTGTTTAATATATTCCACTCTGCTCCTCAATTCTGCAATGGTGGGTACCTGTGGGAACCTCCAATAAAGTTAGTGATTTGGCCGCTAATAATAACAGGGGGCTTCAAGTCTTCTTTTATTTCTTTTTTTTTTTTTTTAAATTCTTTATTTTGATCGTGCAGTGGTTTGACAAGCAGAGTTATCGGTATAGAGTACAAGTGTTTCACATGAAATATCTTAGTAGCCTATAAAAAATAAAACTGCACTTTTTTTTTGAAAAGGTAGCATACAAGTAGGAACATATTATGTCAGACAATGAGAGGGAAACAAGTACACTAGAATTCAAGCATATAGGCTGACAATAATTATAACGCGGGAAAAACTGTTTGTAACATGCTAAAGAAATATATTAATGATGCTTCTGAAGGTTAGTAGCCGCTAGGTACTTTTCGGCCGATTGAAGCCAGGATTGGAGTGATGTGGGGTATAGCCATTGTGTGTGCTAATCCGACGTGGTGACTATCTATGCATTCTCACCGAAAATGTTACCAATGCGGGCTAGCTCAGTGCCCCTAACCTAGGGGGGCTACGGGGGGGGGGTGGTGCTGACGCCCTTTAACGGCTGGGCCCTTGGTCAAACCCTTGTAAGGGTGTTTGTTTAGTCGTTAGGCCTTGGGTTTTGTGTTTGTTCCTCCTGTTCCCCCTCCATGGTCATGTAGGGTAAGTGCCTCTATGTGCGGGGGGGGGGTGTCCTCATAGCAGGAGGGGTACATTAGCCTAACAAATGTAAAAAGAAAAAAGAAAAAACATAAGAAAAACGTGTGAACGTAAACATGAAGCGTTTACAGCTCGGGCAGTGTGGGCCAGTCCAGAGAGTGTTCGTCTAAAGTTCCAACAGAGTCTATACGGTGTGTGTAGCTGGGACCTGCCAACATGGCCTAGTAACGGCTCTCAGTACGGCGTCTCACGGGTCTGGTGTCGGTGCGGCTCTGGAACGCGGCATGAAGGGTGTCGCTGTGGTCGGGTCCCGGGTTTCTGTAGATAGTCCAGGGGTTGTGGTCTTATCAGGCAGTCCCAGGGTTCGGAGGAACGATGCAGCTTCTCCCATGGCTTGCAAGATATGCGTAGTCCCCGCTCGTGTGACCTGAATACAGTTGTCTGCTCCCCACCGGTATGATATGCCTGCGGCTCGTAGTTGAGCGGTGACGGGGCTGCAGGATTTTCTCCACAGCAGCGTCGCCTTGGATAGATCCTGGAAGAACAGCAGTGCTGAATTCTCAAAGGTAAGTGGCGTCTTGTCCCTCACGGCTTGCATGACCTGAATCTTTTCCTGGATGTTGCGGCATCTCAGGATGACATCCCGGATCAGGTTAGGTTTTGTGTGGGTCGTCGAGGGGAGACGGTATACTCCCTCTGGGGTCATTTTGCGGGCTGCTGCTGGAGGTAATATGGTTGCGAGGAGGCGTCTTGTGTAGTGGGGCAGCTCCTCTGTGGATACTGTGGTCGGGACTCCCCTGATTTTTATGTTAAGCCGGCGGTGTCGGTCCTCCATAATTGCGAGCCTGCCCATCAGGATTCTTTGGGTCTGTTGCAGCTGGAGGACCGTGTCTTGCACCGCGTGGATCTTGTCGTGTGCTTCTGTTACCCCATCTTCCATCGCTCCCACCTTCTCTCTGACCTCTTTGAGTTCGGTTTTCAGTTTAGCTGAGTCCGCCTCAAGCAGTTTATGTATATCTGCAAGAAGAATTTTCAGGTCGCCCTTAGTGGACGGAGCGGTGTCGTCTGAGGCATCTGCGTTTGGTATCATTGGTGCCCGGGAGGCTGGCAACGCTTCTGACTCTCGGCCTCGTGGCTCGGTTTCGGCCTCATTTTGTGGTTCCTCCGAGGGTGCATGGGTCTGATGTTGTGCCGGCCGTTGGAACAAGGACCCGATATCCCTGGTGTCGGAACCTGCAGTCGGTTTCTGTGACCGTCGGCCCATAGCTGTGTCGTGTGTCGGCTCTGCCTCCTCCGGGTGGCCTGCGTAGCTGCTCCTCAGGAGTGCCTCAAGGTCCGAGGTTGTCAGCGGGCGGTAGGCCTCAATTCGGCGGCGCCGCTTCTGTTGCTTTTGTGGCTGGAAAAAAGGCATCAGCCGGTTCAGCCCCGCTTGCTTGTTCAGGTTCTTCGGGTTACAAAGTCGGATCGGCAGTAATTTGGGCGATATCGGGCAGATTAAGGATCACTCAGGGAGAGCTCTGGAATATGGCGTCCGTTCAGGTTTGAGTTCAAGCTCCGCCCCCTCTTTTATTTCAATTGACACCCTAACATGAAAATACTCTGTTGTTGTGTTTTTTTTTTGCAATAGCTCGTCATGTTTTTAGAAAATAAATGCCCATTGGTATAACTCGAACTACAAAACAAAGCAACTCTAATAAGGAATGCATCACATTTTGCTAAAGCAGACCTATTTAAGCAATCTTTATATGTTGTCATTTCTTTTTTAACTGGAAGTCTAAAAACCAACTTCTTGGTGTCAATCTCAATGCCTAAGAATTGAAAACAATTGAGTAAACCGTTTTCTCCAAAGGGGTACCAAAGGATTCAGCCGAACAGCCGTACAGCAGGAGGTCTAAACAGTCTAGACTATGATTTCTTGTTTATCGGTAAAAGTAATTCCCCAAGTAATGAACTGTTACATGTAAATCAGTAACTTCTGATAACATCCAGAGAAGAAAAGAAGAACATACTTTGAAATAGTAACTGGAAACTGATGAGCCCATAGGCATGCATACACCTATCAAAATAAAAATAACTATTTAGATGAAAACCTAAAGATGGAATACAATCTGGGTGAACGGTAAGAAAACGGAAAGCAGATTTAATGTCAGTCTTTGCTACTAATGCTCCTTTTCCACAACTTTTAATCAGTAACAAGCATCGTCAAAATGGCGTATGAAATAGAAAACTGAGTTGTGTCAGTGTCCTCAATCAATGATGTTCCTCGTGGATAAGATAAATGATGAATCAACATAAATTTCCCCTCTTTCTTGGGGACTAATCTCAATGAGGAATTTCTGATATTCAGTTGAGCAGGGTGAATAAGCGGGGCTGGCTATTCTCCCAATAAAACCTCTTTAAACATTTTCCTTTTAATTACCTGTAAATTAGCATCTACTGACTTGTTTACCAAATTAAAAACAGGAAGGGGGTTAAATCTGAAATTTAATCCCCACCTAACGCTTCCAAAATAGAGTGTAAATAAAGAAATAAAACACTACTTTGCTCAGGATGTTTCTCACATAAAGCACTTGCAAATATGCAAAATGCCTTCAACCAATTGTTAAAAGTACCTGCTACTGGACGTTTCCTGTCCAAATTTGTATCCTTCTCTGATCTTATAAAATAGTCTGTGACGAGACCAATCTCGCCACGTTGCATTGGAGGAGCCTGGTTGCCCGCCTGCTGCCTTTGGATTATGGACCGGCAATTAAAGGGTTAATCTCACTGTGCAGAGAGATTTATTTCTTCCTTTCTGCACAGCCGTTCTGTAGATTCTATCTACCAAACAGCCTTTTTTCAACCTCCCCAGAGCCGCGGGAAGCCGGCCAGCGCTGTTAATTGGCCACCCAGAAGTTGGAGTGCGCCCTCCATTTACCTCCCTGAAGCCGCAGTTAACCACGGCTTAACGAGCGTGTGCTGGCAATTGACCACCCAGTAGCTGCGGTTAACCGCAGCTTAATTGATTGTTACTGGGTGGTCGCGGTTACACCTAGCCGCCACACGATGGCGGTGTTCTGGAGCTCCCCGGGCAGCCAGTGCTTTTCTGCCCGGCTTTCCTACACCAAACCCGGACACTGTGTCATCTAAGCACCGCTGAGCCTCCAGCCCCTGGTTCTAATTCGTACTGATTTAACGAATGGATGTAAAATCGGTATTTTATGTTGGAGGAATGTTTTAACCCAGATAGCTATGCCATGGAGCATATTAGTGTAATTAAAGACTTTGGCTCCATGGCAATTAAACTGTATTTGTGTGGTCTGAGTGCCATTCACCTAATAATGTGCACTCAGACCTGAGCTATCTGGGGATATGTTACATGTATATATTTACTGTGCCATTTGTCCCATTATATATTTTAAAGTGATAGTCTGTCTTTGTGTCCCCACGTGCATAATGGCGATTTGCCTTTGTCCTGGGAGATAATTGAATTACTCCTCAATTATCTCCAGGGCAGAGGGGAGGAAGCCAGGATGCATTGCGGGGATGTTTTACTTCTGTATGTCCTGAAATGCTACTTGTCTGTCCGTTGTTACAGTCTTCCATCTGGTCCCCTAGGGGAGTGTCCACCAGGTGGGAGACCTGCATAAATACAGGGGCAGGTAGCCCTCAATAAACAGACCACTGCTTGACCCTCAACACGGAGCCTTGTCTCGTTCTTGGGGGGATTCACTGTATGCTGATAGAGACTGATTGCCAGGATTGCAAGCCGCTTGGGAGCTTTTCCTGTTCGTCTGCTAGCAGCTATTCATGAGATTCCAGTTCGGGAGTTTGGAGTGCTACCTTATTCCCTTGTATGCAGTTCGGGAGTTTGGTGCATTCACTTGTATTCAATTCGGGAGTTTTGGTGATTCTACAGTAGCTGTGCCTGTCTGTGAAAAGGGGATTATCGCCTAAACGATTTTAAACCCTTGTCTGCTGAAACGGTCCGTTACATAGTCTTTCGATCATGGAAGAAGAGAACAAATATTCATATATTACTCAGATCAAATCTTTTCTTTCACTTGTTTTGTGAGGTGAAAACCTAATGTAAACACCAGACTTTTTTACCTCATGCAAAATAATTTCTGGGGATGGAACCCAAACCTAAGCTGGAGTGCTAGGATTAAAATTCTTAACTATACTGGCAAAAAAACCCTAAAGAATCGCTAATCCCAGAAGCCAGCTTAATTGGATTAATTGCAGCAACACGACCGCCATCCTGATGCTCCGCCACTGACGAAACTGGAGGTATACAACGGATAACCTAACAAAATGCTCTTCTGGCTTTTAGATTCTTTTCCATTTAGATTGTGGCCCTAGCCAATAGGGAAGCGCTGTGCATGCTCGGCCAGGTAGCTGCACAAAAGAGCAAACCCAGGAAGAGATGGAGTGATGAACTATTTACTCCTCTGTTTCTTCCACACACATACAGACAAGGGACTATACGTCCCCTGCCTGTTTATTCCTTTGCTAAACCTATTTCTAAGACTGTGTAATGGTGACAAAATGCTGATATGCACATGGGTGCCATGCCCAAACTGAAGTTTCGAATTAATATAGACCATTGAAGGGATACTCCAGACCCGTAAAGCACTTAATCTTGCTCAAGTGCTTTATGTGTGTGAAGAGTGTGTCCCTTTTTTCATTTTACAAAAATTGTAGATTCAATATAAATTGACACTTTTTTAAATTAACCATGTTAGATTCCCTCTGACTGTCAATCAGATCCTGTTAATTCCTGGATTGGTTAGCTCAGTGGAGCTAAGCTCAATGGCATGCAAATGCACAAAGCACATACCTTGAAAATACTTCTCATTGAGCTGCATTGGGAAGTTTGTGATTGGACAGCCACAGAATGTCTGGGTGGGGCTAGAAGGTAAGGGCTTGCAATTCTTCAGAAAAGAGATCTGCAGCTTTTGCAAGCTGTTAGATATACCCCCAACGGGGAAAAAAAAACACAAGTAAATGCATGTCTTCATTGCGTGTATATCTACTAGGCAGTGATATTTTTTTTTTTTTTGATTGATTGATTTTTTTGAATTTGGATAATGGAATATCCCTGTAATGTTAAGGCACAGAGAGTGAAGTTTTGCGTTACTGAATACCACCAGCTGCCTCCAGCATCACTTTAAAGCTTATCCACTTTTACTCATAACCCCATCTGTTTATCTGCCTCCTTCCTGTACCCCATGTCTGTCTTTTGCACTCAAACAACACAAGAGGATTTTTTAGAGGACAGTTCGACTTGGATCAGCGCAGCTAGGGGAGTGGGTCTTGACAGAGCCACGAGGTAGGCATAACAGCCATAGGAAGTTGAGTGACAGCTAGCAAGCTGGGTGGGGGCGGAGCCACAAGGGGAGTATTTATACCGGCTATCTTATGAAGTGGCCATCTTAACTAAACCCAAACTTACCTGTCAGTTGTCCCTCCCACCCTCCCTAAATTTGGTTAGGTTAGATAATTTCCCATGTTTTCACAGCGGTGGGGAATGGCCAGGTTAAATTGGGGGGTAGATGGAGGAGGAAGTGGGTATCTTGAGGTTTAGTTTGGATTAGGCAGTGTTACACGTGGTTTGTAGGTTTGAGCCCGTTGGTGACTCCGAACCTGGGTGTCTAGAGGTGTCTTGGTACACCCATACATTGGAACTGTTGGATAGCGGTGTCTTGGTACACCCCTACAATTAATCTGGTGGGTAGCGGTGTCTTGGTACACCCCTACAATTAATCTGGTGGGTAGCGGTGTCTTGGTACACCCCTACAATTAATCTGGTGGGTAGCAGTGTCTTGGTACACCCCTACAATTGATATGGTGGGTAGCGGTGTCTTGGTACACCCTACAATTAATATGGTGGAAATTTGGTCATATTGGACGTCCAGTTTCTATGTTAATTAGATTGTTATCTATTGTTACATAGTTACATAGTTAGATAGCTGAAAAGAGACTTGCGTCCATCAAGTTCAGCCTTCCTCACATTTGTTTTTTGCTGTTGATCCAAAAGGCAAAAAAAAACAAAAACCCCAGTTTGAAGCACAATTTTGCAACAAGCTAGGACAAAAAATTCCTTCTTGACCCCAGAATGGCAGTCAGATTTATCCTTGAATCAAGCAGTTATTACCCTACATTGAAAGATTATATCCTTGAATATTCTGTCTTTGCAAGTATGCATCTAGTAGCTGTTTGAACATCTGTATGGACTCTGATAAAACCACTTCTTCAGGCAGAGAATTCCACATCCTGATTGTTCTTACAGTAAAAAAACCTTTCCTTTGCCTTAGACGAAATCTTCTTTCTTCTAGTCTAAACGCATGACCTCGTGTCCTATGTAAAGTCCGGTTTGTGAATAGATTTCCACACAATGGTTTGTATTGGCCCCGAATATATTTGTATAATGTTATCATATCCCCTCTCAGGCGACGTTTTTCTAAACTATAACTGTTATTATTGTGGGGTCATTGCTAGGGGTATGTTATGTATATGGGGGGATGTAGACTTTAATAAGATTTGTTGGCAATTACCCTATTTGTTATTCCTAAATTAATTAAAAATTAATAAAGCTGTGGACTAATATTTCCAACAGTATAACCTGTGTCCGTGTCTTAATGGGATTTGGGTAAGGTTAGCGCATATGCCGGCAAATCTGACTGTGCGTCTGTCAAGTGTTCTCAAATATGTGAGAATATACTACTAAATGAGTGGAACATGTTCTGCTAGTCTTGTATGCTTCCTCAAAAATTTCTTGAAATAGCAAAATATATTTCCTCAAAGGTAAAAAAAAAAACCACCCTATCTGACAGCCATAATAAAGAACAACTAATTTAGAATAAGCTTTCATTTTAAATGTAATTAACTATAAATCCGTGTAGTGACAGACACGATATTATACTGCTGAGAATCCTATAACTCTACCTGTAACAGTCACCTTGAAGGGTTAATGGTAAGCAGGTGATTGTCAGATTTTAGACAGAATTCCTCATGTGGTTTCGTTCACATGGATTAAATGGGCACGGCTCTTTTGATGTGAACCAGCAGCCAATCTGAAAACTTGCTCTGCCCCTTTGTGATGCTGCACATCTGTGGAATTCACATTGCACTGCTTATTATAGTCCCAAAGTGTTAACACAAAGGTACATTGTTATCCTAGGTTGGCAAATATTTAATCTGCACCAAAAATAAATAAGTTACCAGACACAGTGTCTTAGTATAAAAAAACATAATTTGATTGCAGATAAGAACCACTGGACCGGTCTACTTAGATCCGGTTCGATCTTTGCTTCCTTTCATGCTCCGTATAATATTTTTTTTCTTAAAGGGAAACTCCAGTGCCAGGAAAGCAATCTGTTTTCCTGGCACTGGAGGGTCCCTCTCCCTCCCGCCCCCCAATCCCCGGTTACTGAAGGGGTAAAAACCCCTTCAGTCACGTACCTCAGGCAGCGACATGTCCCACGTCGCTGCCTGCTCCTCCCCCGCTGCTCCTCCTTTTTCTTCCGTCGGCAGGTGGGCGAGACTGATCCCGCCCACCGGCTGAGGAGTCCCAATGCGCATGCGCGGCAATGCCGCGCATGCGCATTGGCGCACCCCATAGGAAAGCATTGAAAATGAATTTCAATGCTTCCCTATGGGGAATAGAGCGACGCTGGAGGTCCTCACACAGCGTGAGGACGTCCAGCGACGCTCTAGCACAGATAATCTGTGCTTGGGACCAGGAAGTTCCCTCTAGTGGCTGTCTAGTAGACAGCCACTAGGGGAGGACTTAACCCTGCAATGTAATTATTGCAGTTTATAGAAAACTGCAATGATTACAGTTGCAGGGTTAAGGGTAGTGGGAGTTGGCACCCAGACCACTCCAATGAGCAGAAGTGGTCTGGGTGCCTGGAGTGTGGGTGCCTGGAGTGTCCCTTTAAGCCTCTACTACCTCTGATGGTTAGTTAATCAATGAATCACCCACCAATTAATTAAATTAGTTTCTCATCCTTTCTTAAGCCCTTAACCACACAAGTGCTCTTTTCTAATATTACTAGTAGGTCGATTTACTAAATTTTACATAGCACAATTTTGGCTTAAATTGCAGAGCTAGTGAAAAATCTTCACCTCAAATCTTCACTTATCATTAAATGCAATTCCCTTGAAACCTGTTGCGGTCTGCCAAGGTACCACCGCCATGGATACCCTTTTTCCAATAGAAACCGCAAATAATTCCCACAGTTGCAATATCACTGATGTCGCATAACCCCCCACACATGAGCCAAGACTTAATGCTGGGAGAAGACTGGTTTATTGAGAGCCACACTCTGCAATTTATGCAAAAGCCTCATGCAAGGTTTTTTTTTAAATTAACAGCAGGGGCATCTCTCAATCTGACCTGAGAGGGAACTTATACAACACAGCCAGTAATTACATTATCTTACAGTACAGTAACCTCTTAATATAACTATACCCTCAAAGTACCCCAAAAGTACATGGAAACCCCATACTAGTCATATCCCCAGATAGCCTGGATCTGGGCAAACAATATATCAAAAAATCACTGCAGCATTAGAGAACCAGGCATAACCGCTTGCTACCCCTTGGGTTACAGCAAGTACCAGACCCCCGGTTACTAAAGGGATACTCCTCCAGGGAGTCACCTTTGCGCAGGGCCGTGTAACTGGAGACTTCCCAAGGGAGAGAGGCTGAACTCCGAAGGGGCCAGGGGAACAAATCCCCAGGTAAGCCATAAAAGAAAAATAATAGTTCCAAGGAAAAAACACATGTCCTATAGGGATAGGACAGGAACAAAAAGACTGAGGGAGGAGGGAATAGGAGGAGGTACTTATACATTTAATTAGTTCCTGTCTAATTAGGGATAGGGAGGAGCTACCCATTGTTGTGCTGCCATGGATATGGTCAGGAAATAATTTTTTTTTTTTTTTTTTTTAATTCTTTATTTTTATTGTGCATAGCAAGAAACATACAATGGAGCAGGTAAAGCCACAATAGCTGTATCTGCCGTATCTGTTAACATATAGGAACAATTGCGTGGCAAATTAGAACATAGCACATTTTGTAATTTTATATAACGAAGTTTCTACGAGGTATAGATCAGCTTGTCAGTTATGAGTGACTAAACATTAGGTACACAGCGTGGTTTTCTAACTGACTATGGCATATAGTTGAGGGTTACAGGCTTATTTAGAGTAAGTTTCCACCAGGTATAGTGTGCCATCGGCATCGTAATGCAAGAAATCAGCACAGAAGTGGCATGCACATGGAACATGAGCTTAAAACGTTTAACAGTATCTAACAGTAGCTTTAACTTTATCCCTATCAAAAAGGGTGTGCAGTGGAGTATCTTTAAGCGAAACAGGCTTATGTTTAGCTCGATTGCATTGAAAGTTAGGTTAACTACATGGCATGGCAATTCGAAGAGGGCCATATAGTGGTACCTATGCCATTGTTATCTGGCATGTGTAGCTTTGTGCAATGCATTTCTATCTAGTGTATTAAGGTATAGCAGGTAACGAGTGTAGCAGGTAACGAGTGTAGCAGGTAACGAGTGTAGCAGGTAACGAGTGTACAAAACCCAACAAAAATATGGCACATTTAGTGAGGGATATGCTTTGCCATTGTGGAGAGACGGTCCAAATAATTCCTCACCCCCTTCTTATATCTAGTCCAGAGTACCCGTGAATGTCCAGGAAGAGAAGGGTCAGGAAGGTATGGATATATAGCGTGCTGACAGTCCATATTTGTGAGTGAGCATCCTTCAGTGTCTGGTAGGGGGGACTAGGTCTCTGTCTGCAGCTTCTTCTGCTATCAGCCGATGCCTGTTCTGCTGGGCTTTGTGTGAGCCTCCTGGGTCAGTGTTCTCCCGCCCTTGCGCCGCCGAGGGGCTCCCCCCTCGTGACTCACGCTGGTCCCAAGTCTCCCTGCATCCTGGTAGTCGTTTCGGTTGACACCGTGAATTTGCAGGTGCGGGGTTGCGTTTTGCAGGGTGGGGGTTGCTGGGGCTGCCGAGGAGCTGGTGAGTCGGCGCGTCTCTCCCTGAGGCGTGGGGATGCACCCTCTGGGGCCCCGGGTACCTGGCGTTGCTGTTCTTCGGTATTGGCGTTGTCCGCGAGTCCTTCTGGATGCGCGAGGGGGATTCCCGTTTAGGCATCGCCGGGTTGCTGGGCGGATCCAGGCTTCTACCTCTCTCATCGCCCTTCGGAATGTCCCTTTCTGGGTATGTAGCTTGGCCCAGAGGCCAGCGCGCATCTGGGCATGGAACTCCCATGCGTGCCGTGGAGGCTGAATTTGCATGCGGGTTGAGGTTGACAGAGTGTGAGCCGCCATCTTGTCTGGGTCCAGGCTGGCCCATCTCGCTTTGGGTGCCATAGCTCGGTCAAGCTTGGTTACGGGGGTATTCGCCCCCGTCGAGGCCCGGGATATCCCCCGCCGGTCCAGAGGGGGGGGCAGCAGGGCTATGCTGCGGTTAGGCTTTTGCGTTGGTCCCTCGGGCCTTGGGTTCCGCTCCACTACAGGCCGCATGGTCGGCCCGGGCCGTTCCGCTACACTTCGGTGCCGGACTGGTATCATTCTGATCCGCTTGATTTTGTGAGACTGATTCTGGTCACCGTGTGCTGCCAGCGTTGACGGGCCGGTCGGTTGTCGCTTGCTTGTGCTCAATGTTGCTGGAGCCCTGAGATTATGCGTCCGGCCATCTTGGCTGTCAAGCCCCGCCCCCAGGAAATAATTATTAAACCAATTATCCAAAAGAAAGAGCACATAAAAGAATATATACTTTAAAAAAATATATATAAAAGAAATATATATTAATAACAATCAGAATGTTAATAAAAATATAAAACAATTATAAAAAATGACAAAGTTCAAAATCATTATTTAAACTCTTTGGATGTAAAGTATAGGTATAACTTATTTGGTGTTGTGTGCCAACAAAATAACATTTAAATTACTGTTCTTGGTGTGTTACACAAATTGAAGATTTTGTGCAAGCCTCCTAGATACTCTCCCATCATTACCCGGTCTCCCAATGATCTATATATTTCATGTTCCCCCGTTCTCCTAATATAGAAATTATGTGTTGATAAAGATTTGTAATTAATCCTGCTTGGGTGGTCTCTTCGAGACATAATTTCACAAAGAAAGTAAAGGGGTTTTGGACAGCTTTTTTTTTTTTTTTTTTTCCTCCTATCTTGCTAGGTCTCTGTCTTTGTAGATACCGAGAATAGTCGCTGGTGGAGAGGTTTGTTGTGTTCTGTAGTGTCTTGAAGCTGACTATTTCCTGCTCTTGATATAGGTGAATGTATCTCTGTAGTCCCATACCCTATATCGCTCTAAAGTCTGTAACCAGCAAACCCTGTAAGAAGTGTATATTTATTTAGTAGGATGTCATAGGAGATGGATAGAACTTTAAGGTGTAGCGATTATTCACCATGTCCCAAAGCTGGATGGAATTGACAATTGCCGGGCATGCTGTTTGCAACAGTTCTCTTTGTGCCCTGGGGACCATACATAAAACTGTGGGAGATCCGCTACCATGAGGAAAGACTCAATATCTACCCGGCCTTTGCGTTCTGGAGGTGAATGCCAATGGGCTTGTTGAGTTACTATGTAATAGATGTATAAATGTGGCAATCCAAGTCCTCCCCTCAATTTTGATCTGTATAGAAGATTACGGGCCAGTCAGTGGCACTTGCACTGCTAAATAATTTGTCTATTGTAGTTTGGAACCCTGTTAGGTCTCACATGGTAACTCTAATTGGCAGGAACTGTAATAGAAACAGTATTCTGGGCAGGATGTTCCTTTTGATGTAGTGGATATGTCCCACCCAGGATATTGGTTTATCCACCCAATTGTCTAGTACGCAAGAGAGAATACTTTTGTCGGCTGTGATCAGAGGTTATTCATGCTTAAATACGGCAATGGCTTCCCCCTCTATTCTAAATTGATGAACCAATTTTAACAGAGCCGTGTCCGCGGCCAACATAGTGAGGGGAATAGCTATTGATTTAGTCATGTTTACTTTATATCCCAATAAAATCCCAAAAGGTCTACAGTGATGAGTGTAAGTGGTCCATTGAGGTGACCGGTTTAGTTGACGTGAGCAATATATCATCGGCATATGCCGATACTTTGTAGTTTTCATCTGCTATGCCTACACAGTGAATGTTTCGGTTCATTCTTATGGAGTGTAATAAGGGCTCTAAAGATATTGCGTAAAGTAGATAAGGGCATCTCATTGCTCGACTTAAATGGTGTCTGGGACGATCCGGCAACCACTGTTTGGGCTCTAAGGTTAGTGTAGAGGACTGTGAGTGCTGTCATATATTGGCTAGGGAAAATGCATTTTCTACATCCAAGGAGAGGACCAGAGAAGGTGTTTTTGTATTACCTAGCCTCCTGACCAGATTTATACTTAGAGTATTTTCATATAGCTGCCTACCCGGTATAAAGGCCACCTGGTTCAAATGATCTAGCAAGCCCAAAATCCAACTGAGGCTTTTTGACCATACTTTTGAAAACATTTTGAGATCTGAATTTATCAAAGACATCGGGGTGCAATTTGTCATCATTCTACAGTTTTTAAAGTGAATCAGAGAAATATTTAGTTTTTTTGTTCATAATTAGCAAATTTATTTCTGTTATTATAGAGTTACTGGTTTTATGACTGGATGTGTGTGTGTGAGGGGGACAGGTTAAAAAAAAAAAAGAGTAATTTTTTTTTACCAGGTTTCTGTACACATCTGAGAATGTAAAAGTATGGGAAAAAAAACAACTGGGAAAAAAAGGACAAATAAACGAAGATGGAATTTAAACCTTATGAACTATAACAACCAATCAGATGTTTGCTTCATAAATAAATTAGATTATACTTGAATTCCAGATTAGGATAAAAACAGCATTATTTATTAAAATACCATATTTAGCTAGTAAAGAATTTTAAACAATTAGACTGTGCTCTATACTCAGAGGTGTTTGTTTGAAACTGTCAAAAGATTTTAAAAAGCTCATATCTCTCTTTGATAACAACTATCTCTTCCAATTAAGCTTATTAAATTTATCTAAGAGTTTACTTGGTGTAATTATTATGCACACAATATTGCCTCCATGCTCAATAATCTGCAAAGAAAGTCTGACCTTGAGTAATCATAAACAGGGTCTGAATAATGTAGCCTATTCCATGATTTGCCTTTTACATTGCTGATAATGTAGCATACTCCATGGAACACCTTTTACGTTGCTGATGATATAACATACTCCATGGAACACCTTTTACGTTGCTGATAATGAAGCATACTCCATGGAACACCTTTTACGTTGCTGATAATGTAGCACACTCCATGGAACACCTTTTACGTTGCTGATAATGTAGCATACTCCATGGAACACCTTTTACGTTGCTGATAATGAAGCACACTCCATGGAACACCTTTTACGTTGCTGATAATGTAGCACACTCCATGGAACACCTTTTACGTTGCTGATAATGAAGCACACTCCATGGAACACCTTTTACGTTGCTGATAATGTAGCACACTCCATGGAACACCTTTTACGTTGCTGATAATGTAGCACACTCCATGGAACACCTTTTACATTGCTGATAATGAAGCACACTCCATGGAACACCTTTTACGTTGCTGATAATGAAGCACACTCCATGGAACACCTTTTACATTGCTGATAATGTAGCACACTCCATGGAACACCTTTTACGTTGCTGATAATGTAGCATACTCCATGGAACACCTTTTACGTTGCTGATAATGTAGCATACTCCATGGAACACCTTTTACGTTGCTGATAATATAACATACTCCATGGAACACCTTTTACATTGCTGATAATGTAGCATACTCCATGGAACACCTTTTACATTGCTGATAATGAAGCACACTCCATGGAACACCTTTTACGTTGCTGATAATGTAGCATACTCCATGGAACACCTTTTACATTGCTGATAATGTAGCACACTCCATGGAACACCTTTTACGTTGCTGATAATGTAGCATACTCCATGGAACACCTTTTACGTTGCTGATAATGTAGCATACTCCATGGAACACCTTTTACGTTGCTGATAATATAACATACTCCATGGAACACCTTTTACATTGCTGATAATGTAGCATACTCCATGGAACACCTTTTACATTGCTGATAATGAAGCACACTCCATGGAACACCTTTTACGTTGCTGATAATGTAGCACACTCCATGGAACACCTTTTACGTTGCTGATAATGTAGCATACTCCATGGAACACCTTTTACGTTGCTGATAATATAGCACACTCCATGGAACACCTTTTACGTTGCTGATAATGTAGCATACTCCATGGAACACCTTTTACGTTGCTGATAATATAACATACTCCATGGAACACCTTTTACGTTGCTGATAATGTAGCATACTCCATGGAACACCTTTTACGTTGCTGATAATATAGCACACTCCATGGAACACCTTTTACATTGCTGATAATGTAGCATACTCCATGGAACACCTTTTACGTTGCTGATAATATAGCACACTCCATGGAACACCTTTTACATTGCTGATAATGTAGCATACTCCATGGAACACCTTTTACGTTGCTGATAATGTAGCATACTCCATGGAACACCTTTTACGTTGCTGATAATATAGCACACTCCATGGAACACCTTTTACATTGCTGATAATGTAGCATACTCCATGGAACACCTTTTACGTTGCTGATAATGAAGCACACTCCATGGAACACCTTTTACGTTGCTGATAATGTAGCACACTCCATGGAATACCTTTTACGTTGCTGATGATATAACATACTCCATGGAACACCTTTTACGTTGCTGATAATATAGCACACTCCATGGAACACCTTTTACGTTGCTGATAATGTAGCATACTCCATGGAACACCTTTTACGTTGCTGATAATATAGCACACTCCATGGAACACCTTTTACGTTGCTGATAATGTAGCATACTCCATGGAACACCTTTTACATTGCTGATAATATAGCACACTCCATGGAACACCTTTTACATTGCTGATAATATAGCACACTCCATGGAACACCTTTTACGTTGCTGATAATGTAGCATACTCCATGGAATACCTTTTACGTTGCTGATGATATAACATACTCCATGGAACACCTTTTACGTTGCTGATAATGTAGCACACTCCATGGAACACCTTTTACGTTGCTGATAATATAGCACACTCCATGGAACACCTTTTACGTTGCTGATAATGTAGCATACTCCATGGAACACCTTTTACGTTGCTGATAATATAGCATACTCCATGGAACACCTTTTACGTTGCTGATAATATAGCACACTCCATGGAACACCTTTTACATTGCTGATAATGTAGCATACTCCATGGAACACCTTTTACGTTGCTGATAATGTAGCATACTCCATGGAACACCTTTTACGTTGCTGATAATGTAGCACACTCCATGGAACACCTTTTACGTTGCTGATAATATAGCACACTCCATGGAACACCTTTTACGTTGCTGATAATGTAGCATACTCCATGGAATACCTTTTACGTTGCTGATGATATAACATACTCCATGGAACACCTTTTACGTTGCTGATAATGTAGCATACTCCATGGAATACCTTTTACGTTGCTGATGATATAACATACTCCATGGAACACCTTTTACGTTGCTGATAATATAGCACACTCCATGGAACACCTTTTACGTTGCTGATAATGTAGCATACTCCATGGAACACCTTTTACGTTGCTGATAATGTAGCATACTCCATGGAACACCTTTTACGTTGCTGATAATGTAGCACACTCCATGGAATACCTTTTACGTTGCTGATGATATAACATACTCCATGGAACACCTTTTACGTTGCTGATAATATAGCACACTCCATGGAACACCTTTTACGTTGCTGATAATGTAGCATACTCCATGGAACACCTTTTACGTTGCTGATAATATAGCACACTCCATGGAACACCTTTTACGTTGCTGATAATGAAGCACACTCCATGGAACACCTTTTACGTTGCTGATAATGTAGCATACTCCATGGAACACCTTTTACATTGCTGATAATGAAGCACACTCCATGGAACACCTTTTACGTTGCTGATAATGTAGCATACTCCATGGAACACCTTTTACGTTGCTGATAATGTAGCATACTCCATGGAACACCTTTTACATTGCTGATAATGAAGCACACTCCATGGAACACCTTTTACGTTGCTGATAATGTAGCATACTCCATGGAACACCTTTTACGTTGCTGATAATGTAGCACGCTCCATGGAACACCTTTTACATTGCTGATAATGTAGCATACTCCATGGAACACCTTTTACGTTGCTGATAATGAAGCACACTCCATGGAATACCTTTTACGTTGCTGATGATATAACATACTCCATGGAACACCTTTTACATTGCTGATAATGAAGCACACTCCATGGAACACCTTTTACGTTGCTGATAATGTAGCACGCTCCATGGAACACCTTTTACGTTGCTGATAATGAAGCATACTCCATGGAATACCTTTTACATTGCTGATAATGTAGCACAGTCCATGGAACACCTTTTACGTTGCTGATAATGAAGCACACTCCATGGAACACCTTTTACATTGCTGATAATGTAGCACAGTCCATGGAACACCTTTTACGTTGCTGATAATGTAGCATACTCCATGGAACACCTTTTACATTGCTGATCATGTAGCACGCTCCATGGAACACCTTTTACATTGCTGATCATGTAGCACGCTCCATGGAACACCTTTTACGTTGCTGATAATGTAGCATACTCCATGGAACACCTTTTACGTTGCTGATAATGAAGCACGCTCCATGGAATACCTTTTACATTGCTGATAATGTAGCATACTCCATGGAACACCTTTTACGTTGCTGATAATGAAGCACACTCCATGGAACACCTTTTACATTGCTGATAATGTAGCACAGTCCATGGAACACCTTTTACGTTGCTGATAATGAAGCACACTCCATGGAACACCTTTTACATTGCTGATAATGTAGCATACTCCATGGAACACCTTTTACGTTGCTGATAATGTAGCACACTCCATGGAACACCTTTTACGTTGCTGATGATATAACATACTCCATGGAACACCTTTTACGTTGCTGATAATGTAGCATACTCCATGGAACACCTTTTACATTGCTGATAATGAAGCACACTCCATGGAACACCTTTTACGTTGCTGATCATGTAGCATACTCCATGGAACACCTTTTACGTTGCTGATAATGTAGCATACTCCATGGAACACCTTTTACATTGCTGATAATGAAGCACACTCCATGGAACACCTTTTACGTTGCTGATAATGTAGCACACTCCATGGAACACCTTTTACATTGCTGATAATGAAGCACACTCCATGGAACACCTTTTACGTTGCTGATAATGTAGCATACTCCATGGAACACCTTTTACATTGCTGATAATGAAGCACACTCCATGGAACACCTTTTACGTTGCTGATAATGTAGCACACTCCATGGAACACCTTTTACGTTGCTGATAATGAAGCATACTCCATGGAACACCTTTTACGTTGCTGATCATGTAGCACACTCCATGGAACACCTTTTACATTGCTGATAATGTAGCATACTCCATGGAACACCTTTTACTTTGCTGATAATGTAGATTACTCCATGGAACACCTTTTACTTTGCTGATAATGTAGCACACTCCATGGAACACCTTTTACGTTGCTGATAATGTAGCATACTCCATGGAACACCTTTTACGTTGCTGATAATGTAGCATACTCCATGGAACACCTTTTACGTTGCTGATAATGTAGCACACTCCATGGAACACCTTTTACGTTGCTGATAATGTAGCATACTCCATGGAATACCTTTTACTTTGCTGATAATGTAGATTACTCCATTGAACACCTGTTATGTTGCTGATAATGTAGCAAATCCTCCCTTTCTCCACCTTGTGTGAAGTGAGCTAGATGAGCAGGCTTTAATATGGGTATTGACTTTTTTTTCCCCACTCCTGGGTTATGGAGTAGAAGGTCATAAGAAACAGAATGATCTGGAAAGGGGCTCTAACCATTTATTTGACCCCGAAAATTTGCCAATACTCACATTTTGGTGGGCAAAGACATTGGAAAGAAAAGCCTCAGTCTCAAGTTTGACAGGTGTACAGACATTTTGTTCTGTATATCTCTGTATAGCCGCAGCATTTCAATATGCAAACATACAATGATATTCAAGCCTTAAGCCTTATAGCTTTCGGGATTTGATTGCAGCAGACATAATCATTTATTATCCTTGGCCTGTAGATGCATGGGATGTAAATCTTGTCCAGAGCGGGTTAATTTCTTTTGTTTAGCATTGCATTCCATTTAAAAATTTGACTTTTTGGTCTTCTCTGGAAGCCGCACTTGGCTACGCATGACGAATTGAGTTTAGCGAGTATTGCTGAGCACTTAGCAAAATTGGACTTCAAAGTAGTGTCTGCATAAGGCAATATGTTTTATTTTTTTATTCTCAAATCCTCTTATTTAGTTTGCCAAATATATGAGACAGATTTCAATCAATCAAATGTAAAAGAACAAAATGAAATATTACTAGTAATGTGTAATCCCTTCATCTTCAGATATATTGCTATCTCCCTGATTCCTCTGGACATAGGCAAGGTTAACAAATGCTAAGTACCGATGGATAGTTCAGATAAGGTCTGTCTCTAGGCATAACATTAAAGTTGAGCTTCCAATCGGTATTACAATAATTCACAGATTTAACTATAAACACTTGAAACTATGTTCATTGCAGTCCTTATCCAAGACTAAGCAAGTTCATGGAATACGGTATATGCACTGAGAGCCTGGGGCATTACTTTCGTGGTGAATTTCTGAAGATGTCTAGTATTAGGCAGGAGGAGATCTGCACCTCCAGCACACATCGTTATTCCCTTTTATCTGGCAGGTTCGCGCTCTGTCACCATCCAAATCTGTCAGGGCAGCATGAAATGGACCAGAAATATATATGCCAAAGGGACAGATCTCCTGGTCCCTGCTGATGGACGTCAGGATGAGGGCTAACAGTGCTGCAGGAACTTCCCACTGTGACCTTGCAGTCACTTCATTGTTGCCAATGTAATTAATTGACTATCATGAAATAATAGTGTCACTGGAAGGAAACATTGTCACCCATGTGGAACAGAGACCAGCAAGTTACACAAATTGTATGGGAAAGCCAAGCCTGACAGATCCTTTTATAACCTTTCTCTATCAGGTCTTAGATTTTAGAACAAAAGTTACGTTTGTAACAGTTTTACTCTTTAAATGCAGATACAGCACCTTCATCAATATTTGCCCATCTATCTTTATATCATCTCTTTTAAGATATGCAAAGAAACATTTGCTTTGGGTTCCAATTCTAGCAAAAATGAAGTAAAGCAGTATTGATTGTATCTGTATGCGGGGATTTCTTTGTGGACAAGAAGGGATGCATGATGTGGGCAACATGTACAAGAAAAAGGAGATGTTTCTTGATGGAAAAAATCAGAAGTTACTATTAGAAGCAGCCAAAGAAAGCAGCTGGTGCTAATTTAAAAAGATTAAACAAACAAACATAAATAGGAAAAATAAATGGCAGACGTAAAGTGCTGACAAGTGAACCTATGTCATATCCAAGCATTATATAACTTTAAAGGTATTATTAGAAGAAAATGGAAAAAAACATAACCTGTAAAATTAGCTTGAAGATTATACTGTCATGTATCAGCAGTGCATTAATGCTGTTGGATATAGGGTTGTATTCCTGGATTAAAGGCAAATATATCTTCAGAAAAAGCACATTTTGGATACATATATATAAATAAAAAAATATGTAATGCTCTATTTATTGGTTGTAATAGAAATGAGTACAACGGCCTTGGACAAAGGCGAATAAATAAACAGATAAACTAACATAGCATTAGAGATCTTAAGAGTTTACATTATGCAGTTGACCTCATAAAAAAAAAGTCTGTATGTATGATCCCTAAGGGTTATTATGGAATAAAATAAGTGATAACTATGATCAATATAAGGACGATGGTCAATTATTCGTATCAAGACACAGATTATTTTTCTAGAGGTAGTTGAAATTCATTAGACACTCCCAGAGAGGAAGATTAGGTGGGGTGGGCTATGTTCATCAACACAGTTGTCATAAAATAGTACAGTGGGGAAATAGTACTGTTAGATGCCTAGTTAGGCAATACATGTTGTGTAAACAATGTAAAATTTGTGTTTAAATTGTGCAGGGATCCAAACTTTTAGGTGTATCATGGAATAATGCTGTTTATTTTGTCATCTCCACCATCTCCCTTGTCTTACAAATCACTATATTATGGGTAGGTATACTCATGGGCCCGGGGGCTGGCCCCACAGCCTTTGCCTGGCTGGGGAGATCAGAGGATATCCCCATTCGACCTGGCCTCACCAGTCATGCTTTATTTTGGCGATAGTTGTGGGTCCCTAATAGTGTGGGGTCCGCAATTATCAAACTATAACCTTCTCCCACTTCTTCCCCGGCAGCATGCATTCTTTCCCTGCCAGGTCTCTTCACTCAATCGGCGTGGGGCAGCGTGGGCGCTTTGTGTGGGAGTGAGAGGATGTGTCCTCTCATTCCTCACATGCAGATCGTCCCTGTGTGAGACTCCTCTCCAGGAGAAACGGCAGCCAGGCTGAGAGCCAATGGCGTTACTACCATCCACCCGCACAGTAAGGAGGGCACTTAGGGCTACCCGTTGAGCATGTGAACAGCCCATTTTTCATATTGACTGCATGGGAGGAAGTGACAGTCTGTCGCTTTCTTCCAGAGAGACTCGGGCCGCGAAGGAGAGCAGGAGAAGACGGTGTAATTTTCAGAAAATAAATTATGGTCCAGGCACTCCAGGTAAATTCAGATTGAGCAAGTTTATTGGAGCAGATGACAGCAACGTTTCGGCCCACATCAGGGCTTTTTGTCAAACTTGACCTAATTTTTTCCCAGAGGGGCCCCAACAGCGGTCAGTCAGTCCTTGGGTATACTGTGGACTCCTTATACCTATGCAATTGTGCGTCTACTTGAGAGAGCAATTTTGGCTACCGGTTTGTGAGCTCCACAACAAGTTTGTGAGTATCCAGTGGCTTACCTAGGTCTATTTGTATTTTTAACATATACAGCTATTTTTATTCTCCTGTATTCTAAAATGCTTTAATGTTCATTGCCATTGAATGAAAAATCTAAAACCACATAAAATTGTGCCTCATATTTTAGAAGCACATTCAAGTGAAACATTAATGCCAGTTTAGAAGTTTGTTAGTAAATTTGTAATCTTTGGAATTTCTGTCAACTTTCAACCCACCTTAACTTATCCAAACATTTATGTATCTGTGAAAAGATATAAAATGTCATCAAATAGATTCCCAAATATCTCAAGGATTGCACCAAGTTGAGAATGGGAAACTGACCCAGTCTCTGCTTATTTACATTTAAACGCAACTCATCCACATACAGTCAAGCATACTGCAAAATTAATTTAATTAAATAGGTCTGCAGTTCCCATAATGGGAACACAGAGTACCCAGGCAGAGGAGTAATTATTAATATCTGTCTCCAAACTGCTAAAGGCAACTTTAATGGCCATATGAAAAATTGCAATTAAAGGGTAATTGGCAACTTCAGTTTTAAAAAGCAAACCTCAATCAAAGCCTAATGGTTTAATGTGACAGATCCAAAACATAACAGTCTTGTATTTACAAGGACAGTATTTGGGATCCTTGTCCCACCATCACAGGTGTTATCAATGTCCAGCTTCTGGGGAAAAATGAATGAAAATGCATAGCGAGGTCATACTGACATGGCAGCCCACACACTATAGTAGCAGTCTGTGTATGGACAGCCCTGTGGGGGCGCCATGCTGGGAAATCTGTCATACCTGCTTTCAGTGGCTCAAATTGTGTCAGCCGCAATTGCCCTTTAAGGATCTAAAGAGAGAATTTAAAGTGAATTTCAAATTTAAACTGGAAAAAAAATGTTAAAATCACAGTCCGCTACGCTTTCAGTTTGGCGTAAATTTGAAATCCACTTTGAATCCCTTCCTTGTTAAATAACCCTGAAAGTGTACCGACATACACTATTATAAATGTGTTTAAATCAGCCAGTATGTTTTTGTAAAAAAATGGATACAGTAATGGAAAAATTGCTGCATTAGGGACAAATAAGTAAGCATTGGCTAAAGATGTGTGGGGTTAAGATTTAGATACATTCACTCTTGTTCTAGGCAGGTGATTAAAGGGACACTAAAGTCACCTGAACAACTTTAGCTTAATGATGCAGTTTTTGTGTATAGAACATGCCCCTGCAGCCTCACTGCTCAATCCTCTGCCATTTAGGAGTTAAATCCCTTTGTTTATAAACCCTAGTCACACCTCCCTGCATGTGACTTGCACAGCCTTCCATAAACACTTCCTGTAAAGAGAGCCCTATTTAGGCTTTCTTTATTGCAAGTTCTGTTTAATTAAGATTTTCTTATCCCCTGCTAAGTTAATAGCTTGCTAGACCCTGCAAGAGCCTTCTGTATGTGATTAAAGTTCAATTTAGAGATTGAGATACAATTATTTAAGGCAAATTACATCTGTTTGAAAGTGAAACCAGTTTTTTTTTTCATGCAGGCTCTGTCAATCATAGCCAGGGGAGGTGTGGCTAGGGCTGCATAAACAGAAATAAAGTGATTTAACTCCTAAATGACAGTGAATTGAGCAGTGAAATTGCAGGGGAATGATCTATACACTAAAACTGCTTTATTTAGCTAAAGTAATTTAGGTGACTATAGTGTTCTCATGCTTATTTTAAAAGTAATGATTACAGAAGAGATCACCAGAGTCTTTCATTGCCTGCAACGTTAATCGCCAGTTAAACAGCTCTGTATAAAAAAGATTGCTGTCAGAGGTGTAACAAGAAACTATAATTCCCCGGTGGAAAAACTGATGAGGATCCCCCCTCCTCCCCCCAAGTATATGTGTATGAGTGGGTTTGGAAAAGAGTGATGTGTCTGTAGCTGGCTGAGTGTAATATGTGAGATATTGTGCAGCTTGGGCTCCAATAGTATTCCTGGTGGTTCAGAGGGGGAGAAAAGGGCCTGCAACTTAATCTGGTGGAGGCCACAGTAAATACTCAGTGAATGAGTGTTGTCATGGTAATCTGGTGGCAGCACTTTGATTTATGTGATGAAACCATGGTGGAGCATTTAAAGTGGCCTGCACCAGCTGGAGGTGCAGAACAGACACACCCTAGAAATATTTGACTGTTATTTATTGCTGGGCAATATATTAAATAGCAGTGGAACACCCTTGCATTAAATGCAAGGTGGGATACCCTACTGTCCTGGGCTTCTTTCTAACAGGCATAATTCCAGAGCCCAGCTGCTAGTGCGATCATTCTAACCCTGGTAGTTCTGTCTGTGTTTGTAAAAATGAATACAGGTAGCACTATGTGATGTCCACTGTAGGTGCAGGTACAAGTCTGCTGCAGCCCAGCAATGACATCTCTGTGCGTGATGGGCAATATCTCTACACTTCCTCCAACAGTGAGAAGTGATTACATGAGAGCCCCCATGCCCAAAGAACAGAATAGATAAATAGATTAGCTAGATAGACAGACAAACAAAGAGCTGGACAGACAGATAGATCTGAGTCTAGAATCACAACTGCTTTTTGTTGTTTTTAGATTTTCCCATAAAAAATACGAAAATATGTTTCCTTTGTCTTCGTTTCTTCTCAAGACTGTTGAAAAAAAATCAAAAACACGTGCACGCTGTTTATATTAATCAAATGGTAGATAATGATGTTCCATGAAATTGACTCACGCTAATAAAACAAAAATCACTGACTTATATTTGCATTTATTTTATTAACCCCAACATTCCCTTCACTTAGCAATTCCAGTGTGGTTGTTCCCCTTTAAGACCAATGTATACAAAAACACATATATCAACTATATCTCTCCTTCCATTCCCAGTGTTTCTGTTTCCTCTCACTACATTATTAAAGCAATAACCACTTGCCAGTGACACACTGACCCAGAAAGATGCTCAAACCTCCCCATGCAGCCTGGGTGAAAATTGGCTTATAAATCATAAGTAAAACCGTATTTTTACTCTCCACAGAGCAGCCTTCTTTATCCCCTTTAACACCTTGTGTGTCTGACACGGAGATGCAAAGAAAACCAGCTCAATGTTTGCAGCCAGAGGAAAATAACCTTACTTTGAGGTCAGTTTCTATCACCTAAGCATTGTAATGCTCTGTTTTGCAAGAGGTTATTCCATCCATAAACAAAGCACCTGATTGATATCCAGATTTTCCAGACACAGTACACGCTAACTTTTTCACTCTTTCCCAGTTAAGATTGCCACTTTTTGGGACACGTATAAAGTCTTTCTTTACGCAGGCTGAAATGCAGTATATATAATTCATATGCTGCACGGAAGACATGGATTTGCATATCAAAACCGTTCCTTCTGAATTCATTTTAATGGATTTCTGCAGTTCTACATGCACATATCTCCAAATATTGGGACATATGAACTTGGAGGAGGAGAGGCAAATATTGGCATTCGAATATTGGCATACCTCCAATCATTGGGCAGTGTGAACGTGGCGTAGGAGAGGGCCTAGCACTGGTGAGTTGTGGACAGTCTGGACCGACAAGAGGTTGTCAGTCAGCAGAGTTAGCGCTGATGAAATGCTCTTGCATTTGCAGTATAATATGCTTGCACTGAGCTTTATGGCGACTTTTCTACGCGACCCCCAGACTATGGACAACAGAGAAAAAAACACTGTTTTCATACCTCTAAATTCACCAGATTTGGGGCTCGTGTTCCATCGCATCTGGGGAGAACCAATAAATCTCGTCTCCATAGTAGTTATGCCCATGAAAACGTGAAGGAACTGACAACCTTAGCAGTAAGTGTGACATTTATAAAATGAAGGCATTTCCCTGCAGTAGAAGCTTGATAGATCTGCCAGGGACACTTTATTGTATCCCTATGCTATATGGTACTTTTTACACTTTATGACAACCTGTGAGTGAAGCCCAGCTATATTTCCATAGTATTTTTAAATGGGTTGTTTGACTAGCCCCTAGTACATACTTACCCACTTTCCTGAATTGTATGAGACAGTCCTGATTTTGGCAGTGTTGCTCACCATTTTGGATGTTTTCACTAGTAACCTGTTTGTGGGGACCCTGAAGAAAGGCTCCCCTTAAAGTGCAGTGCAAATGCATAATTTAACACACTTGCTATGTGCAAAGTTTTTCTAGGGCACTTTCTCCCCTACAAGAGTGCTTCTGTGTGTGCACTTCTCTGTGTGATAGAAGTGTCATGAATAGCATTAAAGGGACACTAAAGCATTGGGAATACAAACAATGTGTTTTTTTGTTTTTTTTTAATAATCCCTGGTGGAGGATTCATTATTTTCCACCAGGGATTATTAAAAAAACAAAAAACATTTCCCTTGATATAGTGCCATAGTTGCCAACATTTGAGAAATTGGGACATTCAGTGCTCCCTGTACAGTGCTGCTCTCTGTATAATACATGGCTGTGTGTATAATATCCTGGGACAGTCAGTGCTCCCTGTATAGTGTTGCTCTCTGTATAATACATGGCTGTGTGTATAATATCCTGGGACAGTCAGTGCTCCCTGTATAGTGCTGCTCTCTGTATAATACATGGCTGTGTGTATAATATCCTGGGACAGTCAGTGCTCCCTGTATAGTGCTGCTCTCTGTAAATACAGATCTGTTTGTGTATAATATCCCAAGACAGAGAGCAGCACTATACAGGGAACACTGATTGTCCCAGGATATTATACAGACACAGACCTGTATTATACAGAGAACAGCACTATAGTATTATACAGATAGCTGAGCATATACCGTATTTATTCGAGTAAAACGCGCAAAATTTTGTACCGATTTTTAATTTAAAATTAGGGGTGCGCGTTATACTCGAATAAATATACCTCCCAGGACCGCCAGGCTCATTACAAGCCCGGCGGTCCTGGGGGGGCGGGCAGCAAGCGTTTACTCACCTCTGTGCAGCTCCTCCAGCTTCCCAGTGTAAATCTCGCGAGACCCGCGGCCAGCTCTGACGTCGTCAGAGCTGGCCGCGGGTCTCGCGAGATTTACACTGGGAAGCTGGAGGAGCTGCACGGAGGTGAGTAAACGCTTGCTGCCCGCCCCCCCCAGGACCGCCGGGCTTGTAATGAGCCCAGCGGTCGGTATTATCGGAGCACCCACTCGAATATTTATTCGAGTATAACAAGCACCCTAATTTTAGATTAAAAATCGGTATAAAATTTTATACCGATTTTTAATTGAAAATTAGGGGTGCGCGTTATACACATGTGCGCGTTATACTCGAATAAATACGGTACCCCATGTCCCAATCTCTAGACTACAAGTACCTGTCAACAGCAGCTCCCAGATGCGTGTAACAGGGCTAAAGTGTGCGGCAGCTCACACAGATGATTCAGCGGTAAAGCGCACTCGCTGGCAGAGCCAAACTGGAAAGTAGCCCTGGAAAAAAATGTATGCCATTCCTACAGGTCAATATATATATATATATATATATATATATATATATATATATATATATATATATATATATATATATATATATATAGTACAGTGAGCACACAAGCTCACTGACATGCGCAAATAGGCTCACTGACAGACAAAAAACTCTCAGACACAGGCTTACTACAGACAAACTCACTTGTATAAACACAAGGCTCACTACAAAGATGTTCAGGGACACACACATGCTCAATAAATAGAAGCTCACTGACACACACAAGCAGTACCATCTTAACAGTGTTAAGGGCCCCCGGGCAAAGCAGTGCACTGGGGCCCTTCCTACACAACAACTCACAGGAATAAAAAATTTAATTATTGATAGACTGCTGAGTACATACACACAGTACACAAATACGAACACCGAGAAACTTCTGAATACACCCACACAGACGTTGCTGAATGCACACAGACGTTGCTGAATGCACACAGGCTGATTTTTACACTTACACACAGACTGCTGAATCCAACACACACACAGCTGAGTCCATACACACACACACACAGACATACACACTGCTGAGTCCATACACACACAGACTGCTGAGTCCATATACACACAGACAGACACACAGACTGCTGAGTCCATACACACACACACACACACACACAGAGTGCTGAGTCCATACACACAGACTGCTGAGTCCTAGATACAGACACACACAGACTGCTGAGTCCATACACACACACACACACACACACACAGACTGCTGAGTCCATACACACACACACACACACACACAGACTGCTGAGTCCATACACACACACACACAGACTGCTGAGTCCATACACACAGACACACACTGCTGAGTCCATTCACACACACACAGATACACACACAGACTGCTGAGTCCCCCCACACACACACAGACTGCTGAGGTCATACACACACAGACTGCTGAGTCCATACACACACACACACACACAGACTGCTGAGTCCATATATACACACACAAACACACAGACTGCTGAGTCCATACACACACACACACACACACACACAAACACACAGACTGCTGAGTCCATACACACACACACACACAGACTGCTGAGTCCATATACACACAGACTGCCGAGTCCATACACACACAGACTGCTGAGTCCATATACACACACACACACACACAGACTGCTGAGTCCATACACACACACACAAACACAGACTGCTGAGTCCATACACACACACACAAACACAGACTGCTGAAGCCATACACACACACACACAGACTGCTGAGTCCATACACACACACACACACACACACACAGACTGCTGAGTCCATACACACAGACACACACACAGACTGCTGAGTCCATACACACACACAGACTGCTGAGTCCATACACACACACAGACACAGACACAGACTGCTGAGTCCATACACACACAGACTGCTGAGCAGAGGCTGCTCTAGACTTTATGAGGCCTTAGGCGTAACTCAAACATGAGGCCCCACTAACAAAAAAGTGTCACATATACACATTGATGCACAGTACCTGTGTATGTGCCTGAGAGTGTGTCTGACAGAGAGTATCCTTGTGTGTGAGAATGTATGTCTCTGTGAGCATGTTTGCGTTTTTGTCTGAGACTGAAGTGTGTTGTGTGTATGGCGGGTGATGGTGTGAGGGGGGTGATGGTGAGAGGGAGAGCGGGGTGATGGTGAGAGTGAGCGGGGGTGATGGTGAGAAGGAAGGGGGGTGATGTGAGAAGGAGGGGGGGTGATGTGAGAAGGAGGGGGGGTGATGTGAGAAGGAGGGGGGGTGATGTGAGAAGGAGGGGGGGTGATGTAAGAAGGAGGGGGGGTGATGTGAGAAGGAGGGGGGGTGATGTGAGAAGGAGGGGGGGTGATGTGAGAAGGAGGGGGGGTGATGTGAGAGTGGAGGGGGGTGATGTGAGAGTGGAGGAGGGGTGATGTGAGAGTGGGGGGGTTGATGTGAGAGTGAGGGGGGGTTGATGTGAGAGTGAGGGGGGGTTGATGTGAGAGTGAGGGGGGTGATGTGATGTGAGAAGGAGGGGGGTGATGTGAGAAGGAGGGGGGTTGATGCTGAGGGGGGTGAGGCTGAGGGGGGTGAGGCTGAGGGGGGTGAGGAGTGAGGCTGAGGGTGGTGAGGAGTGAGGCTGAGGGGGTGGGGGGTGATGCGGGTGGTTGGGGTGGGGGGGTGATGCTGAGGGTGGTGAGGCTGAGGGTGGTGGGGGTGGTGAGGCTGAGGGTGCTGAGGCTTAGGGTGGTGGGGGGTGCTGAAGCTGAGGGTGGTGGGGGGTGCTGAGGCTGGTGGGGTGGTGAGGCTGAGGGTGGTGAGGGGGTGAGGCTGAGGGTGGTGGGGAGGGTGGTGGGGCTGAGGGAGGGTATTGGGGAGGGTGGGGAGGCTGAGGTTATTGGGGAGGGTGGGGAGGCTGAGGGTGGTGGGGGGTGCTGAGGCTGAGGGTGGTGGGGAGGGAGGTGGGGCTGAGGGTATTGGGGAGGGTGGGGAGGCTGAGGGTGGTGGGGGGTGCTGAGGCTGAGGGTATTGGGGAGGGTGAGGAGGCTGAGGTTATTGGGGAGGGTGGGGAGGCTGAGGTTATTGGGGAGGGTGGTGGGGGTGCTGAGGCTGAGGCTGGTGTGGGGTGGTGGGGAGGCTGAGTCCATACATACAGACACACAAACTTCCTCACTAATACACACACACACCCAAGCACATTAAGCCTACCTGTCCCTGGAGCCTGTTGCTGGGGGTCAGCCATCTTCTATCCTTTCCAGCAGCAGCATGGGCTGCTGCTTAACGGCGGGGTGGGGCTTGTGTGCGGGAGGCGGGGCTTCGTTTGTGGGTGGGGCCTGTGCCTGGGAGCCTGTCAGTGCTCCCTCTGGCCACAGACAGCCCCCAGCACCGCTCCAGCTGCTCTGCCCTGAATTCCCTCGGGCTGTAACAGGCTGTTACAGCCCGAGGGAATATAATTTTAACACATGGCCAGCAGGTTGCTGGCATTTGGGGGGGCACAAGGGGGGGCACAGCATAATGTGGGGGGGGGGGGGCATGGCCCCCTCTGGCCCCCCCCTAGCGACGCCACTGCAAACATGTATGCCTAATGCAATAATGCCTCCTTGCTATTTAGATTTTTCCAACACTGAGACTCACTTGGTGCTGACACCCACTCCTCTCGTGACCTCACCCGGCAAGTGTTATTTCACTCCTCCTCGTCCAATCAAATGCTTCTCATAGACAAAAAGTGCATGCGTGGCGAGTGAAACATACGTGTCCATTGAAATGCATCTAATATGGAAGCTTTGAATTCAATGATTGCCAATGATCAACATTTGATGACATTTGATATCTTCATACAACGTGTGAGGAGATTGAACATCACATAACTAAATTAAACTAAAAGTGTGGAAGTGCTTTTAGTTGCTGTTATTTCGGTATCTACTAAACAGCAATGTTTTACCTTGCGGTGCTTAAATGCTAGGGGCACTACACCCAAACCACTTCATTACTCATTGACTTTAGCGTCCATTTAACATCATGCATCTACAGTGACTTCACCAGTAAATTATTTAACTAAAATACTCAGATACCTGTAATTCCATGTATTTTTAGTATGAATGGAGTATTTAACATCTTTTTTTGGAGGATGAGCACATTAATACCAGCCTATCTAGATAACCCAATAACCTGCGGAAATAGGAGAATCATCATCCACACTCTCTATGAAGAGGTATACCAATAGGACAGTATCCAAGGCCAAGGTGCAATTGTTCCTCAGAGGCGGACTTCATAATTAAAGCCAGAGAACTATGTACCAATTTTAAAGAAAAGGGATACCTTATTCAGTGTCCCAAAGAAGCCTATAGGAGAGCACTTTTTACAAGTCAATACCAGGGTACTCTTTATATAGAAAAGACAGGGAAGGTAAGAAAGGGGGCGGGGTGGCCCTGTATGTAAAGGATAGCATAAAATCTAGCCGAATAAAAGTTAGTGAGGTGAACATAGAGTCCGTTTGGGTTACGTTAGAATTTGGTAATCACACAGTAACTCATGTAAGGGTGATTTATAGGCCCCCAGGACAAATAGAAGAGCTAGATAATCTACTAGTTGAGGAAATAGCTAAAATGACAATGAAGGGGGAAGTTATCATCATGAGTCACTTTAATCTTCCTGATGTGAACTGGAAAACCAAAATAGCTGCTTGTGCCAGGAGCACACATATTCTAAACTCTCTACTGGGATTGTCTCTAAAACAAGTCGTTGAGTAGCCAACTCGTAAGGGAGCCATACTAGATTTTGTGTTAACAAATGGAGATTTGGTATCAGATACTACTATAGGTGAAAGTTTAGGATCCAGTGATCATCAGTCAGTGTGGTTTAATATTAGAACAGTGACTGAGTCACACCACACAAAAACCAAAAGTTTTAGACTTTAGAAAACCAGACTTTTCTAAAATTAGAATATGGGTAAAAGAGTCATTATTAGACTGGAGCAATTTAAATGGAGTCCAAGAGAAATGGGAGATTTTAAAAGTTGCACTGCTGAAGGCAACAGAAAATTGCATTAGGCTTGTTAGTAAAAGCAAAAAAATTAAAGAAACCACTGTGGTACTCCGCAGATGTGGCCAAAATAGTAAAAAAAACAAAAAGTAAGCATTTAGTAATTATTAACAAAAAAAAAAAAAAACAGAGTGAGGAAGATAGACAGATCTATAAGATTAGACAGAAAAAGGCTAAGCAAGTTATAAGAGCTTCCAAATTACACACAGAAGAGAAAATAAGGGGACACATTTTTTTTAGACACATAAATGAGAAAAGGAAAGTAAAACAAGGATTAGTTAGATTAAAAACAAAAGAAGGAAGGTATGGAGAAGAGGATAAAGGTCAGCTGACTGCCTCAATGAATATTTTTGTTCAGTATTTTCAGATGAAAATTAAGGAAAGGGGCCTCAGTTAGGAAAAAGGACAAATGAGGCATTTGTTACATGTGTGTACAGAGGAAGAGGTTATATTTCAACTGTAAAAAGTAAAGTCAAATAAGTCAATGGGACCTGATGGAATACACCCAAAGTTATTAAAAGAGCTTATTGGTGTACTAGCAGAACCATTAACAGATTTATTTAACCAATCATTGTTAACAGGAGGAGTCCCAGAAGATTGGAAGTTAGCGAATGTTGTGCCCATTCACAAGAAAGGTAGTAGGAGGAGTCAGGCAACTATAGACCAGTAAACCTTACGTCAGTAGTGGGGAAAGTAATGGAAACCATGTTAAAGGATAGGATTGTTGAACATCTAAAATCACATGGATTTCAAGATGAGACAAAATGGGTTTACTTCAGGGAGATCATGCCAAACTAATCTGAGTGATTTTTTTGATTGGGTAACTAAAATAATAGATCAGGGTGCTGTAGTAGACATTGCTTACCTAGATTTCAGTAAGGCTTTTGACACTGTTATACATAGAAGGCTTATAAAAAAACTGAAATTTTTAAGTTTGGATTCCAATATTGTTAAATGGGTAAGGCAGTGGCTGAGTGACAGGAAACAGAGGGTTGTAGTCAATGGAGTATATTTGAAGCATGGGCTTGTCACCAGTGGGGTACCTCAGGGATCTGTACTTGGACCCATTCTCTTTAATATTTTTATTAGTGATATTGCAGAAGGTCTTGATGGTAAGGTATGTCTTTTTGCTGATGATACCAAGATATGTAATAAGGTTGATGTTCCAGGAGGTATAAGCCAAATGGCAAATTATTTAGGTAAACTAGAAAAATGGTCAGAGTTGTGGCAACTGATATTTAATGTGGATAAGTGCAAGATAATGCATCCTGGATGTAAAAACCCAAGGGCAGAGTACAGGATATTTGATAGAGTCCTAACCTCAACATCTGAGGAAATGGATTTAGGGGTAATTATTTCTGATGTCTTAAAGGTAGGCAGACAATGTAATAGAGCAGCAGGAAATGCTAGCAGAATGCTTGGTTATATAGGGAGAGGTATTAGCAGTAGAAAGAGGGAAGTGATCATGCCATTGTACAGAACACTGGTGAGACCTCACTTGGATTAGTGTACGCAGTACTGGAGACCATATCTCGAGAAGGATATTGATACTTTAGAGAGAGTTCAGAGAAGGGCTACTAAGCCTGTTCATGGATTGCAGGATAAAACTTACAAGGAAAGGTTAAAGAAACTTAACATGTATAGCTTGGAGGTAAGACAAGACAGGGGGGATATGATAGAAACATTTAGAAACATAAAGGGAATCAACACAGTAAAGGAGACTATATTAAAAAAAGAAAAACTACCACTAAAACTACCAAATTATCAGGAAGTAGTATTTTACTGAGAGGGTAGTGGATGCATGGAATAGCATTCCAGCTCAAGTGGTAGAGGTTAACACTGTAAAGGAGTTTAAGCATGCGTGGGATATGCATAAGGCTATCCTAGCTATAAGATAAGGCCAGAGACTAATGAAAGTATTTAGAAAATTGGGCAGACTAGATGGGCCAAATGGAGCTTATCTGCCATCACATTCTATGTGTCTATGTTTCATTGTTACGTGAATAAACTCCTTACTTTTACACAGTATTGCTGTTATTTTGCAAGAGAAAAGTCATGATACTCTGACCGAGGAACAAAATGAACGCACAGTAGCAACAAATATGATCAGATGTATTGCCAGTTATGATGCGGGTTGGGAGGTGGTGTAGTCCTCTATGGAATGATTCTGGCACTTCCTTATACAAGTCTGCATCTTAACAAAGTACTGACTCCCTTAGAATCTATGACTGCCTGTAGTGGCTGGTACACAACCACTACCAAAAACAGAAACAAACTTACACTTGGCTGCACAGACTAATTGTCGGCACATACCAATAAGTTTATTTAAAAAAAAAGATTCCAAGATTAGAACTAGCTCTGACAACCAAAGACATTTTAAGGTGAAGTCTTTCTTCAACTGCAGGGCAGTAGGAGTGGTATATCTTCTCACCTGGAGTTGTGGCCTTCAGGACATTCAAGAATAATTTAACACGTCAATTCTGTCAATGCAATCAGGACAAGGGGACCTCAATTTGGAGACACCTACAGGCATATCATGAAGCCTTCAGTTTGCTGGTGTTGAGCATGTCAGATTGGGAAAGAGAAAGGGAGATATTGATCGTGGTTTTTAGGATGAGGGAATACACTTGGGTATACCATCTGAAGACTATCTCCCTCAGGATTGAATGCGGGATTCTCATATACCCCCTTTATTCAAGATTATTAATTCAGCCAATTTTGACCCTTTAAATCTAATGATGAATCTTATTTGTATGCCTTTTGTATTTAGTGATTAGTTAGATATTTACATTTTATATTCTCTGTTTACTTTTCTTTTTACACAACTTGTTTACCTTGGGGATGAATTTATTGTATCTTCTTTCTCTAAATATCTCTCATAATGATGCTGTTATAATTGAGGGCTCTACAATATCCTACTCAATGTATATGACCATTTTATTATAAGGATCTCTACAAATTTAGATTAAATACACAGAGTTTAGGGAAAGGAGTGGATTTTAGTATAATACCCATCTCTACTAATGGCAGTATACCTATTGTATGCTACTACTATTGTGTTCCAGTGCAACCATATATTCCCTTTGAAAATATGTTTCTTGTTCAGAATATCACACATGATCTCTTATATACGTCTTAAAGTCAGATACTAGCTTCATCCTCAATGAGAATGATATCTAGTTATCATAGTTTGACTATTTATTTGGATTTTTCATTCCTGCATGTATATACATTTGAAAAATGAAAATCCAGCGCACTCCATTATCCCCTAAACAGCAACTTCAGTGCTTACAGATTTTTTTTTTAAAACACCTAATCCAGGCAAAAAATAATGGGGTTTTAGTTACATTATATGATCATACATTGCATAAGCCTGCCACAACGTCAATGTACCCCATCTTTGGCAGGTCCTACTCTAACAACCAACTGTCTACTAAATGAGCACTTGGGGAAATCCTTCCATCTCGAGTTCTCTGCAGTACAAGGCTAAATAGGGCCCTGGTATGAGGCACCTGTGACAGGGAGGGGTGCAAAACCAAGGAGCTGGCTATACTCCCAAATAGATATATAAGAAAACAAGGGGCTGGCTGCACTCACTAACTAAATCTGTCAGCACTGAAGTTGCTGTTTAGGGGATAAGGGAGTGCGCTGGATTTTTTTTTGTTGTTATATAAAATAGCTTCCATCAGCACCCTTTTTATGCATATTCAGGTGAGTAGCAACTCCATTCGTTGTCTAGCCCTTTGACCTCTGGACCCTCACCCCCCTTAATGTCATGTGGCAGTATTTCTTTTCATCTGATTGGTACTAGGCATACCCATGAGTGTTAGAATTGTGTAGTGGGAAGCGGGCTCAGAAGGCACCTCGATTTTGGGATGGTACATATCATGAAGCCTTCAGTCATGAAGCATCTTCCCTGTCACAGCTCCCGGCTCTTTTATCGGCGTGGCTGCACATAAACAAAGCAAATGAAGAAATGTTTTATACTTACCTGGGACGCGGCAGATCACTGCCCGATCCCCTTTTGCTCCGGTCCCCAGCAAGTTCTTAGGAACGCCGGCCTCTGCGGTCCAGTTTAAATGGTAAACCTACATGCGCCCACAACAAAGATGACGCCAACGTGCGTGCGACGTCACATCATAGGCAAATTTCATAGTTGGTACTTTAAGTTTGATATGACGCGTAGAAAGCCAAACCCTGTCACCAATTTGGTACACAGGGTTGGCACCTCGCCACTTATCAGCCTGAAACTTGTAACGTGCAGTAGCTGATTTTAACGCAGCATGTACCTGAGTCCATGTATTACGTACACATACTGTCGCGGCTCCCGGCTTTTTCGTCGGCGTGGCTGCAGATAAACAGTTTTATACTTAACTATGACACAGCAGATCGCTACCCAATCCCCTCTCACTCCTTTCCCCAGCAAATGCGCTGCGGTTCCGGTTTAAATAGTAAACTTACCTGCGCCCACGTACTCCAATTAATTTTTTTGTGACAAACTGTTCTCTTCTCCTAGAAACTTGGTACTTAGTACGTTCTAGGCTTTACCTGGTGAACGAGGTTGTTTTGTCTCTTCTTCTTCCTTTTGTATCTTTCTTTTCTCTACTATAAGTAAATCTTGATATGATTGTAGAGGGTATATGGAACAGAAGTTTTTTTCACTTATAACTGAATATTTATGTCTAGATACTTATTAGGATACAGACAGAGTAGCAACTACCAGTCATAAATACATCCTTTTCAATATTATTTGTTTTCATTTATTTGCATTTTGTCTTTATTAGTTCTATTGCTTCTGCAGGGTTCTGTTTTCCTAATGTCACTAAGAGATTCGATTTACATCCCACTATATAGGAGTTATCCATATACTCAGGGGGATGGTGTAAAAGAGGTGTCCCTTTGGCAATAGCCTAGGATTAGGATCCTGCATTTTGGAAATATGAAAGTTAAATAATCAAAATTGGAGAATAACTCAAATGTATTGACTTATCTCACTTTGTACACCATAATAGTTGTCATTTAGTCTAATATATTTATGATATTTGGTAATAAGAGATCTCCCTGTGCACAATTAACTAATAAAGTATTTGAATAGAAACACTTTTATCCCAATGTCCCTTCTCTCTACTTTGGTATGACAGGTTATGACATTTATGGGGATTTGACTTTGTTACAAGGGGAACTATGTAAATACTATATATATTTATATTTACTATATATATATATATATATATATATATATATATGTTAAAAGGCCTGAACTTGTGGAGGCCTGAATTTGTGGGAGGAGTAAGTCCCCTACTTAAACTCCCAGCCCCTACTCACCTCTGACTTTCAACTGATTGTTTTGTCCCCATAGCAACCAGCACTTCCTGTCCAGCTTCCCTCCAGAATTTTTTCCTGTTTCCAGCAGTCAGACATCCTGACCAGTCCTCCGTCCGTTTGAGGCCTTCCACTCGGTTCCCGGTCAAGGTACCCGGTTTCCGGTCACGAGACCGGCACGTTCACGTAAGTTAGGCGTAGGAAATAGCGCCCCGCTATTTCCCGCCGTTCGGGCCTAAAAACGTAGGGGTAGGCTCCCTCTATCATATTCGTACAAATACACGCTTTTTTTAACCGATTTCAGTGTTCACGCCAAAACAGACGAACGCTTGGCACTTTATCACTGCTTTTACATATTCGTACGGAAACTACCGAATCTATTATTATTTATATACACAGTAATATTACGGGCATTCTCTTATTTCCGTTTGGTCACCCAGGACCAATCTATTTCGTACGATTAAAACAAACACCATGCTCTAAATCCATATTCGGCTAGTTCTTATTCAAATAGGCTACAGTATGCACTAAGTTCTATTTCACGAATTCTACTTTTCTTTACGTATATTCCCTGTTCGGTCATATTGCTACTGATACCTTTTTTGTCAGTTTGGGGATATAATTAGCTTGTTTAAAAATCTGCCTTGTGATTTTCTTTCTATGTTAACCAGTTAATTTGTTTTACTACTTTTTAAAATATCCACGTCTATCATAAACGTACGGTTTCTATACACTGTGGCAGGATGGCCAGGCTCGTCACAAACTTCAAATGCAACAGTCAGGATAAAATAGTACTGCAGTTTATTGTCACTTTTCACAATATATACAAGGTTGTGCTCTCCCACAAAATAAAACAAAAAGAAAATAAATCCTACTCCAACTTGGAGACTTACTAAACAGTATTACTAACTATCCAACTGGTCAGCTAATCTAGTTCCCAGTTTTAAACAAATGAAATACAGCACTTTTAAGCAGGTTTCACACAGTACCTTTGTCTCAGGCTTAACTGCCTCCTCTCTCCCAGCTGTTAGACTCTCTGATGTCTTCAGAGGCTAACCTTTTAAAACCCTAGTGCTGGTTAATTACATTCACCTGGTATATAACATTCAAGGGGTGACTCCCACCAATTAACCCCATCATGCTGGGAATAGAGAGCACTCTAATCTATTACTAACATAGAAAGCCTCTCTGACCTTGCCACAACACATATTTACCTATTAAACACTTCATTTTGTCACATATATTAATAAATACTGTTTATAAACACAATATCCAGCACATAAACGTCTGTACTATTCATTTTCCATATAATCACGCTGTCACATATTTTTGGCTTTACAGACTGCATCGGTTTCTCGCTTTTTCTGCGCTAAAGTTGTTTATTTCAAGGTCTTTTATTACAGGAACAGGTATTGTATTTTATCACTTTGCATTATAAAGCCATAGGCCTAAAATGTTTACATATTGGGTTTTATTACTTACCTCCACACCTGTCGTTAACTATGGAATTTTTCTTCGGTTAACCCATAGCTCCAGTATTATTCTAGGCTTCCCCCGGTTCTACACAGTTAAACCGTTTCGCATAACGTAATTTCTTTATGTCAAACCAAGGTATAGTTCACAACTCGTTTGTTACTACACCTCATATAAAACCTATCACGGTCTCAAGTTCATTACTACTTTTCCACAGGCTTACGCCCACGGTACGTGAATTCTTTACTATTATTTCTACTCAGACATACGGTCATACAGCCATCAGGCTCCGGAAAACACCAAAACCTGACCCGGTACTCAGCCATACCTTCAGGTACTTACGTCTATACCCAAATACGTCCAATCGTCACCCCAAGGCCTCATCCAGCCTTCTCACAAATATCTATTTCAGCCCAGTCACACACTTAAACCTTCCAGATCCCTCAATGCAGGATCTCACGTTGCGCCCCTAACAAACAACCTACTCCCAATTCAAATCATACGCCACCACGATACGCATAAATACGTCAACATCTGTCTTAAAGCCTCAGGACTCTTCCTCAAGGACAGCATAAGACGAGACTTACCACACTTATTACCACCAGAAGGTTCCAGATACCATTCGCAAGAAGTCAAGGTTAGTATCTACACAACATTCCAGTCCTCTCACCTTATTCTTAAATATACAATCGAACTGGCTACAGGGTCTAGGCTAATGCCTTAGCGCACCCTATCAGAAAACCCGTCCCAGCGAGGCCTTCCATCCCCCCCCACCTCAACACGGAGGTACGGCCCCACGCCCAAATCATAGTTACAAGCCTCGCATGCCCTACTACAGGGCGCTAGTCAGGGCCTCACCTGTCACGGCCACACGTTTTGATTTCTCTCTACTGTCACCGAGAGGCCAACATCCCGCCACCACGTCTGTGGCAACTACGTCATAAGCCAAATCATAGGTAGAGCCTCTCACCGCCACTTGGCATTAGCAGGGCCTCACCTATCCAAACATTCAACAGTTAAGTTTTTCGCTTTGGCATCTAGCATTACAGTCCAGTTCTTCCATATACACCACCCCACATACCCCGCCTACTTACCTTACGCCCCTTCTAATATATCTTTCACATAATCATTCCTTTTAGAATGTCCCAAGAACCTATTCCAACCAAAGAATTGACAGAAGAAACTCCATTCACGCCTACCAGACCCGGGTCTCCAGGCGAATCACTCACTCTTTCAACCCCCACGTCCTTGAGAGCATGGACTATTCCCAAAATTACGGCCGAGCTTAGGCTCAGGGGAATCCCCTTTCCGGCCACAGCTAGGAAGGCTGAACTTTATAGGCTACTTACTCACCAAGCCACCGAGCCCAGGCCAGGGACTAGCTCTCAAGGACAACCACCAAGCAACAGCACGGCCACCCAGGATACCCTGGCAGAGATCTTGGCCAATCTACAAGACCCTCAATAGCAGGCTATCTAAGGTGGAAAGCGCCATCTCCTCCCCAAGTACTACCACGGTAGTCCCAGTCGCTTTCACGGCTGTACCTACTATACCAACATGCCCTCCTATACTCCCCCCTCCAGCACCGGGCACAGCCATTACACCATTTGAGTCACCAGCACACTCCGTCCCTGACTCTATCAGGAAAGATATCCTAGACGGGAAGGATGTGTGTCTGGTGTCCTGCTCATAGCCTCACAGGATGTACTTGAGAACAAGGCATTCAATTACGGTGATATCTCTGTGGTGCTCAAGACAAGGGATCCCAGGCTTAATCATCTGGTGGATTATCTCACCACAGGGTTCACTAAAGGGTTTCTCACGGGTATTGTAGCCATTCCCCCAGGTACACTAGAATGCCCTAATCTCCAGTCAGCACGTTTAGACCCAGTCTCCATAGACACTCTCATTGCCTCTGAAATCACCAACGGTTTCATGATCGGCCCCTTCACCTCTTCACCATTCTCCTCCTGGCGCACTAACCCCATTGGTATTGCTATTCACAAATATTCAAAAAAAAAACAAAAAAAAACGTCTAATTATTGATTTATCGGCACCGCACTCCTCTTTTGTTCCAAGCATAAACGCACTCATTCCAGCAGACGAATTCTCACTTCAGTACGTAACCATCGACGACGCCATACAGTCCATCATATCATCTGGTAATCGACCCTGGCTTAGCAAAACGGACATCACAAACGCGTTTAAATTACTACCCATGCACCCCTCACTCTGGCACTTACACGGTGTTAAATGGCGAGGGAAATATTACTTCTCTACACGACTCACTTTCGGTTCTCGAAGCAGCCCCAAACTGTTCGACATTTTCGCAGAGTCACTATGCTGGCTGCTTCTGAACGTCACCAGGTGTCACTCCGTTATCCACTACCTCGACGACTTTTTACTAATAGAGCCAGGGTCACCTTCACCCACAGCAATCAGAAGCACTACTGCACTATTTTCCACACTTGGAGTCACTTTGTCCACAGCCAAAACTATAGGCCCCACAACTAAATTGACCTTTCTGGGGATAGAACTGGACTCGGTTAACCTCAGAGCTAGCCTCCCCCACGACAAACTGTCACGTTTGAGAGGGGAGATGACTTGTTCCTGCGGAATGATGTTTGCACTAGAAAATAACTTCAGTCCCTTCTCGGATCCCTGAACTTTGCGATGCGCATCATTCCGCAGGGAAGGTCTTTCATATCCAGACTCCTTTGCCTGCTGCACGGAGTTCCGGACTCTGGCACAGTTTCTTTGGACCCCCACGCCAAGGCTGACTTAGCTATGTGGGGGAAGTTTTTGAAGGACTGGAATGGAATCTCCATGTTTATTCCCCCTCTCTCCACCTCTTCACCCATCATCCACACAGACGCAGCAGCCAATACCGGTTTTGCAGCCATTTTTGGGAACCACTGGTTCAGGGGCCATTGGCCCACTGATACGGATGCCTTGCCAGGATTCAGAGAGACCTCAGCACTATTTGAAATTTATCCCATTGTGGCGGCCGCACACACCTGGGGTCATCTCTGGTCTGGCAAGGCAGTCAAATGCTACTCTGATAACTCGGCAGCTTGCGAAATCGTGAACAAAGGGCGATCATCTTCCCTGACCATCATGCGGCTGATTCGCAAGCTGACCTGGTTGGCAGCATCCGGCCAGTTTCACTTAGTTTGTTTTCACATTCCGGGTATTCACAACACGGCCGCTGACGCTCTTTCTCGTTCTCAATTTCAGGCATTTTCTCAGGCACTCCCAACGGCTCACCTACAACCATCCAGGACACCACGGTTCCACGATCTAATCCTGGATTAAGCACACTCTTGAACCACGCTAGAGCACTCACTCACCAAGCATTATCACCAAACACGGCTATCACTTACAATAGGGCTCTTAATATATTTAATAAATTCACAGCAGAGTTCGGTTTACAAGGTGACTTCTCTATTCAAACCATGGTGGCTTTTGCCTCTTTTTTCCACCTACACCTTAAACTATCTCACAACACCATTAAACTATATCTCACGGGGGTCCAGCACCACAGCCTCACCTTTTTTTCCTAACAACACACCTTTCCTGTCTTCATACCCCGTCAAAAAGGTTTTGAAAGGAATATCAAAGGTTTCACCTCCACTCTCTACCATTAGATTACCTATAGATGGGCCTATCTTCAGGTCACTTAGCAATCTCCTTGACACAGCCCCATTCGACATCGGCACAAATACGGTGATCAAATCTGCTTTATATCTCGCTTTCTACGGTTTTCTCAGACCTAGAGAGTTCACCGTAATTTGTCAAGGAGATACGAAGCTAAGACTTAAAATATCACACCTCACTAAAATAGAGGATCACTACCAACTTTCGATCCCTACAACTAAAACCAACCGGTCACTACACCCTACTATAATTCCTCTCTCCCTACTGATAATGCCTGGTGTCCGGTAAAAGTACTAGACCACCTACGGTCAACTCTGCACGGTCACCTACTGGACTCTCCGCTCTTAACACTACAAGGGCACCCGTTAACCACAGCAAAATTGATGGTTCATATCAGAATTCTGTTATCTAAGCTCGGACACAACCCGATTGCATTCTCTAGGCACTCCTTCCGTATAGGAGCAGCCTCTAGCACTAACACACCGGTCCATATCATCAAGAGACTGGGGCGGTGGAAATCCTCCATATATACTGCATATATTCCACAGCCGGAGAAAGAGCTTCGCCAAGCTTTCAGCAACTTGGTTTTGTAAAAAATGCAATAAAGTGTGTATTTCTCGAATTTATCTTTTTGCCCTCTTTTATTTACAGGCCCACTCGTACGTTGGTTTCGGCACACCACAACCAACTTTGCTCACAGTTACTATCCATTACGTATTTAAATTCCGAGCACAAGTTAAAAGGCCTGAACTTGTGGAGGCCTGAATTTGTGGGAGGAGTAAGTCCCCTACTTAAACTCCCAGCCCCTACTCACCTCTGACTTTCAGCTGATTGTTCCCACCCACCTACACCCTGTTATAATTACATTCTCCTTGGTGGGCCCTCTTTTATTTACAGGCCCACTCGTACGTTGGTTTCGGCACACCACAACCAACTTTGCTCACAGTTACTATCCATTACGTATTTAAATTCCGAGCACAAATATATATATATGATAGATATATATATGATAGATATATATATATATATGATAGATATATATATATATATGATAGATATATATATGATAGATATATATATATATATATATATATATATGATATATATATATATATATATATAATATATATGATATATAATATATATATGATATATAATATATATAATATATAATATATATGATATATATGATATATATATATGATATATATGATATATATGATATATATATATGATATATATGATATATATATCTATCATATATATATCTATCATATATGATATATATGATATATATATATATATCATATATATCTATCATATATATATCTATCATATATATATCTATCATATATATATATCATATATCATATATATATATCATATATCATATATATATATCATATATCATATATATATATATATATCATATATCATATATATATATATCATATATCATATATATATATATATATATCATATATCATATATATATATATATATATATATCATATATATATATCATATATATATATATATCATATATATATCATATATATATATATCATATATATATATATATATATCATCTATCAATAGCTCTTCTGACCTTGTTGATGCAAGGCTGGAATTGCTATATAGATATGCTGTTTAATTACAACCTGTCCACTTTCATCCTATGTTGGTAGCCCTGTCCCCTTTGTGTGATACTGATCCATTTTTGGAATAAGAGTAAGATATACTTTAAATAAAACCTGGCTTTATTTCCTGGGATAAGAATACATTTGTCATAACAATCCCATTTGAAGAGGTCAATTGGTTACTCTGTTTCATTATCATTTATGTTATCGCAACTAGTACGAGTTCATAAATGGGGAAAGAGAATGAACAGGAAATGTATATGAATGGCCTCACTATGCCTAACTCAGCCAGTGGCTATGGAAACCTCAAGTACTCTAGAAAATATAAAAGACTCAAAGATCAGAGGGAAAATCTACAGGAACCATGAATATACTCAAGCTCTTGCTTTTTGTGATTAAAACTTCAAAGAGAATCCATATCTTCTGAAATTGGCAGATAAGAAATTGGGACAGTGGGGGCATGACCAAAAAAAAAACACCTGTGTCAGCAGTCAGTATCCCAACTCACATAAGTCAGACTCCATTTTGATATTTGACTTCAGTGCACTACAATTCACTCTTCTCTAAATAACCTCCAAAAGGTTTTTAGATATTATATTATAATGTACAGGTATCCGATACCTTTCAAAGCTCTATTGGGCCATAGGTAAAGAAAATATCTTAATCTGTTCATAGTTCTCCATATTGCATATACAGTGCATTGTTATAGCCTTATGCTAAATTTGTTTAAATAATATTTTTCACATCAATGTACACTCAATACCCCATAATGACGAAGCAAAAACAGATTTTGACACAACTGCAAATATATTAATCTAAAATCTGACATAAGTATTCAAAGGAAATGAAACGCTCAAGGGAAAAGAAAAAGAATGTTAAATATTTAATAAGTTTGCTGACTCTGATATGTTTGTTAACAAATGGCCTGTCCATGGCCTTACTCATTTTAAGCCGTCTGTTTCTGTGGTGGCTTAGCCAATAGAGACTGTTATATTCCTATGTTCAGTCATCATAACTATTTTATAAAATAAAATAATAAAACTATTATTAATGAATTATATGATTACTATGTGAAAATAAAAGAATGTATATTCTTATAAAATAAAATTTCCATAAGATAAATTCCACTTACGTGAACAAGAGGCTGCGAGGGCCCTGTTCCACCCTTGTCTCTGCACACAAACTCAGTGTATCCACTAGTTCTCCTCATTCTGGAACAGTCTAGCACTGGTGTAGGCAGGGGCGGACTGAGAGCCTTTGGGGCCCCCGGGCAAAATTAGATCCCAGGCCCTTTGAATGTACAAATATATGTGCATTAAATAAATGTTAAAGGATCACTATAGTGTCAGGAAAACCGCTTTGTTTTCCTGACACTATAGTGCCCTAAGGGTGCTCCCACCCTCAGGGTCCCCCTCCCGTTGCGCTGAAGGGGTTAAAACCCCTTCAGCAGCTTACCTTTATCCAGCACCGGGCCCCCTCGGCGCTGGTGACCTCTCCTCCCCCACCGACGTCAGCTCACGAGTGGAGCGAAATGCGCATGCGCATCAAGCGCGCTTTCAAACAGTCCATAGGAAAGCATTTCTCAATGCTTTCCTATAGACGTTCTGCACGTCAGGATGACACCCACTAGAGGTATGATTAACCCTGCTAAGTAAACATAGCAGTTTCTCTGAAGGGTTAAAACCTGAGGGACCTGGCACCCAGACCACTTCATTGAGCTGAAGTGGTCTGGGTGACTATAGTGTCCCTTTAAATACAACTCTCATATAATACAGCATTCCTTTGGATGTGTATATTGTGAAGACCTGTGTATTAATGCATGTTTGTATTTGAGTCCGTGTGAATGCACTTGTGCATGTCTGGATGACTACATGTGCTTTTTTGTATATAGTGTCAGTGTGAATGCATATGTGACAGGTGACAGAGTGTGTGAGGGAGAGGGTGACAGGTGGCAGAGTGAGGGGGTACCTGGAGGCAGAGTCAGGGAGGAAAGGGGTGACTAGTGACAGAGTGAGGGAGGGGGTGACTGTCCCCCTTACTCTGTCACTAGTCACCACCTCCCTCCCTCACTCTGTCACCAGTCATCCCCTCACTCACTCTGTCACTAGAGTGAGGGGGTGACTAGTAACAGAGTGAGGGGGTGACTAGTGACAGAGTGAGGGGGTGACTAGTGACAGACTGAGGGGGTGACTAGTGACAGAGTGAGTGAGGGGGTGACTAGTGACAGAGTAATGGATGGAAGGGTTGACTAGTAACAGAGGGAGGGAGAGGGTGACTGTCACTAGTCACACCCTCCCTCTGTCCCTAGTCACCCCCTCCCTCCGTCACTAGTCACCCCTCCCTCACTCTGTCACTAGTCACCCCCTCCCTCCCTCTGTCACTAGTCACCCCATGCCTCCCTCACTCTGTCACTAGTCATCTCCTCCCTCTATCACTAGTCACACCCCCCCCTCCCTCACTGTCACTAGAGTGAGGGGGTGACTAGTGACAGAGTGAGGGAGGGAGGGGGGGACACAGTGACAGAGTGAGGGATGGGGTGACTAGTGACGGAGGGAGGGGGTAACTAAGGACAGAGTGAGGGAGGGAAGGGGTGACTAGTGACAGAGAGAGGGGGTGACTAGTGACAGAGAGAGGGGGTGACACAATGACAGAGGGAGGGGGTGATAGAGGGAGGGGTGACTAATGACACAGTGACAGAGGGAGGGTGGGGGTGACACAGTGACACAGGGAGGGAGTGATTAGTGACACAGTGACAGAGGGAGGGGTTGACTAGTGACAGAGGGAGGGGTGACTAGTGGCAGTGAAGGAGGGGGTGACTAGTGGCAGTGAGGGAGGGAGGAGTGACTAGTGACAGAGGGAGGGAGGAGTCACTAGTGACAGAGGGAGGGAGGAGTCAGTAGTGACAGAGGGAGGGGTGACTAGTGACAGAAGGAGGGAGGGGTGACTAGTGACAGAAGGAGGGGGTGACTAGTGACAGAGTGAGGGAGGGAAGGGGTGACAGAGTGAGGGAGGGAAGGGGTGACAGAGTAAGGGAGGGAGCGGGTGACACAGTGACAGAGGCAGGGGATGACTAGTAAGGATGGGGTGACTAGTGACAGAGGGAGGAATGGGGTGACTAGTGACGGAGGGAGGGAGGGGTGACTAAGGACAGAGGGAGGGGGTGACACAATGACAGAGGGAGGGGGTGACACAGGGACACAGGGAGGGAGTGATTAGGGACAGTGACGTAGGGAGGGGTTGACTAGTGGCAGTGAGGGAGGGGGTGACTAGTGACAGAGTGAGGGAGGGGTGACTAGTGACAGAGTGAGGGAGGGGTGACTAGTGACAGAGTGAGGGAGGGAGAGGGTGACTGTCACTAGTCACACCCTCCCTCTGTCCCTAGTCACCCCCTCCCTCCCTCACTCTGTCACTAGTCACCCCTCCCTCACTCTGTCACTAGTCACCCCTCCCTCACTCTGTCACTAGTCACCCCCTCCCTCCCTCTGTCACTAGTCACCCCATGCCTCCCTCTGTCACTAGTCACCCCATGCCTCCCTCTGTCACTAGTCACCCCATGCCTCCCTCTGTCACTAGTCACACCCTCCCTCTGTCCCTCTGTCCCTAGTCACCCCCTCCCTCCCTCACTCTGTCACTAGTCACCCCTCCCTCACTCTGTCACTAGTCACCCCTCCCTCACTCTGTCACTAGTCACCCCCTCCCTCCCTCTGTCACTAGTCACCCCATGCCTCCCTCTGTCACTAGTCACCCCATGCCTCCCTCACTCTGTCACTAGTCACCCCATGCCTCCCTAACAGAGTAAGGGAGGGAGGGGGTGACACAGTGACAGAGGGAGGGGTGGGGTGACTAGTGACGGAGGGAGGGAGTGACTAGTGACAGAAGGAGGGAGGGGGTGACTAGTGACAGAGGGAGGGAGGGGGTGACTAGTGACGGAGGGAGGGAGCGGGTGACTAGTGACAGAGGGAGGGAGGGGGTGACTAGTGACGGAGGGAGGGGGTGACTAAGGACAGAGTGAGGGAGGGAAGGGGTGACTAATGACAGAGAGAGGGGGTGACTAGTGACAGAGGGAGGGGTGACTAATGACAGAGGGAGGGGGGTGACACAATGACAGAGGGAGGGTGTGGGTGACACAGTGACACAGGGAGGGAGTGATTAGTGACACAGTGACGGAGGGAGTGAGTGAGTAGTGACACAGTGACGAAGGGAGTGGTGACTTGTGGCAGTGAGGGAGGGGTGACACAGTGACAGAGAGAGGGGGTGACTAGTGACAGAGGGAGGGGGTGACTAGTGACAGAGGGGGGGTGACTAGTGACAGAGGGGGGGTGACTAGTGAAAGAGGGAGGGGTGACTAGTGAAAGAGGGAGGGGTGACTAGTGAAAGAGGGAGGAGTGACAATGACAGAGGGAGGGGTGACAGTGACAGAGGGAGGGGTGACAGTGACAGAGGGAGGGGTGACTGTGACAAAGGGGGGGTGACAGTGACGAGGGAGGGGGTGACTAGTGACAGAGGGAGGGGGTGACTAGTGACGGGGGGGTGACTAGTGACGGGGGGGTGACCAGTGACAGAGGGGGGGTGACTAGTGACAGAGGGAGGGTGACCAGTGAAAGAGGGGTGGTGACTAGTGACAGAGGGAGGGGGTGACTAGTGACAGAGGGAGGGGGTGACTAGTGACAGAGGGAGGGTGACCAGTGACAGAGGGAGGGGTGACAGTGACAGAGAGGGGGTGACTAGTGACAGAGGGAGGGGTGACTAGTGACAGAGGGAGGGTGACCAGTGAAAGAGGGGTGGTGACTAGTGACAGAGGGAGGGGGTGACTAGTGACAGAGGGAGGGTGACCAGTGACAGAGGGAGGGGTGACAGTGACAGAGAGGGGGTGACCAGTGACAGAGGGAGGGGTGACAGTGACAGAGGGAGGGGTGACAGTGAAAGAGGGAGGGGTGACAGTGAAAGAGGGAGGGGTGACAGTGAAAGAGGGGGGGTGACAGTGACAGGGGGGTGACAGTGACAGAGGGAGGGGGTGACTAGTGACAGAGGGAGGGGGTGACTAGTACCAGAGGGAGGGGTGACAGTGACAGGGGGGGTGACTAGTGACAGAGGGAGGATGACCAGTCACAGAGGGGGGGTGACCAGTGACAGAGGGAGGGGGTGACCAGTGACAGAGGGAGGGGGTGACCAGTGACAGAGGGAGGGGGTGACTAGTGACAGAGGGGGGGGGTGACTAGTGACAGAGGGGGGTGACTAGTGACAGAGGGGGGGTGACTAGTGACAGGGGGGTGACAGTGACAGAGGGGGGGTGTCAGTGACAGGGGGGTGACTCGTGACAGAGAAAGGGGGTGACTAGTGACAGAGGGAGGGCTGACAGTGACAGAGGGAGGGCTGACAGTGACAGAGGGAGGGCTGACAGTGACAGAGGGAGGGTGACCAGTGACAGAGGGGGGGTAACTAGTAACAGAGGGAGGGAGTGACCAGTGACAGAGGGGGGGTGACCAGTGACAGAGGGGGGGTGACCAGTGACAGAGGGGGGGTGACCAGTGACAGAGGGGGGGTGACCAGTGACAGAGGGGGGGTGACCAGTGACAGAGGGGGGGTGACTAGTGACAGAGGGGGTGTGACTAGTGACAGGGGGTGACAGTGACAGGGGGGGTGACAGTGACAGGGGGGGTGACAGTGACAGGGGGGTGACAGTGACGGGGGATGACAGTGACGGGGGGTGACTAGTGACAGAGGGAGGGGTGACAGTGACGGGGTGACTAGTGACAGAGGGAGGGTGACCAGTGACAGAGGGGGGGGGGACTAGTAACAGAGGGAGGGGGTGACCAGTGACAGAGGGAGGGGGTGACCAGTGACAGAGGGAGGGGGTGACCAGTGACAGAGGGGGTGTGACTAGTGACAGAGGGGGTGTGACTAGTGACAGAGGGGGGGTGACTAGTGACAGGGGGTGACTAGTGACAGGGGGGTGACAGTGACAGGGGGGTGACAGTGACGGGAGGGTGACAGTGACGGGGGGGTGACAGTGACGGGGGGTTGACAGTGACGGGGGGTGACTAGTGACAGAGGGGGGGTGACAGTGACAAAGGGGGGGGTGACAGTGACAAAGGGGGGGGTGACAGTGACAACGGGGGGGGTGACAGTGACAACGGGGGGGTGACAGTGACAAAGGGGGGGGTGAGAGTGACAAAGGGGGGGTGACAGTGACAGAGGGAGGGGGTGACTAGTGACGGGGGGTGACAGAGGGGGGGGGTGACTAGTGACAGAGGGGGGTGACAGTGACAGGGGGGGTGACAGTGACAGGGGGGGTGACAGTGACAGAGGGGGGTGACAGTAACAGAGGGGGGGTGACTAGTGACAGGGGGGTGACAGTGACAGAGGGGGGGTGACCAGTGACAGAGGGAGGGGGTGACCCAGTGACAGAGGGAGGGGGTGACCAGTGACAGAGGGAGGGGGTGACTAGTGACAGAGGGGGGGTGACTAGTGATAGAGGGGGGTGACAGTGACAGAGGGGGGGTGACAGTGACAGAGGGGGGGTGACAGAGGGGGGGTGACAGAGGGGGGGTGACTAGTGACAGAGGGGGGGTGACTAGTGACAGAGGGGGGTGACAGTGACAGAGGGGGGGTGACTAGTGACAGAGGGGGGTGACAGTGACAGAGGGGGAGTGACTAGTGACAGAGGGAGGGGTGACAGTGACAGAGGGGGAGTGACTAGTGACAGAGGGAGGGGTGACAGTGACAGGGGGTGACAGGGACAGAGGGGGGGTGACAGTGACAGGGGGGGTGACTAGTGACAGAGGGAAGGGGTGACAGTGACAGAGGGGGGGTGACTAGTGACAGGGGGGGGAGGGGGGTGATTAGTGCCTACCTTTCTCTTGCTCCCTCTTCTCTCCCAGGCTGCTGCTCCTTCCCCTGGTGGCTGTGATCGGGCTCTGTGTGAGAGGAGAGTACAGGAAGTGATGTCACTTCCTGGCCCCACCTCTCCCCATCACACAGAGCCGCGTGGGACAGGAAGGAGGAGACCTGGCAGAGAGGAGGTGAAGCTGCCAGGTCTCGGGTGAGGGTGAGAGGAGGGTGATTTACAGTGCGGTAGGTTGCTGGGGCCCTACGCTGCATCAGGGGCCCCAGCAACCTAATAAAGGAAAATACTTTTTTTATTTTTTTTCCGTTCCAGTTGGAGAGATCTGATCTCTCCAGCTGGAGCATGGCTGTGCTGCCGGGCCCCTGGCTGCCTCGGGCCCTCGGTCCATGACCGATATGCCCGAGTGGTCAGTCCGCCCCTGGGTGTAGGCAACCTATGGCACATGTGCCATGCATTGCACTCGAGGTGTCTTTGCACGGCACTCAAGGCTGCCAGAGCTAAACCGGGTCTGACCTCTCAGGAGTCCCAGTGAAACTTCAGATATCTGCTAATACGAAAAAAGGTGGTGAAGGATAACCCTCAATTTTTGCATTGCAGCACGTAGAGGAAGTGATGAAAGATCACTTTATTCCAGCACTTGTAAATGGGAATCTGCACTGGAGTAGAGCAGCCCGGAGCTGCTGTTGCAGCTCCTATCCTTGACGTGTACCTGGCCAGCCTGATCCCCACTGGAACACAGGGAAGCCACCCACACTGCTAGATATACACAGAAATGCAGAATAAACCTCCTCTCACACAAATAATATGAACAGCCAATACACAAAGATGTACACAATCCACACAAACCTAACACCACTAACAATCCACATGCATGCACACAACCCCACATGCAGCCTCTTACATACAATACCTCAAACAGCCCCACACATACACACCCCACCAAACACACAATGGACATATCCATCAACACACACAATTCCACAAGCAGCCCACATTCATAGGGACACGATACCACAAACTAACCATGAACATATACAATATAATAGCTCATATATGCACAAATACATTGATACAAAGCAACTGCAGCATAAATAACACAAGTAGAATACGGCAAGTTGGTAACATACACACCTTAATTTAAAAAAAATAGGACTGGCACACTACGGAACATCACAATCCTATTTCGACACAATGCTGCTAAAAGACTGCCTACCCCTGGTCTAGCACCTGCATATAAGTAAAGAGATACACTTTTGGCTTACCCAGTGCCGGCAGTGTTTAGTAAAGAATGGGTTAAGGCTGGTTGTCGTTAAAGAGATGAGTCCATACTCCCGTCCTCCACAGCTCCCCTGCAGTGAAATGTTTCAAATTGAGCAATCATACAATCCCCAGGCAATGCTTTTTATCTTGGCCTCTCTCACCTTTACCTACCTAAAGTGTGTTGCAGAAGCTGCAGGAGGCACAGTTACCGCTAATGGAAGAGTCTGGAACAATTTTTGTTTCACATCATCTCAAAGCAGCATGACTTGAATCGTTCAAGCACACAGACGTAGAAAGCAGGTAAAGGAAATCCTTGGAACAGACATGGGCAACCGAGCCCCTCGGTGGTTTAATTTTTCAACTCCCATAACCCTTAGCTAGATTTGTAAAAGATAATGTGAGTGGGAATCCAACACCGCTTGTGACTTGCTCTCCTATAACCATAATTTATGATTGTTTCGATTTGACTGAAAATGACAGCAGATAGAAATCACATACAATGTAACAGTATAGTAAATTCACTACAGTTACTGGACTGCCTTATTTTTGTCACTTCCGCATTGTTTGGCATAGTTTGAAGGTGATGCCCGGTGGTTTATGGAATTCATGTGCTCCCAGTGTGCCACCAATTAATTACTCATGCTAACTCCTTGGTAAATCTGACATAAGCATTAACTTCAGGACAGAGGACTAAGCCCTTACGTATCATGCCAGTCCTGTTATGTCATGTTTTCTGTCATGAAGAGGTTAATGAATACATTTTAAATGGGAACATGTGAATTACACATGCTGCTAGGCAGCACCTTCAAACTTGTCCTCAACATATTGCTGATAGTTAAAGAGCCACTCCAAGCACCATAACTGTTGCAGCCCACTCTAGTAGTTATTGATGGCTGCGACCCCTGCGACCGCGGTATGTACACCAGTGCATGCAGATGCACACACACTTAAAGGACCACTACAGACACCCAGATCACTTCAGCTCAATGAAGTGGTCTGGGTGTCAGGTCCCTCTAGTTTTAACCCTGCAGCTGAAAGCATAGCAGTTTCAGAGAAACTGCTATGTTTCACTGAGGGTTAATCCAGCCTCTAGTGGCTGTCTCACTGACAGCCGCTAGAGGAGCTTCCGCGATTCTAAGACACTGGACGTCCATAGAAAAGCATTGAGTAATCCCTGCGCCAAGGGAGTCCGGCGCTGGAGAAAGGTAAGTGCTGAAGACACACACACACACACACTCTCACGAACAGACGCATACACACTAGCTAACAGACACACACATTTACTGACAGAGACACACTCAGCGACAGACAGACATACATACACACACACTCACTTACAAAACATACACTCTCACTGACAAACATCAAACAGACTCACTAACACAAACACACTCAGTAACAGACACACACAGTAACACACTCACTGACACTCACTAGCAGACACACACTCAACAGACACACTCACTAACACTCACAGTAACACTAACACTCACAGTAACACGAACACACACAGTAACACTAACACACACACTAACACTCACAGTAACACACACACTAACACTCACAGTAACACTAACACACACACTAACACTCACAGTAACACACACACTAACACTCACACACACACTAACACTCACAGTAACACTAACACACACACACACACACACACTAACACATTTTTTTTATTTAATCCCCCCAGCCTCCTTACCTTTTGGAGTGCTGAGGGGATTCCCTGGGGTCCAGTGGTGCTGCTGGGCTCCTGGGGGGGCCGGTCACCCGGCGAGCTGGCTGGTCCTGCGGGCGCGCGAGGGAGCACTCTCCCCTGAGTGCTTCCTCTTCAGCTCCCTTGCGCGCCGCGTAATGATACCGGCACCGGAAGATGATGTCATCTTCCGGCTCCGGTATCATTGCGGTGCGCGAGGGAGCTGAAGAGGAAGCACTCAGGGGAGAGTGCTCTCGCGCGCGCCCGCAAGACCAGCCAGCCGGGTGTAAGCAGGGCCAGCCTCGGGGGGCCCGGAGGTGGCCGGCTCCTGGGCCCCCCAGGAGAAGAGGCTGGCCCAGTGACATACATACCGGGTCGCAGGGGCGGCCGGGCCCCCTGGTGGGCCGGGCCCGGTCGCAGCCGCGACCCCTGCGACCCTGGTATGTATGCCACTGGTTGAGGTGGTCGTGCAAATCTAATGCCACATAGGAGTCGACATACCAGAAGATGTTTACCGCTGGGGAACCCTCTATTCCATAATGGCCATTGGAGATCACGAATTTATAGACATTAATAGTGCTATAGGCATTACCTTGGTCGTATAGGCCTGTAAGAAAATGCAAGATATACATCGGGCCCCTGAGCGTTTGCAGTTATAGGAAGGCATCGCGGCTCAGTTGCCAATAGCTGGTGTCTCGCAGATGTCTACAATTCCAGTCCGCTGTTGTATTGGACAGACCTGGAATGTATTCTGCTTGTACTGAAATATTGCGATCCAGGCAATATTGCCTGAAGTCAGTCAGTATCTTGGATCTCGTGCCACCCAGATGGTTGATGTAGCGGACTGCCAATACATTGTCCATTCGCAGAATGAAGCAATTGATCGTGAGACCTAGGAGGCTCTTTAGGGCGAGCAATCCTGCCATGAGTTCCAGGCTGTTGATGTGAAGCTCTTTTTCCGATAGGGACCATCTTCCTCCTGTGGAGATAGGACCACAACGTGCTCCCTAACTGCGCATGTTCGCATTGGATTGTATGATAAAATCTGCGGTAGTCCTGAAGATCGCTCTGCTGTTCCACACTTCCATATGTTGCAGCCACCAGGTGAGTTCCTCCTTGGCTGTGTAGTCGAGTGGAACGGAGTCGGAGTAGGAGTGATCCAAGCGTAAGTGTGCGGCCTTTGGTCTTTGAAGACCCTGTAATGGAGAGGCCACAGGAAAATCATCTGGATGGAGGCTGAGAGGAGACCAGTTAACATTGGGTGAGCCAAGGTCCTGCGGATTTCCTTCTTGATGAGTTTGACCTTTTGCTGGCAGTAGGCTGAGGATCCCGTGTACTGCATCTATGTTGAATCCCAAGGATTCCATGGACTAGGAAGAGGTTAATACTGACTTTTCCCAGTTTATCAAGAATCCTAAGTTTTGCAGGAAGGACAATGCCCAAGATAGATGTTGACGGAGCTGGTGAGCATCGTGCGCCATGATCAGCATATCATCTGAGTATATGATCATACGGACACCTCTGCTGTGCAGGAGAGCGACCACGGGCTTCAGCAGCTTGGTGAAGCACCATGGAGCCAACGACAGCCCAAAGGGAAGACACCGGAATCTCCATGTTATCTTGTCCCATTACAATTGAAGGAGGTGTTGACACTCCTCGGCATTTGGGATAGTGAGATAGGCATCCTGTAGGTCAAGTTTGACCATCCAATGCCCCAACCTGAGGAGGTATTGAAGGCAGTGGATTCCCTCCATTTTGAAGTGGTGGTACCGAACAAATGCGTTGAGGGGGCGCAGGTTGATTACCGGCTTCACTACATCGCCCTTTTTTGGGCACCAAAAAGAGGTGACTCAGAAACCCGGGAGAGCAAGATCAAGCCTTTCCCTTGTAGTACGTGGATTTCTTCCACTACTAGGTCCCTGTCCTTTTGGGAAAACACAATCTGGTGCGGCACTGAGGTTTGGACTGGGGGTTGCAGCAAACTCTACACGATAATCCAGAATGGTATTGAGGGCCCAAACATCCGATGTTAGCCTGTGCCAGGCTTCGACAAAATGAACATATGACATACAAAAGGGGGGAAATGGTAGAGCACTTACCATAAGGCATTCGGCCATACTTTGTACCCCTGGTCCCTTGGGACTGTCATGATCTGCCTCTGACTGGGAAGAAAGGCAAAGGGGCCTTAGTCTCCGTATGTTGGAACCTAGGCGTGGAAGAGCCTCGGTAGCCGCCCCAGTAGGAACTCCGGGAGGTACAGCCAGCCAGACAGCATCTCTCTTCATGTTTGTTTGTGCCTTGTCTAGTGCTGTAAATGTACGAACATAGGTACCTAATTCTTTCACAAAATTGTCTCCGAATAGGAGGCCTTATGCCTGTGGTCCAGGCTCAAATATTAGCATATTAACAAGCTTAGGGTCTATCTTTATGAGGATAGCTTTACGCCTCTCAGTGGCCAACACGGTGTTAGCTTTGCCAATTAAGCAAAGAGTGTTGGACCCAACCCCTAATGGCCAAGAGATGAACTGGTGCACCATCGCTTAAGACTGCTTCGATCATGTCGAAGATTTTGGCACTAGGGCCTAATGCGTCAAGCACCTTGTCCTGGCAATGATGTAATGAGTAGTCAAGCCCATTTTTGGCTTTCCAGTCTGATTTCCCAGGAATTGGGCGACTTTAGGGTCTACTTCCGGAATGGCACAGGCCATATCGGGGACCATAGGGCGCGGGCACTCTGCCCTAAGTTTATTCCTCGTGGCCTTATCCAGGGGTTTTCTAATTTTAGCCACGATATACTGGGCCACATGATCGGTCGGGTACCATTCGGTCGACCTAGGGTTCTGTAAGGCATCGGGATCAAACAGGGTTCCTCCTGTGGGTCGAGAAGCATCCACAATCTCTTTAGCACAAATGGCCTTTTTTATAGCCAAACTGCGGTCTGGAGATGAATTCTCAGAGTCAATAGAGCCGATTTCATCGGACTTGTTCGAAACCTCCTCAGAATTTGAACCAGAGTCAGAAGAATCTGTAGGGCTTTTTGCCCTCATCCATGTTCGCACCGTTTTTGCCCAGCGGATGGCTCTTTTACGTGGGGGCCTTAGTAGTAACAGGACGCAACCTGTCTGTCAGTTCAGTTTTGGAGGTATGCTCGTCCACATTGTTGGTCTTCTTCGTAGCCTTACTGCCGCTAGGGACCACCGGCTTATCCTCAGAGGCCTTGGGACGTGTCTGACTAGGTGCGTAACTAGACAACATAATGGTGTTGGTAATAGAGTGGGACAAGTTATCCGACATCGCTCCCATCGCAGAATAAATGGCCTGGGTGACCGATTTGGTCATCGCAGCGTCCAGGAGCGAGTGGAACTCCTCTGAGTTCACTGGCTCCTGTGAAGCTACCTCCTTCCCCTAATGGTTAGGGATGGTTGGGGCTAGCTGGTGCCTAGTGGCACTCTCAGCAATGGTAGGGACAGTACCCTTGAAATCCTTAGGGGTCTGCATAATAAGCAATAAGGGATACTACACTAACAAGGAGACTGCAGTGAAAATGAACTATTAGTCACAGAAGGGGTGTTGGGCGTGAGGCAGTGAAACCAAAACACAAAAAGCTAACAGGACAAAGCACAATACAAAACGCTGGCAGCTTACCGAGTGTTCCCTCAGAAATAGCCCCAGCACGTTAAGCAGCCAATCAGCTCACATGCCTCCCTAAACGAGCAGCGCAAGCAAGGAGAAAAACACAACAAACTCTTTGCCACACTTAATATGGCCAGCGCGATGCGCAGCCATATTGAGTGTGCACTGGTCACAGTATAGGTCGCACCGGAAAGGCCATCACTGAGACGTGCCCTGAGACTGGGAGGCCGGATTTCTGCGACCAGAAAACAAACGGGGGGGGGGGGGGGGGTTAAAGGTAATCAAGCAAAAGAAAAAACAAATACAGCAAAAAATATGACAGAGCAAATTATTGGTGATACTTAGCTGAGGCAGCAGCAAAGAAAGACAATGGCTAAGGGTCTGCTCTCATTGGCTAAGATGCGTTGATGATATGGTTAATCCTTTAGGGTACTTGTTTCAGTTTTTTCTATGAATATCTTATATCCTTTCTTTGCTGCTGAGGAATAAAGAAAGAGATAAAGCATAATATGAGCCTCTGTATCCTTTAATAAAATTACTAATTAATGTAGTTGTTCTGGTATGTATAGTGTCTCCATGCAAGCTTGTTAGTGTAAAAAACGCCTTTTCAGAAAAAAGTCAATGTTTACATTACTGCCTAGGAACACTTCTAGAGGCAGTCACTCAGGCGGCCACTAGAGGTGCTTCCTGGGTCATTACTGCACAATATGCAATACTGACGTTCAGTGTCTCCACAGTCATGAGGCGCAGATTATTCCTCCTAGAGATGCTTTGATTCAATGCATCTGTGAGGAGATGCTGATTGGTGCAGCATGGCGTTTTGTTGCATATACGCAATAGCCTCTCAATGCTTTCCTAGGGGAAATGAGTGGGGGTGAAGCCAGCCGCCGAAGAGAGATGGACCAGCACGAGAAAAAAGGTGAATAAACTGACAACAGATGGCCGGAGGCTATTGGAGCTATAGTGCCAGAAATAGATGTTTGTATTCCTAACACTGTAGTGTTCCTTTAAGATTGAAAAACTTTTTTTTTTTTGCCTTTTTCATGCGGGTTTGTCAGTTTTTCTGCTGTTTTGTTAATAAGCATGTTGAAATTTTTGTGTATACGTTTCAGCCTTGCTTTCTGGAATTCCTATAATGTTAACAGAAATAGTTCTTGAAATGAGCTCTATATACAGGGCCGGACTGGCCCACCGGGATACCGCGAAATTTCCCGGTGGGCCGTTGGCACCTGGGGCCGGGCAGACACCTGGGTTTGCTGGCGGCCGCTGGGGGTCTTGTACTGGCGGCCCCTGGGGGAGCAGGCTGTTCTGTCTCTGTTCTCCCGCCCCAGCGCGCAGATTAATGAGACCATGGCCAGAATATGACGTCAGTGCACGAGGGCGGGGGAGCAGAGACAGAACAGCCTGCTCCCCCAGCGGTCGCCAGTACAAGACCCCCGCCAGCAGACCTCCCCCCATGGCCGCCAGACTCCAGCACAAGTTCCCCAGCGGCCGCCAGCACAGACAGCCGTCTGCACTGCACGACCCCCAGGCAGGTAGTAGTATAGTGTGTTATGGTGTGTCTGTCTGTCTGTGTCATGGTGTCTGTCTGTATGGTGTGTGTCTGTCTGTCTGTATGGTGTGTGTCTGTCTGTATGGTGTGTGTGTGTGTGTCTGTCATGGTGTGTGTGTCTGTCTGTGTCATGGTGTCTGTCTGTATGGTGTGTGTGTGTCTGTCTGTCATGGTGTGTATGTCTGTCCGCCATGGTGTGTGTGTCTGTCCGTCATGGTGTGTGTGTCTGTCCGTCATGGTGTGTGTGTCTGTCCGTCATGGTGTGTGTGTCTGTGTCATGGTGTGTGTGTGTGTCTGTCTGTCATGGGGTGTGTGTCTGTCTGTCATGGGGTGTGTGTCTGTCTGTCTGTCATGGGGTGTCTGTCTGTCTGTCTGTCATGGGGTGTCTGTCTGTCCGTCATGGGGTGAGTGTCTGTCCGTCATGGGGTGTGTATCCTGGTATATGTGTGTGTCATGGTGTGTGTGTGCGTCTGTCTGTGTCATGGTGTGTGTGTGGGTCTGTCTGTGTCATGGTGTGTGTGTCATGGTATATGTGTGTGTGTCATGGTGTGTCTGTCTGTCTGTGTCATGGTGTGTGTGTGGGTCAGTCTGTGTCATGGCCTGTCATGGTGTGTGTGTGTGTGTGTGTCATGGTATATGTGTGTTTCTGTGTCTGTCATGGTGTATATGTGTGTTTAAAAATAGTGTTTTTGCTCACCTTTTTTTGCCCCACGCAGCGTGCTGGTCTCCCCTCGACTGGCCCTGCCTCTATGGCTAAGATCATCAAGCTTGATGATCTCAGCCAATCCAATGCTTTGCCATAGGATTGGCTGCAAAACGCTACACCAATCAGCATCTCCTCATAGAGATGCATTGAATCAATGTATCTCTATGGGGAACGTTATTATTATTTATTATTATTATTGCCATTTATATAGCGCCAACAGATTCCGTAGTGCTTTACAATATTATGAGAGGGGATTTAACTATAAATAGGACAATTACAAATAAACTTACAGGAACAATAGGTTGAAGAGGACCCTGCTCAATCGAGCTTACATTCTATAGGAGGTGGGGTGTAAAACACATTAGGACAGGAATTTGCAATCAAATACGGTGGGCTGCCCTTTAGGAGAGGGCAAGAGACAGGTATGTGAGGTAGGGGTTAGTCTTGGAAGCCATAAGCTTTCCTAAAGAGATGGGTTTTAAGGCACTTCTTAAAAGATGCAAGACTAGGGGAGAGTCTGATAGCGGTAGGCAGGCTATTCCATAGGAAGGGTGCCGCCCGCGAGAAGACCTGCAAGCGCGAGCTGGCCGTACGAGTGCGGACAACGGACAGGAGGTGGTCACGGGCAGAGCAGAGAGACCTCCAGAGTGTGGAGGCCCTGAATGTAGGTGCACTGACACAGGAAGCACGTCTAGTGACCGTCTAAGTGACTGTCCCTAGCGGTGTCACTTTGAAGCAATGTAAACACTGCCTTTTCTCGGAAAAGTTAGTGTTTACGTTGAAAAGCCTGTAGAGACATGCTATAGACACCAGTACCACTACATTAAGCTGTGTGTGTGTGCGTCTGCTAGTGAGTGAGCTTGCTTGCATGTGTGTGCCTGCTAGTGAGTGAGCTTGTGTTATTATGTCAATGAGCTGATGTATATCAGTGAGATTGTTTGTCTATGAGGTTGTGTATCAATGAGCTTGTGTGTGTCAGTGAGATTGTCTGTGTCTGCATGTGAGTATGCTTACTGTATAATTAAACGTTTTACTCTGAAAGGACCAATATTTTATATTAGAAAAAGCAACATATATTTGATATATAAATATTACTCAATCATCTGTCATCTGGGGTGGCAAGACATAGCCTTACATATTACATGCGACAATATATGGCGCAATGACTTATGGGGCTGGCATACATTTTTTTTCCAGGGCTGCTTTGTATCCCCAGTCCGGCCCTGTCTATATAAGTAAAACATAACCTTGTTCATGCTGGCCACAGAGAATCATCAGAAAGTTGAAATAACTATTTCAGTTTAACTGCGCAGTGGAAAGCTACACAGACTCTGACTGGCTGCTGACATCACATGTTCTCTGCAGCCTTGGTGGTTTTTTCCATTAGCTGTCACTGAGGTTTGAAAATTATAATGCAATTCCAAGATGGCCACCCACATTAATAGATATTTAAATGTCAATATCAGCGAAACTCCCTACAGCATGGCTATATAAAAAAAAAATATTAAGCTATTACCATTACTGTCTTAAACCTAAATATCAAAATAAAATGTTATTAAAGCATCACCCGCTGCGCAGTGCGGTTTTTAATGCATGGTGTCATGTCACCCATAATGCATTGTGGCATGGTGTCATGTCACCCATCATTCAGTACAGTTCTTAATGCATAGTACGAGGTCACTCACTATGAAATTTTTGTTTTTTTTTACCTAACTCAACAATCAATCTTTGTCCCTGGTTCTGGAAAACTATTTCTCCATCAATCAGTACTTGAAGATGGAAACTTTGCTTTATGATTACATTTTCACCCATCATCTCTCAAAGGAACAATTCAAAAGGAAATATATATATACATGTGTTTTTAATGTTAGAATGTTCCTTAGTAGGTTTAGATTCACGCCATTAAAAGACTGCTTTTTTTGTTTGTTTTTTTAAATCATAAATTTACCTGATTGTGTCATGCAATGTTACTAGAGAACTCCAAACTAATCCGGGACCAGCATTAAAAACAATCAGAGGTTGTTGAGTTGTTTTTTTTTTTCATTAAAATTCTAGTTACTGACTTTACAAACAAGCCAATGTACAGCGATTGTTTCAAATGATAAAAGAAAATGAAGAACTTGCTTGGGAGAGTTGGCAGTCTAAAGGTTAAGGGAAATCAGGAAGAGTGGTGATGCCAAGCCGGCAGAGAAATGATGTACATCTGCAGGGTGATTATATAGTGCTTTGAATTTACAGCAATTTATATTCAGAAACATTATAAACTAGATATGCAGATTGAGACAGTCTACAGAGGCAACTCTTCCAGGTAGATTAGATTTTATTTTATTTTATGTCTGGAAAAAAGCTTTAGCACACATTTCTTCCTTAATAAATATATGCCGCATGCAGTAAAAGCTAGTGTTTGGAGGTTTCTATTCGCTGCTAAATAATAACGGTATCAGCGGAGGCAAGGCAAACTATCCACTAATAAGGATTCTATATGACCATATATTATAATATGTGTACAGTGGGAGTATAAGGAGCCTAAGGAACTTAAGATAGTGCTTAGAAAGTTATACTATTTTTCTGATATCAACATCATCTGTATTTTTGCTTAGTTTTTCTATTTTGTGAATCACCTTTCAGATACATTTATCATAGTGTACATCTTGTGCCGATATTCCAAGCATTTACAGGATACATTTCAAATCAAAGCACCTTCTACAGTTATCATTTAGAGAGCTCATACACTAGATGACTAGAACATAACCATGAAACCCTGGCAACTGTGGACAATAGTTACAGTCCAACTCCACTAGAGGCTGTGCTAAACATGATGGGATTCATTGCCTACAGGAATTTGAGTGACAAATATTGATGTAAATTTAATATTTTGGGGTAAGCTTTTCGAATGTTATATTATTTTTGGATAACCGTTTAAAATTACTTCATATTTTCAAAAAGATTTTAATATATTATAAATATATATTTTTTTTGGGGGGGGGGTTCAATAATTTAACCCCTTAAGGACACATGACATGTGTGACATGTCATGATTCCCTTTTATTCCAGAAGTTTGGTCCTTAAGGGGTTAAAAAGCTTATCCAAAAGTATTAAATTTAAGCCATTGTTTGAGGTTGTGCATTGTTATAAACGTCGATGTCTGTGTAAGGAACTTAATATGGCAGTATATTGTCATGGTCAGCGTTGACTGTAGCCAGCATTGCAATCTGGCAAACGTTTATTGAAAGGGACACTATAGGCACCGGTGCCTTCGTTACTCCAGATGTTGTGGATGTTATATTCCCTGATGATCTGCCAGCGTTTTGGCTGTAAGAGCATTTAGGGAGAGTGCCAAATGTTCCTCTCTGATTATTGTAGTGGTTCTGGGGTAAAGAGACAGCCTCTACGGGCTCAGCAGTATAAACACTATATTTTTGACAAAATGCAGGGTTTACATTGCTGCCTAATGCCACCTCTACTAGTTGTCACTCTGTCACCCAGTAGAGGAACTTCCTAGACATTGTCCTGCACAGATTTCAAATGTACATGGGGTATAGCTTGAAAACCCAACTTGAAGTTCCTCAGTAACTCAGCCCTCCCCCTGACTCACGTCTAGGACTCCATTTTCTTGACACTTCTTGTTTTTACTGTTGTATACGTAAAATTGCTATGTATGTGCTAGTATGATGAAATGTTAATGTGTGTTTCTACTGGGGCTCTATGTCTTTGATACATCTGTAAGTGTGGTGCTGGTCTAATTTGTGTGGCACTGAGGCTGTATGCACGTGAGCAGTGGAGCCAATGTGTGTTTGGTGGTGCTGAATGTAATACGATTGTGCTTGTGGTGCTCTGTTTGTGATGGGAGATGTAGGATTAGACACTTATCAACATTGCATGTCCGCCATTCGTTCAGAGGTGGTCATGCAAGTTTACAGACCACCCAGAAAGCTGTTAGCAATAGAACGTGGTTAGTTATCATGTGGATAATGGATGTGGTGGAACAGCTCAGATCCCAGTTGTGTCTTCATCAGCAATTCTTTTATCCATCAATAGAGTCTAACCTTTCAGATGTTAATTAAATATATTATTTTTAATGAGTATCAGTTTTAGGATATCTCATTTTTTTTTTTTTTACAAACATTGATGTGTTATTAGCTGTAACTAGATAAGATAATCATGAGGCCAAGTTTTTGACGAGTAGTAAAAACAATCTCAATCAGCCAGCTCCGTATCTTCCATTCTGCATAGTAATTAAAAAGTATTATAAATAAGAGGCACTTGAGTTAGAGTAAAATCTGTGAGTGAGTTTCTTAGGGTCTGTTCCATCACAACAGAATGGCTGAGAGACCCTGATGGGCTGACCTCCGCTCATGTGAGACGATAATTCTAGAAATAATTGTCGACACGCTATAAAAATACAGACATTTGTTTACATAATAAAAACAAGGCGTGAATTACCTTCGGCTGATGCAAGAGTTTACATGAAAAATCCTTGACTTAGATTTAGAACTATTTAGTTTGTCGTCTAGGTTTGGGCTCCCTCTAGTGTACATTCACTGTAATAACCACGGGTAATCATACACTATTACATTGTAGGCTTGTAAGTGCAAATTAAAGGGATGTTCCATGTTTGAACTGCACCCAAGTTTTGTTGTCATTGTTGTGATGTTTGTTTGTTTTTTTATTAGAATTTTAAAAATGAGTTTTGTAGATAATGCATAATATATGATAATGCATAATAATAAACGTTATGCAAAAATAAGTACCAGACCGTAAAGTTTCCATTTTGCATTGTCTGTTCTTTGTTGCTGCTTAACAATGCACAGAAGTGAAAATAGAACCAAATTAGGTGCACAGGCAAGCAGATGCACATATATTTCAATTTTACATTTTCAGTGCATGTTACAGAGCAGTTTTAGCAGCAAGCCTGAGTCTGTTTACACAAATGCATATGTATACTTCATGTCAGTAGATTTTGTAAATTATTTGAACTCTACCACTAGAATTTAGCGTATCCTGACATTATGGTTCAGGCAGAGAGAGGTGATGAGAGAGTAATATAATTGTAACAAAAATAAAAAGAAATACTAGGGAGCCGATACTGAGAAAACCTCCTAAAGTGGGGGGTAACCCCAAGGGGATAAATAGGAGGATTACTGAGTATCAAAAAAATGAATGCAACAAATAATGCTGGTATGGTTTAATTAATCAGATGTTACTGGAAAGATACCTAATTCGGTTCTAATTCGGTTCTAATTGACTATCATAACTTTTAATTAAAAGCTAGTATAAAAAGTGGGATATTCACAGTAAAGAAGTGCCCACCAATAGGAGAAAACACACAAGCAATAATAAATGATAGACAAAAAAAGCAGGGGGGGGGGGGAATCTACTAAGTGCAGAAAGAGTCTTCCTATATAAATCTAAATGAGAGAAATGTTCACTAAATAGTGTTAAGTGATTAGACCTACAATCCTACAAATACATTCAAACTAAAGACGTAAATGTATCTAAAAAAAAAAAACCTTTAAAAATGTCCAGGTAAATGCTAGATTTGACTAATATACGCTGTCTGAAAAAAGGCAGTGTTTACATGAAAATGACTGAACGCAATGATTCTACTCACCATAACAACTACATTAAGCTGTAGTTGTTCTGGTGACTATAGTGTCCCTTTAAGTTTTATTCAATTTTTGTTCAGTCAATTAGAACTGAATTAGGTATCTTTCCACTAACATCTGATTAATTAAACCATACCAGCATTACTTGTTTCATTCATGTTTTTTGATACGGAGTAATGAAATTGGTCTTACCTGGCAGAGATATAGACCACTTATACAAATTGTGTGCCCTCTAGTGTTGGCACCCAGACTGCGACTTACATTAAAGTTAAGCTGTTCCAGTATATCAGTAACACATTTAAAATATATAAACTTACCACTTAAAGAGGTTACTTCAAGCACCTTGAGCACTTCAGTAATTTAAAGTGGTCATGGTCCTGAAGTCTGTATGTGCAATGTATCGCTATGATACACTGCACATGCGGAGATCAACCCCTCTGCTGCTGGAAGTGTAATTTCACATCCGGCAGTGTTATTGGAGCATCATTTGGGCTGGCTAATATTAATTCTGTGCAAAATTGGCATCTCACATCAGCAGGCACAGCATACTGGTGCTTGACAGCCAATGGCGGCACACCATCCAACTCCATGCTGCCCCTGTCCTCAACTCAGCCAGTCCTCCCTAATGTCCAAGGTGGAGTGATGTTAGTGGAAGATGATTGTTCAGAGTCTGGCCAATCATCTTCCACTAACAACACGTCCAGAGCTAATATTTTAGCAGTTTGTCTTTTTTTGAGGGATGTGTGCGCCTATGGAGGAAGGGTTACTCTGACAAAATACACCATGTTTTAACAAAACACTGTTTTCAGTCAGAGTAACCCTTTAAATTGTCTAATCCATGAACTGTTATATATTTAATGGTTTGTTTGGAGTCCTGCTTAAAATTGTTGTTGTCTCTATAACTAGTGATGTCCCGAACGGTTCGCTGGCGAATAGTTCCTGGCGAACATAGCTTGTTCGCGTTCGCCACATATGCAATGTACGGTCCGTTCCTTATTCGTCATTGAGTAAACTTTGACCCTGTACCTCACAGTCAGCAGTCACATTCCAGCCAATCAGCAGCAAACCCTCCCTCCCAGAACCTCCCACCTCCTGGACAGCATCCATTTTAGATTCATTCTGAAGCTGCATTCTTAGTGAGAGGAGGGACAAGGTGCTGCTGCTGATTTAATAGGGAAATTGATAGCTAGGCTAGTGTATTCAGTGTCCACTACAGTCCTGAAGGACTCATCTGATCTTTGCTGTAAGGACAGCACCCCAAAAAGCCCTTTTTGGGGGTAGAACATCAGTCTGCTTTTTTTTTTCCTGTGTAATCTAATTGCAGTTACCTGCCTGCCAGAGTGTGTGTCAGGCTCACAGCGTATGCTGTGCCCACTTGCCCAGTGCCACCTCTCATATCTGGTGTCACAATAGCTTGCATTTAAAAAAACAAAAAACTTTTTTGACTGTAATATAATAGCCGTCAGTTTCCTTCACACGTGTGCGTTTCAGGGCCTGCCAGGGCACAGTGTCACACCAGTGCAACTCATATCTGGTGTAACAGTAGTGTACATTTAAAAAAAAACTAGAAATTTGACTGTGAAATAATAGCAGTAAGTTTCCTTCACACGTGTGCGTTTCAGGGCCTGCCAGGGCACAGTGTCACACCAGTGCAACTCATATCTGGTGTAACAGTAGTGTACATTTAAAAAAAAAAACTAGAAATTTGACTGTGAAATAATAGCAGTCAGTTTCCTTCACACGTGTGCATTTCAGGGCCTGCCAGGGCACAGTGTCACACCAGTGCAACTCATATCTGGTGTAACAGTAGTGTACATTAATAAAAAAACAACACTTTTTTTTGACTGTGAAATAATAGCAGTCAGTTTCCTTCACGCGTGTGCGTTTCAGGGCCTGCCAGGGCACAGTGTCACACCAGTGCAACTCATATCTGGTGTAACAGTAGTGTACATTTAAAAAAAAAAAAAACTTTTTTGACTGTGAAATAATAGCAGTCAGTTTCCTTCACTCGTGTGCGTTTCAGGGCCTGCCAGGGCACAGTGTCACACCAGTGCAACTCATATCTGGTGTAACAGTAGTGTACATTTAAAAAAAAAATTTTTTTGACTGTAATAGATTGAATAGCAGTTAGTTGTCTGCAAGCGTGTGTGTCAGGCCTACAGCGTCTACTCTGCCAACTTCTGCCAGTGCATAGTGCCACTCATATCTGTTGTCACAGTAGCTTGCACGCATAGGGCCACTAATCGAAAAAAAAATGACAGGCAGAGGCAGGCCACCCCGCAGGGGCCGTCGTGGTGCTGTGATTCCCTTTGGCCCTAGAATAATGCCCAGTGTTCAGAGGCCACGTACCCTGAACTCGAAAAGTTCTGAGGACATAGTTGACTGGCTAACACAGGACACCCAATCTTCTACAGCTTCCGCTCGGAACCTTGACGCACCATCCTCCTCCAGCTTAGCTTCGGGAACCTCTCAAGTTACCACTCGCCCGCCTGCCGCCACCACCAACACTAGCACCACAGCCTCTTCACTTGATATGTCAGAGGAGTTATTTACACATCAGTTGGTAGAAATGAGTGATGCGCAAGCATTATTGCCAGAGGATGTAGATAACAGGGATATGTCTCAGTCAGGCAGCATTACACACATGGACGTACAGTGTGATGATGATGATGTTGTACCCGCTGCTGCTTCCTTTGCTGAGTTGTCAGATACAAGTGAAGCGGTTGATGATGACGATGCGTCCGTGGATGTCACGTGGGTGCCCGCTAGAAGAGGAGAAGAACAGGGGGAAAGTTCAGATGGGGAGACAGAGAGGAGGAGGAGACGAGTTGGAAGCAGGGGGAGGTCGTCGCAAGGAGCTAGTGGCACAGTCAGACAGCATGCATCGGCACCCGGGGTCAGCCAGACAGCACGCCAATCAACGCATGCTATTGCCACCACCAGAATGCCGTCATTGCAGAGCTCAGCAGTGTGTCATTTTTTTTGTGTGTCTGCTTCTGACAACAGCGATGCCATTTGCAACATGTGCCAAAAGAAACTGAGTCATGGGAAGTCCAACACCCACCTAGGTACAACTGCTTTGTGAAGGCACATGATTGCACATCACAAACGCCTATGGGATCAACACATGAGTACAAGCAGCACACAAACTCAAAGCCGCCATCCTCCTCCTGGTCCAGCATCTTCAGCCACGTCAACCACTGCTGTCCTCCTTGCCCCCTCTCAACCATCCGCCATTCCGTCTCTCACCTTGAGCAGTTCTGTCAAGGACATGTTTGAGCGTAAGAAGCCAATGTCACAAAGTCACCCCCTTGCCCAGCATCTGACAGCTGGCTTGTCTGAACTCTTAGCCCGCCAGCTTTTACCATACAAGCTGGTGGAGTCTGAGGCGTTCCAAAAATTTGTAGCTATTGGGACACCGCAGTGGAAGGTACCCGGCCGAAATATCTTTTCACAAAAGGCAATCCCCAAGCTGTACTCGATTGTGCAAAAGGAAGTAATGGCATGTCTGGCACACAGTGTTGGGGCAAGGGTCCATCTGACCACTGATACCTGGTCTGCAAAGCATGGTCAGGGCAGGTATATCACCTACACTGTGCATTGGGTAAACCTGCTGACGGCTGCCAAGCATGGAATGCGTGGCTCTGCAGAGGAGTTGGTGACACCGCCACGACTTGCAGGCAGGCCTGCTGCCACCTCCTCTACTCCTCCTACTCCATCCTCTTCTATAACCTCCTCGGCTGAGTCCTCTTCTACTGCTGTGTCTTGGTCCACATCAACGGCACCCCCCCCCAGCTCCCCAGGTACTATTCCACATCCCGGATACGGCAGTGTCACGCCGTCTTTGGGTTGACTTGCCTGAAAGCAGAGAGTCACACCGGACCAGCACTCCTGTCCGCCCTGAACGCACAGGTGGATCAGTGGCTGACTCCACACCAACTGGAGATTGGCAAAGTGGTTTGTGACGGAAGAAATTTGTTGGCGGCATTGAATTTGGGCAAGTTGACACATGTGCCGTGCATGGCACGTGTGTAATCTGATCGTACAACGCTTTGTGCATAAGTACCCAGGCTTACAGGACGTCCTGAAGCAGGCCAGGAAGGTGTGTGGCCATTTCAGGCGTTCCTACACGGCCATGGCGCACTTTTCAGATATCCAGCGGCGAAAAAACATGCCAGTGAGGCGCTTGATTTGCGACAGCCCGACACGTTGGAATTCAACACTCCTCATGTTCGACCGCCTGCTCCAACAAGAAAAAGCCGTTAACGAGTATTTGTATGACCGGGGTGCTAGGAGAGCCTCTGCGGAGCTGGGATTTTTTTTGCCACGTTACTGGACGTTCATGCGCAATGCCTGTAGGCTCATGCGTCCTTTTGAAGAGGTGACAAACCTAGTCAGTCGCACCGAAGGCACCATCAGCGACATCATACCGTTTGTTTTCTTCCTGGAGCGTGCCCTGCGAAGAGTGCTGTATCAGGCCGTAGATGAGCGTGAAGAGGAAGAGTTGTGGTCACCATCACCACCAGAAACAGCCTTATCAGCATTGCTTGCTGGACCTGCGGCAACGCTGGAAGATGATTGTGAGGAAGAGGAGTCAGAGGAGGAATGTGGCTTTGAGGAGGAGGAGGAAGACCAACCACAACAGGCATCCCAGGGTGCTCGTTGTCACCTATCTGGTACCCGTGGTGTTGTACGTGGCTGGGGGGAAGAACATACCTTCATTGAGATCACTGAGGAGGAGGAATGGGACATGAGTAGCTCGGCATCCAACCTTGTGCAAATGGGGTCTTTCATGCTGTCGTGCCTGTTGAGGGACCCTCGTATAAAAAGGCTGAAGGAGAACGACCTGTACTGGGTGTCCACGCTACTAGACCCCCGGTATAAGCAGAAAGTGCCTGAAATGTTACCGAATTACGGCAAGTCGGAAAGGATGCAGCAGTTCCAAAATCAATTAAAAAGTATGCTTTACACAGCATATAAGGGTGATGTCCCAGCACAACGGGAATCTAACAGGGGAAGAGGTGAAAGTAATCCTCCTCCTCCCACGACCACGCCGGCAAGGACAGGACGCTTTACAGACGTGTTGTTGATGGAGGACATGCAGAGTTTTTTAAGTCCTACGCATCGCCACAGCCCTTCGGGGTCCACCCTCAGAGAACGACTCGACCGACAGGTAGCAGACTACCTCGCCTTAAGTGCAGATATCGACACTCTGAGGAGCGAAGAACCCCTTGACTACTGGGTGTGCAGGCTTGACCTGTGGCCTGAGCTATCCCAATTTGCGATAGAACTTCTGGCCTGCCCCGCTTCAAGTGTACTGTCAGAAAGGACCTTCAGTGCAGCAGGAGGTATTGTCACTGAGAAGAGAAGTCGCCTAGGTCAAAAAGTCTAGATTACCTCACCTTTATTAAGATGAATGAGGGATGGATCCCCAAGGGACTGACAGTGGGCAATACATTCGACTAAAAAAGGCCTGATGAGGAGGGCTACTTAACACACCACTCCTATCTGGTGGCACATTAGATTACACGCGCAGTGCCCCAAATTTGAAGTAGGAGGACCGACTAAGCATCTTTTTCCATCTCCCGGTTCCTAAAATCGATGCCATATACACGTCCCCTGATAGGGGACGTAACGGGGATTAAACTGATAGGAATAGTACTACTTAACACACCTTATAATAACGCAGAGAGAGGCAATGCAGAGAGAGGAGTCTGAAGAAGAGGAGTCAGAGGAGGAAGGTGGCTTTGAGGAGGTGGAAGACCAAACACAGCAGGCGTCCCAAGGGGCTTGTTGTCACGTGGCTGGGTGGAGGAAGAGACCTTCAATGACGTCAGTGAGGACAAGGAACGGGACATGGCTAGCTTGGTATCCAACCTTGTGCAAATGGGGAGTTTGCGGTTGTGCAAATGTACTGTTTGCGGTTGTTTGCGGTGCGTTAAATGGGGAGTTTGGTCTGTCACTGTGAAGCGGGCATAACCCTTACACTACCTGATCGATACAACATCATACCTGATGTTTTAAAGCACGTTATTCCAAACAATTTAGGAATGTTAGGTGATTTATGCCCTTTATGGATTAAAACCAGACTCTGCATCAACTATGTAATTTGCCATGGGAGTTTTGCCATGGATCCCCCTCCGGCATGCCACAGTCCATGTGTTAGTCCCCTTGAAACAACTTTTCCATCACTATTGTGGCCAGAAAGAGTCCCTGTGGGTTTTAAAATCCGCCTGCCCATTGAAGTCTATGATTCGCTCGGTTCGCCCAGTTCGCCCATTCGCGAACATTTGTGGAAGTTCGCGTTCGCCGTTTGCGAACGGAAAATTTTATGTTCGCGACATCACTATCTATAACCCATTCATGATAGACAAAAGGTCAGTTCTGTAATGAGATCTGCCTTGAGGGAAGTTAAATCCAATATACATCTGAAATTCTATTTTTGAAATTCAACTGTAAACTCAGTCAAAGGGGGAACTGTCAGTTCTCTAGAACTTACACCATTTAATAAAACTATGATACTTACCTATTATTTGTGTTAACATTTGTTTAATGAGATTATCTATTTTTTTTGTTTGTTTTTTTAAATTCTTTATTTTATTTGTGCTTGGAATAACAGTAAGCGTGCAGAGCCACATCAGCTGCTGCAAGCGTAGTCATAGCATTGTACATGGCGGCATTTCAAAACAGCACATTTTTTATAATATGGAATTAACAAGTTCTGAGGTATAAAAAAAGGAGAGAAATCTGTCCTATAGGATATAGATCGCAGTGAATGCAATAGGTAATGAACAGTTAAAATACCCTTTAATAGAGTGGGGTAAATACAGTGAAACTAATATAACGAAAAAGGTAAAGAGTAAAGTGCAGAGACACACACAGAAAGGAAAAATTAGTGTGTCAAAAAACAACTAAATACTACGTGTAACTACTATCGGTGCCCTAATGTCATAAACTGGGCAAGTACTGTAAGTGCCGCAATTAATCTATATGCTGGTAATTAGTAGCACAGCGGTAACTATGATCGGTATGGTAACAGGTAACCCAACAGTAGATGAGGCGGATAACAGTAAGGGATATCAAATATCACGGGGTAACGGTAGTAGTATACGTATATTTTAAAATAAGACAGTACCGATGTCCTACATGGAGTCAGTACATCCCCAAAGATATCTCAATTGGAGAGTAGGAAAGCCATGTATTGACATGGAGAGTACCACCGACCAATCTTAAGCTCAAACCACCGGTCCCTAACTGGAACCATTTACTAGGGTATACAATCCTAGTGGGCAGTGTGAGAGAAGAGAGTAGCCGGGTATCGGTTTAGTGGAGGGGGTGAGCCGTATACCGACTAGAAAAATGTCGGATTACAGTGTGCCTCCCTCCGGGTTAAGCATACATACCCATAAAAATTATGGTCAATGAAGGAAAAGGTCGAGGTTATTCCCCATAGTTGCCGATGTTAGGCGGACTGTATGGGTAGATAAATTTTGATATCACAGGTTAGTCGTGTTTCTTAGACTAACTTGTTTTGACCTATGGTTGCCAGTGTCGGACAAACCAAGGTGGTGACCCGATAATAAAATCGAGACAAGAAGTATCCTTACTCAACTACCTTACTGTAGTTGGCTATCATTGCTGGTGTTTTATATACAATAGACGCTACCAAGTAGCCCTCTGTTAAGTGTACAAATGTCTGTATGATGAGCAGAAAGTTTAAGTACAGGGAGGGAAGAATGGTGCCTTCGTGGGTACCAGGTATAGTAAAGTGGTAGGAGACAAGGAAGAGGGAAGGGTATGTAATAAATGTTTGCCCTAATAGTTTCTTTTCAAAGGTAAAGTTAATTTAGTTGTAATAAAGTAGTATCCTGGTTGATACTGAAGGTTACTGTTCGTCCGGAGCTTAATTAGGCAACCCGTATGTGTGAGGTAGTAAACCGGGATGCTGGATGATAATAACAAGTATCGCTCGAGTACAAGGTTTTGGTCAACCAAGAGATTTTCGTAATAATGTCCGAGGAGTCAGGGTAACCTTGAGGTGGACGGGTTAGTGTCAAACCCGAGACCGATAATAGGTGCCACACTTCAGCCACTTGGGCTGAAGTGTGGCACCTATTATCGGTCTCGGGTTTGACACTAACCCGTCCACCTCAAGGTTACCCTGACTCCTCGGACATTATTACGAAAATCTCTTGGTTGACCAAAACCTTGTACTCGAGCGATACTTGTTATTATCATCCAGCATCCCGGTTTACTACCTCACACATACGGGTTGCCTAATTAAGCTCCGGACGAACAGTAACCTTCAGTATCAACCAGGATACTACTTTATTACAACTAAATTAACTTTACCTTTGAAAAGAAACTATTAGGGCAAACATTTATTACATACCCTTCCCTCTTCCTTGTCTCCTACCACTTTACTATACCTGGTACCCACGAAGGCACCATTCTTCCCTCCCTGTACTTAAACTTTCTGCTTATCATACAGACATTTGTACACTTAACAGAGGGCTACTTGGTAGCGTCTATTGTATATAAAACACCAGCAATGATAGCCAACTACAGTAAGGTAGTTGAGTAAGGATACTTCTTGTCTCGATTTTATTATCGGGTCACCACCTTGGTTTGTCCGACACTGGCAACCATAGGTCAAAACAAGTTAGTCTAAGAAACACGACTAACCTGTGATATCAAAATTTATCTACCCATACAGTCCGCCTAACATCGGCAACTATGGGGAATAACCTCGACCTTTTCCTTCATTGACCATAATTTTTATGGGTATGTATGCTTAACCCGGAGGGAGGCACACTGTAATCCGACATTTTTCTAGTCGGTATACGGCTCACCCCCTCCACTAAACCGATACCCGGCTACTCTCTTCTCTCACACTGCCCACTAGGATTGTATACCCTAGTAAATGGTTCCAGTTAGGGACCGGTGGTTTGAGCTTAAGATTGGTCGGTGGTACTCTCCATGTCAATACATGGCTTTCCTACTCTCCAATTGAGATATCTTTGGGGATGTACTGACTCCATGTAGGACATCGGTACTGTCTTATTTTAAAATATACGTATACTACTACCGTTACCCCGTGATATTTGATATCCCTTACTGTTATCCGCCTCATCTACTGTTGGGTTACCTGTTACCATACCGATCATAGTTACCGCTGTGGTACTAATTACCAGCATATAGATTAATTGCGGCACTTACAGTACTTGCCCAGTTTATGACATTAGGGCACCGATAGTAGTTACACGTAGTATTTAGTTGTTTTTTGACACACTAATTTTTCCTTTCTGTGTGTGTCTCTGCACTTTACTCTTTACCTTTTTCGTTATATTAGTTTCACTGTATTTACCCCACTCTATTAAAGGGTATTTTAACTGTTCATTACCTATTGCATTCACTGCGATCTATATCCTATAGGACAGATTTCTCTCCTTTTTTTGCTCCAATTTACTATTAGGGTTACCCCCTGCTCTGTCCGCATTATCGATTGGCCACTCCTATTTCTTTTCATTCAAGTTCTGAGGTATCATCGCTTTGCAGTGATTAATAAACATGCTATAATACGAAGTAAGCGAGCTAGGCAATCTTGGTAGTTATACATGCTAGACTAGGTATGTATACAATAAAAGTTGTTGCTCTTAAGCGTGTATGATTATGCTAAGTATATTAATAAACAGGCTAGTCATGCTTGTCTAAAGAGAAGTCATAGAAGTTAAACAGTAATGCAGGCATAGAACGGTAAACGATATATACGACAAAGGCCTTACTCAGTAGTCGTTAGCCCTGTAACAAGATTAATAGGCCAGATTAAGTTTTGTAAGGCTTATACATTGCATATGCATTTTGTTTAATAATAATAACTAAGTTAGTTAGGTCAATGCAAATCGTGAATAACATAAGTTTTTTCTAGATTAAATGCTTGATGGGAAGCGTTGTGAAATGGAAACCTGGGCTTAGACATATTAAGACATGTTATAGTTTAAACTGAGAACAGAGTCTTTGTAAAATTTGCTTATCTGAGAGAGTTCAGGGTTAGGCACAAGATCCGTGTGGGTAGAAGCGATAGGCGTCCCGGTGAAGTGTAAAGGTAGGCAGCAGGTTAGCAAAGGTTAGGAGACTGCGAGTTTGTGTTACAGATGAGCGTTCAGCCCACTCCACAGGGTGAAATGGTGTTGTAACATACGAGAGCCAGTCCATCAGGATGAGGGGGGAGACCTTCTTGACCTCGCACTTGGTTAGGGGGCTGCCCAGCTTCCCCTGTATGCCTGCTCTGACCAGCTGGTCGCTTGGCCCTCCGTGTTGCGATTCTCCTCCTGCACCTCCCGATTCCAGGTCGCTTGAGTGCCACTTGTCTTCGGCCCGAGGTTTTGACGGGGGCCCATACCGCATTTCCATTGACCCCATCATCAGGGTCGTGGGCCCAGGGTTCCACCGGGTCCCGGCTATTTCCCTGGATGTATGGGTGGTGGCGGAGAGCTACCTCCAGGTGAGCTCCCAGCTCGGAAGAAGAGTGAGGTTTGTCACTGGGTGTGTGGAGGGTTCGCAGCACTCTGTGGCCTAGCTCCAGTGCTGGTTTGCCTCTCGTGCATTTGCTCGTTGGCGGGGGACATTTTCTTCCGCGGCGCCGTCTTGGGGCACTGTGTAGCCGAGGAGTAAGTAGCTTGTGGCTAGGTTGCTTGGGTTTCTCGGTACTCATGTGTGCGCTCGGATTGAGCTGCCGTGCCCGGTTCTCCAGCTTCGCCCAGAAGGCTGCAAAAAATAGCGTTAAGCCTGGCTGAGTAGTCCGGCATTTCCATGTGGCAGTCTGATGTTTCGCCTGATGTGCTTGCTGCCGCCATTTTGGGTTCGCCACGTGCTCGGCTGCACTGGTGCTGCGGTTCACTGAGCTGTGAGTTCAGCCCGTGACTGCTTCTCCAGTCGCTGAATGTGGACCGAGATGACCCCCATCGGTCCAGAGGGGGGGGGGGGGGGGGGTTGGAGGTGAGAGCCATGTCCAGGTCAGTCAGCACGGGAAGCGGCTGTCTCCCCACTGCTCGATCTCCGGTAGGTCTCAGGGTATGTTGTCGGGTCCCCAGGGGGTTACAGGCTTGATTTCGGTATCGGGTAGTTCCCCCGGGTGTCCCCGTCATGATAGCTTATCTCCAGTGTGCGATTGTGCTGTGTTTTGGGGAGATTACCCCCAAAAAGTCCTATTGTTTTTTTAAAGGGACACTATGGCCACCAGAACTGCAGCTTAATGTAGTTGTTCTAATGTCTATAGAATGTCCCTGCAGGCATTTTGCTGTAAACACTGCTTTTTCAGAGAATAGTTATAGTTTCTATAGTGTCCCTTGAATTTCTCCTTTTCTCGGTGTGCTTTCGCTATGCTGAATCCCAGGTGCAAATGACTTATAAGAAAGATTAGCAGGAGCTATGGTGGGTGCACCCAGTTGCAGGGTAAAGAGGTGTGGGTTTCTACACTATTGTTCACATCTCACAAATAAATATGTTGTAAAGGGATACTCTAAGCACAAAAACATTTTTTCTTTCAGTTTCACAATTTTTAGTTTGTATGAACATCATCATAATTAGGTGTGTCCTAGGTCCTTTTGCAACCCAGAGTTTATGATTGAAAACAGGTAGCCCTAAAGGTTAGCAGTGTGATAAAGGGCCTGGTGTGAGATTGCACAGGGATGACCTGATTGTGTCACAGATAGTGAGCAACAATTAGTTTTTTGTCAACATATATGGATATTTGGGTTCCCAACCCAGTCCTCAAGCAGCCCCTACCAGTCCAAGATTTAGGGATTACCATGTTATGTCTAAAGTGGTTTTTTTTTTTTTCTCGAAAAACACAGACACAACTGGGTAATCCCTAAATCCTGGACTGTTAGGTGGTACTTGAGGGCTGGGTTGGGAACCCAAATATGAATACATGTTTACAAAAACCCAATTGTTGCTCACTATCTGGGACACAATCAGGTCATCCCTGTGCAATCTCACCCCAGTGTGATTCAATATGAACCAAATGAGAGGGATTTGCGCAATTGTGTAGAAACAATGTAGGTCATAAAAAAACAGGTTGTGCCTAATAGTAAAAAAATATTATATTGAATAAAACAGTCCAAGATTTAGGGTATTCACCAGATGACCTTGCTTCATTTAGCTTTTAATTCTCTATCCATGGGTACATGTAATAGAGAAAGAAGACAAAAAAGAGAGCCTATGGTATAGTATTCCTCTGTAGCTGAAGACACACAACACTTGGGTGAAAAATGTCCCACTCAAATTATATGGAGCTTCAAAGAAGCTCCAGTCACAGTAGCGTGTAGTGGTGTATTCCCCACCAATGGATTTAGGTGACGTAAGAGATTTTCAATGATAACAGATAAAATAAACCCAGTAGTGCAATATTGTCAATACAGAATGAGTGGTAATAAATACAAAACAATTAGAGCAGTCACAATAGCAACAGTAACAATAAAAGTATCTGGATAAGACCAAAATGACTTTATTATAACATAAAAGCAACAAATAAAATAACTCACAACACATTTTGTCGAGGCTTTTTCAAGTGTAATAAAGTTTCGGTAGCAAGGCCTTTTTTTTTTTTAAATTCTTTATTTATAACAAGGTGAAACACCAACAGCACAATATACAGTGAAAAACATCACATTTGTAGAGTCTTTAGCAAGATCCAGCGTGAGCATTGAGCCAATTGTTCAAAATAAATCGCGTGTTATTCTTGGTATTGTCGATATCTTAGGTACACTGGTCTTGAAGCGTCTATATATGTGCACGGTGTCTCTCCAATTTTCCTTTAACATAAAATTCAAAAAGAACAAGAATGGCTGCAGTACATGATGCATCTCGTTGGTACGCATGCATATAAGGTCCCATCTCTTTCAGAAGCATATTACACAGGGCCTCTATACAACCCTGCCTGAAGGGATACTGAGTAATATAATTGCACATGTCTAAGAATAGAACTGAGTGATCCCGATTCCCATCAATTAGGACCAAGCTCTGGCCCTGGTAGAGATAGAATGCAAAGTTAAAGTTAAAGCCATTCAAATAAGAAAAAAGTAGATAAATGAAAGGACAAAGGACAATACAGACAGGAAAAATGGGGGTGAAAAAAAGTATAGAAAAGAAGGTCAAAAGGAAGGGTGGGGGGGGGAAGGAGGGGGGGGAGGGGAGGGGGGAGAGAAAGGCAGGCAAGGTAGGAGCGGTCACCCGACCTCAGCACCAGCCTATGAGGTCATGCCCTCAATCATAGCCACATCACTCATTTTCCTGTATACAGCCCCACCTATCCCTAAAGATCTGCGGTATTCTAGAGGCTCTTGAAGGGAATCCCATAGCATTCTTAGTAAAGGGAACCTGATAGGTAAGCATCCAGTTCCCCAAAAGGTGATGGAAGAAAGGAGAACGGTGGCCCGGATCCCACTCCCTTGTCGCCTATTCTCCCGCACCACTGTCTACCCACGGTGCCCAAACTCTATCAAATTTTGCCATTGTGCCTCTGACCTTCGCTGTAAGTTTATCCATAAGGAACGTATCCTTAATCTTTTGTAGTACCCTATGAAAAGGGGGGGGGGAAGGTTGAAGCCATACCTGAGCCAATGCCCGCCTTGCCGCCAGGTTTACATTATTCAACAATTTCAGTTCCGTTCTGGTCCATCCCTCAAGAGGTCTGGCCAGAAGGAAAACCCATGGGTTTAGGTCAATCTCCCTACCGAAGACATCCTTCAGTAGGTCTGCCACTTCCTTCCAGAACGGTTTGATCCTAGGGCATTCCCACCACATGTGTAAGTAAGTCCCTTTATGACCGCAGCCCCTCCAGCAGATATCAGTGGATATTCTGTTCATCCTGCACAACTTCAACGGGGTGGTATACCACCTAAACATGGTCTTATATGCTTGCTCCTGCATTGAAACACAAATAGACGAAGCTGCGGCAGCTTCCCAAGTCTCCTGCCAATCCACCCCCTCCAATTCTTTGCCAAGATCCGCCTCCCATTGGGCTGTGTACGTAAGGTCCCCCCATTCTGATGTGGAGGTGCTTAGTTGGGCATATAGAGCTGTTATAAGGCCCCTCGGGAACTGTTCCCTAAGGCACATAACTTCGAAAAAGGTAAGCGGTTGCAATGCGCTAGATCTATTGATCGGGGTCTGTGCAAAGTCTCTGAGTTGTACAAAGCGAAAAAAGTCAGAAGGGCGTAGATCTGCCCTAGCCTTTAAATCCTCAAACTGAAGTAGTGACCCACCTTCATAGAGTTGGCAAAGGCGCTGGACACCCGTTCCCTCTATTCCTATGAAATCCCTAGCGTATAGTCCCGGGGGGAAAGCTTTGTTTCTGAGGTAAGGGGTCAATGGGGATGTCCGGGAGGACAACCCATATTTGACCGACGCAATGTCCCATATCTTCATCGAATTCGCTATGGCCGGGCATTCAACTCGTGTTGTCGGTCTATGTTCACGAGGAACCCACATGAGGAATTGTGGCTTATCAGGTCCCATTAAGGATGACTCTAGGTCAACCCACCTCCTTTCGTCTGGAGGGGTGTGCCAATACGCTATCTGCGTGAGTTGGGCCGCCAAGTAGTAAAAATAAAAATTTGGCAATCCCAGGCCCCCCCTAGACTTTGTTCTAAAGAGGATATTACGGGAAACTCTATGCTTCCTGTTTTGCCAAATGAATTTCCCTGTGGCTTGTTGAAGCGGACCCAAGTCACATTTGGTGAGTCGAACTGGGAGAGACTGGAACAGGAATAAAATTCTGGGGAGGATATTAATTTTTACTGAATGGATTCTGCCAATCCAAGAGATTGGTTTATCCTGCCATCTTTCCATATCCGAGATAAGGGCGCGAATCATGGGAGTGTAATTCTGCTGAAATAGCTGGGCGGGATCCGCCGTCAGATGTATCCCTAGGTATTTGATGTGATGCCTATCAATACGAATATTGTGATTATTTCCTATACGAGCGATATCAGGATCACTCATACTTATAGGTAGGGCGCACGACTTGGGCAGATTCACTTTGTATCCAGCCATTTCACCGTACGTCTCTAGGACTGCTGCCAGCGCATCTATTGACTCAGTCGGTTCCGTCAGAGTCAGCAGAACATCGTCAGCGAACGCAGATACAACATATCTCCGGTCCCCGATCGAAATTCCATGAATCTCATCAGTACATCTCACTTGTTGTAATAGGGGTTCCAGTGACAAAGCAAAGAGCAAGGGCGACAAAGGGCAGCCCTGTCTAGTCCCATTGCCCAAGGCAAACGGTATAGCCTTGGAGCCCGCTATACGGACCCGAGCCCGGACATCCGTATATAGAGCCCGAATTGCGGTAATAAACGTGTTAGGGAGGCCAAAGTGTTGCAGGACCTCGAATAGGTATGGCCACTTAACCCTATTGAAAGCCTTCTCTGCGTCAAGTGACAGGACCAATGTTGGGATCTTCCTAGCCGCTTGCCGCCAGAGAAGGTCAATGTTACGTCGAGTGTTTTCGTACAACTGTCTACCAGGGATAAAACCCACCTGGTCCGGATGGATCAGCCGAGTTAAAAAGGGGTTCAGGCGGGTCGCTAAGATCTTAGCTAGAATTTTAGAGTCATGGTTTATCAATGAGATCGGTCTATAATTCTCAGGGAGCGAATCGTCTCTGCCAGGCTTTGGTAACAGGATCACGTCGACCAGCGACATGTCCCTGTCCGGAATACCCCCCTTCATTAGGTCGTTAAACAACGTCTCAAGATGCGGTACCAGTTCCTCCCGAAACAACTTATAATAACCACCCTCAAAGCCATCCGGGCCTGGGGCCCTATTGCCCTTCAAGGACGAAATTGCCGCGTCTATTTCGTCGGCCGTGATTTGAGCTCCCAAGGCGGCAACATCGCCACCCTCCAGTTTTGGTAGGGCTAGTCGATCGAGGAAAGCCCTTGCTTCCCCGATCTCACGCTGTTGACGTTCCCCGTCTACTTCTCCAGAATGGTTATACAAGTTGGAGTAATATGCTGTGAATACCGATGCGATATCAGTGGGATCCGTACAATGCTTACCTGCAGCATCCTTGATGCTCGTAATATGAAAGTGACCCTGTCTCGGGCGGAAGGACCTAGCTAACAATGTGTCCATTTTATTAGACTTTTCGTAGAATGTCCTCTTGGACCATACCACTGCTCTAGCCGTATCGTCCAAGAGTATCTCTCGCACTGACATACGCAATTTCTGTACGTCCGCCAACGTGATAGCCGACGGGGCTGCCTTATGTTTCTCTTCCGCACGTCCCAGGGCCTCCAGAAGGGAGGACAATAGTTGCATTTTACGCTTCTTTTTTACCGTCGCTTCTCTGATAAAAATTCCCCGGATAACCGCTTAGTGAGCGGCACAGACCGTTGCCGGGTGGAGGTCTGGGGTCGCGTTCTGAAGAAAATAATCGGATAATTCCTGACGGACCGTTTCCACCACGACCGGGTCCTGTAGTAGCGAAGTATTCAGCTTCCAGGACCACGGAGACGCAACGCATAATTTATCCATTGTTAACGAAATTTCCGCGTGGTCCGACCAGGATATAAAACCGATCGTGGAAACAGAGGCCCTGGACGCCGCATGCGAATTAACTAGAAATAGGTCAATCCTAGAGTAGGAGTCATGGGGTGCGGAATAGAACGTAAAATCACGTTCATCTGGATGATGAGCTCTCCATATGTCTAGGAGGCCGGTACGCTGAATAAATGTGCGGAGTATATTGTCCTGACTCCCCCTACCGTGAGATCTTGGTAGCCCGCTGCAAAGGCTCCGGTCAACAGCCGGGCACGGAGTGGCATTAAGGTCTCCGCCCACAATTATCATGCCATGCGGTAGGTTGTTGACCATTTGGGCCATGGCGTCCCAGAATTCGTCCGATGGGACATTAGGGGCATAAATATTGAGGAAGTGGATCGTGTGGGAGTGTAAACTCCCAGAAAGCAACAAATAGCGTCCCTCCGGATCAGCTATCACATTCCCTATCCGAAAGGGGCACCTATGATGAATAAGAATAGTTACGCCGTTCCTCTTGTTTAGAGCTCTCGCCTCATGTACAATGCGGAACGTGTGGTCCCTCAACATCAATTTTGCTGGCTTTAGTATATGCGTTCCCTGCAGAAAGGCAATATCAGGGTTCAGGCGTTTAAGTTCCCTAAACATAAGGCGCCGTTTACTCGGGGCATTAAGGCCTTTAACATTCAGGGATAACAATTTAAACGGCATTGCAATGAAGGAGGGAATCGGCTTGTCAGACAAGTTGGGTCCTCTACGGATCCATCTTGATAATGCGGAGCGGATATCATGACACCTCCCCCCAGCGGGGTCCGAGCAGGGAAGAGGGGTAGGGAAAGGTAAAGGGGGTAACAAGGGGTGGTAGAACAGTGGAGGAAAGAAGAAAAACAGTAGCCTGGTCTTACCTATTGCCAGGACCAAATGGGAGATATGTCTAGGCGTTTCCAGAGAACCAATACGGCCCCAGAACCGCCCCAACATAAACCAACCACGAATAGCACCCCCAGGGTGCCAGACTATCCCCAATTGGAGATAAAAAATTTGGAAATAATACATAAAAGAACCGAGATGAAGGGGGAGACCATGTTGCCGTCCCCAAGCGACATCCAGACCCAAAAAAGAAAAAGCACCAACAAAACTCCAAAAATCAAATAGGTGCCTGAACCGGACACCCATATACCGCATGACCCGCCCCCCTCTCCCCCGCCCATCCCCCCACCCCGAGACTTATAGTACACAGAGTCATAACCCGGCTTAAGAGTGAACCTAGCATAAAAATAAAAACAATTGTGGACATAGCCAAGTCCCACCGCCCCTTCCCGAACCCCCCCCTGTTTTGATAAATCAGAAGCATAGATATACATTGCCCCCAGCCCAGAAGGGCTAGCCATGAAGTCAAAATGTGGCGGGGGGGGATAAATATTAAGCAATGTCATGACCTGATGCATTAGGATAGGTGACAAAAATAACATAAACACCGGGAAAACCGTTACCCGCCGCCCGCCGCCCACCGCCCACTCCGAGCACACCCCCCAGAAAAACAGAGTTTACGTATTCAATGCCTCCGGCCCTGTGGGACCAGGCTCGAAGCCCAGGAAACCCGCCACGAAAAACAGTGGACCCCCCTGGACTTAATCCTTTGGGGGAGGGGTAGCAAACAGTAATAAAGCAGAAATATACCGAGAACCGCTATCCACCGCCCGCCGCCCCACTCCGATCCCGCTCCCCAGATAAACAGTGAATAAATGTACGATCCCCCAGGGACCAGGCTTAAGATCCAAAAAATCGTGCTACGAAAAACGGTAAGCCATCTTGAAAAGGGTCCCTTGGGGAAGGGGGGGGGGGGGCAATTAATATGCAACATATACACAGTGAAAAAACACTTCCCGCCGCCTGCCGCCCCCTCCTGATCCCAGTCCCCAGGTAAAACAGTGCCTAAACAAACATAGCCCTCCGCACCGAGGGACCAGACATGATCCCCAAAATCGTGAGGAGAAAAACAGTGGGCCATCCTGATAAAAGGTCCCCCGGGAAAGGGGCAACAATAAGTCAGGGGCATGGGAACCAGGGCGAGGCTCGGGGACAGAAATAAGCCCTAACCCTCCCCATAACGAGCAGACCCACCCGCGGGTGAAAGAGCCCGCTGACCCAAATGTGCCTCATACAAAAACCCAGTATCCTGGGCCCGCCGCCACCAGAAATGCCAATAACCAAAAGCCCGAAAGGCGCTTTAAGCGGGGCCTAGGAGTCACCCACCCAAACAACCTAATCCCAACCGCGAGGTCTTACCATCTAGAAAAGCAGCCCGCCGCTCGGATACGGCAACGAAGTAGCCTCCCTCCTCATTCATCTGTCGTGTACCATTCTCGGGGGAGAGCGGCAAGAGCCTCCGCCGACCCCTTCGATACAGGAAAGTCATCAGGGGTTTGGATCCCCAGCTCAGTCAGGAACTTCCTCGGGTCACCATCTGGGAATAGAAGCTTCGTGCGGCCATCCTTGAAAGCCATTAGCCGGAAGGGATGTCCCCAAGCGTACTTAATGGTATGGCGCTGCAGGAGTTCAGTGATCGGGCGCCAGTCCCTGCGCCTCTGCAAGGTCAGCGGGGTAAGGTCTTGGTAGAGAGTGAGGTTGGCCCCGTTATAGAGGATCTGTCGATCTCTGCCATACCTCATCAGGGCCTCCTTCGTTTGAAACGACAAAAATTTAATTATCACGTCCCTTGGGCGCCGGTCTGGCCCTATGCACCCATTCAATGTGCCACAAGTGCTCTGGGATGTCGGGGAGTAGTGGCCTGAAAATCTCCAGAACGACCTCCATCAGGGACCCTTCCCCTTCCTGTTCGGGTAATCCCTGAAGGTGTATATTATTGCGCCGTGTTCTATTCCCCAGGTCGTCTATAGCTGCTTCTGAGGTGGTTGATCTGTGCGGCTGCAGCATTGTGGGCCACAACCGTGGATTCAACCCGCTGCTCGAGTATCGCCGTCCTTACCCCCAAAGCCTGTATTTCAGCTTTCACCTCTGAGGTAGTACGTACCATCTCAGAGGCCAGGTAGCTACGAACCTCCGCCAGTTTCGCCAGGATCTGGCTGGTATCGGTATCCGATGCCACACCGCTTGCTGGGCTCGCAGGAGAACGGGGCGTAGTCTGGCCTTCTCGTCCGCCATCTTGTGTGCTTAGTCGCACGGCGCGAGAGGCCGCAAACATATCCGGCACAATAACACCCGTTTCACCTTACTTTTCGTGGCTCTCCGATCCATCACGGCTCCCCCGACCAGTTCGGTCTGTTTGAGAGTTTATCTCCGCCTTCGTATGCTGTTGGCACCGCGGTCGCAGCGGAGCTCTACCCGGACACGTCCAGCTCGCTCGGCTGCAAACCACGCCCCCCCCGCAAGGCCTTTTTAATAGCTGCTATGTGCCCTAACCATGATATATATTTATAAAATAAAAAAGGTGTGCTATAGCTTTAAATTTAAAGTGCTACAAAGTGAAAGTGTCAGTGCACTTGTGCAAACAGTTATTCTTTATACAATAATATTGAAACAATGTGCAACAGGTAAAAAAATGTGTTATTTTTTTATTGTATTGATTCTTTGGGTGTTTTTAGAGCTCTTTCACTGAGAAGGTTGCTGCTTTACCTTTTTATTATTATTACTATTATATATGTAAATATTCGTATCACTGAATCACCAGCGCCTATATTTGCTTGATCCGTTTTTTTTTGCATGATATATATTTGCCCTGCCACATGTGTAAAGTACCTGTAAATTCCTTAATTAATTTAAAATAATTATGTTGGAACAGATGCTTTAGGTTATTTTGTGATTCTAATCCCAAGGATTGTTAAGAAATCTGATCTTCAGTCAAAGAAGAATGTTTCTTTTAAGCTGGGTGTTCAGTTTATAACAAGAAGGTGTGCTGTGTTCATGTATTTGTTTATGTAAGTTGGGGAAACAAATGATTATGTTAATGTGTGCAGCAGTGGCAAAACTACAGCCGGTGCAGCTGCACCGGGGCCCACCGGCTTAGGGGGCCCATCAGGTGGCCCATGCACTTGGGTCCACCCAATGGGTATTATTTATTTATTGCTAAACAGGGGCCCGGTCAGGTGCCGTGGCCCTTCATAAGCCTCACAGGGCCCCTGAAATGTCTGCCGGCTGGGACAGACAAAGCGGTGGAGGAGGCACAGGCAGTGTGAGGGGGGAAGAGACAGTAGCTGCAGCAGACCACTATACCCAGCAGAACTCCAAACTAGCCACTATCCTTGAAACAAAAGGTATGTTAACAGGAGGGTATAAAAATGTACATTTATGTGTTTATGCCATTACGTGTGTGTGTGTGTGTCTGTAAGTGTGTAATGTGTAAGTATGTAGGTCATTGTGTGTGTCAGGGTGTGTATCTGTGTGTGTATACATGTCAGTGTGTGTGCATCTGCATTTCAAGGTGTGTGTAGCTGTGTATCAAGGTATACTTCTGCATATGTGTGTGTATGTCAGTGTGAGTATCTGTGTGTCAATGTTCATGTATCTGTGTGTCAGAATGTGCATTTGTATGTGTGTATACATGTCAGTGTGTGCATCTGTGGGTGAGTAAGTTCAGTTTGCATTCTCTGTCACCCACCTTTACTCCATTATCTCCATTTGTGCTTGTACAAATGCTACAAATGGCTCCAACGCTAGTATGTATAGCAGCGGAGATAGTGGGCACCCAAGCCCAGTTCCATTTGTGATATTATATAGTTCAAAGAGAAACCAGGTAATAAGTATCTGGACATTGTAGAGTGCCTTTATGACTGAAATACATTTTGAGTGGAAACTTAATTTGTAAAGGACTCTGTTTAAAAATGTCCAATGATCAAAGGCTTTCTCTGCATCAAGTGAGATTTTGGTGATGTTGTAATGTATCAAGTCAACCACTATTCTGGTGTTTTCTGATCCTTGCCTTCACTGCACAAATCCCAGTTGTTCATTATGTAGGAGTGTTGGCATAATACAACCTATTCACTTTGAATGTATTTTAGAAAATATTTTGGCATCATTGTTTAAAAGCAAAATTGTGCAATGACTTTGTAATAGGATGGTGGGCTTGCCTGGATTGGGCAGGGTAATTACATGAGTCGCCAGTGTTTCCTTCAGATGGCCTGGAGTCTCCGAGCTTTTCTAAGCTTGATTTTGCCCTGTGGGGTAGTTGTGCGATGCTCTGTTATGGCCCTTACGTGGTGTAGCTCTAGCTCTGTGCGACCATTCAGTTAGGTATCGAAACCAAGCTCCTGCACCAAAACAATTTTAGCTTAATGTAATAGTTTTGGTGTATAGACATTCCAGTCTCACTGCTCAGTTCTCTGCTATGTAGGCGTTTAACCACTTTGTGTGTCGAACCCTAGCCACGCTTCCCCTGGACACAACATCCCTAAACATTTTGTGAAAAAGAATTGTTTTTTTTAACTTCCAAATTTGCAATTTAGAATTTATTACCTCCCACTCTGGTAATTGCCAGCTAGAGTTTACAGGAGCCTCCTGTGCTTGGTTAACAGGAGATAAGAACCTCTAAAGTAAACACACTGCACTATAAGATCTGATTGAAAATGTAACCTTTTTTTCCATGGAGACTGTGTCTTTCTTAGCCAGGGGAGGTGTTTATGTAAAGCTACATTGTAATTTGACTCCTAAATAGCAGATAATTGAGCAGTTGAGACTGCAGGAGTATAATTTATACACCAAAGCTTCAGTAAGCCAACGTTGTTTTGGTTCTTGGAGTATCATAGGTGCCATCAGTACTGGATTAGCAGGGGCAATACCTGTCCTGCATTATGGAGTTTGCCAGATTTCAGAACGCAGAATGTAGTGCTAGTGTGTGGTCTGCTAGAGAGTGCAGACTGGTCTGCACCCATGGACGTGGGTTGGCAAAAAATGTTGGCAAGTATGGACCATCACTTCTAGATTTTCTTTACTGCTCCCTATATTTAAACATGCTGGGAACCGTCATTACCTTTTAAAAGGTCAGAAGGTTTTGTGGGTTTTCTCTTAGTCACTTCTATGTTCTTCCAAATCATACTTCTGTTCTGAAAAAATACTTTTATAATCTAATCTATCCCACGGAACGTCTAGACTTGTCCTATCAGGGACAATGCATCAAGGCGACTAAAGGACAAGCAAGATATTCTGTGTCCTTGAATGTTTGAGTTGTGGCCCCTGCAGGCAGCTGCTCTTGGGTCATGGGGAGATAGAAGCCATGAGAAAATACTTGTCAGATCAACACACTAGCAGTTTAACTGCTTCTGTTCACTTACGTCAGGATCAAACTGAGCAGATTGCCTGCGACAGGGAAGCTGGAAGCGACTTTCTTGCTGAAACACCGCTCTTTTAATCCTTTCATCTATTCGGGGGTCATGAAATCAGAATACACATGGCTTTTCATTAGTATCTGATACTCGCTAATAATACCTGCACTACTACACACTTGCAGTTTTATTTTTGATAAATCATTGCTGCAAATAGTACCAGTAGAACCATTCCAGGTGGTTCCAGTATTTTTCCTTCTGGATCTCTGTTATGTAATAAGGATTGCTGGTCTTTTCTCATTCTTGGGTAATTATACGTAATTATCCCATCTTATTCCTGGCATTAGTTATATATCACAGGACCGTCTTGTTTAAAGCAGAGGCTGTGCATACTATAAGTTATGCCAGGTAGCAGGAACTCTCACTAAGACTCCTTTAGCATTTATCTTTGTGCAAACTGCACCCAATCAGTTCTTTATAAGACATTTAAAATAAAATCCTGCCCCCTGCGGCCTTTTTATAATATCTATTCTCATTACAATAATGCATTTATTGTGGAAGTTGCTGTAGTGCAGTGACTATTAGGTTTGCTCAACAGTGGTTTTTCTGAATCCTTTAACTCCAAATTGCCATATGGGCAGATCACAAAACAAAAAATGTAAAAAATGAAAATGGACACAAATATTGTTTGATTCATGATTTGGAGTTATGAAGAAGAAGAAAAAAAATGATTGATGGAGGGGGGAGGAGGGAGAGAGGGAAGGGAGTCACTAAATGTTGATCATTAGAGTGCAAAAAAAGGAATAACAATAAAGTAAATCTATCTATATATGTATATTGCCCAAGCTTCATTTGCCTGTTTTTTTCCCCTGCCCCCTCTGTCGTGGCCTCTCTCCTTCCCTGGTGGTCCAGAAGGGGTTAAAAACAGTCTTCTGAATCTAGCGCCAATTTTACTCGCCACTGGTTTGGGCTTTGCCTCCAGTCCTCCCCCGCCGTTAGCCAGCGGAGGAGACCTAATGCACATGTGTGGCAATGGCTGCACTCTCATTAGGACTTCCCACATAGGAAAGCATTGTATGCTTTCCTATGGGGTTTTACATGACGCTGGATGTCCTATAGAGGATAGCTGCAACGGCCATATTGCTATACCATTTGAAAGTTACCTACCCCCTTTTTCTTTTGTAATTCAATTTTTTTTTTTATGCCATTTCATTTTAAATATATTTTATTACACAGTCAACACAGGTTTACTCCTTTTTTAGCTCTCTTACTTCAGACGCTTACTTTTTTCAATAATTTTAAAAAATAATTTTGATTGAAATTTTTTTTTGATTCCTGTGAGTGGTTGTGTAGGTAGGGCCCCAGGGTACTGCTTTGCCCGGGGGCCTATAATGCTGTTAAGATGACTGTGCCCTTTTGTCCCCAAATGCACGTCACTGGGGAACTAAAGTGGAATAGCAGGACAGGACCCCAATATAAAGACTGTTCCGACAAAAGCAGGAGTGTTGGGATGCCTACACCAGGGCCCTCTCTGTATTCATTTTGACACAACAAATGGTACAAAAAGATACAGTCATGCATGATGTTCTCAAAACATATGAAGCGGAAGTGAAGGCCAGGACACCTATGTTATAGAACTAACAACCTTAACATATGTGAAATAAAAAATCCCTTATTTTTATCTATTGGGTATTGTAGATTCTGGTATGTATAGAATTATGCCTTTTCCTCTTTAAAACACACAACGGACCAAATGCTCCAGTCAAATACTCTTGCTTAAGGAAGAAAAAAAAAACATCCCTCTGTGTTATCTTGCACTAAATAACAGTAAACATCCACATAGGAGTGAAAGACCGAACATATTCAATAAATATCTCACTACAGGAGAATGGATTGCATCCTCGTAGTGAAGACAGATCGATACATACATACAAGGTATCAGAGGATTTCAAATTATTGGCACCCTCTTGATTGTGAAATATTGTTTCCACAATTCTCCTAGAATAAGAAAATAAGCACAGTCCGGTATCATTTTTTCAGATTTGCAACCCAAATATAAGGGAATGCACAGTGAAAAAAAAAAAAAAAAGAAAGAAAAAAAAAATGCCTGTAATCCAATAATAGTTGCATTAGATAGACACTATAACAAGAGTCATAGAAAACAATTGTGTACATGTGACTGTGTCAGCAGAGTTATCTTGCAGGTATGATCCAGACATCTTCGACTTGCTACACAACCAACATAAAAAAAAAATAAAAAAAAAAAATAACTTTTTGGTGAAGTCATATTTATAGCTGTTCCATGTGAATACATCTCCAAAATCCATTAGTTAAAAAAATAGAAAATTATACTCATAAGTATTACTTAAAGACCTGTTATTTCTACCTGCCCAGCTCTCATTATGTGGTCACATGGTGCATGAACTGAGAAAGGATTTCTCATGACATAATTTGGTTGCCAGCGCAACAATAGTAAAGTGTTTTTTATTTAGAATTAGTGTAATTAGCAGGTTTGGGGTAATAAATAAGCTGATCTATAGTTTTCTTGCTCTAATATGTTATCACAGGCATAGCAGGTGAAAGCATGTATAATACAACACCATATAAAATCAAATTGAATTTTTATTTGAATCCTGAAGATGAGGTATCTTTTAAGCGGTCAGATAAAATACAGTCGATAATGTACATAACACTTACTGGGAAATAGCAGTAAAATGGACATTTTAAACTACATATGCACATTTCTTTGTACAATCAAAAAGCAGTCTTTAACAAGGTCTCATATATTTTTATTTTTTATTTTTTTTTAATATGGAATAGAGCTGTGCAGAGAGAACATTTTATGAAATGTTTGCTTCTTGGATGAATACAATCTCCGAAATGTTTTCACCTGTGAAGTATATCTTCTGGTTTAAGAATATGTAATACAAACAAAATGGATTCTGGGGTTGTACAAAAGGAAAACTAGCACAAGCAAATGGAGGCTGCCCGCAGCTCCATGCATTCGCATCAATGGTTCTTTTGTGTATATTATGTTATATGTTCATACATGCAAATCCATAATCCATAAGAAAAAACTGAGAGGACAAGTATTGGATGAGTGATGTCACTTTTTGGCCGACATCACAACACTAGAGATATATCTATTAGTCCAATGACTTTCTCCATGAGGCACTTTTAGAGGTTTTGGTTTTTTTTGTTAAATACATTTATAAAAAATTATTTTATTTGAATCAATAATGCATTATCTCTATAACACACAAAACGGTGTGACAAAACTACTATAGTATAGTGTATCTTAAAATCTGTGAAACTGAATGTCCCACTCATAGTTGAATAATATACGGTAAATAAAAGGAGCACAGGACTCTAATAATGATTTTAAAACTGGTGTATAGAAGGTTTGTCTTCTCAACTATTCATTATCAGCAGGGAGCCCTGTGATATCTCTGAACATAGTGTGTCCCTCTGTACCAAATTGTAACACTAATAATAGTAAAAATAAATACACTTTTAACAACATAGAATGATTTCAGTTTAAAATAATCCTGAAATTCAAAGTCACTTTGTCTATAAAATAATGTACAGCTCTACTATTTCTGCCAATTAAACCTGATTTCCCTTAAGATGTTAGAGGAACACTATAGCATTAGAACTACAGACTTGTATTTCTAACGCTATAGTGCTCCCCTACCCATTTAGGTTTCCCCGGCTGCCCTGTACTGCCCTGTATAAAAACACTGCAGCGTACCAATCAAATTCTCTTAATGACAGTCATTTGACCTATGAACTCTGTCATAGCTGCGGAAGCACCTCTAGTGGCGGTCAGGAAGACAGCCATTAGAGGTGTGGTAACCCTGCAATAAAAAAAAAAATTACAATTCCTACCAAAACAGCAGAGTTTTCCGTTGCAGGATTACAAAGGCAGGGGCCCTGCACCCAGACCACTTAATTTAGATGAAGTGGCCTGGATGCTTAGAAACCATTTGTTGCATAAAAAAATACAATACAGATAAAAATCCTTATTCTTTGTAACATTTAAATAATGCCAAGTCCATTAATAAGGAGATGTGGAACTCCAGGTTATTGTTGTAATTGTTCCAGCCATGTAACATGGGCCTGTGCAAAAGTGCAGTTTTCCAGAAATGGGATAGCAGCACAGTTATCAAAGGACCTTTGTTTGTGCAGTGCACTGTATGCCATTCTGAACAGAGGGGTGCAATGGTGTAGAGGTTTGTTTATACTCTGTTAGATGTGAGTCTCATCTTTCTTCCAGTTCTGTGGATATCCTTGTCTTCGGTAATTTGAATTTCCTTGCGAAATGTGCTCCAGGGGTACAACAACATCATCACCGTGTGATTTGTTTAATTCTACCACCCGGGGAACTACAACTGACCATCGATCTGCAAACCCAGAAAGAAAGAAATAATATTAAAATCTTTGAAGGAATAGAATTATTCGATATTCTGAACAATATTCCTGAAATGTGAATCCACTCTTAAGCAATATACATATACAGATATACAAACAACTGAATATATTACTGAATAGAAGTGGGGGAGCATATATAAGTTCTGTGAGTCTAAGTTAGACTTTAAAACACAAATTGGGTTGAATACCAAATTGTATGAAAAAACATAAATTTTACTTACCGAAAATTTCCTTTTCCTGAAGGATTAGAGGCAGTGCTTATACCACAGGGATATCCAATCTGGAGGGAAAAAACAGGCAGGCAAATCTCCAAACATTTTAACCCCTCCCCTAATTACCTCCTTTCCCATAAGTAGCAGCTCCTCCTGATCATCCCCAGTCAATACCTAAGCCAAATAGCTGCAAAACTACTGAGAATATCAGAAAAAAGGGGCGGGAATTGTAGCACTGCCTCTAATCCTTCAGGAAAAGGAAATTTTCGGTAAGTAAAATTTATGTTTTTCCTTTCAGATTAGAGGCAGTGCTTATACCACAGGGATATAATAAAGCAGATCCTGAGGGCGGGTTTCAGTTCACTACTGCTTGAAGCACCTTGCGCCCAAAAGCTGCCTACTCCTAGGCCAGAATGTCCAACTTGTAGTGTCCTGAGAACGTAAGGAGAGAGGACCGATCAGCAGCTGAACAAATTCGAGAAGGAGAAGCAGCTGCTCGCAGAGCCCATGACGACGAAACAGCTCTAGAAGATTGTGCCTTTATAGGGCCTGCAAATTCTGTGCCACTCTTATAATAAGAAACAGAATACAAACCTTCCGCCAGCTAGCCAGAGAACTCTTCGAAACCAACATACCTTTTCTATGTGCCTTTGAACAAGACAAACATACCGACATCCTTCCGGAAGGATTCCGTAGCTTTAGATAATGCAAAAGATATCTTTACGTCTAAACAGAGAAAATTACTTACCAAGGCTTTAGACGGATTCCGACAAAAAGGTCGGCAAAACCACTTCTCGGTTGACATTGGCAACAGATAAAACTTTAGAGATACCTGAAGGACCGAGCTTCAGAACCTCCTTGTCCTGATGAAAACCAAAAAGGGACAATTCTCCCGAAGCGCTCGGATCTCTCATACCCTTTTAGCTGACGTAATAGCCACCAAAGAAAATGGTATTCAATGAAAACATCTTCAGAGAAACTTCTTCCAATGGTTCAAAAGGCGGTACACAAGGCACGGAAAGGACCAATTCAGATCCCAGGGAGAACAGGTCTACCAAACAAAGGGCACCAAACGTGTCAGAGCTCTGAAGAACCTTGAAATCAGAAAATCCGAGGTGAAGCATCTGAGGGAGAAGAAACTGATAGTAGAAACATGAATCTAAATGAAGCAGGCTTAAGACCTACTGCAAATCCCATCTGAAGTAAGCATAGAAGCTACTGGACGGACGCGGAAACAGGGTTGACTACAAACCTACAACACCGCTGAAAAAACTTCCACAACCTAGTGTAGAACCTTGAAGTAGATTCCTTGTAAGTTGCCAACACAAAAAATCTTTTATAACTTCAGGATCCAGACCTTTACTCTCTAAAATCTGAAGTTCAGAAACCAGGCCGCCAATCGGAATTTCCGAAGGGTCGGAAGATGCACCCTGGCGTCCTCTAGAATACCTCCTGAAATGTGGATTCCCCAAGCAGTAAATATAGCGGGAGGGACAGAGATCAAACAACAGCTAATAGCTATAAAACCATTATAGAGCTGCATACATTTCAGAAGATTTTAAAAAAAGGCCAAACAAGACATCCAAAGGATATTGTCATACATTCTGCTCAGACAAGTAAATAGCCTAGAGGCTGCAAGGTTAGCAATCTCCTGGCATACAATAACTGAAATATCCTGAATCATGAAAGAGTCCGACAGGAATCAAGGCCCTGATAGCCTAAGGTAGATAAGGATAATGCCCTTTTGGTATAAAATTTTAAACCCAATTGATGACCTCATCAGATCAGACCTAGACAAAGGCATAACAGAAAGTTGGATGAAAACAGACACACCATGCTTTTCAACACGAGGAGAAATACACTGAGAATCCAATTACTTCCTGGATGTGATTATTAAGGACTGTTCACACTGCTCCCTCTTGCCTTGTGAACTACATACCTGTGGATACAGGAACAATTCAAAACCTGCCTGTCAGAAAGAGGCAGAGACTAGTAGAGAAATAAGTGTAATTAAAACACTGCAATAGCGAATATATATAGATATATATACATGAATATATATATATATATATATATACGCACACATCTATATCAAAAATCAGGTTCACAACAATACCTCACAACGTGGATGAATTGATACAGTAATGATCAGTCACAGGAGAGGTATAAACCAATGATATTACTAGGCAAAGGCAAGAAGAATCACATACAGATTAGTTAAGGATCAATCACATCAGTACCTACATTCAAAGAAGCATACTGTAAATAGTACAGAATATGCCAAACAATATAATCAAATTTATTAGAGACAGTTGTGTAACATCAGTCGGAGAAATGTAATTGGCAGGATACTGATAAGAAGGTGGTAACCCGAGGCACCTGAACCATTGTGGTAATCGACACATAATAAGCAGGATAGAAGAGGATAATCAGTTATCCATATGAGAATAAACATCCGCTTACTTACTCTTACCTTATCTTCATATAGCGATGAACTACTAGTGGCAGAGCCTATGGCGATAATAAGCAGTTTGTATTATCTGTAAGATATCAACACCAATACAAGTATATAATCCACAAGTACTACAACAATGCACTGTTAGGCGTGACCATAACATATACCGATCTAGGCACAGAGACCCTGTAAAAACATATCAGACAAATGTTTGTCATCAACAAGCTGCATTACATTATTTTATGTAGGATGAATCAACCACTTGAAGCCATACATTGGTTGCAAATTCCACATATAAGGACCCCTAGAAGGATCCCCATGAGTATCAGGAGAGAGGACCGTGATGGAGATACCTATTAAGGAGTTACCTCTCTTGTTCTGGTAGCAGGTGAATTATACCTGAAATAGTAAACCTGGTAGAATGGCCCATTGGGCTAGACCTCCCAGTGACAACTAAAATACTTGCAACATCAAGTATCGAAAACTTACCTGGATCATATGAGCCCAAAAGAATACCTTAAATTGCAGAAAGGGCGCTGATGACAGACCGAAAGACAGTGCTCTGAACTGGTAATGTCTGGTCTACCGCTTGGTAGCACCCATCAAACCTTAGAAGAATTTAGCTGGATTCTGCTACGGATACTTGAAGATAGGTATCTAGAAATCCAGGGACGCAAACCAACTTACTGGATGAATAAGCAGAGTCGCTATTTTATTGACTCCCTGAGGAATTTTAATTTGATAATCCGCCTGTTAATGGCTATAAGGTCTATCATGGGTCTGAACGACCCATCTGGTTTCGGCACCAAGAAAAGTCCTGAATAGGTGCCTTGATGTCTTTCCTTTAAAGGAACTTCTTCCACCACTCTGATTTGTAACAGACTTGATACTTCTCGCCCCAGAGAAAGAACCACTGAACCTAGAAACCCTTTCTTTGGGGTTTGTGATAACTCTAGAGCGTATCCTTCATAATTACTGCGAGGACCCAGCGATCTGAAGATGTCTTATTCCAGAGATCTAGGAAAAACTCGACTTCTTTCCTTCTCCTATAATCAACGGCTCTTTTATGTTGACCCCTGAAATATGTTCTACAAAAGGAACTTTAGAAATGAGGGACGCGTCTCCGAATTCCGACCTCGAGTCTCCAATCGGCACTGTAGTCTTCTTACCTACTTGAGCAATAGGGATGCCCACTACAGGGGCTGTATCCCGCTTAAAGTCCTGTTCCGCTTCTATGGAAAAAGAGAGATTTAAAAACCGTCCAGAAATAAACAGCTTGTAACTTGGGAATTTTCCATTCTTTTAAATCAACTCCCTAATCTGTGGGTGAAAGAGAAAACATATGGATTTCTTCCCTGTTTCCTCAAGTTCAAATACAACTGCACTTCCTAAATCAATTTCCCAAATGGATTCTTCTGGGACTGTAGATTTCTCACTTGAAGAGACACTGCCTGAATTATCGCCATACTCAGAACCACTAGTTCCAAACTAGTATCGGAACTTCCCAAGATCTTAGACTTTTGTTAGCATGTATTACAATCTGTGAATCCTGGGCAACCGACGCCTGGATTGTCTGCAATGCTGCTGACTACATATCCACAACCTGTTTGCTGCATACCTTGTTGTAACCAGCCGAGCAAGTGGACATTTCTGTTCTTTGTGCTTCCTCTGAAGCTTCTTTGAACACACAGAGCAAAGGTTCCTTTTTTAAAACCATCTGGCAAAAGATGGCCACACACCGGGCACATTAATGCTCGGCTTAGCTGTACATTTCCCCTTCTCAGCAACTTTATCCAAATTTACAGGATTATATACTGGGAACAGAAAACAAAAAAGGGAAAATAATCAAAATTTTCTCCTTACCGATTCAGGCTAAGACCCATTTAATTAAAAACTTAATCAGTCTTACCTTAAATGGCCTGAGAGTGTGTTAGAGGGCAGGTGAGATAACACTCTTTACAACCGTTCTGAGAGCACCTGGCAAACAGAGGTTGCTGCTGGTAAATGCTCATATAAGTCCTGAAACCAAACCGAACGCCGAGTTCAAATTTGGCGCCTGAATCAAGGTTCGCATTGCGCATGCGCATAGCGCTCCGCGACTCCCTAGTGGAACGCAACGCAACCTGTGTGTGCGTTCCACCGCAGGACTTTCCAGCCGACGCACGCCTGCGTCCTTCGTCAGACCGGCACCTGGCACGGCATTAGACGGCAACATAAAACTTAAGGGACCACGCCGTCCGGCGTGTAAAAGGCTACTTACCCGGATGAAGGAAGCAGTGCCCCCAGAGCCTCAGCCCTTCTCACCTGCTTCCTGGAGAACCTCCTGTCTAACCTCCCCTGCCGGAGGCAGGCAAAGAACTGGGGATGATCAGGAGGAGCTGCTACTTATGGGAAAGGAGGTAATTAGGGGAGGGGTTAAAATGTTTGGAGATTTGCCTGCCTGTTTTTTCCCTCCAGATTGGATATCCCTGTGGTATAAGCACTGCCTCTAATCTGAAAGGAAAAATATAAATTATATTTTTACATATATAGTATATTGCATCACAAATTCAGTCTGTATTTCTTTGCCACATATCCAAGGGGACAGAGTTCTATGTGTTTCTATAATTAACATACTAACCCTAAATGATAATTCCACTATTATTTGGAAACTTTAATGGGTCAATTATTTCTACAACAAGAGTTTACCGACACTACTGCAGTAGGTCATGCTAAGAAATAATATGCAGATGACATTAGAATACTTTGAAGGAACTGGTCTGTTAACTATGGCCCTGACACTGAACTATCTTTCTCCTGGATGGTAACCACCATTGAAATAAATTTTAGTCCTGAGAATCACTGACCATTGGCTTAATGTTTGTGGTTACAGGTTTGAAACGGTTTTGGAAAGGTCAGGTTAAACATAGCATGGTTTCCTGAATTAATCATCTACCTATGTTTTTAAATACATTCTCTTCACTTATAATGTTTTTTCTTAAAAGATGTGAATTATTTTATTCTACAAATAAACAATTTGTTTTAGTACAGTTTGCCTTGGTAAACTCGTACATTTTACATTCTTCTTAATGCCATAGAAAAAAAATATACATCTGTAACCTGGGCCAGTGCACGGATTTTTGGGTACACATGCAAATATTATTTTGGTGCCCCTGCTAACAGGTCACTGAAATGCACAATGCTTTAAAGGTTCACTGTACTCTCTTTCCTAACTTCATCTAATTGAAGTTGTCATAGTGTCTACGGTAGTTCCTCCTCTTTTAGTGCCCCCTAATCTTAATTTTAGTAGTCTGAAAGCTTGTAAACGTGGCTTCAAACCACGCCTCCAAGCCCTTTAGATAGGGGAGAGCTAGGACAGTTTTTTCCCCAGCTGTCATACTCTGACATCACACGCACATGCAAAGTGATTCTCTATGACAAAATCAAAGGCTGGTTGCGGTAAGCAGCGGCACTATAGAGTTAGAATGCAGATTTGTATAGGGTCCAATTAAGCATGTTTTACTGTATTCCCTCCCTCCCCCCTTTTTTGTTTTATGCTAGTAGTATGCAAAGCTTCCACTTTAATAGTGCTCTTTAAACATCCCATCATGTGAGGACGTCCGTGCAGGGCTCAGATGTGTCAATATAAATGACTGACCTACTGATTAAATAACTGTTAAAATGTATTGGAATTCAAGGTTGCTTGAAAATTCCATGTTTAAAATTCTAGAATATAGCTTGATGTGCTGCATTTTTGTTTAGTGGGAAGATTTACTATACCTAGATACCGCTATATTAATGGATAGCATCTATTGTTTCTGGGCTTTTAGTACATGTTCTGTCTTTCTATCACTTTTGATAAAGCACAGTAATCATTCAAAACTGGAAGCTCACACTCTGTTGGTGTGAGCTGGTTAGCTGGTTCTGATAAAGATACCTGCCCAAAAATAGAGTTTTCTGTAGTTTTCTGTAGAATAATAAACCTAATAAACCTAATAATAAACCTACCCCTCCTCAGACGACCCACAGTTTGTGAGAATCCATAATATTGATAGGTATCGTTCCTGCCTGGATCCTCGTTAATGATGCCAAGATTTTGATTCCAGTGTGACCAGTTTACTTCATCGACTCTAAAATGATTAAAAGAAGTGTAAAACGTAAGTCTTGAAAGACAAAAAAAAGCATGTTTATTATTACAGTTATGTGTATTATACAATAATTGTGGAGTATTTAATGTGAACCATATAGTTGCTTTATGAAGAAAGGCAAATCATAAGCTCAGGTGATAAAATAACACAATTTAGACCATTTTACAGGCTGGTTAGAACTTACTTTTTTTAACGCACAATTTATTCATGTCTGCAAACATTATAAAAAGTACATACTTGGCACTCTATGTACCATCACGGTCAGATTTCTCAGAAGGTACCATTTCCTAGATTGTAAACTACAGCCCTCTTCACTTGTATGAACATTATTTTGCATGTCAGTTACCATTTGTCATACTTTTACACAGTAAGATCTTAAGAGAGCTTTGGGAAATGTTGGTTATTCAATGATGATAATAATCACCTTTTCCAGAGTACTATTTATATATTTTGAAAGGTGGCAGTGTTGGGGGAAGCCATCACAGCCTGATGTTTAAGTTTCATCAATGAATGACTCACACTGTGTCTAATTTTGTTTATATCCCACCCATAAAACATTTTTTTTTAAGTTATGTGGAAATGCTTACTTTATCAGAAAATTTCCACATCTAGTCATACTTTCTAATGTTAGACTGCCCAGGCACTTCAATAAGTCCTCTAACATTGGTACAAATATCTACATAAAAAGGTATAATTCTTTTTTACATTTTTAAAAGTTTTATTTATTTTAAATTGTACATAACGGCGTCACCTTTTCCAAGTGTCTGAACTATCTGCATCAATATTTATTGTAAACGGGCATTTATGTATGAATGATCTCAGGTACCACTATATCGGTATGTATCCGCATTACGTGTTAATTTTTAGTTACAATGCTTTATTTGGGTATTGCCTTTTTTGAATATAACGTATTGGTTTATCCTTGCCAAGATCCAAGATCATGGAAGAGTAGGATGCGCCCACCTTTATATTGGATGCAGGATGGAGGATGGAGGCTGCAGACGTCACCTTGAGTTAGGTGATTAAAACACCTTGAAAAGTAATCATTAATATAAAAATGTCGGGACTGGACAAAAATAAAGAGAGGATAGATAAAAATTTCTGAGGTATAAGCATCCAGTATATGGAATGGAGGAAGGAAAGAGGACCCTTGGGAGACTGACTGGGATTAAGATGGGAATTTTGGCATATGCATGATTTTTTTTATAACCATCTGATTTATGTTGTTAGACAATGGGATTGCCGGAGGAAGTCTACGAAAACCAAAAAGCATAGGGTGAGGAGAACTCCCAAGAGGAACTACATATCCGTAGATTTTTTGTATTTTTTTTATTTATTTTTTTAATTGGAATGCCATATTAAACATTTTCCTTTATGAGTGCAATCTTCTATTAACCCACAAGTAGTGATTACTAAATTACCCTGTGTGGATTATTTTGCTCCTTTTAGGTTGACTGCATTTAATTTGTATTCTAGCTTTTGACAATATAGCAATGTGTACAGTATTGAAGGAACTGAAAAGGTCAGAGACACCTTCTACTAATATTTTATTTTTATAGGTACTTCATATAATTAATTTTGAGAAATAATTAAATTCAAGTGAAAATGTGAACTTACAGGTTGACGGTAAATTGTAGAGAGAAAAAAAAGGGAACACCCTAAGATGACCCAGTTGTGTATGCCTCTAAACAGAACTCACCCCTATGTCATCCATTGACTGGCTCTCAGGATACTTCTAATTTGTTTTATAAGTTAGCACATTAAGAAGCATAAAAAAGCCCATTATCCTACATGAACTTCTTTTGCCAATTTCCTTCTCTTTCCTCTGCTTTTCACTCCCCCCACCTCCCAAAAATTAAAATTCTGCTCAGGTACAGAATTTTATATTAATCCTTTAACGATTTAAGGACATATGTCTTGCAAAGCCTGGGCATTAACCATGTTAGGATGTAATCGAATGTTATGGTGTCTTTGCAAGACATCGAATGTTATGGTATGAGTTAGGCTTATTCACTGCTAACACTAGGGAGACCCAGGCACCAAGCGATACTGTGCCAGCTGAGGCCATATTTAGAGGTCCCAAACGGACAGATGAGCTGTATGCAACACTCAAAGTGAGCACTGCATACAGTCCTTTAAATCCAATAAATCTCCATGGCTGATCCATTTAAAGCTCAACCACACGGATTCTCGGACAGCACACTATCCCAGTAAGACCCTCATCTCCCTGCATGCACCCCCCCCCCCCCCTCCCCTAGATAATTGTGATTTTGTGCTGTGTTTTGCAAGCTGCCTAGTACCAATTACTGTGTGATCAACAGAGGCAGCAGTAATATACTCTAAAGGTGCCTGTGCTGCATCTTATAAAGATCATAGATAGTATCTGAATATGCAGCCATGGCGGCTCTATCGCGTTATTTTAACTCACTTACTTATAGCAGTGATCACTGTATTTTAGGGTTTATTTATGTGGAGTATAGCCTGGGAACATAGATAGGTGCCCTCGAAGGCACATGGGGAAGTATTTGATTCATAGTATCAATCTGATTTACATAGAGATACATCGACTGGAATGCGATTTACATTGTAGCCACAGGGTTGCGAGTGGATAAAACTAATTTCAAATTCCGTGTATATCGTATTTAGCAATAGCTAAAGGCTTCTCACATTGGAATCAGCCAGCTCCCCGAAACTATCAACTCCTGATGATAGGACAGCCCTCATCATCACCTCTTTCAAAGGCAAGATTTAGCTAGTCTTGCACTTATCACTTGGTTGTCTTATATACAAACGTGTTTTGGGACATTACATTGAGAATGATGTGTGCGCATACCCACATCGAATAATCCCATTGTGCATAATTTGTGGCTGAACCGCCTAGCCAGTTAGCTCAGATGTTAAAAGATTTAAATTTAGACTAGCTTGGGATTACAACTGCTAGTGGCCAATATAGATATTCATTGGATTTAGCACAAGCCTGCCCAGATACACTATAAGCACTGCTACACAAGCACGTTAAGTGTGAAATATGTTTCTTGTTACTCTTTCCTCTCTTTAAATATTTGTTTTCTCTAATAATTTTTTTTTTTTTTTTTAGCAAATTAGTCTTGGTAATTAATCCATGGCCCATATGAGATTAGATAGATATACATACATTGGTATTTATCTTCTATATCTACACTAGTTTCCATCAAGGTTACACTTTGTTTAATTTTTGGGGTATTTATGTTGATGTTTAGAAAAGTTTTATATATGGGACTACAGCTACACAAAAAAAAAAAAAAAAACACTTTTTATCATTTAATAACCAGCACAAAACAGACAAGGGCCTAATGAGGTCTAATTATGAATCAATGACAGATATTCCATTAAATGTTGTCATAATTGCCAGCCACTGTCTGTCTCTCATATTTACTAGAAGATTTAAATACCATCTGTTAATTCATGCCGTGCCTTGTGGTATAGTTGGAGACTTCATTAAAATGCAAATTAGGATGCTGTTTCTGTAAAGAACCCACTGATGCCCCTTCTCTAATGATCTTTGGTGAAGCTATTGGGAACCTGTCGGATTTTACAACCAACTCCCCCACTACCACCACCTCCTGCCATTATTGACTGAAATGTAATGTTAATGTGCTGAGGAAACAAGTGGATCCACAGAAAATTTTGCAGGTAATATTATGTATAAGGCCACCATGAAAACTAAGAAAAATAGGAGAGGAAAATAATTTTTTTTTTAAATGACAGCAAAATAAGCAGATAGGAAACCTATTGATCCTTATCCTTTCTGCCAACCTGTTTCTGAATCTATATTACAGGTACAGCGTGTGTGACATGATAACAGGATTTCCATTCTGGTCGACACTACAATATTTCTGTCTTCTGATACGGATATAAGTAAAGCACCGCAAGCAGTTGGAGCAACTTGAGACAATACAAGTGACATGGGGTATTATCCAGAAAAATAATCTCCACTTCTAGAGACACCTGAGAATAGTCCTATAAAAAAAGCAGGATCTGGTATTATTAAATATGCTTGAAATGCACAAGACAAATACAGGGCATTGCATGTGCATTCCTAGTCTAACTGTAAGGCATTGAAAGGCTAAATGTAAACCTAGCATGGATATGCGCCATAACGACACATTGCCACCAATCATGCACATGGAGTGTCTTGTGTGCCTCCAATTCAGCCACCCGATTCACTTCCAATTTCTTACCTACATGTTTTGGAAAATATCCAATAAGAGTCAACGGTGGTGTCGTCTGCGCCTGTTGTAGCTCATTTGCTTAAAGGTTTGATGTGTTGTGCATCCACAGATACCCTTCTGCGAGTTTTGGTATTTCTACCAGCATAAATGTCCCTAGCCATCATCCTCAATCTGACCTCCCTATAAAAGACGTGTCCCACTAGTACAGCTTTGTCCAAACCTTGCCAACATACTGGGCAGCAGTTGCTATTTGTGACTCCTGTATTTAATTCCCTCTCCCATTACCAACATGTTGGGGACACAGCATGATTCTATATAATATATATAACTTCACTAAACTCTGGATTTTTGTGAATTCAATCCAAATGAAAAAAAAAGGCAAAAATATCTTGAAAAAATCTTCAACTCTGCTACAGTCACAACATTTGCCTTAGGTTTTTCATTCGAATTTAATGTGTAACAACTTGAAGTTTAGTGAATACCTCTGCTTTATGACATATTGTTTTCCCATTACAGGTGCAAGACTGTTTTGTATATCTGCATATGATTCCATTACTGTGTTGTAGGTGGTTTATTTTGTTCTTTGAATTTAGTTATGTATGCTGCCTCTGTTTAGTTTTGTACATGGGTACTATCTAATAACTATATAGAACAACGAATTACTGATGTATTTTGCAGTGGAATCAAAAAACATGCAAACTAGAATGTAGTGTGTTAATATATTGCATAAAAGGCTTTAACTATTTTGTCTTAATACTATTATTTAAAAGTGTCAATCAACTTTGACTCCTTAAACTATCATTATTTCTAACAGATTATCGAGACCAAGTTTTTGTTTGAATTAGGGCCAACATTAGAAAAAAAACAAAACATTCCCCCCTCAAGTTTTACACCTTATATTATTGTTCACTCTTCATTTTCCATTTCCACGTCTTCCTTTTGCCCTCATCTCATGTATGTGTATATATATATATATATATATATATATATATATATATATATATATATATATATATATATATATATATATATATATAGAGTCAGTGCAACTCCAACACAACATTGAGGAAGTTTTAAGATGAAAGTTTCTAACTTAAAAGAGCTGCACTAAGCATAAAAATAAAATAGGAGTTGCCCACTATTACAGATGTAGTTAGGGCAACAAAGACTAACAATCCACTGCCAAACTACGTAAGTTGTTCTGACTCATTCAAAAATAACAAAATTACATGCTTCCAATCAAGTTATGACAATTCAGATCAACCTTGTTAGAGTATGTCCAGGCAAACTTTGCAATTACGTCTAGAATCAGAATATACCATTAGGTCTGCAGTTTTTTCCCCGTACTTCCTAATATTGTATTAATATTAATGTTGTTAAAAAACAAACAAAAATAAAACATGCTTTAATTATACAGTATTATCATATGGTAGAAACCACTAAGAACTAGTTACAAATTACATTATGTAATATCCAGATAAAAATTTAGCAAGTAACATAGCGTTACATGAATTACCTAAAACACCAGCGTCTGTCTGGGGTCCCATCAGAATTCTTTCCAACTGTTACCATTTCTCCAGAGCGGAAGGCTTTTCTGATGAACACTGGAAATGACCTTTCAATATCCAAGATGGTGGTTGCCCACTGGAAAATTTAGATATTAGTGCCATTATGTTGTTTTTAGGTCTATTTTTTGTTACTTTGTCTATATAACGGAATGAGAGGTTACAGGTCTTACAGCGTTGTACATATGCAAAGGAAATACAAATAAGGAACTGAAAATAATATAGACATCAAAACAACTTTAGCTTAATAAAGCATTTTTTGTGTATAGATCATGCCTTTGCAGTCTCAATGCTCAATTCATTGCCATTTAAGAGGCACATTGCTTCCCTGGGTTGTGACTCACACAGCCTACAGAAAATAATTACATTAAAATAGATGGTAGTTGCACTCTGTTTGGTGCACAAAGCAACTGTTTGTGCAGCCTTCATAACTTTACTTTTATTTGTGAAAAAAAATGGTTTCATTGTTAATCAGATGTTCACTTTCTTTAGATGTTTGTATCTTCTGCTCTGTCAATTGAACTTTAAAACACACACGAAGCTCCTGTGGGATCTAGCACGTTATTAACAGAGCAGAAGAGAATACATTCTAAATTTAACAGACTGTGCAATAAAGGAAGTTTAAACATTAGATCTCTCTTTACAGGAAGTGTTTAGGAAGGCTGTGGGGGTCACATGCAGGGAGGTGTGTCAATGGCTGCATAAACAACAGGATTTAACTCCTTAATGGCAGAGAATTGAGCAGTGAGATCACCCTATTAAGCTAAAGTTGTTTTGGTGCCTGTAGTATCCCTTTAAATAGATTAAGTGCATTGAGAAATCCTAGATAAAGAAAATCATTGGTTTGATACTGAACTGGTTGCATTGAGTTAGTTTTCAAGTGGATTCTACTTTCAACTGACTTACATCTGCACTTAAAGGGCAAAGGATTGTTAATGTTTTGCTTGTTTATCACATACATTTAAAAAATAGTTACTGTGAGGTCTTTAAAATAAAATTAGATATAGAAATGCACACTGTATTGATCACTAGCCTGTGGGTGAGAGTCTCCATCTGTCAATCAGGAGAGAGGAGGAAAAACTGAAACTACATGTCTGTTTCTCTTACTCCAATGCAATGTTTGCCCTACAGCTTTGCTATACATTTAAATAATTTTTATTATATGGTATCATCAGCTGAGATTTGATGTTCCCATTGTATATGTTGCTTTCAAAACCATGGCCAGTTATTGTTGTATTATGCCATGTGGAAAACATGTTGAGCAGTGATCACAACACTGCCCAATGGCAACCACAACATGAAAAATGTTGAGAGAGCATGGAAATAGGTTGAGACTAGACAAGGACTTCAGACCAAATTGCTTGGAGCAGATGGCCATGCCTCCCAAGGATCTTCTAAAATGTTTAGAAATTACATGCACTGTGGGTACAGCTCTTGCACACCGAACACCACTGTTCTCATCCTCCAATATAGATAGATCGATCTCAACTTTTAACTGTAGGAAATGCCCTTTAATTTAAAATCTCAAAAAATTTAAAAATTTGTTGGGTATAATAAAACATGGTTCCATACTTTTTCAGTGAACTCCCCCCTTTAGAATATGGTAGACATGTGCAGTTTGCTCAGTTCTACAACTTCCAATCTTTCACCTAATTAGTTTTCTTTAAAAGACAAACATTTCCCATTCTTTTCTTAGTGTTTATCATTACCTGTAACTTCCAGATCTGCTTACTCTCTTTGGACACTTGGCCAACTGTCTCCCCCATTAACGCGATTAACATGTTAAGGAGGAGGACGAATGTGAGAATTATGTAAGTTACTAGCAGTATGATGAAGACAGCTGGGTATTTGGCACTATTGATCATCTCCAGGTCACCCATACCAATGGTCAGCTTAAAGAGGTCCAGCAAGAACTTGCTAAAGGTGCTGCTGTCCCTGCATGAAGGGTACTCCGGTACTGTGCAATTTGTTCCATTTTCATTGCAGGTCTCTTTGGTTGAACAGGGATTCAGTAAGGACACAAGAGCTGGAGGATAAAAAAAAAAAATCAAAACAATGGATGTTATTCTACACACTATAAATATCCGCTGTCAAAGCACAAGGCAAAAAGTACTAATCTACGTATTTTGTCAACCTATTCATTTTCAAAACTAAGCAGCAGGAACCTGTAGTGTGGTTGCAGTAAATTGCACTCAGTGGTTGGTTAAAATACGATTCTTCTATTCAGTAGCTTTTTCATTTACAATCTCACCCACAATGCTTTTTAATTTACAAACCAAAACCACTGCTTTTTAAGTTGCCAAACCAAAAAAGAACTAACAATAGCACCCCCCAAAAGGCCACATCTTTGTAATTCATATACCAGATTTTTAAACTGCCTTTAATTAAAAAAAAAAAATATGATCCACCACCATCTCCATGAAAGTTTTTTCATTTTCAGAAAATGACATGCTTTTACATTTTTTGGCTTTTCCTCTTCAAGAATCTCAGAAACATTTGCAAATACTTATTAAAGACGGGTGAGAAACCACACTCACTAAGCTGCCTTTGAAAGAGGATATAACCAGTAGAGGTCCAATGTACCCGATAAGAACACCACAATATAAACAGTATTACAATAGTTTTGAAATAACTAAACTGGTTTGTTCTGTTTTTAAAGAATAAACTTAAACATAGTTATGTACCCCTAGCAGCAGAACAAGTTGATCTAGAACTTTTTGCACGTATACAAGAATATGGTTCATTTTCTTCTCATACCTGAAGCATATCCAATCATAAACAGGAGGTACACAAGCAAGAAGCGGAATAAATCTTTAAACAGAATCTGTAAGATACGATAGAATGGTTTTAAGACTGTAAATTCTACTGTACTTTATTAATAGAGGGGTAAAACAATTCAGCATATCTACCAACAATTAACGATTGTCAAATAATTTCCTAATGTATCCATTTGAATATCAGATCATGCAAAAAAAACAACAAAAAAACTATAATTTTTGTTTTAAGGAATCTATGATTAATTGAAAAAAAAAAAATGTATAGTACTGTGGGACAACGCTACCACCTACTGGTTCAAGAATAGAACAATTTTATTATCATTATTTTTCCAGTATGATACCCATTATTATAAGCATATTTACAAAGTAATAACATTCTACAGCCACTCCATAATATACACGTTCAAATGAGGGGTGAAAAAAAATAAAAAATCATTTTTCTAATACTTTATTTTGTAATATTCTTTTTAGAAACACATTTTATAAAAATCACTGAATAAAGTCACGTGGCATCTATGCAGTGTTTCCTTTGCTATTTAGTTTTTTTGAGACATTGTTTGCCTAATATAAGAGATAAGTAGCAAAAGCTGGCGTTTTACTGATGGTTACAAGAGTTGAACCAGTGGAAAGAGCTGGACCACCATGATTTAGGCAAGCTACACTCATGAAACATTCACATTATTTCCCAAGAAGCCTAGGCTTATCATCAAGAAGTCATAATATTACACGTTGGTAATGTTATCATTGCTGCATTGTAACGCTCACCTTCTGAAGCATGATGCTGTAGGTCCCAGTGAGTTTCAAGCCTCTGGTGAAATATAAAGCATTCATCCACCCCAAAACCAAGGCAAATACCATGACAGCCAAGTAAGCCTCAATACCAGTCAGGTATAACACAGCTGTGATAATCACCAGTATGGAATAAATGAAACTGGAGTAAAAAATGAAATTGGATATTATACCACTCGGCCTAAAACAGAAACTCCTAACACATTACAACAATGCATTCTTCCCCAAAACACCTCTCACCCATGGTCACTAATAGTTAGCTGCAGGCAAACCGATACAGGTCACTTATACTTTGGAACAATCACATAATGTCAGCTTGGTTAATATCAAAGTGACTAACAAAACATGATAGCATTACCACCACACAATTAACCAGTACTTTTAGTAATGTTTTAATCCCAAACCCAGTATAAATTAGATTGTCATAGATTGGGGTGTGCTAGGTGTGGTACAAATTCAAGAAAATGGCAATATTTAAGAGTTGTATATACATATCTGTTGGGGCAGTTGGATCTATTGGAAAATGAGAATATATTTATATTCCATGGCTTAATTTGTTTTTGCTGCATGTCCATTTAAAACAAAACAATGAAGAAAGCACACGTCCATTTAATGACTACCTTTCAATGAGCATAGAACACTTACTAAAGCAGTTGAAAGGATCCGTCAACAAACAAGGAATTCACTCCAGGGCATTTTTTCATAAATAGGTCTTTGATCTGCATTAAATGAACACATTTTAAAATCCTACTATTTTGGGGTTAGTGGGAGAAGCTGTAGTGTAATGCATAACAGACGGCTAAATACATTCGTGTATCTTATAGTATAACATTTTATCCGGGTACATGGAGTAAAACATGCACAAGGCAAAGCAGCAATGGATCTGTTACATAGCACACAGCTCTTTCTATCACAAACATGGCACAATGCACAACTCTTGTAATAGATTGTGTCTAGAGTCAACAACATACACACATATCCAACACTCATCAATTGCATTTTATTTTGTAATTGTGTGCCTTCTATGTAAAACATCCCCCTGAACATTTTCTCAGCACAGACTTTTTTTTTTTTTTTTTTAAAAAGGCTTGATGGAAAACAAATGGAAAACTATCAGGGAAAAAAAAAAAAAAAACTTTAGTATTTAGAAATCTTAAATGTATACCTGCATATTGATTATTGACAAATCATCTGTACCTTCTATTACATTATGTATATAAGGTCTACATCTAAACTATAGCATTATTTCAACAGTGATTGACCAAATGATAAACCTAAGCACCATCTCGAATCATACGAACAAGTGGACAATTCCCTGCAACCACAATAACCCCTGTCCCCACCCCCCCAGACTGATGACAGACATAGTACCGACATACCATAACCCAAGACTGCTAAACTCCCCCCCACGACTTCAGACTGACAAGGGATTAGACCCAGAGTACAAGGTCATAGGAATACTGGCTTCCCCTGCTAAGGAACAACGTGTTGCACACAAACCATGGGCCCTCCCAGCCCCATATAACACTCGATACCACTGACACCACAAACTACAGCTCCCAGCACTTAGACAGGGAACCAGTGACTGTACTACCTCCGACATCCACATCGCAAGGTGCTACACCACAAAGGGCACTAAGGCAAGGGGACGGTGGGAGAAAAACCCTTCCGGTTTCTTCATTTTGGTCTTTCAGACAACTTTACTACTAAAAAAATACTTTGTATTTGTAAATGAGGGAGGTTAAATCCTCCCTCCTGTACCTGATGTGCCGCGAGTAGGGGCATGTCTACTAACAGCGCCAGTGGCTGCTTGTGGTTATAAAAAAATGTAAAGAAAGACTAGCAATTGACAGTGACCTGGCACAATGCCCCCAAGATGAAAAAACTATTAAAATACTTAACGGGTGGGGATTTTGTGTCCCTCCATGCCCTACAAGTGGTGGCTTTAAAACTAAACAAGAGACCTAGTGGCCCCACAGCCTACGTCCCGTGGTGGCAGATGGAGGCCTTAAATAGCAGAGGAGTGGCCCAATTGATCCCTTCAGCCTACACCTATTGGCAGCGGGAAGCCCTAAATAATTAGGGTGGGCCTATTATAGTGTCAAGATTTACCTTGCAGAGGCACTGTGATTGGTTGGCTTTAAGTCAAACTAGAGCGCTTTGACTCAAATTGCACGGCATGGGAAAACTCTAAGTCTTTCTTCGCCCTGCAAGCTCAATCTGCGCAGAGACCTTGTAGGGTGAAGATGGATAGTTTTTTCGTCAGGAATGTATTTTTCGGCGTGGTTGTTTTTGCAATCAGGTCCTTTATTTTAATAATTTGTGATGTGACTTTATGGATTATTTGGCCTTTATTGGGGCTGAAGAAAAGTATATGGAAGCCAGTAACTCCCTTCTTGTAATAAACTAAAGCGAACAGACTATAGAATTAATTGCATGGATAAAATTTTGTTGTAATTTGTCTTTTAGTTGAAATGCCGAAAATTCAGACAAACATTTTAGTCCGAACATGAGGCACCAGTCTAAAAACCATTACATTTCTTGCTATGTTATAACCTATTGCACAAGCCTGTGAAAAGCAAGCAGACTCCAGCTATGTTGGTCGAGGTATGCTCTGTGCAAGCAGAAATGAGGGGAATGAGGCCTACTCGGCTTTCAACTTAATTGCATTGGAAAAACAGTAGGATCAGTAAGGTAAAATAATTTTTCCATGTTATTTATTAAATACATAACAAATATATGGATTTTTAATGCTCATTTTTCCTCTCTATTGGTCACTTCTCACTTGATCTGTGAATAAAATCAATATTTAGTGACTGTCCTGTAGCCATCATCTTTTTTTGCATGAATCTTTTATTTTTTTGGTACCATGTGCCAGAATTCAGAATTAATACACAGCTCATTTATTTTGTGATTCGGGTACATTTTGGCTCAGAGTTCTGGAATTCGGCCAATCGCCCAATCAGTTCAAATTTGGACGACTGGCGTTCCGACCAAAATGAACTTTCAAGTGTATGGTTTCATTTTATTTACCAATTGTGCTACCATCTCCTCACTGGCCAGTGTTCTGCACAACATCACATCATGTAATGCTTCCTATAACTGGATGCCTGAATGCTCTTACATGTAATTTACCTATAGTTTATACCAATTTATGAACTGCATTACTATGTATTACCTAGCTATAATATATGGATACATTATTCTGAATTTTTTTTTTTTTTTAGGAAAACAAAAATATATGTAAAACTATTAAATACACACAACTGCATTTTTCAAACTTGAACGAGAGAAAGAGAGAAAATAGAGATTGGTAGCAAGGCATTAGCCAAACTTACATTCGTACAGAAAAAGAGTATTCCAGTCAATAGTGTTATCAACTCTCCTGCCAGTCTCAGGTAATCCACAGTAGTTTTGTATGGGTAGGGGGGCTAGAAAATAGACCGGAATGGACACTTCAATATAAAATCAAGGCAATAAGATAGCTTCAAAACTATTGCATATGGTACCCAAGACACAATGATGTGGTTTAAACCAAGGTAGCCAAATAGTAGCTGCAATGGAAACAAAACACAGATTTCTCAAACAGTCATTAACCAGCAAACCCCTGTCTGAGAATAATGGGAATTGAACTTCAACAATTGAAAAGCCACTATGTTTGTCAACCACTATGTATTGCAATTTGTTTATTGCATGCTTTATAAATTCATCTTATTTTATTTTCCATATTTGTAACAAAAGTTCTAACATCTTTTAGTGGTACATAATTGTGTGTTGGAAATATTAGCAAAATATTTTGTTTATCATTTCATACTAGGAACGGAGAACCAAGGTTTTCACCTATGTTTCAATGGCAACAGCTGTTCCCCTGCAGCTACTTTAAACATGAGTGGGTGCAATTTAGAAAGTAGGCACTCACATAATGATATCTGCATTCTATAAACCTTATTATATTGATCATGAAGATAAATGTATTTGAACTTGATTTCCCATTGGTCTCATAAACAAAATAATATATTTTCTATGTCATACAAATCTCACTTACTTTGCCATCCATGGGCCTGTAGAAAGCAATTAATGTAAAGATAATCATGGCGATTAAATAGGAGACAACACTGATATAAAAAGAGACCGCTCCAAACTTCCTCCACTTATCTCTCAATAATTCGTTGATGGGTTCTACTGCCAGCATCTCGTGGCGGTTCTGCAATGAGGAAAGGAAAATAAAATACTTGCCAGTTAACAAAAGATGGAATCTGACAATACAAACTCAAAGCAACTCACCTATCAAAAGCAGCTAGAATTCTGGGAAAGAACATGAAAGTGCTATATAAGATATGTATATCTTGTTCATATAATGAAGTGTTACTGGCATGGTTATAATTTCATGTTTGAATGCTGGATCCTTGAGAACATTGTGACACGTTTCCACTTCAGACGTTTTAGGACTAAACCGATTAGATGGTTACTAAGGATTTTGGTGCAATAATTAATATTATTGCATCGTTTTTACCCTGGGACTACTGGACTTTGGATTGGGTGTTGGTTGGGTGAGCAGCAGCCCAACTGGGGATGGTTGGATGAATACTCCAGCAAGCAGGACTGCACAGGAGTACAGACATCCCTTTTATCCAACAGGACAGAATGCGGTTTTAGGGCAGATTTATATGTGTTTTACCTTTCTAAGTTTTTAATTTGTATGTTTTTGTAATACGATGTTCTAACAAATCACATTACTTTGTGCTTTCCGTTTTTCTCATTCATCTGTATTGAACATATGTCAATTTGAGACCTGTTAGTTCTATTTTAAATTGGCAGTTGCTGTAGGTGCCAAACAATTTCATATATAGACAAAAAAAAAAATCATTACACTATACACTTCTTGTAGCCATTTGTTTTCATAGATTTGGAGTTTGAGTTTAAGAAGGAAGCTAGTGTTTGAAAAACAATGTTTATTGTGTGGTCTTTTTTTCCTAATTAACTTTACAACACACCAGACCAATGGCATCTAGTGTCACTTGTTGAAAGAATGTTTTGACAATATTCTAATACAGTTGAACAAAAAATGTAAAAAAGGAAAAAAAGCCACAAAGTTTTTTTTTCACACTATTAAAATCATTAATTAATGTTGCAAGCATTTTTTCCAAGTCACCCCAATTTGATGTATGGTGACTTTATCACTGTATCTCAGAGTCTTTTTAGATGGTCATCAGTGAGAAATAGGGATCTTCTGTTAGCTGGGGCCAAAAGGTAAGCAGGAGGGTGGGGGGCCCTTTTCTTTTTTTCTTAAATTTATTTATGTATATTTTATATAATGAGATTGGGGATACTTTCTCTGCATACTCAATTCCCCTTTTCTCCCCCCAGACATACAGCAGATAGCCACCACAAACACATAAAACATTCAGCCACCCCACCCCCTTCACAAAGAACCCAGGGCTGTTGGTGGAAGGCCCATTATGGCTTCCTTCCTAAAGCTTTGGCAACCATATTCTGGATTTGTTAAGGGCGGATTAATATTTATAAATAGGAATGAAGAAGGGCAATAATAAGGGGGGCAAGAATGAATTGAAATCTCATTCTAAAAAGAAAGAAATCTTAGGGAGTTTCACATGTAGGATTGTGGACATAAAGTGGTGAAATACCACCTATGCCTGAAGATTTAAGATTGTTTATGAAACATTATGGTCAACTGTGTCAAAGACCTTTGCTAAATTCATGAAAGATTGTAAAAAATATCTATCATTCATAAAAATTGATTATATGAAAGAAAGTAAAAATAAGTATGGGCGCTGTGATGGTCATTTTTTTCATTCTATTAATGCTCTCCACCATCCAATAAAATATATCAAGTTTCTCACCTCAACCTTACTGTTGTAAACTAAAATTTCAAGCACAGAGACCTCTTCACCACATGTGTCTAATGAAGACAAGTCATAAAGAGATGAGTAAACGGGACCATATGCCCAGTCCTTGAACTTCCGAGAGAGGTGACGGGCATCTTCATCTTTTACTTCAAGACGGATGATGTGTTGGAATATCTGAAAAAAATAAAATAAAATAAAAATTCATTTATAGTTGGCAGTCTTTGCACGTCCTATTTGACTTCTAACCACTCCAAAAATAAATCTATTGGAAAATGTGACATTAACTATAATAAACTACAATAAGTTTACTGTACTCCAAGCTTCAAAACTTTACGAATACTTTTTTCATCTTGCTTTGTGACACTCCCAGCAAATATTTCCTAGAAGATGGTAAGAAAGGTCAAACAATGCAAAGTGTACCTACACCTTCTTTTTGCAAGGGGAGAGAGATGTGACTCCCTAGGAAATGTGGGATATAACCATAATATATCCAGGCTTCTGCATTTGCCCTCGTTTTCCTTTTCACTGGGAAATCGCCCTAAATTCCTAATGTTTAAGGGCCACAATAGTGCCAGGAAAACAAACTTGTTTTCCTGGCACTATAGGGTCTTTAGGTCCCTCCCACCCTCAGACTCACACTCCCGCTGGGCTGAAGGGGTTAAAAAAGTACTTTTCTCCAGCGCCGGGCTCCCTCGGCGCTGGGGAACTCTCCTCCCTCTGCCGACGTCAGATCCGAATGCGCATGCACAGCACAAGCCGCGCGTGCATTCAATCAGTCCATAGGAAAGCATTTCTCGATGCTTTCCTGTGGACGTCCAGCGTCTTCTCACTGTGATTTTCACAGTGAGAAGCGCGAAAGCGCCTCTAGCGACGGTCAGTGAGACAGCCACTAGAGGCTGGATTAACCCTCAGTGTAAACATAGCAGTTTTTATGAAACTGCTATGTTTACAGCTGCAGGGTTAACTCTAGATGGACCTGGCACCCAGACCACTTCATATCTCTGTTGAGTTATACGCTGAAATGTAGGATGTAGGATAGCCACCCCGCACGCTTTCCATCATAGGGCCCAGCGATTAGGTATAAAGTCATTATTATAACTTGCTACTGGTGCCCTTGTTAGCTAAAATATTAATTTCATAATTAAATTGTAAAAGCAAAACAACCCAAAAAATAAGGCAAACCATAATTTGTATAATCTTACTACTGCATTGCACGGATGCGACTTTCCCATTACTGTCCCACAGGCTACTACGCCATCTTATTTTGTATCACCAGCGGTCAGTTAAGACATTATTGAAGTGTAAATACATTAACCTGGCATCTCAACTGATTGCTTCACATGACATTGAGTATAGAGCATGTTCACATGGAGAGGTGGTGTCAGTAGTTCTAGAAACTAAAGACCACAGGCTGATCATTAAATTATAGATTACTAAGTTTGCTGGCTTTTACGCTCTATAGATAAATTATTTGTTCTGTATACCCCCATAGACGGGAGGAACTGGAGGACTTTGGGCATAGGTATGATTACCATAGGTTGGGTTCCGGCCAGAGCCTGGTTCCCGTGTAAAATCCTAGTCTGTTTTCACAGATCCAGCCAGACCTATTGGGTAGCTAGTGGTGCCCTGGACCTAGGCAGCCCTTGAAAGAGTAACAACATTTTGCTGGGGTCTTTGGGGTTTGTTTCCCTTTCAGCACTGCCTCCATCGAATGGCACCAGCAAGCTGCCTTTTCTCTATGACATACGACTGCCTATTATTATTATTAAGTTCCCACTAATTAGTTGAACTGCAATAGAGCTGGTCTGTGTACATGTTTCAGCCACAGAGACCAAATAGGGTTCATAGTTCAGTATTGTAAATTGAATGACTGCAACTAAGTAATTTTGCCAATTCGTTCAATGTCTCACCACCTGGGTAAAGGTAAATGTTCTTTCCCTTTACTAATCCAGAGGAGGGAATAATTTTAGTAGGCATTTCAATTAACTTATGTTCCACCATTTTTTCAAAAAATAATACTATATCAATAAAGCTTGGGGACAAAGAAAGGGGGAGTAAGAGGGAAACACGTGAGAGCTAGCAACTGGTTTATTCAATGAACTTTTAAAATGAAGAAAGCAAAGTAGATATAATCAAGTTCAATATTCTTCAATTTCAGCTACTTGGGTCCAGATTTTACAATTTGCTTTGTGATTGACCACTCATTTCTGTTTACTTGATGTGCCCTCTTAAAAAATAATGATTCTGGGGGCGGGGCCGGACCGCCGAGCTGGCTGGTTGCATGCGAGACCAATACCCAAATAAGCTAAATTTCTACGATTTTTGGCACAAAACCTGCCGGCAACGGTGGCCCTCACCGGGCGGAGAGCCCTGGATCCAGGGTGAGGCTGGCCCAACAGGCTGCAGTCCCCTGGAGGGGGAATCCCACCTGGCTCTACCGCGGCCTACTCCGGAGGCAAGCGGGGCAGATGGCCACTGCCCTGCCGCATACCGTTCGGCGCTCTGAGTCAGACCGGGGATACCGGCTCCGTACCCCCCCCCCCCTCTGGACCGGGGGGGTGATCCCAGTCCTCCTCATGAGGATTACTCAGCCCAAACAGAGGCGAGACGGGCGATAGGAGAAAGCAGCACCTTACTTAACATGGCGGACGCCGCGTGGTCTCCACGATCCAGTGCTGACATTGATTAAATCCACTCCAGGCTAGACCGGCACTTCACTAATTTCTGGCAGCAATTGCAACGGATGATGTGCTGTTCTGCCTCTCCACCAACGTGTACCCACTGCATGCCGCAACGTTCCCCTCCACCAGCGGGGAAAACCCTAACATGGCGGCGGATCAAGCACCGCTCCTCCATAAAACATAAAGCGGCACCACGGAAGCCACTCAAAGGGTGTCAAACCCGCTCACAACCGCAGCCCGGGATAAAGAAGGGGACCCCACAAGCGACCACATAAGCGACCTACCTGCCTGCAATTACGAGCATTGCCCTGCTGAGTGACGGCTCGAATTGGGACTGACTGATACCCCCGGCTGGCATAGCCTAAAAGCGGATCCAGGACTGACCTGTGAGCAAGGCCCTTTGCCGCACGCTGTCACGACCTGCCTACATGGTGGTGCTGGTGCTTATCAATCTATATACCGATGAAAATGAAGGAGAGGGATCCACAAAGCCGCTTCTTGTTATGCCCCTGCAGGACTTGCATGCATCCGTGACACCCTTCCCCACGAGGGGTATAGGCTGAAGGAGAACCTACATGCTTGGCAATGTGGAGGTCCAGGCCTGGAGCCTCTGATACACTGGACGCAAACGAAACCATACAGTAGCCACCTAAACAGGGACTCGCTAATGACAAGGGACTCCAACGTAATACCCACTGCTTAGTCGTTTTATTTTATTTCTGCTATTTAGCCATGCTCTTTAGTTACGCTTTGTTTAGCACTCTCATAATAGCCTCCCAATAACTGTATAATACCTCAACACAAGCATCAGTTAAACACTCAGAACGCCTGTAGCCTGCTAAGTTAAAGATGACAAGCCCGCCTGCCAGGCACTGTTTATGTTCAGTTAAGTAACTTATCGCATAGGTTAATCGCATTTACTAATCGACTGACGTAATCAATGTTGCTCTCTCATTATATCTATTTAATTTTTTTTTCCTTCTCTCGAATTCGAAAATCAGCATGTTTAAATCATACTTATCAACGTGATTGAGGCAGGCAGAACTAGGCACTGTCTAAACATGAGGTGAACTCTTACTCACTCTCTAAACATTATGGCAGAACGTATAACTTGACATAATCACTTACCTGCCTTTAGCACCAAGTCTAAGCTAGAGTACAGCACCAGATAGATTAATCCTGCAACACTTAGCTAATAAGCCTATATCTGTTAAAGTTGTAACTCATCTTCATAAAATTAGCCTGTATTCATAAACCAAAAAATGCACTATTGTCAATGCCACTGTTTAGCCTGTTTAATATGCATATATACGCTGTTGTGGCATGTGTCGCTGTTAATGTACTCAACTGTGCAATAAAAATAAAGAATAAAAAAAAAAAAAATGATTCTTTCAATGAAATAGATAGCCAGAGAATCATGGGAGTTGTAGTTCAGCAACATCTTCGGGGAAGCCTGACTTAGATTATATATACACACAGAATAATGCCTCTCTTTGTTTTTCCACTAAGGGGCAATATAATTCCATCTACTGTACTCTCATCTTACCCAGTGACTGTTTGACTGTTTATTATTGCCAGGAAGATGTACTGAACATCCCCTTAATGAGGAACAACACCAAATATACTTTTTATTGGTGTTCGTATCATTACTCAAAGGAAAAACAACAAGCCAAAGTATAAAATTCAAACATTTATATGCAGGAGTCCAAGGACATTCCAGGGAAAAAGTAGATTTTAAACATTTAACACTACTTAAAAGGAAATGTCACCCTGAAATTGAATTACATTCACTTTTGACAATTAAAAGTTAAACTGTACATCTGTATTTAAATTCGTTTTCTAAATCTCCTTTTGTACCCTAGGTACTGCAAGGCTTCAGAAGACAAAATGCCACAGATACACAGTATATTTATTAATTGACCTTAATTCATAAATGGCTAGATGTTAACGACAATATTTTAAATAACAGAGTGTTATACCATGTTTGATAAAGACCCAGGTGATGGTTAGTGTTGCCATTCTGCAGTTATAAATGTTGTCTGAAAAACATAATATTAAAGGAACACTGCAATCACCATAACTACTACAGCACGCAATGGCTTGACAACTTAACTGGGTCGCCCCCGAGCATCTTCTCTATAAGAAGTCATTTGCTGACACACAGCCACTGAGCTGACCTTGCATGGTAGGGTTTAGCTCAGGGAGCTTACAGGCTCCATACAAGAGCTTTTGCATCACCGTAGAGGAAATCATCCATGCCCGGTGGAGCTCAGGTATCCATGAACAAATGGTTTAACTATTTAAAGAAGGGTCAGGGCCCTTCTGGTATCATGGCCATGCCAGGCACCAATGCATACATGGTACCATAACCACAGCTTGGAGTATTCTTTTAAGGATGTTAAAGGAATTTCAGGATTTTGAAACAGCCTGCTTTCTTAGATGCAGAATGTCAACAGTGTGAAGGATATGTGAGATTGTAGATAAAACTCTTTTGCAAAGTACGAATAGATGGAAATGTTAAAATTCTAAATAAATGAAAAAAAAAAAAAAACTCACCCCAATTTTGCCCAGTTTGGCTGCCATCATAAGTGGCGACATTCCATCATTGTTGAGGATAACTTCCAGGCTGCAGCCAGGATACAGTTTGACACACTTAATAACCAATTGGTCATACATCTTGGTAACAAACTTGGTGTTTTCTTTTGTGTTGTCTGCAATGGCAACCAAGGCATGCAATACAGTGTTACCCCGTGTGTCTTGTCTCCGCAGGTCTGCCTTCTTGTGAGCATTTTCTGTCAAGTAGTGCACAATGTCAGGCTGGTTGGTGCAAGCTGCCAGAGAAAGAGGAAGCTCACCTACAACACCAAAAAGGAGGAATTAATAAATAAATAAATTAAATATAAATAAATGCAAGAGACTCCAGGCTCCTAGAAAAATAGAATATACTCTGGTGTGAGAAAGAAGGGATGGTGTGATGAAGATGGAATGGTGTGATAAACAGGTATCGTAGGAACGTAGGAGCTCACATTCAATAGGAAAAGGCATTGAACTGCCTTTGGTCAGGATTTCAATTGTTTGGAAGGAACACATACATATTCAACATTTTCAAAAAAGTCACATTCTATTCAAAGATAAAAGTTCTCTTTAGGGAATAAACTAATGAAAAATAAATATCAGGCAGTTTTTTTCTTTTCTTTTCTCAAAAGGTCAATGCCTAATCATTGCTTAATTGTAATGGTGATGATAGAAGTTTTTCCTTGCTATTTGTGACTTTAAAAGCTGGATAAGCCGCTTTTATGAATACAGAGCGTGCTGTAGATTGGCAAACCCATAAATCACAGTAACACGTGTGACTTCAGTTGGAGAGTTTCACCAATACAATTATCATGTTTTATTATCATTAAGTGTCATGCTCCACATATAAGCATTATTTTCTTGTTTGGATTTTACATTTTTGTAAATATATATATATATATATATATATATATATATGGACCTCTTGCTGCAGGAGACTGAAACTGTTGTGGCGGGAAGCTCGGACCGGAAGTGCTGGTTGCTATGGGGATAGACAATCAGCTGAACGGCAGAGGTGAGTAGCGGCTGGGAGTTTAAGTAGGGGACTTACTCCTCCCACAAATTCAGGCCTAATGGCCTATATATATATATATATATATATATATATATATATATATATATATATATATGTGGGAGGAGTAAGTCCCCTACTTAAACTCCCAGCCCCTACTCACCTCTGCCGTTCAGCTGATTGTCTATCCCCATAGCAACCAGCACTTCCGGTCCGAGCTTCCCACCACAACAGTTTCAGTCTCCTGCAGCAAGAGGTCCAGAGAAATCCTCCGTCTGTTCTGAGGCCCTGCCACTCTGTTTCTCCTCCCGGTCGCGGTTACGAGACCGGCACGCTCACGTAAGCTAATTTAGGGAAATTGCGTTCAGCCCCCCCAGACACACACCGCACCCAAACACACACAGCGCCCCCAGACACACACAGCGCCCCCAGACACACACAGCGCCCCCAGACACACAGCGCACCCTCAGACACTCAGCACACATCACCTTCAGACACACACATCACCTTCAGACACACACATCACCTTCAGACACACACAGCACCCTCACTCACAGACAGCACCCTCACTCACAGACCGCACCCTCACTCACAGACAGCACCCTCACTCACAGACAGCACCCTCAGACAGACCGCACCCTCGCTCACACACATACACATATATAAAATAACCCTCAGTGAGTTAATAGACAAAGAAAGCTAGAAACCTAGAATGTGACGGCAGATAAAAACACCCTCACACACAGCACCCCTCTTAAATACACACACACACAATACGTCCAAATATATATATATATACACACAAACACACACACACTACAGCACCCCTCACACTGCACCACCACACACATTACGCTCCAGATACACGCTAGATCCCTTACCCTATATGCACTCTTAATCCTCTCTCTATATATATATATATATATATATATATATATATATATATATATATATATATATATATATATATATATATATATATATATATATATATATATATATACATATATATATATACATACACACACACACACACACACACTCTCCTATACACACTCTGGGTCCTTTACACACTAGATCTCCTACACACCCTCTCTACAACCCCTACACACACTACGTCACCTATACACACACACACACACACACACACTCTCCTATACACACTCTGGGTCCTTTACACACTAGATCTCCTACACACCCTCTCTACAACCCCTACACACACTACGTCACCTATACACACACACACACACACTACAGCCTGTATGCACACACTCGCTACATCCCCTATAACACTATGCCCCCTATACACACACTATCTACAGCCCCTAGCCACACATATTACACCACAAACACAAATGAAATTGACCTATTTACACAATACCACACCACACTCAACACACACGCAATTTCACAAGCAGGCTCCAAACACATGCACCATACACTTTCCTGGCCCAATTGTCCTCTGGTATCCCACTTGTGGAGACACCAGAGACAATTTAAAAGCAAACACAGCGCAAGCCTTTTTCTAATGCCAGAGCTCTTCAGCGCGGCTCTGCGCATTGAACCAACTTGCTCACTTTGAGAGGGGGTGTGCTTGTCATTAGTGATGACAAAACACACCCTCTCTGGCCCGCCCCCTGTTTAGGGGGCCGCTCTGATTGAAAAATGCCCGGGCCTAATTTTTTTCCCAGTCCGGCCCTGCTAGCAGTAATCTTGGCCAACCTGCAGACCCTTAATAGCAGGCTAAGGTGGAGAGCGCCATCGCCTCCCCAGGTAATACCCCGGGCCTCCCAGTCTCCACCCCGGCTGTCCCCGCTGTACCAGCATGACCCCCCCATACTCCCCTCTCCAACACCAGTCACAGCTATAGCACCTTTCGAGTCACCAGCTCACTCAGTCCCAGACTCTATCAGGAAAGAAATCTTAGACAGGAAGGACGTGTGTCTGGTGTCTCTGCTTATAGCTTCACAGGACATACTGGAGAACAAGGCATAGAATTGCAGGGACATATCAGTAGTGCTTAAGATGAGAGATCCCAGACTTAATAAAAAAAAAAAACTTTCAATCCCCCAGTTTGTGATAGCTTTCGGGATATACCGTGAAGTCATCTGCACGGTGTATCCCCACAGAAGAGAGGAGTTAGACCTCTACCTTGACAAGGTGGTGGATCTAGGCATCAAGTACGGGGGCTCTTTCTACGACTATCATAAGTCAGTATCAGCGAAGGCGGCGACCCATCTGAAACAGTTCAACGTCAGAATTAACTGGCGTCGGATGGATACAAAACTATTCTGTCGCCACTTCGCTGGTCTCATTTCAGCAGACGAATTCTCACTCCAGTACGTAACTATTAACGACGCCATACAGTCCATCATCTCTTCTGGTAATCGCCCCTGGCTCAGCAAAACAGACATCACAAACGCGTTTAAGTTACTACCCACGCACCCCTCACTCTGGCACTTGCACGGTGTTAAATGGCGAGGAAAGTACTACTTCTCCACACGACTCACTTTCGGTTCTCGAAGCAGCCCCAAACTTTTCGATATTTTTCGCTGAGACATTATGCTGGCTGCTTCTGAACGTCCTCAGGTGTCACTCCGTTGTTCACTACCTAGACAACTTCCTACTGATAGAGCCAGGGGCACAAACACACAGCGCTATCAGCAGCACTACAGCACTTTTTTCCCCACACTTGGAGTACCTTTGTCCCCATCTAAAACAATCGGCCCCACAACTAAATTAACCTTTTTGGGGATAGAGCTAGATTCTGTTACCCTCAGAGCTAGCCTTCCCCACGACAAACTGACCCGCTTGAGAGGGGAGATAGACATGTTCCTGCGGAATGAGGTTTGCACCAGAAAGGAACTTCAGTCCTTTCTGGGATCCCTGAACTTCGCCATGCGCATTATCCCGCAGCGAAGGTCTTTTATATCCAGGCTTCTTTGCCTGCTCCACGGGGTACCGGACTCTTGCCCAGTTTCATTGGACCCCCACGCCAAGGCTGTTTTTGGCAGATTGGAACGGTATCTCCATGTTTATCCCCTCTCTCTCCACTTCTTCACCCATCATTTACACAGATGCTGCAGCCAACACTGGTTTCGCAGCCATCTTTGGGAACCACTGGTTTAGGGGTCACTGGCCTGCTGAGACGGATGCCTTGCCAGGATTCAGGGAGACCTCAGCCCTATTTGAAATCTATCCCATTGTGGCGGCCACACACACCTGGGGTCATCTCTGGTCCGGCAAGGCAGTAAAATGCTACTCTGACAACTCGGCGGCTTGCGAAATCATTAACAAGGGGCGCTCATCATCCCTGACCATCATGCGGCTGATTCGCAAGCTGACCTGGCTGGCAGCAACCGTTCAGTTTCACTTAGTTTGTTTTCACATCCCGGGTATCCACAACACGGCCGCTGACGCTCTCTCGCTCTCAATTCCAGGTAATCCTGGATTGAGCACACTAATGCATCACGCTAGGACTCTCACTCACCAAGCACTATCACCTAACACAGCTATCTCTTATAATAGGGCACTTACCATATTTAACAAATTCACTGCAGAATTCGGTTTACAAGGCGACTTTTCTATATAAACCATGGTGGCTTTTGCCTCTGCCACTTACATCTTAAACTTTCTCACAACACCATTAAACTTTACCTCACTGGGGTTCAGCACCATAGCCTCACAAATTTCCCTAACACCCCCTTTTTGTCATCATATCCCATTAAAAATGTATTGAAAGGTATATTAAAGGTTTCAGCTCCACTCACTATCACAAGACTACCTATAGATGGGCCTATCTTCAGATCACTTAGCAATCTCCTTGACGAATCCCCGTTTGATCCCGACACAAACCTGGTGATCAAATCGGCTATCTTGCTTTCTACGGTTTTCTCAGACCTAGAGAGTTCAACGTTGTTTGTCAAGGAGATATCACACACAGCCTAAAAACATTGCACCTCACAAAGGTGGAGGATCACTATCTACTTTCGATCCCATCAACTAAAACCAATCATTCACTACACCCCACTGTAATTCCTCTCTTCCCTACTGATAATGCCTGGTGTCCGGTCAAGGCGCTAGACCACCTACGGTCAACCCATCACGCGCACTTACCAGACTCTCCGCTCTTATCACTACAAGGGCACCCGCTTACCACTGCTAAATTCACGTCACACGTCAGAACACTACTATCTAAACTGGGTTTCAATCCGGCTTCATTCTCCGGGCACTCCTTTATCTTATTTATTTTTATTAGGCGCAGCTCTTATTCCTATTTGCCTTTATTGTGTTACTTTTAAGGGTCTTTGAGGGATTCCCTTATAGAGTTGCTGCCTCCTGTGTTATCCAGCGCTTACTCATTTTTCTGTTTTTACTCCTTTCGCCGCCTATTCAGCCTCCAGCACAAATACACCGGTCCACATCATCAAGAGACTGGGTCGTTGGAAATCCTCCATATACCATACATATATTCCACGACCGGAAAAAGAGCTTCGTCAAGCTTTCAGGAACTTGGTTATGTAAAAAGGCAATAAAGTGTGTATTTTCTCAAACTTCTCTTTTGCCCTCTTTTATTTACAGGCCCACTCGTACGTTGGTTTCGGCACACCACAACCAACTTTGCCCTTACAGATACTATCCATTACGTATTAAATTCCGAGCACAAGTAGAAAGGCCATTAGGCCTGAATTTGTGGGAGGAGTAAGTCCCCTACTTAAACTCCCAGCCCCTACTCACCTCTGCCGTTCAGCTGATTGTAATTATAACCGGGTGTAGGTGGGGACATTCTACTTGGTGGGCCCTCTTATTTACAGGCCCACTCGTACGTTGGTTTCGGCACACCACAACCAACTTTGCCCTTACAGATACTATCCATTACGTATTAAATTCCGAGCACAAATAAATATATATATATATATATATATATATATATATATATATATATATATATATATACACACACACACACACACAGTATCGCATGGTAATTTGTGGCATTGTTGTAAGATCAGCACACAAATACTCTAACTTTTAAAAGAACGCTATAGAAAACACTATGCAAACCACTTGTAATTTGTTTTTGATTGTTATTTCTTTATCACAAAATAGGAGTTGCAAATTTCTATTAATTACTAGTTTTACTTTACACTGTCATATCCTTGGAGATCACAGGTATGACTAAAAACTGTGCACTCCTACTGCTATCAGAAAACACACAATATAATGAATTATACAGAGAGCTAATTAGTAGACTGAATCCAGGGTTTACAGGGAATAGATTCTAATTATAGAAGTGATATACAGAACTTTACAGCATTAAAAGAAGACAAAGACATAACTTACACATTAGTACCTCTGATAAATGATAAAATACTTATGGTTTAATAATGAACAAACGATTTTTAGATTTAAAGGTAAAGACCAAACATAATTACCTAGTACCACCGCTGGTAAAAGACTTTTAAAAAAGTCATTACGTTATATCACAAAGCTAAACTAAATACACTTACATGGTCTAGAGCCCAACTTTTTTCAGTTAACCACCACATTACCCCCGTAGTAGTGTTTTACAACACTAAATAGACAACTTGGTTTTACAGGTCATGATAAGTTTAGTATTTAGAATGGACAACACTACTTCCAAACATTATTCAAAGCAAACGCAGAACATGACAAACACACAGAATTTAAACATGCTAGAAAGAGTACAGCAATGCACATTCCTGGGTGCTAGCTACATCAAACTTTGTTCATGATGCAACTTAAAACTCTTGTGGGGGGTATGGGTTTGTGCAGGACAGGGTGTAATGGGGCTGCGCAGAGCAGGGGGTAATGGGGCTGCGCAGAGCAGGGGGTAATAGGGCTGCGCAGAGCAGGGGGTAATGGGGCTGCGCAGAGCAGGGTGTATGGGGGGGATTATCTCCCTGGTTGGCCTCGACCCATGGCCACTGCGGCCCACCGGGCATTTCCCCGGTTTGCCCGCTGGCCAGTCCAGACCCAATTCCAGCCCTACATCCACACCTCACTGTTTTAGCATCATGGAGTGCTTTGCATTTGCACACTACAACAAGTTCTATTGGATTGCAAACACATATCTCCCCTTTAATCTACCAGTGATTCATAAACCCCAGGTGGAGCTCCCATTGGTGGTTTTCTATCCTACGAGCAATACACTGACAGATTACATCAGCTTCTACGTGAATCTGCAGATATTACCCAGAGCCTGAAACATTTAAAAAGATTCCAAGCATACCCCACATGAATACTCTAAGTCACTTACATACATTAATTTCCAATTATGAAGATAGGCAACTTACACCCTAAATGGTAGTGATAACAGCACACAAGAAGGATTTAGGAATTGTTATAGACAACAAACTAGGCAACAATGTGCAATGTCAATTGGCAGTTGCTAAGGCCAGTAAAGTAATTTCTTGTATAAACTGGGGCATTAATTCTCAGGATGAAAATATAATGTAGCCTCTTTATAAGTCACTGGTAAAACCACACCTTGAATATGCTGTGCACTTTTGGACACCTGTCCTAAAGAAGGATATTATGGCACTAGAAAAAGTGCATAGGTTTATTTACCTAATCGTTTCACGTATACTACTCTATTTCCTAAACATTACCCTGTTCAAAATCAACAGTGCATAACACATACACCAGAATAGATTTTTTTTTTTTTTTTTTGACACACTCGTAAAATTTTGGCACAAAGGTTTAAAAATAAAAAAAATAAGTGCACACACATATACCTAGCTAGCTTGTCAACAGCAGAGGGTACTAATGTGGCAGACCCCCAAGCGATTAGTTGAGCTTTCTCCAAATTCTATGCAGAATTATACAATCTCGCAAATACTAAACTGGACCATCCTATCGCTGAATCTACTTCTACCTACTTAGTAATTTAGCCTTGCCTCATACAAGAAGAACTACAATAAGAATTACAAAGGCCCCAATTTACCTTTGTCAGACATTTGCACATTTTGTGTCTCCATATCTCCTCGGAGTCCTTATTGTATACATTTGGCTCTTTGTCCCTTTGGTTTCTGCTGTGATTGCACTTTCTACAAACCCATGTGCAGAAATTCAACAGACAGGTTTCTTGCCCCTTACCTTCCAGAATGAGGCAGAGCTGTCCTCTTTCACCTCTTCCATAGGTTTTAGCTTTTGCACAAGATTAGAAATAACCCAAATATTATGAGGGTGTCTGGAAGAGAGGTGAAACTTTGCAGATGATGTCCTTTTAATGAACCCAGACTATTGATTCCCACTCTAATGGATTACAAAACCTCAAAATACACTTCCCCTTCCAATGCAGAAACGCAGACTTAACATACCAGGTTAAAGATAACCAAACTTCAACACAATAGGTTCTCTGCCAATTATACTAAGGCCTGTAGATCACTGTAGCTCTCTGTTATACTTGACATTGTCTGACCGAATAGCAGCTATTAAGATGTCGATCATACATAGAATCCAAAATATTTTTGTACACTCCCAATAGAACTTACTAAGTCCTTATTCAAAGAGATTAACTCCAATATAATACAATTCATGTGGACAGGAGGTTACTGTAATCTCCAGTGGCGCTAAGGTATCTGGGGGTTCCAGATGTACAGGGATACTATGAAGTCACCACTCTAGCCTCCTTCATTCCATTTTTTATTTAAATAAAAAAAAAAAAACATTCACAATTGAGGGGCAGAGTTTAACTATGTTACTGACTTATTGAGGCTCTTACCACAGTACCACCCACCTATTAAAGGAGCCTCCTCACAGCAGAGACTAGGATTTAAACAAATGAGACAGATACAGATGCAGTGTTATCTCAACTGGTCAATTATACCTGGCAACACCAATTTCAGCATTACGGTAACAAATTCCAACATTAAACCACAGGACTTGATGTAAGCTACTCCCAACTCATTTATTCTGCCTCATAGCGAGTGATTCTCTTATTGATTTTCAGACCCTTACAACGTGACCTCAAATCCTAAAGAGTTCCCTGCAACTTATTCCCAACTGCAGGCACTACTTAAGACAATGAAAAATCTGGGAAATTTAACTCCCACACAAGCAAAAATTTTAACATCTATTGAACAGACATGTATTAATGGCATTAAGTGTAAATATCTCCATGTGCTATAAATTACCACACATGAACTATTCTTTCATTTACAAATAGCCAAATGATGGGAATAAGATTTACGCGTGATCTCCCCTCTTCAAGGGTCCAAAATCTGTAACATACCTAGGAAATTGTTTAGAAGTTCTAGTCTATATGAACAACATAGAAAGGTGATGTACAGGTGGTATATGGTGCCATCTAGATTGTTGCACAAACTTTACCCAACTTCCTTGCCACTATGTTGGAGATGCCTTCGGGCAGAGGGTGCCATGCTTCACATTTGGTTTAGCTGTACTAAACTTCAACCACAATGGAATTAAATCAAATGGATTCATGAATGACCACTATTAAATTACCAGCAGAACCTTGGTCACAACTTTTACTTTGATTCCTTGAATATGCAGAGCAACAAAAAAAAAAAAGATAATTCGCATCCAACACAATGACACAAACTAATCTCGGAAATCTGCGATTTCACCCAGATTGCCAGTGATTATAAAATCCATAGAAACTCAATCGCTTTGTGAACACAAATCGATACACCTTCTCCAAGCATGCATAAAGCATAGTTGATGTGGGACACATGGAGATCAGGTAAAGGCAAATCTATTACTAAAGGATGACACTTTTGGGAGACAAATGCTCATCTATGCCTACTGCAATCCTGCACTTGTATTAGCGTGTATACACACATATACATATATATATATATATATATATATATATATATATATATATATATATATATATATATATATATATATATATATATATATATATATATATATGCATTCATTAAAAAAAAATCTTTATATCTGTAAATTTATATGCGGTTATTGGGGTATAAAATGCTCTGTACTAATGCTCAATTGTACTTTAACTGAATGCTCTGCCCACCATTTTTTCCCCTTCATGATCCCTTCCTAAAATTCCCTCAATAAAATGCAAATATACAATATACATAGGGTATATATATATTAAAAAAGAAAACACACACACACACACACACACCTCTTGACTAGTGTCAGGCTAAGCCAAATAAGTAAAAAAAAAATAAGTGCTGTCCATGGAAATTCAAGACACCTGACAGGTATGTAACAGAAGAGCATCAATTTAGATCATACTGTTGCTTCACCCGTATCCAGATTAAACTCCCAGAAGACACTCCTGCCCTAACAACAATACACAGGTGTCTGAAATTACACCTCCGTGTCAAAATTCATAGTCATTAGCGTGACGCTGTTTGCATAATATTTGCTTGGTACAGGGAAAGATGGGATGTGGCTATTTATAGATTGTACATAACAGTATTGTGGAAAAATTAAACACACACACACACACACGTGTAAATATAGAATTAATAATTTCGATGTTAATGTATTCTCTGCATTAGCAAATTAAATGGATTCTATAGTGTTAGGAATTCAAGATTTGCAACTGGATTTTTAGAATGCAGTAATATATATATATATATAAATAAAAAAGTGACTGCACTCACGGTTTTATATAAGCGTAACTTCTTTATTCAAAATACACAGAATCCAGAGATTGACATTTCAGTTCCTCCTGGGACTTTCATCAGGATCAAGATACGGACACACACACACACACACACACAGACATATATATTTATATTTACACACACACACACACACACACACACACAGACGTATATATACACATACACAGGCTTATATATAATGAGCTTTCCATCTACCATCATTATATCCTAAAATCACATTATGTCAATTAAACTGTTTATATGTCTGGTTTAAATGAATGAATAGGCCATTGATTTTCTCACAACAGGCCTCTGTCCTCATCCTATGTTGTCATTGGTAGGAATACATGCCAGGTTTCTTCTCATCCAGGGGAAAAGGGGAAACACCCTCCAGTACAGGTCATTTTGGCTACATTTTATATTTATATTCTGCTCACTTGCTTCCTGTACAGAAATCTCCACAAAACAGTACTACTATACAAGGAAAAAATGTCTGGCCAGTGACACGAGGGGGGGACGGATACGAGTACAGGGCAATAAATGTGTTATGGAAACACAATATCAGTAAATAGTAGATATCTGTGTACGCCATTGTACAGCGCTACGGAATCTGACAGCGCTATTTAAATAATAAAATAATACACAAAAAGGTGTGTCCTGTTAACCTATTCACCAATAAAACGGTAATTTGACTGTCTTCTGAATTGGACATTTTAGCACAAACGGACAGAATTTACTATGAGGAAAATGGTCACTAGTGATATTAAGATCAAAATAATGACAGAATGTAACAGTCTTTCTTTCATAATACTTTGATAAACATCTACCTATGTTTTTGTTCTTCTCATTTGCATTGTATGCAGTGGCTGTGCCTGGAGTGTAATGGATTGCAATTTCAGTTGCTACAATTTTTATAGAAGGAAACTTTATTTTTTTTAAATTTAAATTAATATTTTTTAGTTTTTAAGAGTTATGGGAGATTTCAAGGTTTTATTCCTAGGTGTTTTTCCTGGAGAAGTGACCGTTCCACTTTAAGTAAACACTGTTAAGAGTGCAGCAACGGATCAATGAGCAATAGGTATCTGCTACAGACACAGCATTACTGAAAAGTACAATTTAAACGTAAATAGTTTGCCTGGTAGTTTACCCCTCACAACACATTACTGTAAGGCTTAGTAGGCACAGGCCTCCAAGTTGTTCAGCATAACCATCTTGCCAGTTAATTTATATTTTTCAATCTTTACTGAAAAGTACGACTGACAGTGATATAATACAATACAATATATATATATATATATATATATATATATATATCTATATATAGGTTACCTTGAACTCGCTGAACATCTAAACTATTAAATGTTTCGGACAAAAATTAGATTTACAGGATCCCTATTACAAGTGACATAAAAAGGCATATTTGCTTAAGGAGTAACGATCTAATAGAGAGCGCTGTGTGCATATACTGGAAGGCATATTTACTAAAAAGATCAGTTCTTAACAGGGGTCCTTATATTCCGAAGCAGACATGTCACTTTCATGGGCTATTTTGCCAAGATGCCTGAAGGAGACATCTCTTAGTAGAGTCTGGTGGCCACATGGTGGAAGGTACTTTTACTTACCCATAGAGAATTTATCATGAAGAGCAAGACCATGCCTGTACCAGAGCAATCTTAACACGTGGACACACTGGGCAGTTGCCTGAGGACACCACGAGCATAGGACCCCCATAGGCATGCCAAATTTTCAGTATATTATTCCGGGAGATATTTTCAGGACCTTTAAACCCTCTTTATTAAAACACCTGTAGGTGGACTAATCACTACAGTATTGACATCCTGAAGATCATTGCCTTTAAGCCAATTGTAAAGCAATTTTCTTCAAAGAAATTTCGCAATGGTTTGTGTTTAACACTTTATTAATAATAAATAATTCATAGTTATTTTGTACTGTGCCACCTCCATCTGTATGAGTTACCAAATGAGTAACATTTTTATTTTGAATTTCTTGTTTTTCAACGTCAAGGCTATTGTCCAAACATTTGTGTGGATTAACCTCTGCTGTACAGCATGTTTTTTTTAATGTTTAAACACTGATTTTGTAAGAGGTACCAATAAATATAAGCTTAATTTTATTAATAATTTACATTTTTATTCATGTGAGCGGTTGTGTAGGCAACATCCCAGTAAACTACTTTGCGCCGGGTGGCGTATAATGCTGCTAAGATGACCATGGTCTGCATCCCACAGTCACTTGTGATGGCTGCTGTGGTTGGACAAATGTTGACAGCTGAGCTCTACCATGTCAACCTCAGTAGTCCCCAATTTCTCTTACAGGACCTTTTGATTGTATTGGAATTTCAATTAAATTACAACGCAGTCAGCTTCAGTGTTTCATAAATATCATATCTGTATGAAATACTAACATATAAAAGAGCAACTTTAATATTTAAAACATGGGATTTTGTAGCAATATCAATCAAACAAAATATGACAATACCTGAGAATTTGCCAGATCTCTAAAATATTTGCTCCGGGCTCCCTGGAAAACCATGACTAAGATATCTAAAAAGGAATGTGTTTCAAGATAAAGTGTAGCATAGGATTATTGGACTGAAAATGTGGGGATAGGAAAGGCAAACTTTTAATGAATATTCAGAAGTAATCTGGAGAAGGGAAAACAGGAACTCTGTATCCTAGAAACACTGCTACACCCAGAAAAATGAAAGGCAGCATTCTGATCCTCTCTGCTGATACAGATATGTCCGTGTGTGCTAGATATACCGTACTTCATCTGATACATGAAAGGGACTTTATAGTCACCAAAACAACTTTAGCTTAATGAAGCTGTTTTTGTGTATATATCATGACTCTGAAGTGTCACTGCTCAATTCGCAGCCATTTAGGAGTTAAATCATTTTGGTTTCTGTTTACGCAGCCCTAGCCACACCTTCCCTGTTTATTACTGACATAGCCTGAATGAAAACAAAATGGTTTCATGTTAAATCAGATGTAACTTACTTTAATATGCTTTAAATCCTGCTCTGTAAATTAAACTTTAGTTGCATACAGGAGGTTCCTGCGGGGTCTAGAAAGCCATTTATAGAGAAGGAAATAAGAAATTTTAAATTAAACCGCATGTGCAACAAAGGAAGAGTAAACATTAGGTGCCTCTTTACAGGACGTATTTAGGAAGGCTGTGTAAGTAGGGAGGTGTGACTAGGGTTGTATAAACAAATTAATTGCCCTATTATTCACCACTGAAAGTCTGGAGGGATCAGGTCACAGTGACCAGGAAGAACATTTTAACTCGCCAGGGCTAGATTAACAGTTTTTGCCTGCCACTGGTGAGTGAAAGCTATACAAAATATTACAGAGAACAAAACAAACACCTTTGCATTCCAGCAGAGACAAAGTACAGTATAGACTGTAAGCTCGTTTGAGCAGGGTCCTCTTCAACCCATCGTTCCTGTAAGTTTTCTTGTAATTGTCCTATTTACAGTTAAATCCCCCCTCCCATAATATTGTAAAGTACTACAGAATCTTTTGGCGCTATATAAATGTCAATAATAATAATAATAATAATAATTCAATTTTGCCAGTCTATAGGGGAAAGAGTGTGGAAGTTGCAAAAAAAATTAATTAAAATAAATAAATAAAAAACTTGGCTACATTTCATTTTTTTTACCAAACCCTTCCTCATATTATGAGAATAAGGAAAAAAGGATTCTCACTATGAAATGTCAAGCTGTTTTGTAAAGAGACATGGACCAAACTACCTCCAGGCCAATTTTCATTGATTGATCAAGAGATACAGGAAACACTGGATTGAAGTCATTGATGCCAATTTTGCCAAGTGTATCTACATTTTAAACACTATTCTGAAATAGCCATTTCCTGTCAGTTAATTGTAGTTGAGCAGAACCAGATTTTATCACAGACTAGAATAAAATCAACACAATCAAGGGCTCCCACATGTGTATCTTATATTTGTCATGTTTTTGCTTTAAAACTTGGCAAAGTTTACGTAAAAAAATATTTCCATTTTGTCTTTATTCATTAGTTTCCAGGACATACTTGAAAACTAGAGAAATCTCAATGTATCTTTCCTGGTAAAATATTTTATAAATAAAAGTGTATGTATTGGTGGGCTTTCTACCATAATCAGGGCAAGCAGCAACCTATTATATCAATGGTCACAAAAGTTATGTCTGCATCCATCATTAGTGTGGTTACATCAGGAAATTTGGCAGTAGAAGGGGTTGTAAAACACCCAAGCACTATAAGGATTAAAAATAGAATCGAGAACTAGCGATTTAAAGTTCTGCAGAGAATGTAGAAACGTGTAAGATGAGAAATATTACCAACACAGGCATTGAGCAGGGAGTTCATTAACGTTCGTTACGAACAAACTGCATGTCTTCCAAAAGCAAAAATTACTTTTGCTGCGTTACTGTCATTAACATGACTGGTTTGCGGTGCACAAGCTATTTGTGTTAGGACAGTTGTGCATGCCACTATCCTGTCCATTCCCAGTGGTCACATTATAGGAGGAAATTTGCAGGGGCAGGTCACTTTTACACCTAGCTAATACTGTTGCAACTGAAATTTCAAGATTTGCCATAATCATGTCTTTGAGGAATTTTGTTGTTGTTGGTTTATTGGGCAAGAAAAATGCACAGATACAGTAACATAGGGAATAGCAGTAAAAAGCAAGTACACATGAAACATAGAAATCAATACGGAACTTTTAAGACTCAAGTCCGTAATCATGTATTTAGAAGGTTATAACCAAGACATGTAAGGGAATAGTTTTTACATCATAAGCATGTATTGAAATGATTTTATACCATATTCCCATAGGTGTGCGCACAGGGAAGGCAGCAGCAGCACGGTCCCCCCTCCCTACATAAGGTAAGAAGGGAGGGGAGATCTTTATTAACTAATCTGCCCCCACCTCCACCCCACAAATAACCCAAACATACAGCAGACACACACAGCACCAACACACTCACACACAGCACCCACCCACCCACAGCAAACAAACAGCACCCTCACAAACACAGCACACTAACAGCACCCTCACAAACACAGCACACTAACAGCACCCTCACAAACACAGCACACTAACAGCACCCTCACAAACACACAGCACACTAACAGCACCCTCACAAACACACAGCACACTAACAGCACCCTCACAAACACACAGCACACTAACAGCACCCTCAAAAAACACACACAGCACCCTCACACAAACAGCACCATCAAAAACACACACACAGCACCCTCACACAAACAGCACACACACACAGCACACAAACAGCACTATCACACACACACAGTACACAGCACCCTCACAAAGCACCTTCACACAGCACACTAACAGGACCCTAACACACACAGCACACTAACAGGACCCTAACACACACAGCACACTAACAGGACCCTAACACACACAGCACACTAACAGGACCCTAACACACACAGCACACTAACAGGACCCTAACACACACAGCACACTAACAGGACCCTAACACACACAGCACACAAACAGCACCCTCACACACAGCACACAAACAGCACCCTCACACACAGCACACAAACAGCACCCTCACACACAGCACACTAACAGCACCCTCACACACAGCACACTAACAGCACCCTCACACACAGCACACTAACAGCACCCTCACACACAGCACATTAACAGCACCCTCACACACAGCACATTAACAGCACCCTCACACACACAGCACATTAAGAGCACCCTCACACACACAGCACATTAAGAGCACCCTCACACACACAGCACATTAAGAGCACCCTCACACACACAGCACATTAAGAGCACCCTCACACACACAGCACATTAAGAGCACCCTCACACACACAGCACATTAAGAGCACCCTCACACACAGCACACAAACAGCACCCTCACAAGCGCGCACACACACACACAAACACCCTCACCCACATAGCACACTACCAGCACACTACCAGCACACACACACACACACACACACACACCAGTGTGTGTGCTCGCGCGTGTGTATGTATACACACGTCGCATATTCATGACCACAAGACACAGTTTTTGGATCTGGAAATTTTATTAGAACAAGGAAAAATTGAATATCAAATGTATACTAAACCAACAGATCGGAACACCTTGCTCCATTATGAACGTGCGCACCCCAGACATGTCAAGGACTCTTTACCATTCTCTCAGTTCTTAAGAGTAATAATAAATAATTCTGGCATTACCCGGTGCGAAGAACAAATACAGCAAATGTATAACAAATTTGCACAAAGAGGATATACACACAAAATACTCGATAGAGCACTCAGAAAAGCTAGGAATTACATGACTGGGGGAGTGACACAATCTCGGAATAACAAGGCTAGAATTCCTTTTCCAATGACGTATAATACGTCTACTACTAGAATTTGCAAGGAAATCAATACAAATTGGCACATTATGAAGAATGACAAAAGCCTACCAGAGAGCCTCCGCAATAAACCAATGTTTTCTTATAAAAATAACAAAAGTTTGAGGGACCTTTTAGTCCAGACTGATCCAGTCCAAAGCTATATGCCGTTGAACAAAAATGCAAGCAACAACGGATGTATAAGATGCCTAGGCTGTGTGACCTGTGGTCCCCTCATTCCGTGCAAAAGTTTTAACCATCCACACACAGGACAAACATTTAAAATTCAACATAGAATTAACTGTCGTACTGACTTTGTGATCTATAAGTTGTCTTGTCCGTGTGGGCTAAATTATGTCAGTAAGACAGAAACTGCCCTTTGTGAGATGATAAGAGGACACAGGTCCAGTATTAGATTAGCCTATAGGGACAATAAGTCGGACAAACCAGTCGCACGACACTTTCTGGAAAAAGGCCATCCTCTCACATCATTGAAATGTGTGGCGGTGTCAGGATCGGGACAGGGATCCAACACGCAAAGTACAAACAGGACAGGGTACGTATACCGGACCTTAGAATGGCCGGACTAACGTACGGAGAGTAAAGAGAATGGTCAGAAACAAGCCGAGGTCGAGGGAACGAGAGGACAGGTGAGCGAGGAACAAGCCGGGTCAAGAATACCAGAGGGAAACAGAGTAAGTCAAACTAGCCGGGTCGGAACCAAAGGAATAACTGAAATCGCCAGAGCACTGTGTGACTAGACAGGCTAGAACCACGACAGGGCAATGAGTGAATGGGAGAAACAGGTTTAAATACCCTGGTTACAGTGAGTATACCCGCCTCCGACGAGTCCTGAGTGGCTTCCAGTCACTTGAGTGACAGATCGGTCCGGACTGACGTCATGACGTCATAAAATGAGACGGATCCCTCGCGGCCGGCGTGAGAGTGTCTAGGGGAGCCGCGAGGGATGGAGGAAGCAGACCTGCTGGAGGAGTAAACTACTAAGTCTCTACCTCTTTCGGAGGTAGAGGCTTCAGGTACCCTGACAGGCGGTAGACCATGTTCCAGTCTCAAGAAGAGGTGGTAACAGACAAGAACAACTGTTACAAAGAGAAACGTGGTGGATTAAATAATTGGGAACATTAGCCCCAAATGGACTTAATGAGAAACTGTCATACATTGCTTTCTTATGATGAGGAGGGGTTGTGATATGCTGTGTAAAGATTCATAGTGTAATGCCTACTGTCGCTTTCTGACATAAATTGCCAGGCCCTTGTTAATTTTAAAAAATTTTATGATTATGTCATTTTGCTCGACTTTTTGAATTTAAAATAATTGATGCTTTATTTTTTCTTTCTTAATTGGACTACATATACAGGTTTTTTTGTGAAAACATATTTGCAATATACTTTCCCGTTAAAGGGGAAGTAACAATGTGACTAATAGGATGTCCATTTCTCCTCTTATTCGGTCTGATCTTTCCCTACTTGGAGTTAAAAAAGGTGCATTGGACCATATTCTTTCAGTGACTACTATGGTGTTTAATACTTTTTGTACACTGGGCACTTATCACTTTAATTGGCTGAGATTTTTTTTTTTAATAAATTCTTTATTTTGAAAGATTTTTTGTTTTGTTTAGGGGTAAGGGGTACAGAAAATAAGCGGGGGGTAAACATTTGGTAAACATGAAAAAGGAACATATATTGCTTGCACATAAAGTTATTTCAGTATTTCGAATATTTCGACAGTTGCAATATTCTTGTGATTATGGATCTCAGCGTTGTGATACATATCATTATTCTATTCTTGCGTGATACATCCTGGTCTAGTGGTTTGGGTAGGGTACAGAAGATTAAAGGGTTGGGGGTAGGATGCCCTGTCCTATCATAGGTGTGCAGTTGTGGGGTACCTTTTTTGCACATTGTGCTTTCGTGATCTTTCTGTTGTACCCTTTGTGTTTGCGTACTTCAGTGGTCAAGTCGTCCCGCTGGGTTTCGGGCTCCTCTGGGATGAGAGGGGTCGGGGTGGGAGATATCCTGAATTGTCAGCTTGTAGTGTCTGTCTCTGTTTCTTGTGCTCTTCCGTTCTAAGCGAGTTATTGTCCGTTATATGTCATCGGTATGGGTGTGGTTTGTGGGTCGTTTTGGCGTCATTTGTGGTGCGGTGTGGTGTGCGTTGTGGGTGCTGTATTGCTTTGTTAATCGTTAGTGTGAGTGTGTGTTTGCTGCGTATTGCTATTGTTTGGTCATGTGTGTTTTGTTTTTGTTCGCCATTGGTGCCGGCGTGTATCGTAGCTTGGTTGGTAGGAGAGTGTGGTTTGTGTAGGGGTGTTCTAGCGGTCTACTGACTCGGGGGGAGGGGGGCTGAGGGGGTTATGGGTGTGGGATATGTGTGGTTGACACGTACTTGGGATGTGATCCCGTGTGGGTGCTCACTGGTGGTCTAGGCTGTTGGTGGGTATTCATAGAACCATGGGTCCCAAATTTTATTGAAATGTGTGGTCGTGTCGTGAACCAGTGCGGACAATTCGTCCATTTTGATTGTGTCCTTAATTTTCCTTTTTACTGTGTCTAGCGTGGGTGTGTCTGGGCTTCCCCATTTCTCAGCGATGGCTCTCCTGGTTGCTAGTGCAATTTTGGCAATCAATTTGTTTTGGGATCTTGGTGTATTGGCCATGGGTTTGGATAGTAGCCATATCCATGGGTCGTGTGGTATGTTAGTGTGGAGGATCTGTGATACCATGGTTTCTATTTGGTTCCATAGTTGTGTTGTGTGTGTGCATTCCCACCACATGTGTATGTAAGTGCCTCTGTGTCCACAGCCTTTCCAGCATAGGTCATTGTCCGACCTGCCCATCTGTTTGAGTTTTAGTGGGGTGACGTACCATCTCAGTAGTGTCTTGTATGCTTGTTCCTTGTGGTTCACACATATGGATATGGATGCCGTGGCTTCCCATATGTCGGTCCAGTCTGTTGGATCCTCGGCTGGACCTATGTCCCTCTCCCAAGCCGACACATATGTAAGTGCTCCGTGTTTAACGTTTTGAATTAAATGGGTGTATAGCTTTGAGATCTGTCCTTTGTGTGTAGGGGTTTGTATGCATTGTTTTTCAAAGGGCGTAAGAGTTTTTGTGCCGGCCTGTTTTATTGTCGGAGTTTCGAGGAAGCTCCTAAGCTGTAGGTGGCGGAACATGTCGAAGGTGCGGTATGGTGTAGTTTGTGGGAGGTCCGCGAATGGTATTGGTTGTTGGTTTCTATAGAAGTGGTGTAGTCGTGTGAGGTCGTTTTCTTCGAATCGGGCGAAGTCTTTTGGTGTCATGCCGGGTGGGAAGTGTGTGTTGCGGAGAATTGGTGTCAGGGGTGAGGGTTGTGTTGTCAAGCCACTTTTTTTGGTTACTTTGTCCCAGATGTTGATAGTGTTGATGATTGCGGGGGATGTTCGGGGTAGGGGAGGTCTTGCTGTTCTGGGGAGCCATATGTATAATGATGGGAAGTCCCTGTCAAAGATATCGTGCTCTAGGTCTACCCATCTTTTGGTTCCGCAAGGGGCGTGCCAGTTTTGTGCTTGTGTTAGCTGAGCTGCCTGGTAGTAGTGGGTGAGGTGTGGGAGGCCTAAACCCCCTGCTTTGTTGGGAACGTATAGGGTTTGTCTTTTGATCCTGGTGCGTCTGTTGGCCCATATGAATTTGTCGATTGTAGATTGTAGTTGCTTGATGTCAGTGTTTTTAATTGGGATTGGTAGAGTTTGGAATAAGTATAAGAGCCTGGGTAAGACATTCATCTTAACCGATGTCAGTCTTCCCAGCCATGATATTGGCATGTTTTGCCATTTCTCTACATCTTGTTTGATTTTTTGGATCGTGGGTGTGTAGTTTAGGTCATAGCTGCGAGAGAGGTCTGCTGGGATGGCTATACCTAAGTACTTGATATGTGTGGGTGCGAGGTCAAAGGGGTAGATTTGGTGTATAGCCGTTTTTGTGGGGGCGTCTATGTGTATGGCTAGGACTTCAGTCTTGTCGATGTTCAGTTTATATCCGGATATGTTGGCGTAGGTTTCCAGGGCTTGAAGGAGTGGTGGGAGGGAAGTTATTGGTTCTGTTATTGTGATGAGTAGATCATCTGCATATGCTGCAGTTTTGTATTCTTCTCCGCGGATTTTTAGGCCTTGTATGTTTTCGTTTGTTCTGAGTGTTTGCAGGAGCGGCTCCAAGGAGAGCGCAAAGAGGAGAGGGGACAGCGGGCATCCCTGGCGTGTGCCATTGTGTATCGTGAAGGAGGGGGGATTTGTTAGGGGTAATAGGAGGTGGGCTTGTGGGGTGGCGTATAGTACCTGTAGGGCGGTAATGAATGTTGGGGGGAATCCAAATTTGGTTAGAGTGGCGAATAAGAAGGGCCATAATAGTCTGTCAAAGGCCTTTTCTGCGTCTAGAGATAGGAAAAGGGTCGGTGTGTGTCTGGTTTGTGCCGTCCATATGAGGTCGTATGTCCGTCTTGTGTTGTCGCTGGCCTGTCGCGTCGGTATAAAGCCTACTTGGTCTGGGTGTATCAATTTGGGTATGAGGGGGTTTAGGCGGTCGGCAAGGATTTTGGTGAACAGTTTTAAGTCTACGTTGAGGAGGGAGATCGGTCGGTAGTGTCCTGGTTCAAAGTGTGATTTGTTGGGTTTTGGAAGGAGGCATACGTTGGCTTGTAGCATGTCTTTTGGTAGTGGGTCGCCTTGTAAGATGGTGTTGTATAGGTTGCAAAGGTGTGGGATCAGGGTGGGGGCGTATGTTTTGTAATAGAGCCCTGTGAACCCGTCCGGGCCTGGGCTTTTGTTGGGTTTCAGGGCTTTTATCGCCCCTGCGAGTTCTATTGTTGTTATGGGGTTGGCCAGTGTTTGTGCTGCTTCTCCATTGAGGGAGGGTAACGCTACTTGGTTGAGATATGTTTCTGTTAGTGTTTTAATAGGTGTTGGGTTATGGCGTGCTCCTGGTGTGTGATCGTACAAAGCCTCATAGTATTTTAGGAAGACGCTAGCAATTTCTTCTGGGGCTTCTGTGGTTGCTCCATCAGGGGTGCGTATTTTGTGTATCTGTTTGTTTTCGGTTCTTTGTTTGAGTTTTCGTGCGAGTAATGTATCGGCTTTGTTGGCTTTGTCATAAAAGAGTTGCTTTGTCCATAGTAAGGCTTTTGTTGAGTCTTTTGCCATATATGTTTTTATGTCAGTTTGGCATTTTTTAATCTGTTCGGTTAGCTCTTGTGTTGGGTCTGCTTTGTGCTTTGCTTCAAGGGTTCGGAGAGTTGTGAGTGTTTTTTCTAGGTGTGCTACCTTTTGTTTTTTATGTATTGTTGCTTGATTTATTAGGACTCCCCTGATCACTGCCTTGTGGGCAGCCCATAGGGTCCCTTCTGAGGTGTCCGCGGATTTGTTCAGTTGGAAGTATTCTGTGAGGGCCCTGTCTACTTCTTGTCTGATTTGTGGGTTATGAAGCAAGTGGGGGTTCAGTCTCCAAGACCATGGTCGGACTGTGCAAGGTAGGTTAATTGTGAGTGTTATTTCTGCGTGGTCGGACCACGTGATGGGGCCTATGGATGTGGAGTGAACCATTGGTGCCAGTGCTGGGGAGATGAGAAAAAGGTCGATGCGGGAGTATGAGTGGTGTGGGTGCGAGAAGAAGGTGTAATCTAAAGATGTTGGGTGTTGAGATCTCCATGCGTCTAGGAGGTGGGTGCGCGAGATGAATGAGGAGAGCAGTTTGTCTGTTTTGGCCGTCGGCGGTCCATGTTGAGTGTGCGTGCGAGTGCGGAGTCTGTCGACTGAGGGTGAAGGGGATGCATTGAAATCTCCGCCAAGTATGGAGTGGTGGGAGGGAAACAGAGCTAGGTGTGCTTGTAGCGTGTGCCAGAAAGTGCTGGAGGGTGTGTTTGGGGCATACAAGGAAGTGAAGGCGTATGAGTGTGTGCCTATTTTGCCCGTGACTGTGAGGTATCGGCCTTGTGGGTCTGCTATTGTGCGCTGGATGACGAGTGGGCACGATTTTCGGATAATGATGGCTACTCCGTTGTGCTTGCCGTGAGAGGAGCTGGCGAAATGGTTGATTCTGTAGTGTCGGCTCAGGAGAGGGAATTGCTTAGCTTCAGTGTAGTGTGTCTCTTGAAGGAGGAGTACGTCCGCCTTAGATCTGTTTGCCCATCTCATTAGTTGGTGTCGTTTGGTCGGATTGTTTAGTCCTTTACAATTTATCGATAGGCAGGTCAGAGTGGCCGGCATGCTGGGTGTGGCTGTGTTGTGTCTTGTGTGTGGTGTTTCGTTTATGTAGTGCGTGTTAGGGGGGGAGAGCGGGGTTGTTGGTTAGCGGGGAGGGGTGGGGATTCTGGGTAATGGGTCGGGTGACGGGTGGCGGTGCAGGGGGGGGTTTGTGGGATGTCCCAGGTGGATCTTGGTATAGGGGAGTGGGTTGGGTCCTGGTCTTACTGGTTGGTTGCCAGGCGTCTTTTGGGCGGCTGGGTTTGCTTATTTGGATGTACAGGTAAAAGGAGGAAAAAGGCTGCGCCAAAAATGACCTAAAAATACAGTGAAATAAGTCCCATAAAAAGTGAAAAAATAATAAAATAAAAAGTAAAAAGTGCTTATTTAGTCTTTTGGGCGGCTGGGTTTGCTTATTTGGATGTTTATAGCTTGTAAGCAATGTGAGGTTTTGGTGTTCTTGTTTATGCTTTGTGGTCAGGTGAGCTAGGAGTTATACGTTTGGTTGGGGTTTTGAGGGTGGAGGTGGGTCGGTGCTTCGCCTCTCCCTCTCTGTCCCCGGGTTTTCTGTTCTAGTTCCGAGGGTGCATCTCGGGTAGGGTGGTTTGAGTAAGAGTTTCAGTTGTGCTGGTTGGTTTGACTCGCGTCGTGCGAGTGAGAGTGTGTTAGAGGGTCTGTTTTCATGTTATTGTGTTGGAGGGTGGTGATGTATGAGAGCCAGTTTCGTGATGTGAGGTCATGAGGGCGTTGTTAATCGCCATGGTCTGCGTGGTTCTTGTCTTGGTTATGTGTGTGAGTGGTTCCTAGGTCGTATGTGCTTGTCGTGATTTCTTTGGTGGGTGATGCAGGTGTCGGTGTCGGTCATGTGTCATTGTTGTGCCTGTGGTAAGTGTGTTTTTCTGCTAACCTGTTCGCGTATTGAAATCGGTGGGTTCAAGGTTGGTGTCTGGTTTCTCGTTGGTGGGCAGTCGCTTGTGTCTGTCCAGGTTAGGCGTTCTGTCTGTCCGTCATGTTCCAGGTATCGAGGATAGTTTTTGCTGAAAGACAAAGGCGCGTGCGAAGGCACTGCAGTCGGTGTTAGTTGTTTGTCTCTGGTCGTGTACTTGATTGGGTAAGGTGTAGTGTCAGGGGAGTTGTGTCTGGGGTCTGGTGGGCCTTTTAATAGGTTATGGTACCTTTTGGGCTGCAGGAGCGGCATGTATACCTCAGGGGGTGTCTGCTCTCTGTGAGGCTTGTAAGCTTGATGGGGCGGTCTCGTGTGCTCAGGGTCTCTCGAGGGAGTTAATTTTAGAGTGTCAGGTTGTGATTGGCTCACATAGCCCTGGGGGGTGGTGGTTGTCGCCCTTCCCTCTTCGCCTTATATTGCTCTAAGGTAAGTCGTATGGTTGTGGGGCATAGGGGGGGTCGTTGTCGTGATGTCGTCGTGCGGGGGTGTTTCTAGTGAGGTTAGGGAGCCTCTTCTGTCAGGCAATGGGATACATTCTGATAAATACATATACACATGCAGAGAGGCGCTATGTAACATTGGTGACTAAGTATAGGTTGGATATCAGTGAGGCGCTATAGTTTGTCACACAACTGCACTTCAAAGTAAATGACGGTTCAAAACACCCCTAACGATATAATACAAAGAAGAGGGGTAAGGTGTGCGGTTCTGGTAAAAAATAGAAATAAGCATATAAGTAGTACCTTGGGGTGGGACACATTCTGCATTAATCAAACCTCTTTTTGTGAAATAGTGTTCCTCCCCTGGGGTTTGTTACTAAAATGTTACCGCTAGTTTTTTCTTGCTTTCCCCCCCGGTTAAATCTGTGGGCGCTACGCCCTTTCCTTCTGTAAGGGTGTCACCGGTAAGGCCTTAGTTGTTGTTCTGCCTTACTTTTGGCCCAGTTTCGAAGTTGTACATATTAAATATGCCCCCTGCGTGTCTGCCTTTCAGTGTGGGTTCCGGGTATCGAACCTTGCCTTCCCCCCTGGGTGCTCTTTAGCTCATTCGGTCCGGCCTGGTATGAGAACGAGGCACTGTGAGACCTCTGGGTCTTTGTGGCGTTTCCCAACCCTTCCCTCTCCCCATCTCTCCCCCCACCCCCCCCCTGCCGAGTAGGGTCGGAGGATGAAGAGTGGGGACATCCACAAGTGGGGCATAAAAAGGGCAGCATCTCGCTGGTGATGTGGTGAGGGGAGAGAGACTGCGCGCTGGTGTGTCGCGTCTCTAGATACACTTAAGTGGGTTGGGCAGATATTGAGCTAGGGTGATGGGTCTTGGGGAGGCCAAGAAAGCCTTCTACTTTGCCTTGTGGCCTGTCGTGCCCCGGTGTGGTCGTTTTGTGTGTTTGGGAGGCAATTATGTAGCTCCCCGACCCGGTTGGGGTCCGGGGTGTGTGGGGTATGTATGTTGTCCCTCGCACTCGTGCGACATTATTATAGGCTTGGGACTGAGGCCTGCGAGGTCTAGGCCTAATGAGGGGCAGTTATAGTGCTCTGGGGTGTCATGGCATGGCAAATAAATATAACATTGTAATAAACTTGCATATCAAACAGAAACGTTAATCTTAACTAGGGTGTAACAGTTCGTAGTGCATACTACCGGAGGAACAGTGTCCTTGGACCACGTTCACGGAGTGGAACTTTCCGCTCTTTGTGGGTCCGCCGATGTGGTTCTGGCAGCTGTTCATGGTACCGTTCAAGTGTCTGTCTGGGTTTGCTCCTGGGGGACCGATGGTGTTTTCCTCTTGGTCTGCATGCGGCTTGTGTTGGAGCGGGGTCCTTCTTTACGGCTGTTGTCACCTGGAGTGGCACGGTTGGAGTCGGCCGGTGGATACCGCAAGGGGATTCCCAGATGCGCTGCAAAATCCTGCATGTCGGTGACTTGATGGAGGGTGAAGGTTTGGTCTCCCTTTTTAGCTGTCAGCTTGAAAGGGTGCCCCCACATATAGCGCCACCCGGATTCAATTAGCGCGGTGGTGAGGGGTTTTAGTTCTCGGCGTTTCCTCAGTGTCGTAGGCGCCAGATCTTGATAGAAATGAAGCTGTTGCCCTTGATATAGAGGCGGGCGGTTTCTGGCTGCGTTCATTAGCTTTTCTTTAATTGGGAAGTGAAGGAGTTTCACGATGATATCCCTGGGGATATTGGGGTTGAATGTCGGCGGCCTCAGCGCTCGGTGTGCTCTTTCTATGTATATGTCGTGTTCTGGGGTGTCAGGCAGGAGGGAGTGGAATACTGCTGTAATGGTTGGCAGTATGGCGTCCGGTAAGACGGTTTCCGGTAGGCCCCGTATGCGTATGTTTTGCCTGCGGGATCTATTATTTAAGTCCTCTAGGCCATCCTCCAGAAAACGTACCCTGTCCGACAGATTCTCCAGTTCTCTGCCGTGGGTGGTTGTTTGTATTTGGGTTTCTTTTATGAGGCGTTCAGTGGTGCCTGTGCGAGAGGTCAGCGCCTCTATGTCTTCTTTGAGGCCTGATATTTGTTTTTCGAGTGCTGCCGTTGTGTAGGCCTTGATGTCGGCCGATGTTTCTCTGAGCATTCTTCGGAGATCATCTTTAGTAAGTGGTGATGTGTCTGTAGAATCCCTGTCACTCTCTTCAGAGTCCGAGCCTGTGTCTGCCTGGCTCTGGGCCCAAGATGGCTGCTTGTCTTCTTTGGCGCGGAACATCGTGGCCACTGACGGTGTGGATTCTTTTCTTTTTTTCGTTCCCCCCATCTGAATGTGTGGTGATGGGGTTGCTGTAGGTCTGCGTTAAGTTTTGGGGGTGAGATGCACCTTTGTGGAGGCTGATGGATGCGGATTGTATGCCCGGGGTAAGAGAGCTAGGAGAGCACACGTCTTACTCCATGGAAGGTTAGGCTCCGCCCCCCAATTGGCTGAGATTTTTTGCACTTTCATTAGCATGCATTGGCACTTTATCTGATGTGTTGGCGTCATTTTTTTGATCAATTTGATAATATCACATGTAGGAAGTTTTCCTACACGATTATAACTACATCCTTTAGGATGCCCTAATTTTTTATATATTATCATAGTATCACGGGTCATGGTAAGACTTGATTTATTTTTATTCCTCTTTATTATATTACCACATTCATTATATAACTCAATTATCACAAACAGTGAGGAATACGGTTTAACTTATGGAATCCAATATGTTGGTCACTAGCACTGTTAGTTTGACTATATGGTGTGAAATTGGTATCAATATGTGGAATATATATAGGTTATAAATTGCACTTTAAGGTCTTGATTTGACCTATGATAGTAATTATTTAAAGTATTACTTTGGATTTATTCACTTTATTAAGTATTGATAATATATTATCTCCGTATACAGTGGGTTCAGAGGGGAGGAAGATATGCTTATATTTTCCTTATAAAACGTTTTATGACATATGTGTACACAAGGGAGGAATTCTGACAATCCGCACCCCGAGCGCAAGTCAGACATGGAGACCGGAAGGGACAAGCTCTCAGCGCATGCGCCGGCGTTTCCTTGACTACCGGGAATGCTGGCGTCCAGGAAGTATACTGGAGGAGGATCGTCAGACGTTGATAGCGTCACGATCTCCATGGTAACGACGTCGCGTGTTGACATCAGCGCAAGTGGGGAAATGCCGAATCCGGGTGGTGCCTGATTAGACGCTCGAGAGGAGGGAAGGTCAGCCTCTTACACACCTGAAATGTAAGTTCTCTTTTGATTCATGTTCCTATTTAAACTATGTATGTTTCATTTATTTTATGTATGCTGTCCTGATGAAAGCTCCCAAGTGGAGCTGAAACGTTGACTTATGGAGTAAAGTATTGTTTTCTTTTTTATAAATCCTGGGAGTGCTGATTATTTTTGCTTTATATACACATACATACATACATACATACATACATACATATATACGCAGCGTGTGCTTGTGCTTTAGGGTGCACACCCTAATGCAATAGGCTGCACACGCCTATGCATATTCCATTTTAAAATATAGGCAGCACTATGCTGTACATGTCCGAAACTGTTCCAGAGATAATACAGACAGACTCTTATTTATGTTTACTTGGTTGAACAAATCATTATGTTCTTGGTTTGCAATTTGCAGCACCACCAATTTATTTGATTCAATACAGGTAGGTACACAGACACATCTGGAAAACCCTAAATATAAGGAGTTTTTTTTGCCATCTGTATAATTCCCACAAATTAACACAAACCAAGAGATCTGATCTCTCTGGCATGACCTTTTGCAGAAAGCACATCAACGCTGATTTAAAATAAGCCTGTTTACTAGAGAATGCAGGAAGTTACAGTAAGAGAAGGGTGAGTGACGAGAATTACACTTCCATAATTTTATATTTTCATCTTGTACTCTCTACCTGACAATTACCTTCTGTTCCGAGGTTAATCAAGGCCAAAACAATTTTAAAAAAAACTAAAAAGAAGAATCAGATTCAGGGTAGAGCGGTAAAATAAAAACAGCTTTTGCATCTTCAACATGTTGATGATTGAATAAAGGGACACTATAGGCACACAGACCACTTCATCTCATTTAAGTGGTCTGGATACAGTGTCCCTATTGCACTTAGTGCTGCAATGTAAAACATTGCAGTTCCAGAGACACTGCAATGTTCACATTGAAGCACTAAGTCTGCCTCCAGACCGGAGGCGCTTCCTGGCTGTTAACAGACTTTTGTTCTACATGTTGCTCTGCATGAGGACATACAGCGTCAGCTATTTCCCCATTGGAAAGCATTGATTCCTATTGGTAGGGCCTAATGTGTGCACTGCACTTCAGTAACGGAGGAGGCGGAACCATGACCTAGCACTGAGGGACATTTTTAACCCTTTATTTAACACCATGGGGGCGCAAGGCATAGGGGAGGCAGAGGGAGCTATAGTGCCAGAAATACAGCGTTGTATTTTTGTATTTCTGGCACTATAGTATCCCTTAATGTATATTGTGTCCCAAAACACAAATAGAGTTCCCTAAAATACATGGATAACACTTAAATGCTTGACCAAGGGGCACAACTAGGAACCTCAGGGCCCCGGTGCAAGAATGTGGTAAGGGCCCCACATCAGCTATGGAACAGAGGTGGCCAATAGATAGATCCTCGGCTGCCATACAAATCCTTTGATACCTTGCCAGCTGTGGGTCTGCTATTTACCTATTCTTGCAGAGTTCTATTTTTATGCATTATTTGTGCATGTAGACAAGTTTTTGTATAGAGTAAACTTGTATGAATGTTTGTGTATTTGTGTATAATGCCAATGTTTGAATGCACAGGGTTTATTTGTGTCTAGTGTTAGCATTTAAATGCTGGGGTGTGTGTAGTGTTGGTGTTTGAATGCAAGATTTTTTTCTGTAGTGTAGGGGTTTATTTGTCTGCATGTGAATTCAGGGGTGTGTGGGTGTAATACTGGTGACTGCAAGCAAATGTGTATTCACAAATACATATGCACTGACACACACAAGCATATTGCCATACACAGAAACATGTGTACATTGCCACACAAAGATGCCCACAGACACAAACACACAGATTTACACCGATATACACTGACACAGACTCACAAACTAACACACAAACACAAACACTGACACACATGCAGAGATACATACAGTGACATCACATATAACTCCCAGATCATTAGGAACCTGGATCAGGAGTGGAGCTTGTGCTGCACTCTAGGAAGGACAGCAGCAGGTGAGCAATAAGTAGAGTAACCAGCCTGGGTCCCCCATGACAGGCAAAACTCCAGTGCCCGGTCGCAGTTGTGAAGTTTGTGAACCCTTTTAGTTCCGCCACAGGTTTGACTGAATTTATGGCAATTGGCAATAAAAATGGCCATTTACAGGCAACCTTCATAAATAAGTTCTTGCTACTATGACATCGCTGAAATCCAACTGTGTCAATTTAGTAGATATGAAAACTTCCATGAGAATTATTAAGCAAGCTATAAAGCTAGCATGTGATAGGTTTTTAAAGGTTTTTGTAACCATTCCCAGTATTACCACTAAAAATGAGAAACTACAATCACATGTTTACAGTAGTTCAGGTTTCTCAGAAAGCAGCAAAGTATGCAAAATTTGTGGTCAACCTGAAGGATAAAGGATTCAACATACCAAAGTAGAAATATCCACCCTCATCCTTGGGTTGGAAGAAGCGACCTCTGGCCTGCGCATGAACATCAGCCCCTTTCTCCACCAGGAGGTCCACATAATGCTTACAGCGCCTCTCAATGGCTATATGAAGAGCAGTTTGTCCTGAAACAAGGGTCGCAGAGAATCATTAGTGAACAGGACAGGTGAGGAGTAAGTTATCATTTACGAGTAGTAATATAGAAGAATTTCAACGGAGAATGGTTGTATACTGTATGGTCAAATACGGTCGATCAATAAGATTTAAATTAATATAGTGCAAGAAAAGGGTGAACATTTTAAATCTACTGCTGCAAAGTTTGACATAAATATATATTTAGAGCCATACCATCCATCTATGTTATTGATGTGGAACTTACAGGCCAATCTGCCCCATTACATACCTCTATAATAAATGTCCCGAAATGGAGAGTTGATAAATTCACGAAGATTGCCAGTTTTTTCAGCAAGATCCACCAGCATTGGAATGGTATCATTTTTTCCTCTATTTAGGTTTAGCAGAGCTTTAGGTAGACAAGTCTTCCCCGTTGATGCCTCTAATAAAATAAATTTGTTTTGTCAGATTTTCTGTCTATGCCACAGTGTAGCACAGTTTGTGTGGTGTTCAGCTAGAGCTAGTGGATTCACGATTTATGATGGGGTAACCATCAATTTTCAAAAGCCATTAAAAAGGGTCTCGATTATATCAAACATTAAACAGTGAAACTTAAGTGATAACAGTTCTTCTTCTGAAGAAACACATTAATGGAACAATCTGACACCAGATAATTTAACACCAAAAAGCATTTGTTTTTCCAATTAACCAATTCCCTCCAAATGTTCTGTGTGTGCCTAAGCAAAACAAAATTCACGAGCACATAGCCTGACTTGATCCTATGTGGAAGAAACATCAAACTTACACGAATGACTCCATGTTAATCAATTAAAGCAAATAAAGTGCAAATAATGTAACAATATACTGGCAACATTGATAACACAATGCATGTTCACTATATTCAAAATGTCCAATTTGAACATGCTACAAAATATGAATGTTAATTTGAAACATAGCAGGTTAACGACACATATAGCACTTATCACAATCACCACTGTATTATAAGAGAGGTCCAACAGGCAGGTAAGATCATTCAAAGCTGTATCCATTTTGGTTGTTGTTAAGCTAATGATTTTGATCTTAAGCGAATGATCTTAGAGTATCAACCTGTGTGAGTAACCATAACGACTGACACCGGTCACCTAAAAATTGTTTTAGGTGAAACCAATGCTTTTTAGGATTATTAAAAGGAAGTTGTTTTTTTTGTAATGGTTGTCCAACAGAATTTCTTGCAAAATTGCTCACTACCTATAGACTTCCTTGGCACATTGTCTTGCATCTGCAGTGTGCAAATCACAGCCTGCCCACTTCCAACCATCTCACCAACCAACCATTTAAAGGGAACAGCCTAACAGGGCACTGAGCAACGATGTGACGCCCCACACGCTTCCTGAGGCTGGACATAGCATAGAATATTAAAAGAAAGCGGTCGGTGCAAGGGTTAATGGGACTAACGGTGGACAGACATGGATGTAAAAATAAAAAAAAATAAAAAAAATAGGAAGTTAGGAAAGTTTTACATTGACAACCTTAAAAAAAAAAAAATATGAAACTAAAAGTCACATTGTTACATTGGGAACATAAACTACAGTGTGTATTTATTTATAAAATATTTTACCAGGAAAGATACATTGAGATTTCTCTTGTTTTCAAGTATGTACTGGGTGTATCAAAGTACTATGCTTGAAATAAAAGTACAACTTATTCAGTAAATAAACTAATATTTTTTGGTTACAAATGGAACTACAAGGACTGAAAAAATTAAGAGCATGTGTACTTTTGCCAGTAAATAAGAACAGGCAACCACCCCAAACAATGAAAAACAGAGGAAATCTTCAACATAACAAAACTGAGAATATTATTTTGTCTGCTCTAAACCTCTCACGGATTCATAGTACACAAAAAATATATATATTATACACATAAATACATATAGACTTATAAATACAACTTCAGATGAACAACATATGACATATTACACAGGGTCATGATTTAACAAAAACGGTAGACAGCCACTAGAGGTGGAGTTAACCCTGGATAGTAATTAATGTAGTTTCTCGATTTTAGCAATACTTACTATTGCAGGGTTAAGGGCCCTGAGAATATGCACCCAGACCACTTTAATGAGCTGAGGTGGGCTGGGTGCCCATAGCCTTTTTTCATTTAAAATTCTTTATTTGCGTTAAATGGTTTTTAAAATTCTTTATTTGTACTTATCCCACCGGCATGAGTTTGCAACAAAAAAGCGAGTACACGTTTGCATAGTTAAAAATACAGGTTGGAAACAACAAGAGTTTGAATGGCTGTGTTCTGTGGGGGACTAGGTGGCGGGTTAAAGTTTTTTGGGGCAATTATCTGCTGGTCTATTCATGAGCCGGGTGGGCACTTCGTCGTCAGGCCCTGCCAACGGTGCGAGGTGGGCTAGCTATGTTGTGCAGTTCCCTGTCAGGTGTAGACATCCCCTAGATTGCTGACTTGATGCTAATATGGAGGGAAGATAGCAATATAGTGTAGAAAGCGCTTCAGTTCTATATAAAGCGTTTTCAGACGACCTATAGCTAGAGTTAGGTAGTTTGTATGTATACGTGGGCTATTGCGGCTATACGCTGGACATCATCATTTTACACCTCTGGGCTTCATTGCCTTAATTTGTCAATTTGCTTAAGTAGAGAGGTGGGGGAGTGAGAAGGATCTAGTGACCTACACCATCCCTAGTAGTGTGCGTAAGTTTGAGCGTGTATCAGAAAAATCATCAGGCATCGACTCTCGAAGAATACAAAAAACTGAAAGCAGACTAACAGAAGAAGTAACTAAGAAGTAACTAAAAAAAAAAAAAACACGAGGTTCAGATGAACCCCCAACTGTTAGAATTCTAAGTATAGGCAACGTCCCTCTGGAACCAGGACAGTTCTGAACCGCCTCAGGTTGTGGCTGCTGCATATGCATCCTGGCGGGCCCTCTGAGGGATGGACGGGGTAACGCTTTCAGGGTCCCAGGTGTGTGTTGTAGTGGCACTGCTTAGCCCAGGCTGCGTGAGCGCATCTCGTGGGAGGCCGAGGGTTTCCAAGATGGCCGCCGCTTCCTTCAGATCCCTGACAGTGTGAGCAGAGTCCCCTTTCGCTATGTGTAGTAGACGTGGCGATCTCCAGCGATATGGGATATCGTGGGTGCGTAGCAGTGTGGTGAAAGGTTGTAAGGTTTTCCTCCATTTCAGGGTGTCCCCAGATAGGTCGGCGTAAAATGTGAGCCCCATATTCTCAAAAGAGCGTTGAGAAGTCCCCTTAATTGCTGCCTGCACTGCTGCCTTCTCCCTGCCGCTGCTGAATCTGACCACCAGGTCCCTGGATGCTGACTTAGGAGCTCTGCAAGGCATTCCGTGGGGCTGTCTGGGGCCGTGGAAGGGGAGGTAGGTCAGCAGCTCCCATCCCCAGTATCGACTCCTCCGAGAAGTAAGAGAATCCGTCTATGTCGCCGGCCATCTTGGGCCTGCATGCTCCGTGTGCTTGCCTAAGGAGGTCTTCTATCTTAATGCCCACTTTGGGTTTGTCGGGTTTTAGATTTTTCAGCTTGTAGTCCAGTTTCTAAGCGCTGAAAAACGGCTGGAAATTGCCAAAATACAGCGGTAAGAAACAGAGCTTGTCTGACATGCGTCTGTCTTGTTCAGCAGCTTGGCCCCGCCCCCCGCCTATAGCCTTTTAATACTTCATTGATGGTACAATCAATTAGCTTATTTAGTGTTAAAAAATTAAGGGGCGGAGCCTGGATGCAGAGCTGATCAGACGTGCATTGGCTGAGCTCCACAGACTGGGACTGAAACTCCGAATTACCAGGGCCACTCGCCAATCCGACCAGCCACCGAGGATAAGGGAATGACGGTGCATCCAGGGATACCAAAATCCAGCCGTTTCGGCACTGAAAAGCTGTCATTCAGGCTTGCGGCCTACACAAACGAGCCCTATACCTAGCGGAGTGCAAATAGCTCCGAGCTGTCCCCCCCCCTCTGGACCGGTGGGGGTCATCCTGGTCCCCCCCTGACATACCCAGCATCAACAAGCCGGCTACAAGAAGCCATCAAGCGACAAGATTAAGCAGCAACCGTCAAACTTAAAATGGCGGGCACTCCTGACACACAAGCTCCTGACATGGAACAAATTGCGATGTCACTCCAGAGCACGTTTGAGCGTCTGCTCCACAACGTAGACAGGCTCTTTACAAACTTCTGGGCGAAGTTAGAGGCCCGCGCCATGGAGACACCGCATCAGAACCAAGAGCACACCAGAGAGAAGCGGGAGGTGAGCAGGCCCCCTCAAGACGAACTCCCACATAAAATGCCTGACACAGCGCAAACGGACCAGACAAGGCCCAAGGCCACCAGGGGCATACTACCCCGATATCTGCTGTGGAGGCTGAGAATCCACCGCCGCTGGCGGCAACGCTACAGCAGGAGCACCAGCCGTCCCTTGCATCAAAGAGACTTGGCCTCGAGACAGAGGACCCGAACCTCTAGCCCCGCGATGGTGGTCTTCACCATGACCCAGAGCTGGAGGGAATTCAAGTCCAGCTTCCACATGGCACAACCCATAGACAGCCTTTATTCCCCCCAAGTCTGGGCATCGGCTGACGCTGGACTCTCTGACCAAGCCACCCTTATTCTGACACCAACATGCTAGAGAATAAGGCGTAAAGTATTTTCTGCTCCATTTTTTGTGTTTCATTTCAATTTTTCCAAGACCTCTCACACTGCTTTTCATATAAACTCTAACAATGCTGTCGCTAGGAATCCTGAAAAAACATGCATAACGTAGCTTTGATTAAGAGTATACAGCCTAGTGGGTTACTCATACTAGCCATGCAGCCACGCCTGACTACTCACATACCTAATCTACTTAACATTATACATGTCAATGGCCTACCGCGACTCACCTATTAGGATCCTCACACAAAACTGTAGAGGCCTTAACATACCCGAACGAAGGTCGCACCTTCTGAGGGAACTAAAGAAAAAACGCATATCAGTTGCCATGATTCAGGAAACCCACTTCAAGTCGGGCGCGGCGCCCACACTTCAAAATAGACACTACCCACATAACTTCTTCTCCAACCACCCGACGGCCCACAAGGCTGGTACGGCTATCATCCTGGCTGCTGAACTCGAGTTCAAGGAACTTGAATGTGCTCAAGACTCCCAAGGACGATACCTTTTCATCAAAGGGATTGTTGCTGATAAGATATATACCTTTGCTAACATCTATGCCCCCAATCGGCGGCAAGCTCCCTTCCTTCGAAACGCCCTACATCTACTGGAAGACTTCACGGATGGTATTCTTGTTGTGGGGGGGGGACTTCAATGTACCCTTAGACCCATTCCTGGACTCCTCCTCAGGGCATAGTTGCGTCCCACAGACCAGCTTACGATCTATCCGTAGATCTCTGGAGGAGCTACGGTTGGCCGACTGTTGGAGGACACTCCACCCGTCGGACAAAGACTACACCTACTACTCTGTCCTCCACAACCGTTACTCGCGCATAGACTACCTTTTCATCGCACAAGAAGGTCTTACCCGCCTGCTTAGATCTGAGATGGACCCCGCCACATGGTCGGACCACGGTTCGGTTTGGATAGAGTTGGAGTCCCCCCTGTTCCGCCCCTCATCATGGACATGGAGACTCAACGAGGCACTCCTGCTAGACCCCATTGTGAAGGACCAGATAAGGCAGGACCTAGAACACTACTTCAGGGAGAACGATACTCCTGACGCCTCTCCAATATCCGTGTGGGAAGCCCACAAAAGTGTCATCAGGGGGGTACTTATACGCATCGCTTCGCACAAGCGAAAGGCAAATATGATTGAAATGGCAGACCTATACCAGAAGATATCATCACTAGAAGGTCAACATAAACGCTCACAGCTACACGGCGTTTATGGGGAATTGATGGAACACAGGAGGAGACTTAAGGAGCTCATTACTAAAAAACACCTTCGTACCATACAACGTACAAAGGGATTTTATTATGCCCATGCCAATAAAGGGGGGAAATACCTAGCAAGGCTGTTGAAAGGCCCCATGCCTCGCACGCAAATACGGAAACTACGTTTAGCTTCGAACGAATTGTCCTCTTTCCCGCAAAAGATAGCCGACGAATTCAGAACATTCTATCAAAATCTCTATAACCTACACCCACCCCAACAAGGAGTACAAGATGGAAACCACGCTAGGCGCATAACGGAATACTTGTCCACCACGATCGCCAACATGATAAACCAAGACCCAGCGAACGCACTTGACGCTCCGCTCAGCGTGGAGGAGTTAGCGGCGGCCCTCAAAACGTCCAAGCCAGGCAAAGCCCCAGGACCGGATGGCTTCTCGTCCAGATATTATAAAGGGTTCTCTAACCTTTTGTTGCCCTGGCTGACGAAGGCGCTCAATGCGGTAGGCAAGGGTGGGAACCTGGGTGCGGAGTCCTTAGCAGCTACCATCACAGTTATGCTCAAACCAGGAAAGGACCCACTACTATGCGGCAGCTACCGCCCCATCTCTCTTCTGAACGTTGACACCAAGCTGTTTACAAAGGTCATGGCGAGCAGATTGAACCACCTTCTGCCGGACCTAATCCATGTGGACCAGACGGGCTTCATCCCGGGACGAGAAGCGAGAGACAGTACCCTTCGCCTGTTCTCCATCCAACAACACGCCAGAATGACCAAAACACGACTATTACTTCTTTCAACAGATGCGGAGAAAGCATTTGATAGGGTTGACTGGAAATACATGCTGGCAACATTACAACGGATGGGATGTGGGCAGAGATTCCTGACCTGGATATCGGCACTATACAGTAATCCGCGCGCTACCGTGAGAGTCAACGGGTCCACGACCGCGGACTTCGCGATCAATAATGGTACGCGCCAAGGTTGCCCACTCTCCCCCCTTCTGTTCGCAATGTCATTAGAACCGTTACTCCAGGCGATCCGCATGAACCCGGACATCCATGGGTACACATGGCAGACTACAAACCACAAGGTAGCCGCATACGCGGATGACCTTTTGTTTTTCATACAAAATCCCAGGACGACTCTTCCTAATCTCCTCTCAGAATTTGACAAATTCGGCCGCGTTTCAGGCTTCAAACTTAACCTCTCAAAATGCGAAGTCCTGAACATTACAATTCCTACAGAAGAATATATATCCCTAGGCCCGCAATTACCCTTCACATGGTGCCATAGCAGAATGAAGTACCTGGGAGTCTGGGTAACCACGGCCCCGGAGGACTCCTACCGATTCAACTTTGACCCCCTCCTCAAATCTGTTATAATAGACCTGAAAAGGTGGTCTCATCCTCATCTAACATGGCACGGCAGGATAGCCGTGATCAAAATGAATATCTTGCCAAGGATCCTTTACCTCATGCAGACGATTCCGCTGGCTATCCCAAGCACCTTTTTCTCCTCCCTAAAAACGGCTATCATCAAGTTTGTATGGCGCGGAGGACGTTCCAGGATCCGACATGACATCCTATGCCGTCCAAGGCCCCATGGAGGGCTTGCACTTCCAGACATCAAGAAATACCATCAAGCTACGATTATGCAACGGATTCTGGACTGGCACCTTAGCCCCGTGAAGAAACAATGGGTCACATTAGACAGAGGACTAGCGGGACCGTCACTTGAGGTGGAGGTTTGGGGGAACCCAAAGGGACGGACGCCCAACGAGGAAGAAGGAAGCCCGATTCGACAGACGTTACTTGGTTGGAAGTCTCTGAGGAGTGCGAGCCACATCTCACCCTCCCCTAGCCCCATGATTCCACTCACGCACAACACGGAGGTCGCTGGAGGTATACCATCAGGTGCATGGCCCATTTCGAGCGACAGGGAATATATCCCCATCTACCAGGTCCTTGACAGGGGCAAATTACGTGATTTCACCTCTCTCCTAGGTACAAACCCCGGGACACCTATCGCGGTACTTAGGTACCTGCAGTTGCAACACTACTATAACTCAATTCCACACAGGGATCGTTTACACCGAGATCTCACCTGGTTTGAGGGCCTCTGCGACCGAGGCGAGCAACTAGAGCACGCAATCTCGACATTATACCAACACTTGCTAATAGGAGACTCGACCCAGGCCACCACTTTTCAACGCCAATGGGAAACCCAACTCGGAAAGACACTAACCCCAGCACAGTGGGACACGGCCTTACTCTGGCAACAGAAAAGCTCTATGAGCTCGTTTTATCAGGAGGTTAATTACAAACTGATTTCCTCCTGGTACAGGACCCCGACCGTGCTCCACCGGATCAATCCATCGATCACCTCACTGTGCTGGAGATGCCAGGCGGACCGCGCATCGCTTATGCATATCTGGTGGGACTGCAGGGACATCGTTCCATATTGGGCGATGATTAAAGACGCTGTTTCCGACATACTGGGAGACATTCCGGAATGGACCGCGGAACTAGCCCTACTCCACATATCGACACTATCTATCCGGACATACAAACGATCCATACTACGCCACCTACTTAACGCCGCCAAAGCAAATATCCCAGCACATTGGAAACAACGCGACCCGCCTACTAAGAAGGAATGGATCCGAAGGGTCGAAGATATATATGAGGCGGAAGGCATGCAGGCCTCCCTGACAGGCCGTGAAACGAAACATCTGGAAATGTGGCTCCCATGGTTCACATACATCACTCGATATAGACAATCGGACACCACTCCCGCAACCTCTAGTGGAGCGGCATTAGCTGTGGGACCCACTTGACGCAGCCAGACCCCCTCCTACTTATTCTCACCTCCCCCTTCCCCCTTGCCCCCTTTTTATCTCCACCTATCCCCTTCTCGCCCTCTTTCCATCCCCACAAGATTTGAACCGGGGGACTGAGACCAGGAGGTCATAAACCAGACTTTAAGGGATATAAAACTACCCATACAGCATACTACACCTTTAGGAAACACCCCCATACTCTGGGAACACGAGCTATACTTAGCGACACGCATTACCCCGACTTACCCCGAGATGTAGAAAGGCTCAGGCCCACAGCACACAGCGCTAACCATATAGACATGCACCACACTCAAAACTGAGCTTATACGGATAATCAGACCACCACTTAGTCATATGCACCAACGCGAGCCTGCTACACTATCAATGAGGACAACAGGTCAATTGCATACTGGGACACTCGCGTATCACAGGCTCTGCTGGGAGGGTTGGGAAGGGAAACCGTAATCAGACCCGCTTACAATATGGAGATGGAGGTGCGCACCATGGGTACACCCAATTAGATTCTCGACTATGACTACCCCTACCCTCCAGGGACCTTCCTGAGAACCTAACGCTGTCCCGGGAGTTCACAGTAGAAAGGGATTTGCGGGACACCTATTGGTCTGATCCTTCGACATCCCAATCTAACGCTTTCACCCTGTCTTGTACCTCTGGCATAGCCTACACCGCATTTGTTTATGATAAGCTTCCAGATTACTGTGCCTAATAACGATACGCAACAGTTAACGACATATCATTGTATTGTATGATACTTCCAGCTTACCCTGAACATGTCATCCTGTATGTTACCTTTCTCCCGTGAACCATGTTATTGTTCTATTCATCTCACACTTAAGATATTCTCTCTTCATACGGAGTCCTGCGAGCCTCCATGCTGACACTAATGCTGAGACCTCTGCATTTTGACTTACCGTTTGCCTTACAGTTGATAGAAACCTGCGAGTTTCACCTGTTTCATCATACTGCTTGTCGTATATAACATATGATTGCTTAATAAAAAGATTTACAAAAAAAAACATTATACATGTCTGCTGTACCCATAGGTCCCACCAGTTTTGTTTTTCACCCAGACTTGTATTATGTCCAAGCTTTTAAATATACTGCGATAAGATACAGCAAAACAACTCTAACTCACCCGCAAGATAACTACATTGCAGTTACTGTTAACCAATGTTAAGCCGGTCATACCGCCTTTGTTAATATTTTTAAAAATGTGCACGCACTTATGCCCCGAATAAGTTTATATGAATGTCTATATGTACTATATGTTGTGGCGTATGGAATTGTCATGTACCTACCTGCACAATAAAAATACAGAATAAAAAAAAAAAAAAATTTATTAAAGAATCCAGAATACATGGCATAATTAATGTTGAATAAAATAATTTAATGGGGAATTGTCACTCCTCTGGCATTTACACCTTTGAATGCAATTGGAGAGAAAAAACAATAATCACAATGTGTTTTAACCTTTTTCCATGAGATGCTCCATATATTTCTTTTTAAATTTGCAGTAAAGATTTAGCAAATTACATCATAATCCAGTTCAGACAAGGCAATGCAAGGATAAAAATTCCAAATGAAGAGAATAAACAGAAACAATAGGAGTCACTACATAACACTACTCTGCTCTTTTTCCATGTTTACACCACTTTTTTAAAATAAAAAAATATATTAAAAAACCTTTTTAAACATGACCCTGATTGTTTAATGGCTTCTCTTTTCTATATGCTGTCTCTATGCTGACTGCCAGGTGTAAAAGGATAGCGCTTATAGCAATTGACAAGGAACTAAAATGGAGGTAGCCCATTAGCAGGATAAAGAGATGTGGATTTCTACATCTAATTTTATTTTTAACAGCTCACATATATGTTAAACATTGAATAAAAACATGAGAAGGGACAGTTCCCCTTTAACCCCTTAAGGACACACCTTCAGAAATAAAAGGGAATCATGACGGAATATTTCCATCATGTGTCCTTAACCCCTTAAGGACGCTGGACGGTTCAGGACCGTCATCGGCATTTTTCACTTGCCGACCGACGACGGTCCTGAACCGTCCTAAATTTAAAATGTACTTACCCGATCGCCGTCGTTCCCCCGGCGGCGATCGGCGGTGCTCCCGGTGTGGGGAGACTGCCTGCAGCCCAGACAGTCTCCCCATGGCGGTTTAGGACCCCTGTGGCCATGTGATCGCCCAACAGGGCGACCACATGGTCACAATAGGTGTCCTAGTCTCTGCCTGCAGGGGGACTGTCTGTGCTGACAGTCTCCCCATGGCGGTTTAGGACCCCTGTGGCCATGTGATCGCCCAACAGGGCGACCACATGGTCACAATAGGTGTCCTAGTCTCTGCCTGCAGGGGGACTGTCTGTGCTGACAGGCAGTCTCCCTGCAACTGTAAAATCAAAAAAAAAAAATTAAAGTTATAGTTAATAAAAAAAAAAAATATTATAATATATGTGTATATATATGATATATAGACATATATTATACCTATATAATATATGTCTATATATCATATATATAATGTCATGCTAAGTGTATTTTTATATTAATATGTACATATATTAATATAAAAATACACTTATAATTAATTTACACACGTATATATATAATATATATAATAACTATATATATTGTATATATATATTATTATAAAATACGAATAATAAATAATTTAAATTAAAAAAATTAAAAATAATAAAAATAAAAAAAAATTATATATCTATACGAAATTTTATTCTAACTGTATTTTGATATTAATATATATATATATTTATATCAAAATACACTTAGAATTAAATTGTATATATATCTATGTATATATAAATAAATAAATAAAAAGAATGCGAACTATTCATATGTCCATATACAAAATTACATAAATAATTATATAAATATACACGTAGACTTCAAATATATAAATATGCATATATATTTAAATTCTACGTGCATATTTATGTAATATTTTTACATAATTAAGTTATTTTATTAATTGCAATTTAAGGGACCTGCCTGCCAACCCAGGCCGAGAGTACAGAGAATTTAATTTGCTATCACTGTATTTTACCCTGTAACGTTCTACGACACCCTAAAACCTGTACATGGGGGGTACTGTTTTACTCGGGAGACTTCGCTGAACACAAATATTAGTGATTCAAAACAGTAAAACATATCACAGCGATGATATTGTCAGTGAAAGTGACTTTTTTTGCATTTTTCACACACAAACAGCACTTTTACTGATGATATAATTGTTGTGATACATTTTCCAGTTTTGAAACACTAATATTTGTGTTCAGCAAAGTCTCCTGAGTAGAACAGGACCCCCCATGTACAGGTTTTATAGCGTTTTTGAAAGTTACAGGGTCAAATATATGGGTCAAATATTTTTACATTGAAAATGGCCAGGTTGGTTACGTTGCCTTTGAGAGCGTATGGTAGCCCAGGAATGAGAATTACCCCCATGATGGCATACCATTTGCAAAAGAAGACACACCATTTGCAATACCTTGGGTTATGTCCAGTCTTTTTTAGTAACCACTTAGTCACAAACACTGGCCAAAATTAGCGTTCAATTTAGTTTTTTTTACTTTTTTCACACATAAACAAATATGAACGCTAACTTTGGCCATTGTTTGCGACTAAGTGGCTACTAAAAAAGTCTGGACATACCCCATATTGAATACCCTGGGTTGTCTACTTTAAAAAAAATATGTACATGTGGGGTGTTATTCAGCGATTTATGACAGATAATAGTGTTACAATGTCACTATTGATACATTTTAAAAATGTATGTTTTGAAACCGCAATATCCTACTTGTACTTATAGCCCTATAACATGCAAAAAAAAATAGCAAAAAGCATGTAAACACTGGGTATTTTTAAACTCAGGACAAAATTTTGAATCTATTTAGCAGTTTTTTTCATTCGCTTTTGTAGATGAATAAAAGATTTTTCACATAAAAGTAAAAAAAATGTATTTTTTTCAATTTTTCATCATATTTTTTCATTTTTTTAAAATTAAATTACATGAGATTATATAAATAATGGTATGTAAAGAAAGCCCCTTTTGTCCTGAAAAAAAACAATATATAATTTGTATGGGAACAGTAAATGATAGAGCGCAAAATTACAGCTAAACACAAACACCACAAAAGTGTCAAAAAGATGCCTGGTCGCAAATGTACAACATCGCAAAAAAAGTCCGGTCCTTAAGGGGTTAAGGGGTTAAGAGTGTAATTGGTATATTAACCATGATTTTTGATAGTCCACTCTGGCAGCATAGGGGTTATGTTTTTTATTGCGTGCATTCTGGTATGTGCCTGCCTTAGAAGCTTAAGATTCCTGCAGATTAAACTCTGTGGGATGTATTTGAGAAAAGCAGAGCTAAAGAAAGACACCAAATTATTTAGCGTCAGCACCTAACCTCGAAATTCCTCATCTGTCAGCCGCTTCTTCTGTGCCAACAAGAAACGCTCAAACTCCTCCAGCTCTGCTGTGGAACCTCTCGATACAATATCAAAAAGCATGTGTCTGTTAAACATCTTAATGACCGGTGGAGGGTCGGGGCTATCCGTCTTGGAATTCTGATTCCTGGAAAAGAGAAGAGTCATAAATGAAAAAAATAAATAGGTAACTATATACACAAAAACTCCCCTCTTTGATATGTCAACTTTACATAAGAACTGATGAACTTTAGGAAAGGACAGTGTAAGGAGGTCTCACTATACAGTTTGTTTTATCAATTCCAGAAAAAAATAGTGAAACATAATGTACACATTGTTTACAGTGTTTGGAGTCTGTATGTGCAGTGTTTCATCAGTGTTTAACTCCGCTGCTGCCAAGGTGTAACCACCTCCCGGTCACAAGGGGGTCAGCACAGAAAGGATTACTCTAACCATAAAGTGTTTTATGAAAACCATTTTTTTTTATATTATTTTTTTTTTAGTAGCCCTTTAAGTTCGACATTTGGATACCATTCTGCACAAAATCTTTTAAACGGAGAGGAATCATTATCAAAAACACATACATATTCTACAATATTATGCCAGTGCTCAGATTGTGCACTTGTGACTAGCCATCGGCCAGTAAAAATTAATGTGCAGCACTAGCTACCTAGATTGTATACTTGCTAGCAATGTGAGAGAGCTTATTATATTTAGCGACAATTGCCTTTGCCCTATTTTTGTTATATTCAGGGATGGGAAGTTGTTTGACCCTATGCTGTACGTACCCATTAGGGGTTGTCTAAAATTGGATGGTTAATTTCTGTATTTCAAGCTATATATTTTTTTAATTTTCTACTTTTAAACTGAACATCAGCTCCCCACACAAAATATTTTCTCCTTAGCACAGATTAATGATTTTTACACCTTTTTATTTTTGCATTGCAGATCTAATGATTACCTCTTAAGTATGTACTTTGTTGTGATTAGGTTTGGGGAGAAGTCTCTGATCTAAGCAATTGAGTGTTTTGATTTTCATTTTATGCCAATAGGAGAGTCAAAAGTGGATAAGTTGAGGGGCGTGGTCGACAGCGCTACTGATCAGACGTTATATCTGCCAGGCTTTGCAAAGGCCCAGCGAGAAAAGCTACTTGAGACGCAATTCTAAAAGCCTTATAACCAGAAACACTAGTACCACACAAGAAGAGACAATGGACACAAAAGCAAAAACATTATCACCCAGAAGCACCTCATCAGCCTGATATAAGACTCGAAAGACCAGTGCCGCAGCAGCAATCAAAGATGGTGCCCGAGGCCCAATGTAAACCGGAGGCATCGGAGGGCTTGCAGGAGGATGAGGAGCTTTTAGCCTCCACTCGATCTGGTGATGCATCCCTCTTGGCTCTGTCAGATGAGGATGATCACCCTCAACAAAAGGGGACATAAAGATGTTCCTCATAGACCCAGGGAACGTCTGGAAGGAGGATCTCCAGGTAGTACTACATAATGAAATTGGAGTGGTTCACCAAACGGTACAGGCGATAGAGGTGTGAGAGGCCTCCAGAGACAAGACATTTCAAGACACAAATGATAAACTGGCAGGACTTGCCTCTCAGGTGCAACAATTGAGCCAGACGGTGACCACATTGGAGGTGCGCCATAGGCATAGGAACCTGTGCCTAAGAGGTATCCTTGAAATTAACAATGAGAAGCTCTTGCCATATGTCCATGACCCAACATCTCTGACTTACCACAGATCACCTTGGTGTTCTAAGTGCGAAAATCAGCTGCAGCACCCAGGAACACTATTGCGGTGACCTGAGATACTTTGTTGAGATCAGCAATAATGAACCGATCAAGGGAGTTGGAGATAATACTTTAGGAGGGCCATAGAGTGGCTATATATGCCGATATCCCATTCTCAGTTTAAACAGAAAAGAGGAGATTGACACAGATAGCTAGACAGAATTTTTCATAATAATAAATAATAATAATAATAGCCGGGGATTGAACTACAGAGAGCTCATCAGTGGATGATCCAGAGCCTATCACCATCACAGAGGATGGAGAAATATGGGCACACTAACACAAACAAGTAAAAAAAAAATTATTATTTTTTAAATGGAAAACACTACCAAGAATCCCAGCCCACCGTTCCCACAGTTTTCGACTGCCTGCACAGCGCTTAGCAACATAAGCTGCCTCTTTTGAGACACTTGGCCCTATACAAATTCGCTGGCAATTATATAGCCGTATAAAAAATGCTTGACAAATCGATAATGCAGTATCATATTTTGTTCCAGTCATTACATCCGTACTTGTTCATACAGTGCGCATATAGGTTTTCTTTTTGCATACATTGGAAAAGTTGTATAATGCTTGTATCAACTTAATAAAATACAAATTTAAAAAAAGCTTATAAGTATGCCGCCCAGTTATCTACACTTCAGAGTTTATTTAATAAGGATACAATGTAACACTCTCCTCTGTTTAGTCACAAACCATCTAGTGAAAAATAGATGTTTAACACTAGGAGATTGTTTGCAGTGTGGTCTTTAAAATAAATCAAAGCTATATACTTCTCTTCTTTATGATTTAGTCTTAAGGAGTGGATCTTCTCCTTTTCTTCTATTTTAAGTATATTATCCTACTCAAAAAGTTATTTTTTACCTGGAATTGTGAAATAATGAAATAGTGGACTTACAGACCAATTACTTCCTTTTGTTGAAATTCTAAACCTTGATTACAAAATGGTTTGTTTGAAGCATGCAGATATTGGACTAATCTGGGACCATTTTAGACAATTTCACGATTCACAGATGTAATTTATATAATGAACAACAAAATAGATCAGATATTTATTTTTCCTCAAGCTAATCAAAGACTCTTGGTTAGTACGAATAACTAAAATGATTGCTGACAAACGGATATTGAATGCTTTCCTGCAGGAGTGGATTAGCCTTTCTTTACAGGAACTCTATGGTTTTAGGAATCCAAAACTGTATTCCCAACACTACAGTGTTGCTCTTCCTCCACGAGCAAATAAAGACAAACAAACAAAACAAAAAATCCTCTTTCAACTACCTGATCCCAACAGCTCTTCCCCTCTTTGCTGCTTTGGCTAATGAGGACATAGCTTGTACAGCAATGGGCAGCTGTGATTGGCTGAGTGTCAGCTGACTGTTTTTAGCATATCAGAGTACCCATTACCAGTAAAAATGGGTACACAAGTAAGTGTGTAATCTCGGCCATAGCCATACCTCCAGTAGGGGCCAGGCTGCATGTGGCCAGTGATCCTTATTTAAAGTTAAACCAATCCAAAATGGTTTTACACTAAATAGAAGGACAGTGCCAGGGGACTCCTTCAGATAAACAGTTCAGCAAATTATATACACCAAAATAGGATTTCTCGGTAGCAAAACATGTAAGTATTTCTTGCATTGAACGAGCAGTGCACTGCAGTCTAAATCTTGCATTTTTCTTTCTTTGCAATGTCACAGGCAAATCAAATGGTTTACACATATATCCCAGTACAATGACTGCTCCATTGCCATGGCTACTGGGTCGTAGAATAGTTAATGTAGGAACAGTCACTATTCTGGGAATTACACCATTGAAAAAAATAATTAAAAAAAAAAAAAAAAAAAGTTTCCTCCATGCAACTTTCTCAATGGAGACAAATGGATATTAGAACAAAAAGTACCAGGTCAACCAGAGGACGGGGAAACATGCTGAAGTGTACACAGCAGAGTTCCCTGGTACAGCAGGATGTGACATGTTTCCATCAAAATATTGTAAGCATATTTTATGGTTTTACACATGCGAGATCTGATTATTTATGTCCAATTTGAGTGTTCAAACCTTACCAAGGCATGTTTCAAGTGAATGAGCAATTTAAAACTCCAGGCAAAACATAATGTGATGTGCCACCACTATGATTTAATTGTTATTAAAAAAAGTGGCCTGTCTGATATTTAGAAAGGAGAGACTATAAGGTGGACTATACCCAAGCCAACCAACTCACTAAAAGCACCAAAGTAGGCACTTTATGTTGTTTTTACAGATTCTATTGTTTGTAATACCAGTTTGGCTCTTTTTACTATTTGCCTTTAATATATGTATCTATGTATCTATTTTTGACTAACAGTGATAGATTTTAATTTGTAGTTCCATTATTCAGGATAGGTGGGACAAGTATCATGCAGTTTGCCTACAGAGTTTTATTTTAGTGTTGGCAAGGGGTGGCCATTCTATAAGGTAAACAGCAGCTAGTATGTGTTTTTTTTTCCAGCGAGTGCTAGAAGACTTAAATTGGCTTTCTATATAAAATATGACATGCCTATTTTACTGCTGTAAATTCCTTAAAGGTATGTCAATGCTTACATTTGTCTATCAGTGTACCTCTGGCATAGACGGCTCTGGACTTTGAGAACACAGCTTAAATAAGAGGCCCTATAATGATGTGAGTGGTCGAAGTGTGCAACATCTGTGGGAGCAGTTTTGCAACCCTCAGCAAACCCTTAGCCTCATCATCAGGGTCAGCTGCCATCAGAATTCTTGAGGCCAATACAAACCCAGTAACTAGGGCCCAGACCCACTAAGGCTACCAGAAATAGCAATGTATTTGGATGGCACTCACTGGAAGTGCAGACCACAAGCTTTGTGGCTCTCACCCCTAGAACTAGAAGGCATCCCATAGTAAGCGGTCAAAGCATTTCAGAACAGTTTGGCTTCCTATTACCTGGAGACTACTGGGCATCGGTATCTGCCTTCATTATTTCCTATGTAGAGCTGGAAGTTCCTAAGCAGAAGCGGCCAATTGCAATCCTGGGCTGGGCCTGCAAGGACTGATTTACAATGGAGGGCACCAGGGCCAGGCTACGTGTTGTATTGTTTATGGTGTTTGGAGTGTTCCTTTACAGGTAAGTTTTTATTTTCCCAAACAAAGTGCCACAGTAACAAATGCTTGTCCGTACAATAATAGCAAAGTAAACTGTGCTGGAATTGAAAACATTGTGAGGATTCTGGGGTGAAAGTGAAATCTGAAGCATAGTGGTTTTGCCATTTCATCATCATTAAATCAAAACATGTAAATAAAACTAATCATTTGTTTTTACATCTTGACCTTTAGTAACTTTTTTTTTCCCCTTTTCAAATAAGAACTTCGCTCTTGGACCAGCAATGCTACAGTTAACACCTTTGCTGGATTCAGTATGTGTTGTGTAAGGAAGGTCTGTGAAATCATGCCACCAGTTCAATAGGGACATGGGTGGGTTCTTCGTACCAGCAAATGTACTACCATGGGGTGTAATTTAATTATCAAGTTGTACAAATGTATTTTTATGTCCTAAGAAAAGCCACCAAACCAGTTTGTCCTCTGTGATGTGAACATGCAGAAACAAAAAGTTGCCCTAAAGCATGAGAATCATGTAAAGGTGAGACGAGTATTAATGTAACACTATAGCGTTAGAAATACAAACCTGTATTCCCAACAATAGAGTGCCCTAGTCTATGGTCAAATTAGTGCCCTAGTCTATGGTCAAATTAGATCCCCTCCCCCTCCCCCTCCCCCCCCCCAACTGCCATATAATTGGTCAAATGTTTTACTTACCTTTTCTCCAGCGCAGAATCTCCCTCAGTGCTGCTGACTGCTCTGCCACCTAAAATGTCAGGCATCGCTCTCTAGGAGATGGTCCTATCCAATGCTCATCTTTCTCCTCATAGAAGGAGTGGGTCAAAATGGCTATTTTGTTGTAACACTGTTTTTGTTACTTTAATAAAATAATCTGTTTGCCAAGATCTGTGAATGCAGCCTCATTTTTCTTTATAATATATAAACACACACACACACACACACACGCTATTATTATTATTATAAAGGCAAATACCATCATGAGGGAACAAAATGTGCAAGGCAGCATGTGTTTATAATTATATAGAAACACCTAGATAGCGTTCCTTGTGTAGAGTTTGAGTATTGATAGAAAACAACACTAGCTGGATAAGTAAAGGGTGAAAATGGTTAGCTTTAGCATTTTGAAATACAAATTCAAAGCAAGTTGACAAGTCACATTATAGGCACCCAGACCACTTCATCTCACTAAAGTGGTTTGGATGCACTGTCCCTCTCCCCCTTAGCCATAACAGACAGCCATAAGAGACGCTTCCTGCTATTTCATGGAGTTTGGCACCGTGAAATGATGCGGGACATCCTCCTCCAGTGTCTTTAAAATCCCCATAGGAATCCCCATAGGAAAGCATTCAGTCAATGCTGGGGAAGGACTACTCTGTGCACATCACTTGCCCCGCATGCGCATTAGGACCCCCAACCGATCTGATGTCAGCAGAGCAGGAGGGGGGGGTAAGCAAAAATACATTGGCTATAATGCAAATAACAGCTAATTATTGTTTTCTTTCATAAAGGAATTTATTAAAGTAGCACTTTTTTGTTGTTGTTTTCCTTTCCTCATTCCCTAAAGCATTTTAATGGTGAAATTCCTTATTACCACTTGCCTTTAATTTATATTCATTAACTTTTCTTCCCAGCACTGGATCTAAATACCTGGGTGCAGTGGCGTAGCTAAGGGGGGTGCGGGGGATAAATGCTCCGGGCTGCATATTTTTGGGGCAAAGAGCAGTCTTTCTTATTGGGCAGACTGACCCGTCAGGTCCTCAGCCCATGACCAAGGGACTGATACTGAGGAATTGGGGGGGGGGGGGGGGGCTTGCCCTGTATGCCACCCAAAACTGCCTTCCACACAGCCCTGAGAGGGAGAGAGCCCAGCACAGCCTCAGGTCTGCAGCTCTGCCGGGTACAAAGCTGCAGACAGTAAAGTTACTGTCTCACGATCCAATCAGAGACTTGCTGTGGGTAACCATGGCAACACTGACACTTCAAGAGCTGGAGCTCATGAGATACCTATCATGTGGTCTTCAGCTCTGCGCTCGGCAGAGATGCAGCGGGATAGCTAGCCCACCAGGAAATAGATTAAGAAAAAACATAAGAGGTATTTCAGTGTGGGAGACTGGTCAGTAAAACAGCCTTCCCCACACACTGACAATACACCCCTCCCCACATGCAGTCAACCTCCCCCCACTCCACACACACAGTCAACCTCCCCCCACATTCAATCCCCCGCTCCACACACAGTCAACCTCCCCCCCACATTCAATCCCCCACTCCACACAGTCAACCTCCCCCCACATTCAATCCCCCACTCCACAAACAGTCAACCTCCCCCCACATTCAATCCCCCCTCCACACATAGTCAACCTCCCCCCACAGTCAATCCCCCCTCCACACAGTCAACCTCCCCCCACATTTAATCCCCCGCTCCACACACAGTCAACCTCCCCCCACATTCAATCCCCCGCTCCACACACAGTCAACCTCCCCCCACATTCAATCCCCCCTCCACACATAGTCAACCTCCCCCCACAGTCAATCCCCCCTCCACACACAGTCAACCTCCCCCCACATTCAATCCCCCCTTCACACACACAGTCAACCTCCCCCCACAGTCAATCCCCCCCTTACACACACACACACTCTCTCTCTCTCTCTTTCTCTCTGTCACCCCCGTCCAGCTCCATCTTGAAAATAACTGCTGTGATCAAACAGGATACAGTAATAATATGATATGGTGTATATGTGCTCACGTGCCCTTGCATCTTCAATATGTTGGGAAAACTTCAAGACCTTTGAAAGCAAGGATGCTTGAATATACTGTATGTAAAACATCAAAAGAGGCTATTGCAACGACAGTGTTTCACAACATAATAAATACCCCAGTAAATTATCATTTTTTGGTATACAATCTTTCCATAGTTTCCCCCCCATTTAGTAAATTTTGCCTTTGTACCTTTTTCATTGTACTCCCCTTCCTCTTTATACCCAAACATAAAAGGGTGGATATGTTATAATGTGTTTATGTGGAAGGTATTTTTAACATTATTTATCTATTCAACATATATCATGTCTATATATCATGTCTATGTAAATGTTTTTTATCAAATATATAAGATGATGCTTAATGTATATAATATTGTATGTTTATAAATAATTGGCATTTTTATAAGTTTGTTACCAAAGATTTTGAGCCACGGTATTATTTACACAACGTACGTGCCAGGTGGAATGCATAGACATGGAAGACTCTGGATGACGCGTACCGGTAGTGACGTATTGGCACGCCCCCCTTGTACGAATGGATACGTGTAGTCGGCGTGACCAATAAGCCAAAGTTAGGCATGAATCCTGGACACATAGGATATACGTCAGTGGACAGATATATGAACACCCGCGTATACCTGATACCGTATGACCATGCTGAATATGGCGCGAAAAAACATTTCTGCCAGAGAGATTTAAAAATCGGACGGTAACATAAGACTTTAATGCACTTGATAAAGACTTGACGTCGAAGCAGGTTGTGCTTATTGATCGCTCCTGTTAATTTCTGTATTGGCAGTTTGATTTAATACATCGATTTTTCGATCAAGATGCAATTTCTTGTCTGACTCCAGATATTGTGGACCATATTCTCTTAAAAGGAGACCAGCCATCTAACCTACATGCCGTTAAAACCAGAGCCTGCTATATAAGGCCTAGATCAATGTTAAAAATTACGTTCATCAGATATAATTATTGCACCACTATGAATGTTTTTTGTTAGATCTTTTATACAGATGTGTTCAAAATAAACTGTAATTAAGAACTATTTACAATAAGTATTGTTCACTATTATTTCTATATACAGTTTTAACTGCACTCCCCTATTATATTGTGTGTTTCTCACATTATAGTGTTTTATTTGCTTTTTTGGTGCCCTAGTGAGTGATCGGTGGCACAGGGGATTTTTGTGATTACATAGAAGCGCCAAGTCACACCTCACATGCTATGATACAACTTATTTTTAATAGCTAATCATTTTTAAATGACAAATAACTACGCTATCATTTAGCAAATTAAAAAAAATGGATGCAGAAGAGTAATATTGTCAAGTAACCACAACTCACTATTTAGTTTGTAAAATCAGTGACATATTTCCACGTACGGGCCCTGTCAGGGAGCAGCATTTTTTTGCAATTAATATAAACAGTGAAAAAAAGTGAGTGAAGTCCCTTCGATCTCCCCTGACAGCCTTTGCCCATGGGCGCCAGGCACCTTCAGTCTGTGACTAAGTTTCTGACTGGCCAGTCTGCGGCGGACTGGTGTGTATTGATGGGAGTGGCAAACTCAGGGATGGCACAGGGTGGCAAAAGCTCTAGCAATGCTACTGCCTGGGTGCATCATTTTGTTCTCCTCTGTTCATGATTTCTGCATCATGCCCTTTGTGGCGTTCTTTAGACTGAACCCCACAACAGCAAATGAAGAAAAAAACGTTTTTTAAAAACAAAACCTGCAAAGCACCGCTTTAAGGACAAGAGACTTGAATAATTGTCTGAGGAAATATGCAAGGGATATTGATGATGGCATTCTTGCTTTACCTTAATTTTTTTCCAGCAAGATAAAAAAAAAAAAAAAAAAAAGAAAGAAAAATAAAATAAAAACAGTGTAAAAATAATGGAGTAATTCAGCCATATGTGTACCTTAAACTGAATACACATTCCAGGATTTCTAAGGAGCTAACAATAGAGATACATGTTCATATCAGTAGACCGAATCTTAAGCATTTGTTAATTACATAAGCAGATGGAAGGTTTACTTAAACAAACTTTAAGATATAAGCGTTTTATTTTATTATTTTCTAATATATATGATTCAGCTTACATTATTAAGCTCCAGGATTGATAATTTCCTTATAAAGTACTAAATCAATAAATCCAATATGATCACATTAGGAAAAGATTTGGTGCATGCCAAAATCAGGGCTGTCTCAGTAGAGACCTAAAAATTGCAGACAACTCTGGTACAAACCCATTGTTGTTATTTAATGGTATCACTAACGTCACACTCTCAGAAATATAAATAACAAATATGAATTGCCAATTATGTAGTTTTTGTAATGGTCTAATTTCGTCTCAGGGTTTCAAAGCATATGGCAATCTCAGGGATGTCTTTAAATATGGCTACCTCCACATTGAAACAGTCAAGGATCTCCAGGAGGTAATTCCAGCTAAATTTACTATAGCTCGGTTAGATAAAAAATAATAATGATCTTATTGTATTATTGCTTTAAAATAATTTATGAAAAATAATATTTAGATGACAGACACAAATTATGAGGGTTATATTAGATGTGTTTTTAAAACTCCCACCCAGGAAGTATGGCCAATAACAAAATGGTAACACCTAATAAACGAGACAGAAAATGGTAGACAATGTTTGCATGTATTACAAAATAGTCAAAATGATATTAAGTATAATTGTTTCCTACATTACAGGGATGTATTTCTAATCTTAAATGTGTTACTAGAATCTCCATGACCACTTCTGCTTTTAAAAGAGCAAGGAATCTGTGCCGCATTTTTGTTTTAACACTAAATATACAGTGATATCTGCACTTTTGTGCCGGGGAAAAAAAAGTACACCCCTAGCAAACGTAACGTAGGCAGCCTAATGTTAAATCTGTGCAAAAACCGCATCTATTGTTAGTGAGCCTGCAAAGGGAAACTAATATCTCCCCTTCCTTCCTCCCTTCTCTCAGCTCCCTCCACCTCCCTACATTTATTTATATGCATCCTTCTTAGTGTTTTTTTTTTATATACATATATATACATATACATACATATACACTCTCCTTACCTCGTCTACCCCACACTCCCCTCCCCACCTCAAAATACGAGCGTTAGCTCTAAACCAGTGAGAACCGAGAAGCATTTGACTGGACGTGGGAGATGGAAGTGGCATGACATCAAACAGGGCGTGCGAACAAGCAAAAAGGTCCTTTCAATGGAGGTCATAATTTTCTGTTTAAGAACACCCATATCCTAGTTTCAGAGGTATACATCTTCAACTGGCACTTTTTAAGCAAATGTGTATAGGAACATAGTTAATATGTTTTATCACTTACTCTGTATGCATCTTCTTGCGCCTGCGTCTGTTTTCTGTAGGGTGATGATGGTAAGTTTCATAATCAAACAAAGAATCCATGGGAGCTTTCTTTGGTGCTGGTACAACGGAGGAATCATAGATGGTAGACTCCAAAAGATCCATAGGGTTGGGCATTCCCCTCTTGAATGCCCCCTGAAACCTTATTTTACGGTTCTGTTTGATATCCCCAGGTACCGGTGGAGTTTGGGTTACCTCAGGGGGTACTGTCCCTTCTTCATTCTCAAACAGGTTGGCCAGGGAGGATAGAGGAAATGTATCATTCTGACTAGATCCATCATCACCTTGACTGTCATCAATGTCCAGAGATGCACCGTGTTTGGGTAGGTGTGAGGGGTTGGTCATTCTTCACTCCTTTGACTTCCTGAAAAACAAATATGATAAAGTAAGATTTCCACACAAGTGTTTTTCATCACAACATAACCAAATAAGATCATACGATAAATCACATTTTATTAAAACTTGAGGAGAGCTTCTGTTTACTTTAAAACTTGCCCCAGTCTTAGCTCCTGGTCAAATCATTGTTAAAATATCTGCTCTTTGTATATGTTCTCTATACTGACTGCCAGATGCATAAAGGAATAGACATGAAACATAGTTTCTATTTCTCCTCATTTGCAATGTTTGCTCTGACTTTGCCTTGTCTAACTAGATTTTAAAGAGACACTATAGTAGCAGGAAAACCGCTTGGTTTTCCTAACACTATAGTACACTGAGGGTGCCCCCACCCGCAGGGTTCCCCTCCCGCGGCGCTGAAGGGGTTAAAATCCCTTCAGCTACTCACCCTTTCCCCCCGCCGGCCTCCCTTACCTCTCCTCCCCCGCCGACGTCAGCATCCTTGTCTGACGTCACCGGTGCCGAATGCGCAATGCTTTCCTATGGACACTCTGCGTGATTGAGGCATAATATGGAAGACAGCCACTATAGGCTGGCTAGACCCCAGATGTAAACATAGCAGTTTCTCAGAAACTGCTATGTTTACATCAGGCAGGGTTAACCCTAGAGGGACCTGACACCCAGACCACTTCATTGAGCTGAAGTGGGCTGGGTGACTATTGTGTCCCTTTAATGTAATTTGCTCAATGTAAAATAAAACAGAACATTTAATGAAGAAAATAACTAAACAAAAACAAAACACAGAGGTGTACCTAGGTAACTTGGTATGTGAGGTAGATATGTATGGTTGTACCTGCCCTCCCAAAATATTAACTTTTGTGTGTTGTTCAGTACCCACTCAACCCTTGTGTGTGTCTCCTCACTCTTTTTGTGTGTCTCTTAACCCCCCCCTTTCAACCATGTGTGCCTTGTAACAACCTTCACCCCATTATGCATCTATTAACCGATATTAGTTCTTGTGTATCACAACTCTTTACAGCTTACCCTTTTTTGTCCCCTCACATAAGTACACAGTTACATACCTAGATATGCAATCATACATAGCCAAAATGAGGTGTTAGACCAAAAAACAATTGTGAAACAAAAATAGTAAAACTTAACCAATGGTAATAGAAAATCTTAAAATATCACCTGAAAAGAATCATAAAAAAAAAAAATACATAGCACAGACCATCTGGTACAATTATAAAATAGTGCACACATGTACATATATGGGCAACACTCACATTTCCCAGAGCCCTATAAACACTGGCTTTGGGTAAGAGAGGCTCCTATGGAGAGGGAATAGATCCCACAATCAGGTGTCCCAATAGATATATTAGGACACGTGACGGCCTAGACAGTGGATGCTGCAGAATGATTTTACTGCAATTGGGACACCGGATTGTGGGATCTACTACCTCTCTATATGAGCCTCTTTTAGCCAGAGCCAGAGTTTATTTAAAAAATAAAATAAATAAATAAATAAAAACTGATTAAAATGAGGCACAGCACATGCCCAAATGACAAAATTACCATTATTTGGTTAGTTTCTTAGACAGGCGTGCCAATAGCATGTCAATAACCAGTTGTTTGTGTATAAATATTACATTACTAGAGTTGCTTATGTAGCATGACTCAAATGCCATCACTGTGAGTTTAAAGTGACTATTATATGTACTATGAAATTACTTTTATTTATGCAAAATCAAGTTGAAAGTATTCATATTCACCTCTTTTCTTTTGCACGCTACTTTTAGACATGGGGGTATATAACAGCAAGTGATTGACAGACAAAATAACATTGACCGATACATGAGGAGAAGAAGGCCCTGTAACAATCTAACCGGATATGATTGAGCATACTGAGCCTTTCAGTAAAAATTAAAATACATTTTTATTTTATTTTTTAAAGTGTACACTTTTACCGCTATCACATCATACTGAAAAAGTTCATAATTGGCTATTAAACCAGAAAGAACATTTACACTTGTTTGTCTTATGCATTTGCTATTTAACAAAAATAGGTTGAATTGTCAATTGCTTTTTAAAGCTCTTTACATTACAGACTTTTGTATAAACCAAAGCTATTCCCAGATGTGGTTAGGAAGAGCCGCTTCTATACTATATTCAGAATAGGCCTCCCTTTCATATTCACTACAAAAACACACAATGTTCTTCTTGCTGCTAGTTTTAATAGAAACCCTTCTATAGTGGCAAGGCATGAATGCATTTTATTTTTTTAAGCTTTTTATATATTTATTGTGTAACATGATTTTAAAAGCATCCAGGGAATGCACACTTTGTGATATGTATTGAATTTCAATTGTGAAATGCAAGTTAAACTCCCTCTAAATTCACTGAGCAGCTTATAATAAAATTCCATTGAGTTGTTCATTTCTTTGGTTTCCTCTATAAGAGATAAACTTGCTAGGCCTCCTGCTCCTCTAAGCCCAGCACTTTGTGACAAGTAGTTATGTATTTTTGCGATCAGAATATAATCATTGAGACAGTCTATCAATGGCATCTTGGACTTAAAGGGATCCTATAGTGCCAGGAAAACAAACCTGTTTTCCTGGCACTGTAGGCTCTTGGAGTTCCCCCCTCCCTCGGTGCTGAAGGGGTTAAAACCCCTTCAGCCAATTACCTTAATCCAGCACCGGGCTCCCTCGGCGCTGGTGACCTCTCCTCCCCTGCCGACGTCAGCTCTTCACTCTGGGACAACATTACAAGAATCAACCACACAAACCTTCAGGAATCACCAGGGATCTAACCTTATATTTGGTCTTTGAGATTATTCTCCTGTGGTATCATCCAAGGATTATTTTTAATGTATTTATCATTAGTTTACTTTTTTTATTTTATTTTTATTTTTTTTTTAACTATTTTGGTACCTTTTTCCCTAACTTTGTAGTTCCAACACATGTTTAATAATAAAAATGATAAGTGATTTATCAATAATCACCTACAAGGATTTGTTTCATTTTAAAACATTTATTTGATTTCTGTCCCCAGATTTTATGCCAAAACAATTCTGTGTATATACAAAAAGGTTTTGTTTTTTTAATCTCCTATGACTTTCAGCCAGGTACAAGGAAACCATTTAGTGGGTCCACCTTTTTTGATCGTGACAGTCTTGGCTATGCTTGTTTTTTAGTTTTGTACAATTAGGTCTGCAATACTTTGTGCCCTATATATTCAAATGTATGTACTACAGTGATCGATTATACAAAGGGTTCACAATTAGGAGTCTTTACAGTACCCACTTAGCTATATAGGTCAGTGTGTGTGTGTGTGTGTGTGTGTGTGTGTGTGTGTGTGTGTGTGTGTGTGTGTGTGTATACGCGCGCACACACACACACACACACGTAGGTCTGTCAGTGAGTGCATCTATATATGTTTGTCTGTCAGCGTGTGTGTATGTGCGCGTATCTGTATGTCAATGTGAGTTTCTGTGTCAGTGAGTGTCAATGTATCTGCATGTGTCAATGTTTGTATCTGTGTTTTTATATCTGCATGTGTGTCTGTGTATGTGTATCACAGTGTATGTGTATATGTGCATACATCTCTGCATTCAAAACACTAACACTACACACAAACACACCCCTGCATTCAAACAGGAACACTACAAACACACCTCTGTATTAAACACTAAAACATATAAACGACACTGCATTCAAAAACCAACACTACATACGAACACAACCCTACATTCACACCCACACACTCCATAAAAAACATGCTTACAATAAAACACAAAAACACTGCTCAGTGCTAAATACAACCCTGCAAGCATGGGAAAATGGTAGAACACCAGCGGTCAATGCATTGTGGGAGATATGTGACAGATGTGGATCTGTCTTTTGGCTACACTTGTGATAGGGGGGGCAAAAAAATGCTTTGCACAATGGCCCTCTCTACAGGTGTTTGCCACTGCATTTAATGGAGTACTAGATACATTTTTTATGATAAAAGAAAATAAGGTAACTAGAGCATTGTATGATTGTATGCAGATTGGCAGTAAAAATGTTTTATTTTTTTTTATAAATCTAATAAACATGCATATCAGTAAGGAAAGACCATAGGTTCCATATAAGAGTAGGGGATGTGGTGGAAAGAGAGTGACCCTTGAGATTGCAGTGAAGCGCCCTGGAAAGTGCTCCAAGTTCCCAGACTGTGATCAGCAAACACCCTCCCCATAAGTGGGCACAGTCCCACAATGAAGGCTTAAGCCCAAGATTCCTGGGCCCACGATCCAGCAAGCTCTCTGACCACTCCCCAAATTGTGGCCTTGATTGATCAGACCCCTAAGAGTAAGTAATGTACCACATATTTGTGAAGTGGAAGCTGTTGCAATAACTTGTGCGGTGATGCAGAGTGTACAGTGACCTGCAAGGATTCCAGGAGAGCCAAGGTGAAGGAACAGTGTTGGTTAATCGCAGAGGCCTTCGGTTCAATGCCAGACCCTCCACATCGAGGAGACATGATCTCAATCTGATTGCTGAAGTAAGAAAGCAGTTGACAGCCTGTGTGTTGGGGTTTGCAGTCTGCTGGCTAGCTTTGCCCAGAAATCATTGAAAACTCTGTCGAGCCCAGACATAGCATAGAGTTGTGGGCTTGGTTGACATGTGGCAGACGCCATTGTTACAAATCGCTATTTGTAACTGGCCCTTTAAATGAGAAATTGCCCTGCTTCCCTGGATTGTGGAGAAGCATGTTTGCCAGCCTCCTGCCTCATGACTATGGCCCCTGGAAGATTGTGCCCCTGAAAACTTATTAACATTTATTGGGTGTGTATGGCCCTTTAAGAACCGTCTGGGGACATATTGTGACTTTGCTGAACAATGTCCCTTTAAGACTATGTCCCCAGACCTGTAAAATAACTTGCCCCTGGCTTTCTCCCACTTGGTTCAGTAAATAGGGCTTACTGAACCAAGTACCACACAGGCGGACCACCCAGAAGCTAAAGTGTGCAGGCAATTTACCTCCCAGGCTGTGAGGTTACTGCAGGTTAATTGCCGAGCGCTGGGTGGCCGCCATTCGGCAGCCGAACACGTGGCGGCGGCCATTTTAGTCATTCGAATGCGGTCAGCGGTGTATGCTAAAGATTCTGTGGAACCAAAATCGGCTACACATTTTGCCGAACACCGCTGACCCCAAGTCCCGTTCGAAATGGGACTTAGTCGTTTTTCGGCATGAAATTGACCGGCCGCACAGCCCAAATCTATGGAACTGTTTTGGGCAGGAAATTGTGCTTGCGGTCGGTCATAAAGTACTTCCAGCTAACTTTTGATCCACTGGAGGGATTTGGCTGATTTTTGGAAGTGTTTATGTTTGATGTATGCTGAGTCTGAATATGCAACTTTTATTGAAATTGAATGTATGGTTTTAAAGTTACAGTGTGTGTGTAAAAATTGTAATATTATTGTATGTAATAATTGGTTTAACTGTTTATCTGAGGGGAGGAAATGTGTGGGCTGCACCAGATGTGTCAAATGCAAAAGGGTAATAAGCGCTCTCTTCTCAAGGGTGAGCAGCAGTTCACCAACAAGGTGTTCCCTCTACCTTGTGATAAATGGACAGATAAAATAGAAAGGTGAACAGCGCTAAAGCGCTTTAGCGCTGTTCACCTTTCTATTTTATCTGCACCAGATGTGTGATTGGTGATTTTATGCCTCCCCCTGGGAGTGTCCTATTTGCATGTAACCTCAATAAAAGCCAGGCTGGGTGTTCCAGCATCTCAGACCTCTTCTGACCCTCAATACGTAGCCTTGTCTCGTTATTGGAGGGAACTGCTATATCACACTGGGGATTGCTATGCGCTGCATATTCCCCTGAGCTCTTAATCACTTAGCTCTTTTAAGAGCTTGTTCCGGATACGCTCTCCAGGAGGAGAGATCTTCCCCACACGTTCCTGAATGCTGAAGGTTCATTCCAGGGTGGACGGAAGACGGCGCGGCTCCAGTTAAGCTACGGCGGTTGTGGAGCCTTCGGTGGTTGTGGTGTCGTCTGCAGTGCTTGGAGTCCTCTGAGAGCGCTAGGAGCATCCATCAACGGAGGGTACTCGGTCGGAGTACACGGAGCTCCGTTACAGCCATGTTAGGTGGAGCAATGCACCAAACTTTGCTTCTGCAGGACCCAGACCCAGCTAATGGGTGCCGGGGTAACCCCCACTCTCAAAGGGGAGTGGGGGGGGCTAAACTGCAGCTCAAACACAGAGGTTCAACTTTCAGAAAAGCCAGAGACAGAGTCCATTTTAATTAGGTAAAATTCAGTATTATTCAAACAGAGTGTCTAGTGAGCATGGCAGTTGGGTACTACCTCTCCCCCTCCCCCTCCACACTCCCTATTGTTTTAACAAGAAAACTACCTGCTGATACCACTACTACTATAAGCAGAGGATATTCCTTGGTGTTATGGTTACTTATCCTCTTGTGACCTTTTATTCCCCTAGATTTAAAATGACCAGCCCATTTTTTCTCTGGGCATGGAGTTGACTATATTTGAAGTCCAATTGGTTGAATATGCCTGGCAGATTGTGAGCTAAATTCAGTCTTTTGGAAGCCAAGCATGATGGGAGCTGCAGTCTCCAGCAGTTGGAATGCCATAGATTCCTTTTCCTATTGTCATACATTCACACACTTCCTGTAAACCAACAAAACATTCAGTGGTTTTGTTTTTCTTCCCCACAATACATTCATAGCACATCTATGTCATCACTAAAACTGTTGTGATTCCTAGTTGGGGGTAGGGAACTGAGACAGAGTGTAAATGTACTGCAATAAACCATTAGGTTCTGAAGGTACAGTTACAAAAGGATAAGTCCTGCGCTCACTCCCATCACTCCTGGGCGGCAGCAACACAGTACACATCAGCCCCAATATATAGTAAAAACCAAAGAAAAAGTTACCTGTGCTCTCTCCTAAATCCCTACGTATTTTTAAACAAATGGAGGTCATTTAGTTACTCCAATGGCCATTGGAAGGAATGCCCACCTGCCAACATCAAGGCAGACCCCCCTAAGCAGGTCCTACACGGAGTCCTACATAGAGTAACTAAATGGAGTAACTAAATGACCTCCATTTGTCTAAATATACATAGGGATTCAGGAGAGAGCGCCGGTAACTTTTTCTGTGTTTTTTTCTGAATGTACAGTGTTAAAGTCGAACTGTCACTTTCTACAATGTTAAATATGTTGACTTGCACCCTATATTTAACAAATATAAGTTTTGAAAAGTAAAGAAATGTAAAAATAAACACGTGTTTAGCTCTATTCTGGAATCAATTACCTCCATTTCTGTCTCCCTGTCAATCTTAATTATTAGCTATTATTAATAAAGGGCAAGCAAATTCTGCATCGCTGTACAATAGGTGGACTAATTATTAATTATTAATAATAATACAGCGCAGGCAAATTCCGTAGCACTGTACAAGTAACAAGACAAGTTGGATGCACAGGAACATAGGGGGTTGAGGGCCCTGCACAATTAAGCTTACATTCTAGAGGGAGTGGGGTAAAGTGACAGAATATCTATGGGTAGGATTTAATTATTTTCTTTTTTAAATTCAATTTATTACTGGCATTTATAAAGCGCCAACATGTTCCGCGGGAGGGATTTCATTTTCGGGAAAAATAGGTTGCTAGAATAGTTTCCAATAAAGGCTTAGTTTTTTTTTGTTTTGTTTTTAAACGACACAGTTGTTGGAGAGGAAACAAGGTTACTAAAGGTGCGGGGAGGAAACGTTTTTAACGGTTTTCAATTATTTTTTTGGAAAGGAATGTAGACTGGGTGAGAGTCCAATGGAGCTGGGAAGGGAGTTTCATATGAACAGCACAGCCCCCCCCCCCTCCTCCCTCACAAAACTAAAACGATAAAATGCTTAGGAAAAATTAAGTAAATGTTTCTGAATTAAGAAGTAACGCCAAAGGGGGGGCGGGGCCTGACCGTGGAACAGAGAGGACGTGTGCCTCCATAGCTCCGGCACAGGGGACCACATTAAACAAAATAAAAAGGAAAATAAGCGACTAAACTAAAACTAAAGGTTACCCGGTATAGGGGCACGATGAGAGGAATACGCAGATACCGGTCAAGCGACATTCCATGAGACGTACAACCGATACCACGAAACGGCCTCCAAGAATGGCAAGCGCAGGAGAGGCGGCCGCTCTCCTGCCACCAAAAGCAGCTGGAAACATGGCCAGGAGCCCTCGTTCCCGCCCCCGCCCCCCCGCTCCCCATGGCCCGGCGGGGGTTATCCCGGGCCACCCTCACAAGAGCCCGCGGACAAGCCGACCACACACAGAACGACCACAAGGTCTAGGCGGCACACCTAAGGCCCAAAATATGGCAGACGCTTCGCTTACCACCATCTCCTGCACCGCCACCAGCGAAACCAAGCTCAGACTCAACAAAATTTTTGAAGCATTCTGGGAGGCACTTCAGAGACCCCCGGAACCGGCAACAACACCCGACGGCACACCAAGGGGTCAGACACAGAAGGCCAGGGAAAGGGGCATGGAAGTTCTCCCGAACTCCCCTACCAAGGCGTCCAGGCAACGGAGAGAGACTGAATTAAAGGCTGCTGCTCGGAGACACACTAGAGGCAAACGTGGTATGGGAGCAACAACCCAAAAGAAGGCAACGCAAGCTTGCAAACAGCAAAGGCCACACCGCCTACAAACAATGGCGATACCACAACCCCGGAGAATCACAGCACAATATGGCCGACCAGTAAAGCCGGAAAAAGCAGCAACCCCAGAGCACTTGCAGCGGACCCACAGCGGCTCACAACTACAGCCAAAAGTACGACCTCCGACCGGGACTATGACTTACCCAATGGACGAACCACACCACCCCACGGAAAGCACAGCTGCCTGCTCTCTCGGATCACCAAAAGCGAGACACAGAGCACCATACCGGGACGTCACTGTTGCCCCGCAAGGCATCGGCTGACGGCAGCACTACTTAGGACCCTAGGGACTCTCTTTGTTTACTTTCTTACCGCCCATTTTAGTTTTACTTTCTATGTTTATGCCAGCCTTGCGGTCACCTGCTTACTGGATCACTTATTAGACCATCATAGTCAGTAATTTACATCCCTGAAGCAAATCACCTGTGAATTCACTGTACTGTATAACCTACAGCTATGTTTGAACCATAACGTTGATAATCCGATACTATGACACCCCTTCCACTGTGTCTATCCCTTGGCCCGCCTTTCCTGCCAGGCTCCTCTTGATCCTTAACTAAAGCGAGCACCCAAGCAGTTGTAAATAAGGCATAAGTATACCTGTTTGACCTCCACAGGAACGCAAAGTCATGTAGTTAACATAATTGTAAACGTGACCTAACTCCTCATAAACTTGTCTACCTTAGCATGTCTAAACCAACTCATCGATGTTATGTAGTTAGTTACGCTCATGTTTTCCTAAAAGTAAAATGTGCTGTTTAATCTGCCACACTTTAAAATACTAAATGTTATGAAAAAGCCTGTAGCAGCTGTTGTGGCTCTACAAGCCTGTTACCTCATGCACAATAAAAATAAAGAATAAAAAAAAAAAAAGTTATGCCAAAAAAAAATAACTTCGCAAAAAATAAAAAATAAATCATAAATAAATCGATGACACTTTTTATAAAGCATCTCCGGTGTTTCTTTTCCAAATTCAATCCATACCCTCTTGTAGCTGGGAAGAAAGAAAGAGAAAAAAAAAGTTTAAAGAAGAATGATGGTGCTATGGTGCATGCGTGGCTATAATAAAGAAGCATTGGATTCTATGAGAACCACTATTGGCAGAGTAAGAAGCACTCGCTTTGGCTTTGAGTAAGTACTTAATGCAAATGAAGAAGAGCATGCTCCCAGCACTATGACTGGTGTAACGTTGTTCATATATAGAAGTACCACTTTCTCTTGAAATCAAGATTTTTATAAAATAAAAATGAAGGGACAGCTAGTGAAACATTACAGCTAAAGTGCTTTAGCGACCTGGAGTGCTCGTTTAACACAAGCTGGTGATTTTCAAGATATAATTCAGTGTTACAATTTAAAAACAAAGTGATGGCAGCCCTTTAAAAATGGTCAGAGTTTTCGTATGTCCCCCTATTATCATGACACTGTGCCAGCAAGCAGCATAATGCATAAATGTTAAAAGCAATTAAAAACATTGTCCGTCTTGATGTGGGATCTTTTTATTTCAGAGTACAGATCCCAGCCCTTAGTAATTATATAGTGTGTTCAAAACAGTCCAGCAATACACTGCAAGGCAATGATTACCAAAGCGCAGTAACAGAAGTGGCATCTGTAATTACTGTAAATAAATCTTCCAAGACTAACTTTTTTGTCCTCTCTTGGTGGAATGGAGGAGAGGGGACACACATGAAAATATAAAATAAGAAAACCACAAGCTGAGGTTCCCCCCTTTCTGCCTTCAACCCTTCTATAATCTGGGGGGCAAATCCAGTCAAATGGCCCATTGCACCAAGAGGGGAGTAAAAACACCTTTCCAATGTAATTGAAAGAGGGGGCAGTCACCAAAGCAGACACACACAGACACACTGTTACAGGCATACTGATACACACAAACATACTGACACACACACACACAAACTTTACACTTTTAAAGCCAGTTTCCTACCTTTGCTGGTACCTTTCCTGGGGTCCAGTGTGCTGGCTAGGGTGCTTGGGAGTTGGGGTCTGACTCTGCTTGCTGGCTCTCACACTGCAACCTGGCTCTGCCTCTCTCCCGCGCGGCTCATACTCTCTGTGGGAAGAAGTGACTCACGGTCTACACTTCCTCCCATGCTGCCGCAACGGGGCCTGGTCACGCTGTTAAACGGCCACAGAACCCGACCGGGCCCCTGCTGAAACATGCTCACTGGGTGGCCCTAAGTGTATGGGTCACCCGGTGGTCCCCCTTAGTGTGTGGGCCCCGGTGCAACCTCAATACCAGCACCGCGGGCCCATGGGGGGGGACCAAGGGCGTAACTAGGGAGCGCTGGGCCCCTGTGCAAGAATTAAAGTAAGGCCCCCTCATCACTCCACCTTGTGCATATTCTTGCTCCTAGTGACTCCCACTAAACAATACAATAGTTGAAATGTGTGTGGTTTCTTTGTGTGATTGCACTGTTGCATGTATGTGTGTAGTTGGATGAGTGTAATTGTGTGGGTGTGTGAGGGCTGGCTGAGTGTGATTGTCTTTGTGGCAGTTTGAGAGGGAAACAAAGAAACAAAGAGGGAGATAGAAAGTGCCAGAGAAGACAGATGGAGGGAGAGAGGCACACAGGGAGAAGGAGAGACAGAGACAAAGAGCCAAAGGGAGACAGAGCTATACATCTAGACAGAAAGGGGGAGAGACAGACAGTGACACAAAGAATGGAGAACCTAAGACAGTTAAAAAAAACTAGAGAGAGACAGAGAGGAAGTGAGACACACAGAAAGAAGTAGAGCCAGGAAGAGACAGCCTCATTTGTGTGCAGGGAGAAGTGAGGTAGAGTATTTCACTCACCTTGATCATGTGTGCCATGTTGCAAGCTGGGACAGGGATTTCTAGGGGGGCTTAGGTCTGCTGGACTTGCTCTGAGCTCCCCTGTGCAGTCTAAGTGCTGTCATCCTGGGAACTGATGGAGGGACCCTGCAGGCAGGATATGGAGGCAGCTCTGCCAGAACTCTACCCAGGAAGAGGTGAGGGGAAAGCATTGAGTCTTGGCATGTGTGCTAGCTGTGCCTCCGAGGCACACATAAATGAATACAGAGGGACCATCCATCTGCAACCCACTCTGCCCCTTACTGAGGTTACTCAGTGGCCGATCAGTGAGGTAGGATAATTGCCATTTAGTATAATGCCAAATTGGCAATATACTAAATAGCAGTTTTGCAAGGGGAGCCAGTCCTGCCAGCAAGGGTCTACAGAGCAGCCGAGCCACCTGGTGTGATGGGCCCGGTCGCAGCTGCAACACCGGTAGTTCCGCCACTGTGGAAAACATTTTTTTTTTTTTTGTAGATGCGGGTGACCCTGGATTTAGGGTGGCCTGGGGAGGGCAATTGCCTCCCTGCCCCCTGTCCCAGCCCACCCCTGCAGGATTGCCTTATATGGACAGGCAACATGGCCCTTGAGGAGAATGAAATGTGGTTTCAGTTCTTGCACATGCTCAGTACATTGATGACAGTATCTGAGCTATATGTAACTAACTAACAGGTACCTGTACTTGTATATGCCACACGGAGATTTTAGGCCTACTAAATTTTGGGCCTAGCTGAAATCCCATCACAGACTAAGGCTAGACCTTTAGGTGCATCAAAAACAAATAAAAATTAAAGAAAAAGAAAAAAACATTATATGGGTGCAGACAGAATGACAGACAACAGTGATATCATTTGGAGTAGATTAGAATTTTATAATTTAGCGTAGGCGAATCCTGCCTGCTTCCAACATGTGCACAATAGTACAACACATTTGCGGAGTTCTAGTGGTTGAAGAGCCAGAAGCTAAAGAAAGAAAAAAAAAAAAAAAAACACGCGATGGAGCCCGCAGGGGACAGCTTCAGGCAAGTGTAACTTATACCCGTCACACCAGAAAAACCACTGTCACCTTGGGGGGCTTTGCAAAATACGTAAAGACCAACAAAAGTGACAGAGCCACTATAACAATATCAGTGTGCCATGATACAGTTGTTTGTAAGACTATGAATGATTTTGTCAACTTCAAATAGCTGTGCTAAAAAAGAGCGTTTGCTCCAAACAGAAGTGATCTGGTTTTCCTGTCAGGAAACCACCATACCTCATGCCTGCAACTGCAAGACATTGATTTTAGGATGTGTCTACACAATGTCTTCACATTTAAAGAAACATTTGAGCAAAAACAGTGGTACACACAGATGAGATTTCTTAGTTTTTAAAATATCAAGTTCCCATCTTGATAAATTCACCAATCTCAGTGCAACAAGCTTCTTCTCTCTATTTTGAGAGATGACACTGCATTGACATTAAAGCTTATGTTTTTAAAATTATTTTTCTTGTACGTGATGAGAAGAAACTTAAAAAAAATTATAATTTTTATTTAATTTTTTTAATCAGTATAGATTTAAAAGGGTTTTGGTCTAAAAAGTAGTCCGAAATATTATAAAATCAGCCAATGGAAACCAGTGGAACCAACAGACACATTCCATTGGTGACTTTTGCCCTTTAAAACATACAAATTCCTTAAGTTACGCAAAGTAATAAACACCATCGATCACTATAAATGTAGATAGAAATTATATCTACAATACATTATATATAGTCAATACAATATTAAACAAATATCTGCACACCAGTCAAGCCATGGCACTTGCTTTTCCCACAGAAATCACAAATTTGCAGTGATGTTACTATCGCAAAGGATTCTGGGTGGGCATATGCAAATAAGTGTCTCTCTCGCTCATAACCAGACAGGAGGTAACCCAAGGTAAAAAAAGGTAACCCTTCCCACTTGGAATATAAATAGGATGCTGGTACCGGTTAGTCTTGAATGAAAGAGACAAAGCGGTCATATGCAAACACGTCCCTTTTATATTTTTGCCACTTTTAAAGAATATAAACATATTGATAAATCTTCAGATTAATGGTAAATACAGCAGTATGGATTTCCAAGTTAAAGTTTTCATTCAGAAATTAGAAACACATTTTTATATTTTACTGAATTATTTTGCTGAAGAGGACCATCCTTAGAAGTATGCTTAGAAAATCACTAATGTGAGAATGGTCAGGGATTCAACGTGAATTTAAAGGGACTATTACATTTTAGATCAAAAGAACTAGACTGAGAAAATTCTTCAAGTCAGCTTTAACTACAGTTTAACTACTGTGGCCTTAAATTCCCAACAGCCCTCACTTTAGTGAATAATCCTGATTGAATTTCCTGAAACAATTGTGATAGGAGAGCAAAATTATCTCCAATTACATTAAAAAAATAAATATATAAAAAAAAAAACAAAAAAAAAAAAACATAAATGTTACTACTTTAACAATTACAAAAACCTTGGTTAATGTATTCGGACTATCGGGGTGATTCACTAAAGTTAATTCAAAGTGAATTTCAAATTTAAGGCCATACCAGCCAAATTGGAAAAATTCTTTCATTCAGCTATGCTTCCAGTTCGGTTACATTGTCCTAAAAAGTAAAATTCTCTTTGAAGTCACTTTGAATTCTTACTTTAGTGATTAACCCTGTATGTATAGGTGTTAATGTATATAGAACATTCATTGTTGAAACAAAATATTAAATTATTCCTGGAAGTTCTAGAAAGATATGTTACACAATACGTTGCAATGTATCCTTCTGGAGTCAACAAATACCATTTCTAATCTATTCAAAAGCAGTTGATTAAGACTTGAGTATTTAGGACTTGTTGGGACCTGCAGTGTATCTCAAGAACAGCAGAATACTAGGAAATGTAACCAGATATATACATCAACACGATTAAATGGCGAAGAAAATAGGCTTAACAGCACTTTGGTTGCATTCCAAATATCTTGTGATAATTCTTCCAACAATGTTAAATATAAAAGAAAATATATCTGCACGTGGGTGAATATTTTGTTAGAGTACATTTGGATGAATCCTATATTAAAAAAAAAAAAAAAAAGTGTATGCATAGCTGGTGCTGTATTAATAGAAAAGTTTGAGAGTGTAGAGTAAATAAATGTTGAAAACTGATATGGGACATAAATCACACTTGTTTTGCACCCATTAAAGGCCATCTATGAGTTTCAATGCAATCCCCCATTACTTTAACCCCTTAAGGCCTAAACTCCTGGAATAAAAGGGAATCATGACATGTCACACATGCCATATGTCCTTAAGGAGTTAAACACAGGTTTGATGCAATACACATGATTAAGATTTATAGTTTTAGATTTTATAAGAGAAACAGCTTCATTTAAAGGGACACTATGGTCACGTAGACCACATCAGCACAATGAAGTGGTCTGGGTGCCAGGTCCCCCAGGTTTTAACCCTTTAAATGTAAACATAGCAGTTTCAGAGAAACTGCTATGTTTACATGTGGGATTAATCCAGCCTCTAGTGGCTGTCTTCCCGACAGCTGCTAGAGGCACTTCTGCGACAATGGATTCGAAAAATCGCATCCAGAACGTCCATAGGAAAGCATTGAGAAATGTTTTCCTATGGACTGTTTGAATGCGCACGCGGATCTTGCCGCTCATGCGCATTCCGCTAAACTCGGGAGCTGACGTCAGCGGGGGGAGGAGAGGTCACCAGCGCTGAGGGAGCCCGGCGCTGGATTAAGGCAAGTAGCTGAAGGGGTTTTAACCCCTTCCGCGCCAAGGTAGGGGGGCCGAGAGGATGATATAGTGTCAGGAAAACGAGTTTGTTTTCCTGACACTATAGTGATCTTTTAACTTATATTCCTTCCATAAATGGCACTTTAGCAAGTATATTAATATTTTTGTTACTCTTTCTAGGATGTCTGTACATAAAGTCCATTTAGGTTTTACTTTTAGAGATCAATGCTTGGACCAAAAAAAAAATAAAATAAAATAAAAAAAAAAAAAAAACACCTTTGTCAATACATAGCAAATAAAGCTGTGCAACTGATTCTCATGAATACATGTGAGAAAAGTTGCACATTATTGGCTGTCAGTGCGCCGATCAGCAATGGATGGAAAGCGCCTATAAGCTGCTCCAGATCTAGGTGCAGTGGCAATTCTGACATTCCACATTACTTTGTACTGTGATTATAATGAAAGAGCAGCATATCGCTACCTGCTTTCAGGTTGGGATATGTCTGTCTTTTCTTAAGACCTCATGTATAAACCTGGCTCCTATCTGACCTACTGCCATAAGGCCTAAAAACATCTACAGAAAAATAAGGGTTTATTTTCTTTTTAAATAATTTATAAAATATGCTACAACTGAATATCTACAGTGTATTTCTACGTAAAAGCTTGGACATAATACTGTTGCAGGAACATTCCAAGCACCATAACAGCAACAGAGTGCTGTAGTGGTTATAATGCCAAGAGCAACACCCTTCCAGGTTAAGTAGTCAAACCATTTATAATTTTTCCGGGGGTTCACTGGGGTGCCAATCACAGCTTCTTCATTAACTCCACTTAGCTAAACCCTCCAGCGATCGGTTCATTTGCACCGCTGCACTTTGCTCAGTGTTGCAGCTTCAGAGGAGGCTGTAACCAGCACCTGGCAGACTCCGTGTAAATGGTCAAACTGTTCACTAACTGTTTAACTATGTATTCAGGGAGAACTAGGGCACTTCTGGCACCATAACCACTATAACGCATGGTAGAGGTTATGGTGTTTGCTATGTTCCTTTAATAAAACACTTTAAAACCAATACTTTTAAAATTGTGACTGGAGTGATGTTGGTCTTTAAAGTGTTAACAGAGTTGAGCTTTGTATGAAAGGATATATAAATAGGTGAATACAGCACCTGGTTATTTATGTATGAATGTGGATGCCTGAGGGGTGGGAGATAGAGAAACTGTAGGCCCTTTTATCACACGTTACTGAAAGAGAAATAATGCCTCCAAAACAATGCCTCACGCGTACATTTATCCTACCAAGGATTATACTGAAGGGAGGGGGGGGGGGATGGAGATGGAAACAGAATCTAAACAATCAGTGATTTGATCCATGCAGAGTATGGAAATATGTAGTGACACCAAACAATTATTATGCACACAATAAGTTTGCTTATTGTACAAAGCTGCAGAACACTATGCTTTATTGATACATTTCATTTTAATTATTCTCGTAATAGAAGCCAATATGAACACATACAGGGATATCTGCTTGGAGAAGATTTAGGCAGAGTTTAACCTAAGAGAGCAAGTAGCAAGATTGTGACGTGCATGTTAAACGGGCACATCTGTGTACATACTGTGTGTGTTTGTGTGTGTGTGTGTGTGTGTGTATGTTGCTCTTCTATGCAGAGGTATCCTCAGTTTCAATGCACATACCTACCGATATTAAAAAAAAGGTATGAAATAGTGACAAGGGTGGGAGTGCTTGTGGGCACACAGCCAAGGGGCACCACTTGCATAACTGACAACAGCCAAAATAGGCCGGCCACATGCAAAGTAGGAGAGGCTAACCAAAAAAATACCATGTTAATGCAAGCAAGGCTGAATGACAGCCTCTCACCACCCTCCATTGAGGAGCACTGCTGAAGCACTTTCTGCATGGTCCTAATGCCCAGTGTGTCTAAATACACTTCTGTTATGCTTCTTGGAGGATACCATGGAAACAACCTATGAGTCCAAAATCGTAACGGTCCACTGGATCCATGATAGTCGGTAGGTATGCATGCATTGTTTGTGTTTGTTCCTGTACGCAAATGTAAAAAAAAAAAAAAAAAAAATTATATATTATTATATAATATTTATATATGTCCTGAGGAAAGTCCCGAACCGGGACTGAAACGTTGACGAACTCTGCATATTTTAATGTAAATTAATAAAAGTTACATTTTATAACACCGAGTGCGAACCACCTCCTTCATCTCTACATGTCTGTATGAGAGAAAACAAAGAAAAAAGGCTGCGCCACACAAAATAAATATAATAGGATAACAATAGTATATCCCAATAAAAAGAGTTCTTTCTTTAGGTCAAATGGTCTGTAACGTGCTTGGTCAGGGATAGTGTCCACGTGGGCCTTCCCCGGAAAGATCCAATAATATGCAAAGACAAAAGATAGAACCAAAATAGTGCAAGATATCCAATAGGGTAAAAAAGAAGATAAAAGGAAGACGGTAGTGCACTCACATGAGTAAGAGCTATAGCTAGCTCTAGTATGGACAGCGTACAGCGGTACAATCCCCGCCTATGGGATATGGTGCAGGTGTCTTGCCTTTGGCACACATTTGGAGTATTGAACTCAGATGTAGCAAAGCATAATTCGTTTTTTTATCACAGTGGTACACATCAAATTTACAAACTGTCTAACAAAAATGCTACGTGCCTGTACAAAAATGCCACCAAAAATAAAAATAAATATATATATATACACCGTATATACTCAGGTATAAGTCGACCCGAATATAAGTCGAGACCCCTAAATTTTACCCCAAAAACCTTGGAAAACTTATTGACTCGAGTATAAGACTAGGGTGGGAAATGCAGCAGCTACTGGTAAATTTCGGAATAAAATTATATCCCCCAAAAATTATATTAATTGAATATTTATTTACAGTGTGTGTATATGTGTGTATATGTGTGTGTATATAATGAATGCAGTGTGTGCGTGTGTGTGTGTGTGTGTGCGCGTGATGCAGAGTGTGTGTGTGCGCGTGATGCAGAGTGTGTGTGTGTGTGCGCGTGATGCAGAGTGTGTGTGTGTGTGCGCGTGATGCAGAGTGTGTGTGTGTGTGCGCGTGATGCAGAGTGTGTGTGTGTGTGCGCGCGTGATGCAGAGTGTGTGTGTGTGTGTGCGCGTGATGCAGAGTGTGTGTGTGTGCGCGTGATGCAGAGTGTGTGTGTGTGCGCGCGATGCAGAGTGTGTGTGTGTGCGTGTGATGCAGAGTGTGTTTGTGCGTGTGATGCAGAGCCTTGGTAGGGGGTGGGCATTTTTATTATTATTTTTTTTAATTATTATTTTAATATTAAATTATTATTTTTTTTATATATTATTAATATATTATTTTTATTTTATTTAAATTTGTATTTATATTTTTTTCGTCCCCCCTCCCTGCTTGTTAGCTGGCCAGGGAGGGGGGCTCTCATTCCCTGGTGGTCCAGTGGATGGGCTGTAGGAGGCAGCGAGCTGTAACTTACCTTCACAGCAGCTCCTGTCAGCTCCCTTCTCTCTTCTCCGGTCAGCTCCCACTGTAAGTCTCGCGGCCGCGCGGAGCGTTGCCACGGTAACCCGTGGCAATGCTCTGACCCCGCGGCTCTCTCGAGACTTGCAGAGGGAGCTGACCAGAGGAGAGATAAGGGAGCTGACAGGAGCTGCTGGGAAGGTAAGTTACAGCTCGTTGCCAGCCCCCAACAGGACTGCCAGGCTTGTAATGAGTCCGGCGGTCCTGTCTGTATTATGGCAATGTAAGTTGCCATAATACAGACACTCACTCGAGTATAAGACGAGTGGGGGGGTTTTCAGCACGAAAAAAAGTGCTGAAAAACTTGTGTTATACTCGATTATATACGGTATATATATATATATATATATCATTTTTTTTCAATTAGTCTTTTTGTTTGTAGAATTTTATATTATATTATATATATAAATAATATATATATAAAATTCTACAAACAAAAAGACTAATTGAAAAAAATGATGGCACATTAAGGCATAATATACACCATATGAGATATGCTGGTATGTCTACTCTCACAAATGGGGTAATTTGAACAAACTGCTATAATTCCCCAAAATGAGTCATAGGACCATCAAATCTATTAAGCAAAATTATATCTGTAAAAACAAAAACTATAAAACTATTCAACCATAATTTACCTCTTTCATATTAAAAAGGACCACTATAGGCACCCAGACCAATTCAGCTCAATTAAGTGGTCTGGATACCAGGTCCCTGCAGCTTTAAACATAGCAGTTTCAGAGAAGGGTTCAGAGAGGGTTAATCCAGCCTCTAGTTGATGTCTCCCTGAAAGCCACTAGAGGCCGCTTGCACAATCCTCAACGCAAAAAAAAAAAAAAAAAAAAAATTATCGCATTGAGGACATGCTGGACGTCCATAGGAAAGCATTTCCTATGGGTGGTTTGAATGCACGCACGGCTCTGGCACCATTCGGAGCCGACGTTGTCAGGGGAGGAGAGGTCACCAGCACCAAGGGAGCCTGGACCTGGATTAAGGTAAGTGGCTGAAGGGGTTTTAACCCCTTCAGCCCAGCGGAAGGGGGGCCCTGAGGGAGAGGGGGACCTAATAACCTTATAGTGCCAGGAAAACAAGTTTTCCGGGCACTATAGGGCTTCTTTAAATTTTGAAAAATTACAGGGTCAAATATATACAGTTTTCCATTTTGTAATTTGCCAGATTGGTTTGCTGGGCATATGTTGCCTTTGAGACCGTGTAGCAGCCCTGGAATGAAAATTAACCCCATCATGGCATACCATTGGCTAAAGTAGACAACCCACGGTATTCAAATGGGGCATGTCCAGTTTTTTTTAGTAGACATCTAGTCATAAACCTTGACCAAAGTTCGCATTCATATGTTTTTTGCATTTTTCACATGCACACCGCATTTTCACTGATGATATCATCGTTGTGGTTTTACAGTTTTCAAATACTTGTGTCCAGCAAAGTCTGCCATATACAAGAGTACCCACCATGTACAGGTGTTATGGAGTTTTGGAAAGTTACTGGGTCAAATATAGAGTTTTCAAATTAAATTCTCTGAACTTACTTCTTTTTTACAATCACATAATTATGTAAATATAATACATACACACATTACAATTACATGGCCCAGATTTAATGCAGGAGTAGGTAAGTATGCTGGTCGCGGGTGCCGCTTTTAAGCCAATTTAGTGTGGAACGGCATTGTACGCCATAATGGCGTTAAGCTTAAGTTGTTTTGCTGACTATATTCTTCCTTTAAAAATTTTTTTTTGTTTTCATTTTTTTACAAAAGACATATCCTGAAGTATAGATATGCTACATACAGTAGGGCATATATATTTAAGCACTTACCATGAATGCAGGGCCGGCGCTACCTGTAAGGCGGACTAGGCAGCCGCCTAGGGCGCCCCATGGGAAGGCTCTGTAAACGGCCCCCAAAAAATGGAGCTGCTTCCCGTTCTCCCAGAACATTGATTTTTGTGACCACAGTTACAAATATCCTCCAGAGAGCCTGTTCTACACCAGACCAGTGGAGCCAGACTGCAGCCATAGCCCATCATCATCCTCATCTGGGTGTAAGTAGGCAATCTAGCATATTATTCGTGGCACTAATCTCTAATTTACCTCACATTAAAGAAACACTATATTCCCCAGAACCACTGCAGCTTAATGTAGTGATTCTGGTGTCTATAGCCTGTCCCTGCAGGCCTTTTAATGTAAACACGGTGGTACTGCAGCACTGGCGTTAGTTAACATGGCAGATCATATGGGTGGTGCATTGTGATGTCACATGGGGGGGGGCGGCAAACTTTACTTTTGCCTAGGGCGGCAAAAATCCTTGCACCGGCCCTGGATGAATGTGAACATATGATACGGGTTTGTAGAAATGTTTTTTCACTATTGTACATGTCAGATTTAGGCATATTTTTTTCAAAATTGCACAACGGATTCCCTCACGGTTTCTTTACCACTTCCCCATTCTTGCTGTGCAAGTGTACGCAGACCATTATTACAGCCTTGTCACGTAATAATATCAGTGATCTACTCTAACCTAAAAATATCAAACATAGAAATACATTTGTAAGTTACGAGAGGACTGCTGAAATCCTGAAGACAATAAAGTGATTAGACATTAGGTCTTGGTTAAATATCTCGGAAGTTATCCAAATAGAGAACCATTGGCACCTGCACATGTGTCGGTTCAAATGGAGCTTTGTACAGTCTGCTGCAGATGTATCTGTAGTTCTTGGTAATGAATGTACACAGCTCTGTCCCTGGTCCTTTGGAAAAGTTACCAGCATCAAAAAGCTAGTTGCCAAGTAACCATATAGGTGAATACATGGTGAAAGCTGTGAGACATCCATATTTCTGACAGTAAGCTCTCAGATAGCAATGCAAATCAGCATAACGTGGATGTAGAGTGTAAGAGAAAACGATTTGTTAAAACTATTGGAAAAATGATACGTCTCAGTATTATAACAGAACCTATTTGCAGTCAAAAGACAAGTGCAAACACTTTATAGTGAGCAAATATTATTACAGATTTCACACAGAAGTTGAAGCCTTAATTGTGTACTCCCTAGGTAAATTGTGTAAAATGTCCACAGGAATTAAAGAATGTATTTACTAAACATTAATTTGGAAAACAGAGACATAGCCACAAATGCTTAAGAAAAAGGTCTAACTAGGCAAGTGTGCTTTCTGCACATTTGACAAGATAGAGGCTTCAGTCCACCAATATGTACTCACGGTCTGTAAAGTAAACAGTGCAATCTGATTATGTCTGCTTATTGTCCATCTATAAAGGCATGCCATTTGATTATCTCAGGTATTGTTTACATCCTATTTAATTAACCCTTACATCCCTGCCAGAAACCATCACAATGCTTTCACTAAATCAACATCTTTGTTCTCTAAATTAGAAGGAGACTGGTCATGCTCATTAGATTAGATAAAACTATCTATACATTGTGCTAGCAAATGCATAGATGAGGAGAAAAAACCTATTTGACAAAAGGGCTTTGCTCCCAGGATGCAGGATAGACCACTTGCCGGAGACAAATCACTATAGACCAGAGGCGGAGCGGAGTTGGGTGTTACACTCTGGCTCTTTCCTCTGCAAAAGTAAGTTACTTCAACACCCTCATAAGCACACTGTCCTGCCAACCCAAATGCTTATTTCACACTTTTACTGCTCTCCTTCACAATGTTGCTCCCCCTACCACCATATCAGCCTTAAAATGTTGCAGTTTACTTCACTGAGATTTCTACAAATCTGAGAAGAGATCGCTAACCTCTCTCCCTCCTCTAACATGTCTCTAACCAACTCCCCATCCAACTACCGCCCCATATCGCTACTGCCGTTTGCCTCCAAGTTTCTTGAGAGAGTTGTGTATGCGAGATTGACAGACTTTCTTGAATCCAACTCTCTGCTTGACCCGCTTCAGTCTGGATTCCGCGCTCGTCACTCTGTTGGAACAGCTGTGACCAAAGTATCCAACGATTTAATCGCTGTTAAATCTCGCGGCCACTACTCTATCCTAATTCTCCATGATCTTTCTGCTGCCTTTGACACGGTTGATCATGAACAGTGTTACTACTCCTGTGTGTGTCCCTCCAAGTCAACGGCGCCACCATCACCTCTACCTCGCAGGCTCGCTGCCTAGGTGTTCTCTTTGACTCCGACCTGCCCTTCACCCCTCATTTCCAGTCGATCGCCAAATCCTGCCACATCCATCCAAAAAACATAGCTCGCATCTGCCCCTATTTAAGACTAGACGCGACGAAGGTGCTGGTCCATGCCGTTCTTTCTTTACTTGACTACTGCAATCCCCTTCTCAGTGTTCTTACGTGTTCTCAGATTGCACCGCTGCAATCTATAATGAATGCGGTGGCGAGGCTCATTTACTGTCCGCCCTCACCTCCCACGCCTCACCCCCTCTGTCAGTCCCTACATTGGCTTCCAGTTAGATATAGGGCTCAATTTAAGATTCTGGTGCTTGCTTACAAGTCTCTATATAATGCTGCTCCAACCTACCTATCCTCCCTAAAACATAAGTATGTCCCGTTGAGGCCGCTGCGCTCTGCCGAAGACCTACGTCTATCCTCTATCCGTACTCCCACATCTGAAGACTTCTCCAGGGCTGCACCTTTTCTGTGGAACTTCCTTCCCTTCTCCGTTAGACTTTCACCCAGTCTTCACTATATTATTAATAATAATAATAGTGACATGAAAAGTAACACCAACTGAGCGATGCTGGAATGGAGGACAGGTGAATAAATCATGTATATTTATTATATATGATGTACTCAATGTATATGGGAGTGATTTCAGGTAAGTAAATATTTTGACAACAGGATTACTTTAAAAAAAAATAAATGACACCCTATATACATTGTTAAATAAATTATTTTTTAAAAAATTGTAAATTATGTATTACTTGTGTTAACCTTTTTTCCATGAGATCATCGGTTTTCTTTTAATGTAATATTAAAGATTTAGCAAGTGACATCATAATCTAGTTCACATGAGGTAAGGCATTGCAAATGAAGAAAAGAAATAGAAACATTGTGTCATGTTTAATCTTTGCTATAGGCGTTCTCTATGCTGACTGCCAAGTGCAAGGGACAGAGCTTATAGCAATGATTGGCAGGGAGCTCCCAACAAAAAAAAAAAAAAGATTTGTTTCATATAAGGGGTAAGTAACAAAATATAAAAAAAATCTTGGGAGGTGACGGTTTCCCTGTTACCATGATCCAACTTCAGAACACAGTGACCTTTATTTCTAAGTCATACAAGTTGGGCTATATTCAGTAATCACTGAACATCAAATTGCAACATTTACACCAAAATAGCCAAGCTCTCAATACTGAAGGGTAGGAGAATTGTCCATATCAACAGGCTGAAGATTACTCTTTCCAAGTCACTACAATTCAGTTTTTCATAAACAAACTTCTTTCATGAACAATTTCATAAATAAAAAAAGAAATAATACTGATTTATCAATACGGAATTCGCTTTTAAATCGTTCAGCTGGAAACATGGTTGTTGTGGCCTTAACCCCTTAAGGACCAAACTTCTGGAATAAAAGGGAATCATGACATTTCAAACATGGCATGAGTCCTTAAAGGGGTTAAAACCAAATTTATAGAATAGTCACTATGTGACAACAGTAAAGTAGGCATTTTCCCTCAAAGCAGCTGCTTTTGCAATTTGCTTTTCAATTCACCACAATCCAGAGTTTGCTTTAAAAAAAAAAACACCTCAGTGTGAGATGAAAACTGCATGAAATAAAATAGCAAATAATGAAAAGGACTTTCCTGTGCCAGCCATTTTAGCCTGGGTTTTGCAATTCTGTGTACTGCTTAATGAATTAACCCATCAGCCACCACATCTGTCACAGAGAACCTAGGTAACAAGCAAAATAGTAACTCTGTCACACAGAACAAGAAAGACTTTGACATGAGTAAGGCACAATGACCAGCTCTAACAAGCCTATACCACAAGGGAGAAATGCTATGCCTCTCAATGATGCAGACAAGCTGAAGGATTGTGGAGTTAGAGTGAAAGCGAACCTACCTTAGCCAGGCGCGTGTGCAGAGAGCTTGGGGCAGTCAGGAAGACCAACCACAAGGCTGGCAGAGGGAGAGCCACCAACAGGCTGGGAGAGGTAGGTCCTGTGCACTGCAGGGAATCTGGCGATCAGGAGCAGCTCTCAGATAACAGTTTCTTCCTTGTAAATGAACGATTAAAGCAGTAGTGTAAGTTTAACAGGAAGGCAGCAGAGGACACAGGCTGTACTGAAATGAGGAATGGCACAGAACGAGTCTTTGTATTCAGTCCCTGGATGACTCCATCAGGCAACAGGGAGATGCATGTTAGCAGACCCTAAACTCAACCCCACCTGTGTGAGTGTTTGGAGAGCCGCCTCCTCCTCCTTCCTTCACACATCACTGGATCACTTCTCCACCCACCACTCCACTAGTGCAATCCCACCCCCAGCCTTAAAATAACTCCTATATGTAGCTCCCCTCCAACATGCTAGCCTAGGACAAGCTGGGCATTCTAACTACAAACTCGCATTGACTCATTTACTATACACTAACTCATTTACTATAGTGAGGGAACCTCCAGTCTGTGATGGTCACAGCCTCCAAGACTGCATTTCCCCTGAGGCTCAGTCAGCCATTTGGAGTATAAAGGTTTAGTTAGAAGCATTTAAACTATTACCAACTGGGTAATATTTAGCAAGTTATAGTCTATTTAATACAGTAATATAACCCAACAATAAAGGATGTTTGGAAATCACGTGGAATGTGGAACAGTTGGCAGCTCCCACTCCCACTACACTCAGCCAATAGCTCACAGCATGCATAGCAAGCTCACAGTGTAATTTAATGCGGAGGGGTATCTATTCTTGCATTAAATGCCAGCTAGGGTTAAAGGACTTTTCGTATTCCAGTTTAATGTGGACTAATATCAACCTGCAATGTGGATGACTGAACCTATTTGGAAATGTGGTCCAAAACAGCTGGGGGTGCTAGAGATTATCTGTCACTCTATGAGTTAATGGGAAATTGTTATAAAATACTTAGTATTTTGTATATGATACATGTGCTTCATGTATGTCAAGAATCTACTGAGCAAATGAAATCTGGGTCACGTTGCTGAATATCTGGAATATTTGGTTGAGTACAGTGCAAGCAGCCAACAGGCAAATAGTAAAAAAACAAAACCCTGGTTGCAATGGTTAATAAATGCTAGGTTGACAGAGACCACAGTATAATGTCCAAAAACATATGATGGATTAATATAACCAATATGTAATTATTAGGGGGATACATCTCTCCCTTGGCCCCTCATCAGTAGCAGAACTACCACCAGTATGGCTGCACCAAGACTCAGAATGCTAGGGGGTTCAGCACAGGGCCATAAATTCCACCACCGATTTATGATGCTGCTAGCAATGTACCCTTTCTGATGGACCCTCTGGATAGTGCTGCTGCAATGCACAGAAGCAGGTGGTCGGTCGGCGGGCCGCGCACATTAGACCTCCCCATTGGAAAGCAGCCACTAGAGGAGGACTTAACCCTGCAAGGTAATTATTGCAGTTTATAAAAACAGCAATAATTACACTTGCAGGGTTAAGAGTGATGGACGTTGGCACCCAGACCATTCTAATATGCAGAAGTGGTCTGCGTGCCTGGAGTGTCCCTTCAATAGTCCAGATCTCAGCAGAGTATTTGAATAGTGACAATAAAGGGGGATAGGGCCTGTCTTAAGTACTGTACCCCCTCACTATTGCCAGAAGTTATGGTTTTAAACGCAATTGTGAATGGGTAGCTATTAGCAACTAATAGTGCCACCACCAGACGCTTATCAGTGGGTTTTGGGGAGAGGAGGCTTAATATTTTTTAGTATACTAAATTATTTTGACTTTTATTAAAAGACAAATTAATGTTTTCTGACTCAGATAAGCTGGTGGTGTCGCTCATTTGTGAGAGTGATCAGCTCATACTCTCAGCCAAGGAGCTCACCCTGTACTGCAGGGCCTAGCTCTGAAGAGCTAATGAAAGCTCCTAAGCAGATAGTGGAGGTGGGAAGGACACTTGGGTAAGAAGACAAACCATTCTAAAACACTGCGGTTTTGTACACTGTAGAGTCTTCCTTTAACTGAATTTCATTGCACATGCAGCTCAAGTCAAAATTAGTCAAAAGTACCTACAACCGAGGGGTGTCACCAGGGTACCCCTGGAACCATAACTACTACATAGAACTGTAGTGGTTATGGTGCTTGGTATACTCCTTTAATAAACAACTAATTCAGGAGTTGCCTGCGACTTCTGTTTGATGCAATTCCTCCTTTAGTAGGCCCTGCGTTGATGCTACGTTGGAGTGATTCTTGGCCAAGTGGGTCCATTTTAGAGAAAATATAACTTGCTGCAAATTTGATAAAGAAATGTGTGAATGGCCTTGTTTTATTTGAAGCGTGATATTTTTTAGTGAATTCCCCCCCAGATGTTTGCATTGCCAGTTGATTTGTTTGTTTTTTTTTGGGGGGGGGGAGGGAGGGGAGAGGGGGGTGAAATTTGCTCTGAAAATCCATAGCTCACAGAATATCCCCAAATAATTTTATTCACTTATCCAATTTACATATTCCTCATATTAGCATATGGTCTCTGCTGCCATCTATTGGATCATGTTGGTTCTGCAAGTATTTACTGCAATTCACAATTTTCTTAAAAGATCACTATAGGGTCAGGAACACAAACATGTATTCCTGACCCTATAGTGTTAACACCCTCATCTAGCCCCCTGGGCCTCTCTTGCCTTCATAAATATAGCAAAATCTTACTATATGCAAGCCTGAAGCTGTACATTTGCATGTTGTTTGCCTCAGAAAAACAAGCAGTCTGCTGACATCATCAGAAGTGGTGGCCTGATCCAATCACAATGCTTCCCCATAGGATTGGCTGAGACTGACAAAGAGGCAAACCAGGGGCAGAGCTAGCATGATTCAAACACATCCCTGGCCAATCAGCATCTCCTCATAGAGATGAATTGAATCAATGAATCTCTATGAGGAAAGTTCAGTATCTGCATGCAGAGGGAGGAGACACTGAATGTTTGGATGCATTTAGGCAGCCATTACCCAGGAAGGATCTCTAACAGCTATCTGAGGAGTGGCCAGTGAAGTTATCACTAGGCTGTAATGTAAACACTGCATTTTCTCTGAAAAGACAGTGTTTACAGCAAAAAGCCTGAAGGTAATGATTCTACTCACCATAACAAATTCAATAAGCTGTAGTTGTTCTGGTGACTATAGTGTCCCTAGTGACAGAAATTATCATTTAATTTTAGACAGGAAGCAAATAATGTGTTTAGTCTTTCATTGCTTACTCCCATAGTACCAAAGAAAAAAGTTAACAAATTAGAATAGACAAGTTATCTCCTCACTCCCTAACACAATCCCAATTGTCTCTTGCACCAGTTCTCTCTCTGTAGCCCACTCCCTAGTTACCTCTCCATAGCACACCTCAATAGTTATTTCTCCATAACTCACCCTCAAGTTTTTTCTCCCTAGACCACACCTGCCCCCATCTCTCCTTGGCTCCCCAGTGTTCCATGAGGCTGGAGTCAGTGTTGTCCGTGGAGTGGGTGAGCACATGACTTAGTGTTAAATTCCTACATGTTTCACTATACTGCCACCAGTCGAGCAGATTACGAAGCATGAAATACAACCGTTAATGACCAAAACCCATTTGAAAGTGATTTAAACATACCAATATTGCCAGTTTGGATAATGTTGGTTAAGCAACATGTTCTCATTATTTTCCTATGTTTTTAAACGTGTGACAACCGAGGACAGATTCCAGAATATTGAGGTATTATCAAGAATGCCATGACTTACTGAAATTAAAGTAGGACGTAGATTTCTTGGCTTAAGTTTTATTTGATCAAATAATTCAGACAAAAACTTTAAAATCATACTGATAGCTGCACTTACTGGATTCTAATCCTGTTTCATGTACTAACATGACCATAACTTCTTGGGCTATCTGAAATTACATTGAGTACTTGGCATCCAGGATAAACTAAATTAGACAGCTTTAAAAATCCTCCCAAATAAAATAGTTAGCTGGTTTGCAAGTATCCATTAAAATAGATTATCTGGTGATTAGAGCACCAGAGGAATGTCAGTTATCATCCAGCTAAAATGTGGACACAAATGCTGGGTTTCACAAATAGTTTTTTATGAAAACCACTGTCATCTTTGAGAGAAGATTTGGAAAATAATTCTCTATATCATTCAGAAGGAAGGAATAGATATTCTCCTCGGGATAAGTCTGAGATGCCAATTGGAGAATGTTGTTAATTGTGGTTCTGGTGCAATACAAATGCATACCTCCAAAGTGTCCCTATTTAGGAGGGACAGTCCCTATTTAGCATCAGATTCCTCTGTCCATCTCTTCTATTCTACTGTCCGTCTTTTTTGTTGGAGCTTGATATTCTTGGTGTGTCTGAATTTAAGCCAGAGCAATAATACTCACAGCAATGTTGTCTTTAAACTACATTTTAGTTACATAAATTGTTATTTGCCACCTAAAATGTCTCAGAACAACCCTGCCCCTCACCACACCCTTACAACCAAGTGTGACAAAACGATATACTTTTATTCTCCAAGTTACTTTCCCTGCGTTCGTTAGATGGATCTACTGAATACCGACCACCCCCTTGGGTCATTAACTTCAAACAAACCACAGACTTAAGTGCTCTCTCTGTGTTGCCGCCGTTCGTATAACCAAACAACACGTGCTGGCAAAAACTTGTCGTACGAAAGCAAGACTTGGTCGTCGAGTTTCTGGAACTCTTACTCCAAGCCAGGAGAGCGCTGTTCAGTAGTATTGTTTGCACGAACAAGGCGACCTATGAGCCAGGGAAACCGTTTGTCTTTTTGTTAATTTTGGAACTCCTGAAATTGACCGACCACTACCACTGATTCTATAGAACTAATTTGGGCAGACGCCACATATGCGGTCTGTCAAACCTTTACCCTGGTGGCAATTCGGCTGTGTTTGTGGGATCTGAGCGCTATTTCGACAACTTGGGCGCTCAGATCGAGGCTATCTGGAGATATAATATTTGTGGGGGTTCCTCTATGTATTACGTGTATTTTTAATATTTTATGTTTTAGGATTTGTAACACTAGTGCCTGGGAGATAATTAGTTTAAGCACAGTACACTAAGTTATCTCCCAGACACAGAGACTCCAGGGCGTGTTGTGGGAGTGTCATAGGCGTGTTGGGGGAGTGTTCTGCTATGTTCATGCTTGAGACCCCTTGCTGGGGGTTTGTGTATAAAAGTGGGCCATCTGGCCATATTAAAAGATTCCTGTTGTACCCTTCATCAAGTCTCGACTGATAATTTTGTATGTGAACAACGAATCGCTGGATTTACTCTTACGAATAGCTTGGATTTCGGGAACATATGAATCAAGTACTATGCGAACGGGCTATAATCACTAAGTCCCTAGCATTTCGGGAGTATATGAACGAACGGAGTATACGAAAGACAAGGCGTTCGTTACACCAAGTGTCCCTCTTTGTCTATTTGAAATGTTTTAAGGTATGCAAATAGGTTTATTTCATAGTCATTTCCCAATCTATGGCTAGGGTTTCCATTTTTTTGACATTGTTCCATCTATGTAGACATAGAAACATGGAATGTGACAGCAGATAAGAACCATTCGGCCCATCTAGTCTGCCCAATTTTCTAAATACTTGAATTATTCCCTGGCCTTATCTTAAGTCTATGCATGCTTAAACTCCCTCACTGTGTTAAAGGGACACTATAGTCACCAAGACCACTTCAGCTCAATTAAGTCGTCTGGGTGCCAGGTCCCCCAGGTTTTAACCCTTCAGATGTAAACATAGCAGTTTCAGAGAAACTGCTATGTTTACATAGCAGCAGGGCCGGCGCTTGGATTTTTAGGTACATAGGCGAAGATGCATTTTTCCGCCCCCCCCCCCCCCATCCCCCCAAAAAAACATCTTCACCTATGTGCCTCTTAACCAGCCCCTCTCCCCTCCCCGACCATTAAGGGTCCCTTCCCTGTCCCTTAGTGTTCTTCTCCCCTCCCCCCTCTTCCCCACCTCTTCCTGTTAAAGACTAACCCACATTTTGACTGATAGACACACACTCTCAGATACACTGACATACGCACACACTGATTTGACACAATCTGACAGACACACACAATCACTGACAGACCAACACACTCACTGACATACACACACAATGACGCAGACACACACACACTCACAGACACACACACTCACTCACAGACACACACTGACAGACATACACACATTCACTGACAGACACACACACACTGACAGACACACACACAGACACACTGACAGACTGACAGACATACACACACACTGACAGTCAGCCACACACACACACACACTGACAGACACACACACACAGACACACTGACAGACTGACAGACATACACACACACTGACAGCCAGCCACACACACACACACACACACTGACAGACACACACACACACAGACACACTGACAGACTGACAGACATACACACACACTGCCAGCCAGCCACACACACGCACACATTACCCCCCTCCCCATCCCCTCAACACACAGATTATTTTTAAATTTTAATTTAAATTCACCCAGCCTCCCCACCTTTTGTAGAGCTAGGTGGATTTTTTACCTGGGGTCCAGTGGGCCTGCTGGTCGGGTTGAGTTCTAGCTGAGTTCCAGGTGGGCGGCGAGGAAGCGCGGATTTGTGAGCTCTCCCTGCTCAGCTCCGCACAATGAATGCGCACCACAGAATGACGCCGGGAGCCGGATTATGACGTCCTGCCCGCCTGGAGCTCAGCTAGCCGCCTGCCGCCAGGCTAACAAGGCATTAGCCTGGGCATTTGGCGGGGGCGTTTTTTGCCGCCCCCTGGAAAGTGCCGCCCAAGGCAAATGCCTTGCTTGCCTCACGGCCTTCGCTTGTGATTGTGTCAGTAGCTCCTAACTGAGCTCCTAACTGAACTTCCCAAGCATTTTAAACTTTTTCCACAAGAACTTTAACTATAGATTATGCTAACGCAGTGTACCTATAATCTTAATTTTATTAATGACAGAGGGCAAATATTTTGCATTAAACTCTCTTTACTGAACTCCAGTAGCACAGATTTTTACAATAAAGTTTCAACCAAAAAAAAAAAAACACACTGTAAGAGGGTATAAAAGGCCCTCGCCACTCGGTTGCAGAACGAACAACCTGCAACCTGATACTGTGTCACAGTCTCACTTACATCCCATTCCAGGACCCTTATTTGCATGATGTCTGACTCAACACAGACCCCGTCTCAAGATTTTCAAACTCTGATAAATGCTGCCATAGCAGTGTCAGTGGAAAAGGCACTCTCAATGGTACACACTCTCCCACTGTCTAAAACTATAGGGCAGGTGACGTCCCATCCTAAGGATATGGACGGAAACCAGAGGCTTCGAGGGTTTACATGTCTGTCCCTAAATGACACTGGAAAGGCTCCAGTTCTGCTGCTAGGAGACTTATTGGGAAGGCGACTCTCAAGAGGCCTAAGCATTTGAAATTACAAGACATATGTCCTCCTCCCTTTCCATCTTCTGAGGATGAGGGTTCTTTCCCGGATTCCCCCGCAATGGCGGTGATTGATGAATAACGAGCACACAGCTCGGCCTCAGAAGTAGACAAATGGAAAGATATGCCACGTATGGAATCTCACTATGTCAAGGAATACACCCTGTTCCAAATTATTATGCAAATTATATTTTTCTCATTAACCTAAATAATTGATGTAAATAACAGTCAGCATAATTCTCATGTTATCAACTAGTAAGAGTACAATTCAAATTTTATTGAACAAACCTCCTAATGATAAAAGTATTTTTTTAAAACATAAAAAACTTACAATGCACTGTTCCAAATTATTAACACTTTTATTAAACACATTTTAGGTTGTAAAGAACTGAAAATTGTAATTTGTTGTGTTTGCAGCATATTTACTGAAATCAAAAGCTATTTCAATCAAACTTATTACAACATTTTAACTTTTTAAACATTTTAACAGGTCACGTTACATTTTAACATAAGACCCCTTATTTGATAGCAGCTTCACAAGTCTTGCATCCATTGAACTTGTGAGTTTTTGGACAGTTTCTGCTTGAATTTGTTTGCAAGATGTCAGAATAGCCTCCCAGAGCTGCTGTTTGGATGTAAACGGACTCCCACCCTCATAGATCGTTTGCTTGAGGATGCTCCAAAGGTTCTCACTAGGATTGAGGTCAGGGGAGGATGGAGGCCAAACCATGACTTTCTCTCCTTTTTATCCCCATAGAAGCCATTGATGCAGAGGTATTCTTTGCAGCATGAGATGGTGCATTGTCATGCATGAAGATGATTTTATTACAGAAAGCATAGTTCTTCCTTCTGTACCAGGGAAGAAAGTGGTCAGTCAGAAACTCCACATACTTTGCCGAGGTCATCTTTACGCCTTCGGGGACCCTAAAGGGGCCGACCAGCTCTCTTCCCATGATTCCGGGCCAAAACATGACTCCACCAGCGCCTTGCTGACGTCGCAGCCTTGTTGGAACAGGGTGGCCGTCCACCAACCATCCACTACTCCATCCATCTGGACCATCCACAGCACTCATCAGTGAACAGGACTGTTTGAAAATTAGTCTTCACGTATTTTTCTGCCCAATTTTTTCAGCCGTTTCTGCTTGTGAACATTGGTTAGTGGTGGCCGAATAGAAGGTTTATTCACAGTTGCAAGACTCTGGAGGACTCTACACCTTGATGTCCGTGGGACTCCAGAGGCACCAGCAGCTTCAAATATCTGTTTGCTGCTATGTAATGGTATTTTAGCAGCTGCTCTCTTGATCCGATGCATGGATCTGGCAGAAATCTTCCTCAATGTGCCTTTACCTGCACAAACCCGTCTGTGCTCTGAATCAGCCACAAATCTCTTAATAGTGCGATGATCACGCTTAAGTTTTCGTGAAATATCTAATGTTTTCATACCTCGTCCAAGGCATTGAACTATTTCACTCTTTTCGTCAGCAGAGAGATCCTTTTTTCCCCCCATATTGCATGAAAATGGTGCTCTGCTTAATAATGTGGAACACCCTCCTTTAGTAGTTTTTCCTTAAATTGGGCTCACCTGGCAATCTAATTATCACAGGTGTCCAAGATTGTTTTCAGTGATCAAAAGAGCCCTGAGACACAATGCCATCCATGAGTTAAACTGAAAAACTAAATATTTAATTGTTGTGACACTTAAATAGAATATGCATAATAATTTGGAACTGGGTGTACGTAGTGTAGAATTTCTCCCGCAAGAAGCCCATCCGGGGCTACGTTGTAGATGTCCACTCTCTGCCCACTCAACTTGGATGCCCTTCCCCCTTACGGGTGGCCATAGACCACAGATCTCTCATAGACAACGAGATCTGTGCCTTGTTCGCCAAGGGCACGGTGCAATTTGCAACAGACACCAGAGGTTTCTTCAGCAATATATGTGTGGTCAGGAGAAAGGCAGGGGTCTATCGACCAGTCATCAATTTGTGATGGCTAAATGACTTTGTGGTGTACCTCCACTTCAAAATTAAAGGTATACATTTTCTAAGGGATCTGCTCCTCACCAACAATTGGTTCACTCATGGACCTAAAGGACGTCTATCTCTCCGTCCCAGTGGAACTAGGGAGACAGTGTTTCCTGAGGATCATTTGCCAGGACTGTCCTTGTCAATTCACAGTCTACCTTTCGGATTCAGCTCCTCACCATGGTGTTTCACAAAAACTACTGAAACCTGTGATGGCACACCTTCGATCCCAAGGTATCCATTGTCTAGTATACTTAGACGACATACTGATCTAATGCGATTCCATATCCAGGCTGCGCTTTCAGACGAAATTTACAGTTCACTTGCTGGAATCATTGATCTTTATGTGGTTGCTCCATATGCAAGTGTGAAATTACAGAGCAATCTTTGGACCCATGCCAAATTTAATTGTGGAATCAGATGCCAGTCTCTAAGGATGGGAAGCCCATTGTGCACACGCTTCCACTGGTGGACCATGGGCAGAAGAGAAAGCAAACCTCCACATAAATTGCCTAGAACTGATTGCGGGGTCCTTTGTGATTTGCAGTCTAGCCAAAGATGTGTCCAATTGCTGCATACTCATCCGCTTAGACAACATACTCGCGGTTCAATACATAAACTGCTTGGGTGGAGCCTGGTCTCGAGCCCTCACAGAAGTGACAATGGACATATACAGATTCTGACTAATGGCAGATTTGTTCTCCTGAAATTGGAGAGATGTCAGCGACTGGACATCTCAGTCTTCGACACTCTGAGGAAACTCAGAGGTTGGACCTGCTTGCCTCTCAGACTAACAGACAGTAGCAGAGGTACTTTAGCTGGCTGCCGGACCAGGAGTGCAAGGCAGTGGCCGCATTTTTCCAGAACTGGACGACTTAGTGGGCTTACACTCTCCCACCTTTATCCAGGCTGGTGAGAGTTCTCCACCGCATCCGGCTCCAAAATATTACTCTAGTGATTATCACTCCCCTATGGTCAAGTGAAGCATGGTTTCCAGACCTGCTGGAACTACCCCAAGATCATCTCCTCCTGCTACCATGCTTCCCTCATCTTCTGACAAACACCCAAGGAGAACTACACCGGCTCATCCTCCAAGAATGCTTGGAGCTGGTGGCCTGGATGCTTTCAGGGGATCCTGGTCAGTCACTGGCTTATCATAATCAACTAAGGAGCTAGTATTGGACTATTGGGCCACCAGCACCAGATGGAGGTACGCCCCTGCGTGGAACTCTTGGAGTAGCTCGTGTCTGAAGAGGCATCTCGATCCATCTCCTGCACCTGTTACCTTTGTCCAGAATTTTTTATCCCACCTTTTTTTGTTTGGGTAGTTCATACCATTCCATCAATATGACATCTTCTGCTATTTTGGCGGCTTACGTTCTTCTGCAGGGCATTCCTGTAGGCCAGTGCCCTCTGGTCTGTCGCCGTTTGACTGAGGGGTATTTGACTGTCTAGACCCCAAGCTCCTAAATACGCACTTATGTACGACATAAATCTAGTTTTGCTTTTTCTCCGGGAGTGGCCAGACAATACGGAATTGTCTCTCCGTTACCTCTAAGAGAAACTAACGCTTCTATTATGCCTCTTTTCTTTTTGATGGTTTGCTGATGTTATAGCAGCATCGCAGGTTTTCTCTGCGGGTGCTTCACTTACCAACATACTACAGTCTGCGGAACGGACTAGAGAAAGTACATTTTCGTCCGGTTTCTCACACTTCTTTCAATTTTCTTCCTCCGCGTTAAAAATGCAAAATATGAAGCCTCCTGTCATGTTATAAAATTGTAGATTATGCTAACGCAGTGTACTAATAATCTTAATTTTATTAATGACCGTAGGCAAATATTTTCCCACCCTTATTTTCTCCCTGTTGTATTCGGATTGACCATGTGTTTATTTAGGTACTATTATGTAATACTGCTTAACTGTAATCGGTATTGCTATATCGCTTAAAAATCTTAATTAGATGACATATTTAGCTAGCACGTATATCTTTACAACTGGTCATTTCCAGATATCTTTCACGTCTTTTTGTTTCTTTTCAGTTTGATTTGCCTTCAATGGTCAGTCTGGGGGTTCAATCTCAAATTTTACTGAAGATTCCCATTCCGGATTTTCATTATTGTTTGTATTATCTGTATATATTTCTTGTTAACTCACATAAAAAAGAGGAGCAGTTCAAGTGGTGAGGGCCTTTTACACCCTCTTACAGTGTTTTTTTTTTTTATTTGATTCAAACTTTATTGTTAAAATCTGTGCTGCTGGAGTTCAGTAAAAACAGTTTAATGCAAAATATTTGCCTCCGGTCATTAATAAAATTAAGATTATCGGTACACTGCGTTAGAATAATCTACAATTAAAGTTCTTGTAAAAAAGGTTCCAACTGCTTAGGAAGTTCAGTGCTGAGGAGGCTTACAGAATTCAGACAGTGGACTCACAGCTGACAGACAGTGTCTCAGAGTTTGACGCAACTGAATGCAGCAATAATTATTTGCCAGAAAGATATCATTCTCCTAGCGCTGCCTGTGACGCAGGTCACTGGGTACTCCCTGATAATTTTACATCACATATCCCCCTTTTCACAGCAAATAGTATGCACTTGTTTATAATTTTAATTCATTAGTTGCTTTTATTTAAAAATAGATTGCGGGTTAATCTGCAATCACGGGCAGCTCAAATGCTCTAAAATGTTTCAAAAACACTAATCGTGCTACACCTTGTACAAACTAGCATAAAATATTGCCTCATGATAAGGATCAAAATATTCTATATGAGATACCCTGAAACGGTCTATATGGTCAACATTTGTGGGGAAGTTTCAACATGCAACCTGCTAGAATGTTTCAAAGTAGGGCATGAACCTAGCATCAAAATTCAACGTTAGAAAAAATTGAAATGGCTGTGTCTCATATTTGGCCCTTAAACTTCCATATGTACATGGCAAAGGTGCATATGTGGTTATTTCCATACTCAGAAGATATAGCTGAGAGACATATTAGGTGTTATACTGCAGTAGCACACATGAGGATTACAAAGTATGCAAGAAAATTCCAATGAGTATGTCAAAAAGGAAGAAAATGCTTATTCCCACTATACTTGGTACAAACTACCATAAAAATGTCCTCACGATAAGGATCATAATATGTCATTTGAGATACCCTGCGGTGTGAGAAATGGTAGGCCTTTGTGAGGTAGTTTGAACTAGCGAATGCTAGAATGCTTCAAAATTAGACATAGTTCCAATAAATCCATCAATGCAAATTCCCTCTTAATAAGCTGAAACTATCATGTCTCTTATATGACACTGCAATATCCCAAAATAGTGACAAATCCATACATTGGGGGTATTGGTGTACTCAGAAGATATAGCTGAGCATAACTTTTTTTTTTCCTCACAGTGGAACATTTCAGATTTGCAAAATACCCAGCAAAAATGCACCGTACATGTAAACAAATGCAAAACAAAAGTTCTACAAACGTTAACATAAACTGGTAAAAAACAATGTTAACACATTAAGGAACTATATGACATACCCTGGAGTGTCTACTTTTACAAATGGTGTGCCTTAATGTGATAATTTGAACAATCAAACTGCTACAATGCCCTAAAATGAGACATCATCCATCTATGAAAATTCATACCTAAAAATCTGAATTGGCGTGGCCTCCTATATGTCATCGTAACTTTACAAGATTGTGTCTGCAGCAGACATTGGGGGTGTTGTTGTACTCAGAAGATGTTGCTTAGCATAATTTGTTTTTATTTTGTTTGTTTCTTTTATCACAGTGGCATACATTAGATTTACAAAATACATTTCATGTGCATGTAAAAAAATGCAAAAAAATATTTTGTTCTACAAACTTTGTCATTAACTGGTGAGAAAATAGTGACATGTTAGGGCACAATAAACACTATTTGAGATACCCTGGAGTGTCTACTTTCACAAATAGTAGGCCTGTAAGGGGTGATTTGAACAATGAAACTGCTATAATTCCCCAAAATTAGACATAGGTCTACCAAATCCATTACATTTAAAATTCTAACTGTGAAATGGTGTGGTCTCTTATATGACCCTGTAGCTTCTCAGGGCAGTGTCTTCGACATACACTGATGATATTGTTGTACTCAGGTGTAGCAGAACACAATATTGGGTTTTGTGTAGGAGTAGCACACAACAGTTTTAGGAAATATGCATTTAAAAACATTCTTATATATGTTTATATTAAAAATGTTACTACAAAATTTACCAGATATTGGCAAATGGCTATGTCAATATATCCTTAGGTCAGAGCTTGATAAAGCCTGTATATTATCTGACAGTTCCCGCCAAAGCATGCGGCCAGTCAAAGAAGAATTATTGCAGCGGCAAGGAATGCATTATATTTTCTTCATCCCCCTCTAAACGGACTACTTTATTTTTCCTCCGACACGCTTTCTTAGACTCAGGAAGGAGTAAGTGTCAATCCCAACAGCCGTCACCAATCTACCCTGTGGCCACTCTCTCCTGTCCATGAAACTGTTAAAAGAAAATCCATTCATTCACTTACCTGGTTCCAGTCCCAATGTGCTTTGGTGCTTTGTCACACTACTCCTCTGTCAATGACAAGGACCTAATGCACATGCGTGGTGAGCCCTACATGCTCTTTAGGCCTTTTCCATGGAAAAGCATGGAATTAATAGATGCTGGATGTCCTTATGGGTCGTTTCACAGATTCAAACTCTGTGATACAGCAGGAAGCACCACTAATGGCTGCCTTCCCCTAAAAATGCAATGTTTTGCATTGCAGTGCTAAAGGGGTAGGGACACTGCTCCCAGACTACTTTAATGAGATGAAGTGGTCTGGGTGGCTATGGTGTACCTTAAGTGAAAAACAAGAAAATTAAGCTTGGTCCTTAAGGGGTAAATGAAGGAGGAAAATTATTGTTGAACAAATACTAGGTTTTGTTTTGATTCTGAACCTGGACAATTTGTCATGATTTCCACTATCATTAACCCCTTAACTCCTTAAGGACAGAGCTTCGGAAGCTTGTCTTTCACTTAATGACAACGGCATTTTTTGCTGTTTGCATTCAACTGCAATTTGCATTTGACTAATTTATTGCACCGACGCATATTATATACCGTTTTTTAAAGGACAGAAAGGGCTTTAATTTGATGTAACATATATATATATATACATAAATGCTTATTTATTATAAAAAAATACAGAAATATGCAAAAAAAAAGAAAAAAAATTGTGTTTTTTTTTTACAGTTTTTGCAATAATAATGTGTGCACAATTAGTGCAGGTTAAGGAAAGTAATTAAAAATAAATTAATTTAGTTGTTCTGATTTACAGAATATATAATGTGTCTGGGATTTTAAGGTTTTTTTGGTAGTTACAGGTCACAAAGCACAAAGAGTAAAATAAACTTTTAATGTGGAGTGAATTTCGAATTTGGTATGTTTGTCTTGTAAGCTTAATAGCCATAAAAGAAAACAAAATTGCCACACAAAAGTATATGTTTATATAAAGTAGACACCACAGGCTATTTACCTAAGGTTGTTTTGACACTTTCTACGTAGCCATTTCACCGCCAATCTCTGCTAAATATTGGAGTAAAATTGTGTTTTTTGGGGGGTTTTGGCACACAAACTTATAACAAAGAACTTCTCATGTGTATTTTGTAAAGTTGGTGTGTGCTATTCCTGTACAAAGTTTTATTTTGTGTTCAGTTACATCTGCTGAGTAAAATGACACCCCCATTGTATGTCTTTGGCACTATTTTGTGAAGCTACAGTGCCATATAAGAGACCTGTCCTTTTCAGTATTCACAGTAGAATTTTGAGAGACGGATTTAATGAGCCTATGCTTCCATTTGGGGTATTATAACAGTTTGACTGTTCAAAAAAAACCCACAAAGGCCTACCATTTGTAAAAGTAGACACCCCAGGGTATCTCATAAGGTGCATATTGTGCCTTAACATGCCCCCATTTTTTTACCATTACATGCCAAAGTATGTGGTAAAAAATAATTTTGTGCATTTTTTACATACGGATTGCATTTTTGCTGGGCATTTTGTATATTTCATATGTGCCACTAAGTTCAAACCCCCCAAATTATGCTCAGCTAAGTCTTCTGAGTAAAAGGACACCCCCATTGTATGTCTATGGCACTATTTCGTGAAGCTACAGTGCCATACAGGAGACCTGTCCTTTTCAGTATTCACAGTAGAATTTTGAGAGACGGATTTAATCAGCCTATGCTTCTATTTGGGGTATTATAACAGTTTGACTGTTCAAAACCCCCCACAAAGGCCTACCATTTGTAAAAGTAGACACTCCAGGGTATATCATAAGGTGCATATTGTGCCTTAGCATGCCCTCATTTTTTCACCAATATATGCCAAAGTATGTGGTAAAAAATAATTTGGGTCATTTTTTTTACATACGGATTGCATTTTTGCTGGGCATTTTGTATATTTCATATGTGCCACTAAGTTCAAAACCCCCAAATTATGCTCAGCTAAGTCTTCTGAGTAAAAAGACATCCCCAATGAATGTCTTTGGCACTATTTTGTGAAGCTACATTGCCATATAGGAGACCAAGCCATATCAGTTTTTACAGAACTTTGAATTTTGACGCTGGGCCTATGTGCAATTTCCAAGCATCTTCGCAGGTTTTAAATTCAAACTACCCCACAAAGGCCTACCATTTCTTTTTTTTTTTTTTTTTAATTCTTTATTTTTGTGTGCAATAAGAGAATAACAGACAGGCTTCATTGCCACGACAGCGTCCGCAAGCTTATAATGGACAAACATCTGCATACAGTGTCATGACATATGAAACATTTGCACTTTTTTTTTTTCATTTAAAGAAACAGGCTAAACCATAGATTATTTAGTAAGACTTAAAACATTACAGGCTAGAGATCATACGTTAGTAAAAGGTAGGTTATACAAGCTTAGTACGATCATTCATTTACAGGCTTGTGTTAGAAACAGTCGGGTGCAGATTTCTCCACACTGCTTATGATTGACCACCAGGGGGCAGCGAGTCACTGAGCTCACCAGGTTTAGCTTCCATGTAGGTTTAAGAAATCAAGGAACATGTATGTTAGGCTAAATTATATTCAATGCTCTGCTGAGGTTTTAAGTACACACATATTTATATGTTTATTCTGCTGCTTTGTTGCTCCTGCAGTGATGCCGGGTCGGTCGGCAAGTCCCTTATATTTCCCGCTGGTTGCTTAAGTGCTTCAGTACTTGCTAGCCAGGGGGGTGTTCGCTTTTATTCTTCTGCAGGCATCAACCTTGGGTGCAAAAATAAAGCCTGCTTACTGTGTTCGCTGCTCTTCTTTATATAGGCAGAGTAAGAGTGCAGATAAAGTCCCCTTGGGTCCGCTGGTAGCGCTGGGAGTTGTAGCTTTCAATGGGAGCTCCTTCTCCGTCTGGTATTAGGCGCGGCGGCCATCTTGGCTTTTGCCATGTGGTTCGAGATTTAACATGTCGCCGCTCCGGTGATGAACGTGGTCGCTGCCCCTCCGATGGGGTCCGGGATAACCCCCCCGGCCCACAGGGGGGGGGAACGGGGCCTTCAGTGAGCGTGTGAGAGGTCCTGCCTGACCAAGCGCGGGAGACCGGCCGTTTCTCCCGTCAGGGCCTCGCGGCAAGCCTCAATCCCAGCTGCCCAGCAGTCAGCCGCGCCGGCGGTTCGAGTGCCGATAGTGACATCCCCAGTGGGTGCTCGAGTTCCCTTTGCCGGCATATCGCTGTTGGAAGTTCAGTTCAAGGGAAAAGGTTAGTTTTTTTGCCAGAATTTGTGAGTTTCATTGTGGAGCCGAGGTGCCCCACGTCCGTCCGGCTCGGCGGTCAGGCCCCGCCCCCCAGGCCTACCATTTCTTAAAGTAGACACCCCAGGGTATTTCAAAAGGCATATTTTGAACCTTAGCGTGGGATCATATTTCCGCTAGCTTGTACCAGGTGTAGTGGTAATAAGCGTTTTTTCTGCCTTTTTGACACACAAAGTGAGTTTGCACAGTATATTTTGCAAACCTTATGTGTGCTGCGACTGTATAATACTTCATATGTTGCTCAGCTATGTCAGCTGAGTACAAAAATACCCCCGTATGTACCTTTCCCAGGCAGTGGCGTACTAAGGGGGGGGCGGGGGGGGCGGTCCGCCCCGGGTGCCACTCAGCAGGGGGGTGCCAGGCTCTGTACCCCCTGCTCTCCCGCAGCTCCGGCAGACCGGCGCTCAGTCAGTGAGTCAGAGCACAAGGAGGGGATTCCAGCCTGTGTTCTGACTCACACACTGAGCTGCAGGGAGGCTATTTCGGAGTGTACCAGCAGGGGGCGCAGAACCAGGTTGCTCCCCCGCGGTCACTCTGTACAGATCCCCTGCACCTGCTGCCTGCCTGGGAAGGAGCTGCTGCCCCTGCACCCTTCTAAATGGTAAGTAACTATTATACCCCCCCTGCCCTATACCCCATTGCCATTATAACCCCCCTGCCATTAAATCACCCCCACCCCTGCCCTATACCCCCCCTGCCATTAAATCACCCCCCTGCCATTAAATCACCCCCCTGCCATTATATCACCCCCCTGCCATTATATCACCACCCCCTGCCATTATATCACCCCCCTGCCATTATATCACCCCCCCTGCCCTATACCCCCCTGCCATTAAATCACCCCCTGCCATTATATCACCACCCCCCTGCCCTATACCCCCTGCCATTAAATCACCCCCCTGCCATTATAACCCCCCTCCCTGCCCTGTACCCCCCTGCCATTATATCACCACCCCCTGCCATTATAACCCCCCTCCCTGCCCTGTACCCCCCTGCCATTATATCACCACCCCCTGCCATTATATCACCCCCCTGCCATTATATCACCCCCCTGCCATTATATCACCCCCCCTGCCATTATATCACCCCCCCTGCCATTAAATCACCCCCCCTGCCATTATATCACCACCACCCCGCCCTATACCCCCCTGCCATTAAATCACCCCCTGCCCTATACCCCCTGCCATTAAATCACCCCCCTGCCATTATAACCCCCTCCCTGCCCTGTACCCCCTGCCATTATATCACCACCCCCTGCCATTATAACCCCCCTCCCTGCCCTGTACCCCCCTGCCATTATATCACCAACCCCTGCCATTATAACCCCCCTCCCTGCCCTGTACCCCCTGCCATTATATCACCCCCACTGCCCTATACCCCCTGCCATTATATCACCCCACCTGCCCTATACCCCCCTGCCATTATATCACCACCCCCCCTGCCCTATACCCCCCTGCCATTATACCACCACCCTCCCTGCCCTGTACCCCCCTGCCATTATACCACCACCCTCCCTGCCCTGTACCCCCTGCCATTATACCACCACCCTCCCTGCCCTATACCCCCCTGCCATTATACCACCACCCTCCCTGCCCTATACCCCCCTGCCATTATATCACCCCCCTACCCTATACCCCCTGCCATTATACCACCACCCTCCCTGCCCTATACCCCCCTGACATTATATCACCACCCCCCCTGCCCTATACCCCCTGCCATTATACCACCACCCTCCCTGCCCTATACCCCACACGGCCATTATACCCCCACCCTCCCTGCCATTATAATCCCCCCTGCCATAATAATCCCCCTGCCCTATACCCCCACCTCCCTGCCATTATAACACCCCCCTCCCTATACCCCCCCGCCATTATACTCCCACCCCTTTACCCCCACACCGCCTGCCCTATACTCCCACCTCACTGCCATTATAACCCCCCTGCCATTATACTCCAACCCCTCCTGCCCTATACCCCACCTCACTGCCATTATAACCCCAGAGCAGCCACCAAATGGTGAAACAGACCCTGCTGATCCTGCACCCTCCTAAATGGTAAGGTACTACTATACCCCCCTGCCCTATAATCCCCCTGCCATTATAACCCCACCCCCCTGCCCTATATCCCCCACCCTCCGTGCCATTATACCCTCACCCTCCTTGCCCTATTCCCCCATGCAATATCACACACGAAGTCCCAGACCCCAATCTACTCCGACCCACCCAGGCACATACAACTGTTCCCCTACTGTCACATAGACACATTACACACAGGCTCACATTCACAAATTACATATGCAGTCACACACAATGCACATACATACGCTGTCACAAACACATTTTTTTACACAAGGGACAAGGACAGATATATTCTGGGAGGCAGTGAGGTTAGTGCGCGCCCTGCAGTGAACCGGCAGCTGGGATAAGATGGCATCATCATCACTACTGGGAGCACAAGTGAGATGTGCAGGAAGAGCGCCCAGCAGCAACCGTTAATCCCCATGGGGAAGATCCAAGAGCAAGGTAGGGAAGCTGGGTGGACATCTTAATTACTAAATGTGTGTAAGAATGTGATTTTTGTGTGTGTCTGTGATTGTGTGTATCTCTGTCGTTAAGTGTGTGTTTATTGTGATTGTGTGTCTGTGATTAGGTGTATGTCTGGGATTGTGTGTGTATTTATAGACACACACAACCACAGATGTACAAGTCTGTGTGTATATAAATGTGTATGTGTTTAGTAGATAGCTCCCTTATTTGGTGTCCTTAAATATGTTAATCCCACATAAGGATAACAAATACGGGAGTTATCTACTAAACAACTGAAAGATTAAAATTAAGTAAAAGGCTTTTACATTTTGATCTTTTAGCAGTTTAGTAGATATTTTCCTAAATGTATGCTCTTATGTGAGATTTCCATATTTAAATATGCTAAATTAGGGTGCTCTTTAGATCTAAATATGGCAATCTCACATAGGGATATCAAATAGAGGAGTTATCTGCTAAACAAAGATCAAAGTTTAGAGGTGTCAGCCAGCGCAGAACAGGAAATCTGGGTGGCTAGTATGAATTATATGCAAATGTGTTGTCTGATTGTGTGTATATATTTGTGTATGTGTAGATGTGCATACATCTTAGCATTTTGCCAACACTACACAAAAGCACACCACTGCATTCAAACAACACTACAAACACACCTTTAAAATATCACCATGTTTTTGATATAACCACACCACTGCCCTATACTGCCAACATTACACACAAATGCATGCCTGCATTCAAACGCCAACACTACACACCCCTACATTCACTCACACATTTTCCATACAAAAACCCATGCTTACATTTACATTTACATTTAGATGCACAAACACTGCTCAGTAGATTCATTGTAAAAAAAAATTGGGTGTTTTTTTTACATTTTAAGGGTGGGGGGGGGGGGGGGGTGCCATAAGGAGGATCCGCCCCGGGTGCCAAATGCTCTAGGTACGCCCCTGTTCCCAGGTATATGTGGACATTGGAGGGGCACATTTGAGACATAGTCATTCCAGTTTTTTTCAAACTTTAAATTTTTACGCTGTGCCCATGTCCCATTTTAGAGTATTTTACCAGGCTATATAATTCAAACTACCCCACAAAGGAATACCATTTCTTAAAGAAGACATACCAGGGTATTTCAAAAGGCATATTTTGAACCTTAGCGTGGGATCATTTTTCCGCTAGCTTGTACCAGGTATAGTGGTAATAAGCGTTTTTTCTGCCTTTTTGACACACAAAGTGAGTTTGCACAGTATATTTTGCAAACCTTATGTGTGCTACGACTGTATAATACCTTATATGTTGCTCAGCTATGTGGTCTGAGTACAGCAATACCCCTGTATGTACCTTTGCCAAGTATATGTGGATGTTGAAGGGGCACATTTGAGACGCAGCCATTCAGTTTTTTTCTAAATTTGAAGTTTTACGCTGTGTCCATGTTCCAATTTGGAGTAGTTTAGATGGTTGGTTATTGAAACTTCCCCACAAACACATACTATTTATTAAAGAATACACCCTGGGGTAATTCAAAAGGCATATTTTGAACCTTAGCGTGGGATCATTTTTTCTCTAGTTTGTTCTAGGTGTAGTGGTAATGATCATTTTTAAATGTATTTTTGTAACTTTTTTTTACTTTTTAAAACTATTTTTTAAACTTTTGTTTTGCTTATTAATTTTTCTAAACTTTCTTAAAACTTTTTTTTTTACAGATTTAAAATTTTTCTAAGCTTTTAACCCCTAACTAGCAGTAAGCAGCACTAACCGTAAATTCCCCATTTTCCCATTACTCCCACCCACTTCACCTAGAAAAAAATATTTAATTATATAATATTTAAATTAGTTAATTAATTAAATAAATTGAACCCCTGAGGATTAAAAAATAAATAAAAGTTAATCGTCAGGGGTTAAAAAAAAATTAGATCACAGTATAATACTGTGATCTGTGTTTTGATCACTGTAGACAGTGATCGACTGGCAGGGAAGGGGTTAATTTTATTTGGACTGGGTAAAGGGGGGTTTTTTGTTTGTTTTTTACTTAAGTTATTAAAACTTTTTTTAACTTAATTTTTTACTTTTTAAAGCTTATTTGAAAACTTTTTTAACGTTAACCCCTAGTTAGCCTAACACCAAATCCCCCAATTCCCCACTAACTTCCACCCACCCCAGCTAGCTAAGTATATAATTTTAAAATACTTAAATTAATTAATAAAATAAATTTAACCCCTGAGGGTTAAAAAAAAAAAAGAATTAACCCTCAGGGGTTAAAAAAAAAATCAGATCATAGTAAAATGTATACCCTGCCAATTGATCACTGTAGTCAGTGATCAATTGACAGGGAAGGGGTTCATATTTTATTAAAATGGGTAAAGGGGGGTGGGATTTTAATTTGACTTTATTTTTTTTTCACCAGGGGGCAGGATCAGCACTGATCCGTCTCCCTGCACTTCACACTGAACCCGGAAGTGCAGGGAGGCAGAAGGTAAGTATACAGAGCACATGTGCTCGCTCTGACATGCAGAGCGGGCACATGTACTGGGACAGCCCGATCCGGTGCTCCCGGTCTGCCTCTAATACAGAGGCAGACCGGAGCACCATTAACCCCACGATCGCCGCGATTGCGGCGATCTGGGGTTAATTTTACCGCGTGGCGGACGAGGTCCGTCACTCGTCATTAAGGGTTTCCCCTGAGTGACGGACCTTGTCCGTCACTCGTCCTTAAGGGGTTAAGGACTGAGCCAAATGTACACGTTGTGAACAAAACAAAACATAAACAAAACCTGGCATTTGGGCTATATTTCAGTCCAACCGTAATTCACCTCTTTCATATTAAATGCACCCCCCCTTATTATATATAATTTTATTCAGGGGAAACATGGCTTTAATTTAATATCAAATATTTAGCTATGAAACATAATTTAATATGAAAAAAATGGGAGAAAATAAGAAATGTTGTTATTTTTTTAGTTCTACCTGACACTTTAACTGTCAATGTCATAATACTGTTTGCTTTTACTGCAATAAAATACACATATTTGTATTCAGCAAAGTCTGACGTGTAAAACAGTACCCCCTATGTACAGGTTTTATAGTGTTTTGGGAAGTTACAGGGTCAAATATAGCATGTTACATTTGAAATTGAAATTCGCCAGATTGGTTACGTTGCCTTTGAGACTGTATAGTAGCCCAGGAATTAAATTTACACCCATAATGGCATACCATTTGCAATAGAAGACAACCAAAGGTATTGCAAATGGGGTATGTCCAGTCTTTTTTAGTAGCCATTTGGTCACAAACACTGGCCAAAGTTAGCGTTAGTATTTGTTTGTGTGTGAAAAATGCAAAAAACGCAAATTTTGGCCAGTGTTTTAGACTAAGTGGCTACTAAAAAAGACTGGACATACCCCATTTGCAATACCTTGGGTTGTCTACGATTCCAAATGGTATGCCATCATAGGGGTAATTTTCATTCTTGGTATCATCGTTATAATATGATATTATCGTTGTAATACATTTTACTGTTTTGAAACACTAATATTTGTGTTCAGCGAAGTCTCCCGAGTAAAACAGTACCCCCCATGTACAGGTTTTATGGTGTCTTGGAAAGTTATAGGGTTAAATATAGTGCTAGCAAATAATTTCCCTATACTTTTGGCATTGGTTGTCAGCCAGGTCCCGCTAATTGTAAATAATTAAGATACCTAATTATGTAAAAATATTACATAAATATATATGTAGAATTAATACATGTATATATACGTATGTGTGTATATATATATATATGTATATATATATATATATAATTTTTTTAAAATATTTTTATTTATATATAGGTGTATATATATATATATATATAGTGATATATACATATATATTTATGTATGTATATATATATATATATATATATATATTATTTCGTTCTACGTGTATTTTGATATAAATATATATATATATATATATTAATATCACAATGCAGTTAGAACGAAATAACACACATCTATATATTTTTTAATTGTTTTTTAATTATTTTTTTTATTTCATTTTTAACGTATTTAAAATTTTTTTATATTATGTATAAATATATATATATATATATATAACAATATTTATATATATATTTAATCAGTATCAGTCTACGTGTAATTTGATATTAATATATATATATAATTATATATATATTAATAGTAAAATACACCTAGACAGTGTATGTGTGTATGTATATGTGTATATATATACTTAGATCATATATACCGTATTTTTCGCGCCATAAGACGCACCACACCATAAGACGCACCTAGTTTTTAGAGGAGGAAACCCAGAAAAAAAAATATTCTGAACAAACTGTCCCATAGTGTTTCTTACTATGGGACAGTTTGTTCAGAATATTTTTTTTTTCTCCCCTGTCCCATAGGGTTCCTTACCACCCACTCCCCTCTCCTGTCCCATAATGATCTTTAAACCCCCTCCCCTGTCCCATAGTGATTTTTAACCTCTCCTCCCCTGTCCCATATTGTTCTTTTACTCCCCATCCCCTTGTCCAATAGTGTTCTCCCCTCCTCCAATAGTGTTCTCACCCCATAGTGTTCGTCCCTCCCCTCATCCCATAATGTTTCCCCACTCCCCTCATCCCATAGTGTTCTCCCCCCCCTTGTCCACTAGTGCACTTTCCCTCCCATAGTGTCGTCCCCCCCTCCCCTTGTCCCATATTGTGTCCCCCCTCCCCTTGTCCTATAGTGTCCCCCTCCCCTTGTCCCATAGTGTGTGTCGTCCCCCCTCCCCTTGCCCCATAGTGTGTGTCCCCCCTCCCCTTGTCCCATAGTGTCCCCCTCCCCTTGTCCCATAGTGTGTCCCCCCTCCCCTTGTCCCATAGTGTGTGTGTGTCCCTCCCCTTGTCCCATAGTGTGTGTCCCCCCTCCCCTTGTCCCATAGTGTGTGTGTCCCCCTCCACTTGTCCCATAGTGTGTGTGTCCCCCTCCCCTTGTCCCATAGTGTGTGTCCCCCTCCCCTTGTCCCATAGTGTGCCCCCCCCCTCACCTTACCTCCCCTTGTCCCATAGTGTCCCATAATTACTTACCTGTCTTGTAGCGTGGGCCGGCTTAACAGCTAGCACCGCGGTACAGGAACTTCAATTTTAGGTTCCGGTTTCCGGCGGGACTGAAAGGAAGTGCGCACCCTGAGTGTGCACTTCCTTTCAGTCCCGCCGGAAGCCGGAACCTGAAATTGAAGTTCCAGTACCGCGGTGCGCGCTGTGCTGCCGGCCCACGCTACAAGACAGGTAAGTAAAGCTTCGTATTCGCTCCATAAGACGCACAGACATTTCCCCTCACTTTTGAGGGGGGAAAAAGTGCGTCTTATGGAGCGAAAAATACGGTATATAATATATATAGAAGGCGTATGCCTGAAGTTGTGGGAGGGATTTATGACCTATATAAACCCAGCAAACCCCTTGCTTACCTGTCTTTGTCGATTCCGGAAATTCCCGCCTTCTCTTCCGGTTCAAGGAGACTTCCGACGTCATTTTTTTGCGACGCGCCAAAAATACTGTCAGGAAACTGTACCGCTAATTCGTGAGTATAACACACGAACAGAGGCATTCGTCGAGTTCTACTATAACTGTAAGTAACATTCAGCCATATGAACAGGCTCATTCGTCTTAAAGCATTTAGTGCGTTTAGCAGCCGTTATATCATAATTCATACGAACGTTGTAAACATTTCGGCTCAAACCAATGATCAGGTAATCATTTCGTATATACAAAACACAACGAGGGAACCGGCTGGTAGCCTAAATAGAGATAAATACAAAACGAATATAGTGTAATAAAGTTTTACAAAAATGACATTGCGCAATATGAAATGCACTCACAGGATCTTGGACAGTTCAGGCATATATGGTGCCTCCCCTGATGGTATGGGGGGCTGGGGGAGTTCCCCTGGACACTTCCCTGGATATTTCCACCAAAAAGCAGGACTCCGGGTGAAGGTATGAAAAAGCGGCTTTAATTTTCAATAAAATATATATAAAATGAATACAATAAAGGTCCTACGCGTTTCGTCCCTTCTATAAAGTATGGGACTTCCTCAGGGACCAACAATATTAAAATTACAATTAATGCAGTACAAAAAAGCAGCCTAACCACCCTCCACCCACAAGTCCTTTAAATAGGGCTAATCCCTAAAGTCTGTCCCTCCTCATTGGTCCTGTGTCGATGAGTATCATCTGTTGGAAATTGCATTCTCCAATCTTCACAGCTGATCTTCATTGTTGTTTTGTGTGGCGGAACCTACCTCGCCACTGGGCATTGGAGGGGCCTGGCTGCCTGCCTCTTACCTGCTGACTATGGCCCCTGGAAAATTGGTACAGTTAAAGATTTATATTTGGGCATATTGTACTGTATATTGCTGCTACTGGCCCTTTTAACAGCATCTATGGACACATTGGGACGTTTGGGACTACTGTCCCTTTAAGACTGTGAAGCATGTTCTAGTGTGCTGCCTGTAATATTGTATATGTATTCATGTGTTAAGTTTAACCTGGGTGATATGTATGCAGCATTCACCTGATTGTTCGGTAGAATCACTCCATTCATTATATTGAGTGAAACTACCGAACAACCAGACCACCCAGGAATAAGTGTGCCTCCAATTACAGTTTGCAACAATGTTGCAAACGGGTAATTGGCAATCAGTGCAGTGTGGTCTTTGTCCTCTGGGTGGCCGCCATTCAGGAAGCTAACACGTGGCGGCGGCCATCTTTAACTACCGAACAGCGGTGTTTTGCCGTCGAGTGTCTGGAACTGAAATCGGACACTTGACTAGGCAAGCACCGCTGAGACCTCCAGACTTCCAGGATTTCGTATAGAAACTACCGAATGACCCGCCGTTCGGTAGAAAGAACCCCTCAAACAAGGGAATTCATTCAAACCCTCTCCAGGCTCTATAACACAGGCAATTCGCCTGTTTTCATTCCCTTGTTTGTGACCGACCGCAGGGCCAAAATGCATGGAACTGTTTTCGGATACTTTACCCATGCGGTCGGTCAAAACTTTGCCTGCTCATAACTCCCGAACCCCTGGTCCGATCTGGGTGATTTTTGAGTATGTTGCTCACCCAGATCAGGGCTATCAGGTAATCATTTCGTATATACAAAACACAACGAGGGAACCGGCTGGTAGCCTAAATAGAGATAAATACAAAACGAATATAGTGTAATAAAGTTTTACAAAAATGACATTGCGCAATATGAAATGCACTCACAGGATCTTGGACAGTTCAGGCATATATGGTGCCTCCCCTGATGGTATGGGGGGCTGGGGGAGTTCCCCTGGACACTTCCCTGGATATTTCCACCAAAAAGCAGGACTCCGGGTGAAGGTATGAAAAAGCGGCTTTAATTTTCAATAAAATATATATAAAATGAATACAATAAAGGTCCTACGCGTTTCGTCCCTTCTATAAAGTATGGGACTTCCTCAGGGACCAACAATATTAAAATTACAATTAATGCAGTACAAAAAAGCAGCCTAACCACCCTCCACCCACAAGTCCTTTAAATAGGGCTAATCCCTAAAGTCTGTCCCTCCTCATTGGTCCTGTGTCGATGAGTATCATCTGTTGGAAATTGCATTCTCCAATCTTCACAGCTGATCTTCATTGTTGTTTTGTGTGGCGGAACCTACCTCGCCACTGGGCATTGGAGGGGCCTGGCTGCCTGCCTCTTACCTGCTGACTATGGCCCCTGGAAAATTGGTACAGTTAAAGATTTATATTTGGGCATATTGTACTGTATATTGCTGCTACTGGCCCTTTTAACAGCATCTATGGACACATTGGGACGTTTGGGACTACTGTCCCTTTAAGACTGTGAAGCATGTTCTAGTGTGCTGCCTGTAATATTGTATATGTATTCATGTGTTAAGTTTAACCTGGGTGATATGTATGCAGCATTCACCTGATTGTTCGGTAGAATCACTCCATTCATTATATTGAGTGAAACTACCGAACAACCAGACCACCCAGGAATAAGTGTGCCTCCAATTACAGTTTGCAACAATGTTGCAAACGGGTAATTGGCAATCAGTGCAGTGTGGTCTTTGTCCTCTGGGTGGCCGCCATTCAGGAAGCTAACACGTGGCGGCGGCCATCTTTAACTACCGAACAGCGGTGTTTTGCCGTCGAGTGTCTGGAACTGAAATCGGACACTTGACTAGGCAAGCACCGCTGAGACCTCCAGACTTCCAGGATTTCGTATAGAAACTACCGAATGACCCGCCGTTCGGTAGAAAGAACCCCTCAAACAAGGGAATTCATTCAAACCCTCTCCAGGCTCTATAACACAGGCAATTCGCCTGTTTTCATTCCCTTGTTTGTGACCGACCGCAGGGCCAAAATGCATGGAACTGTTTTCGGATACTTTACCCATGCGGTCGGTCAAAACTTTGCCTGCTCATAACTCCCGAACCCCTGGTCCGATCTGGGTGATTTTTGAGTATGTTGCTCACCCAGATCAGGGCTATCAGGGGATGTTTTAGGGGTGTATCATATGTATTTGGGGTACATCCAGGAATTGGGGAAAAGCGTGTACTGTATAATTGGGTTAAGTGTTAATCTAAGGGGAGGAAGTGTGTGGGAGGTACATCCATGTGAGTGGTCAATTTCATCCTCCCCCTGGGAGTGTCCTGTATGTACCTGTTTGTGAATAAAAGCCGGGCTGGATGAGCCAGTCCAGAGTTCCTGTTTTAACCTCAAAGTGATGTGTCGTCTCATTATTGGGGGAAGGATTGATTGTATGCTGTTCCAGTTGACTGCTAGGAGTACAGGCCTATTCGTATGGTTCCTATTCAATGGTCTACAGCATTCATACGCTTGGGAGAATGTAAAGGTTTCTCGGATTCGGTGATTATGGTGTCTGCCAGAGTGCTTGGAGTCCTCAGGAAGCACTAGGAGCATCCATTAACGGAGGTACCCAGTCGGGGTGCCAGGTGATCCGTTACATTTTGCAATTAATTTCGGCGTTTTCGTACATTCCGGAAACCGGAAGTGCTATGCGTTCCAACTGAGTTCACAAACCCGGAAGCTCTGTATAACCGGAAGTAGCTTGCGTTCCACCTTCGTTTTTTTTTTTGTTTTTTTTTGCGTTCCACCTGTATTGGGGGAAATCTAGCCACAACAAATACACATAAAAGGTCTGTTATTTGACCCAAATGTTATATCACCATATACTATATACCCTTATTGACCTTAAATCCTCTATAAAGTGTTCAGTGTCACAATGAATTTTCCCATTATATTTATACAAATAATTGGTGAAGTGTATCTAATATAAACTAATTCCTTATCTTATAATTTTACAATATTAATTTATATGTTTACCATTACTTCTAATGTCATTATTTTATGTGATATTATTTACATATAATACTTCTAATTTGTGATGTATCATTTTGTTTTCTCCTTCTTCTAATCAAAGAGGATATTTTTTTTAAATTGTTTTGTGTTAATATTAATAAACCAAATTATTCTTATAACAAACAGTGCTTGATATTAATCCCATCCCTATTTCTTATATTCTATAGTGACTATAACTAATAATGATGTGTTTTATAAAAAACATACTAGATCCACATCCACGTTTAGACCACCAGGCTCCAGAGTTTGTAGCTTGTGGATCCAGTAGGTCTCTCTCTGGGATAACTTTTTTACTCTATCCCCCCTCTCCAATCAACACATACCCTTTCAATGCCTATACATTTGAAACCCGTGAAAGAAAATTGGGAACAGTGATTACAGTGTACTGGGATGGAATGTGTGGCCAAGTTCTTTTTTATATTATTGATATGCTCCAGAAGTCGCACTTTTAGGGGCCTCTTGGTTCTGCCCACATATTGCCTGCCGCACGGACATTGCAGTACATAAACTACATAGTCCGTGCGGCAACCAATTTCTGTTTTTATCTGGAATACTTCCCCAGTAACGAAACTAGAAAAAACCTCTATCTTTTTAAGATTTACAGTCCGACAGGCTTTACAAACTCCACACCCTCTGGAGAAACCATTTGCAACTGGTTTCTGACTATCTCCATGATTTTTTATTGCATAGCTGGGTGCCAGAGTGTTCTTAAAATTCTGATTTTTCTTAAAAATAAGTTTGGGCTGTTCTGGTAAGAAAGTATTGAGTATAGGATCCTGTTGGAGAATCGACCAGTGTTTCTGCAAACTCCTTCTAATCCCAGCATGGTCCGTGCAGTACTGTGTTCTAAAGGCAGCTACATTATCTTGATAGGATTTGGCACGAGGTCTGTCCATTAAATAATTCCCTCTATCGGTTTGCAAAGCTAGCCGGATTTCTTTGTCAATGGTGTTCTTCTTGTACCCTCTCTCTATCAATTTGTTCTTAATATGGTTAGATTGTGTTACAAAATCTTGAACTTGCGAACAGTTCCTTCTCACCCTAGCGAATTGTCCCTTGGCTATCCCTCTAAGCCAGGGGCGATGGTGGCAACTTTGCCTATGAACATATCCATTGCCATCACTCGGTTTAAAGTAACACTTAGTTTTGATCTGGTTATTCTCACTTATCAGTGACAAATCCAAAAAATGTATTTCTTTTTGATTCCACGCAGAGGTAAATTTTAGATTATATTTGTTTTGATTCAGATAATTTTCAAATGATTGAAATAATAAAAAAGGCCCCTTCCAAATTATAATAACATCATCGATATATCTCCGCCAGAGCACCAGGTTCTCCCTCCAGTCATGCCCAACCCAAACTGTTAGATCTTCCCATCTACGCATGTAGATGTTGGCATAACTGGGGGCGAACCTGGTGCCCATGGCGGTCCCCGTGATTTGTAGAAAAAATTGGTTGTTAAAGAAAAAATAATTGTGCTCTAAAATAAATTTAACTGAATGCCAGATAAATTCTTTTGCATCCTGAGGGAGATTTCGATCTTCCATCATAAAATGATTGATGGCTTCTAATCCCAATTTATGGCTAATTATAGTATAAAGGGATGATACATCCAATGTTGCCCAACTATAATCTGAATGCCATTCAATATTTTCCAATTCCTGTAGGAATGATTTTGTGTCTTTTATATAAGAAAGGGCACTTTGGGCATACCTTTGTAGGTATGAATCTACAAATGCAGATAGGTTGGCTGACAAGGAATCTATCCCACTAATTATGGGGCGGCCAGGGGAATTAAATAAACACTTGTGAATTTTTGGAATAAAATAAAAAATTGGCGGTGTTTGCGTGATGGTGTAGGGCGGAGGTATGCACGCATCCTAAGGCGGGGAGGCTGAGCCCGTAATGGAGGATGAGCGGCGGCGTTCTGTAGCAGAGGAAGCAAGTTGATCTCCTGAACCGGTTGAAGGGGCTGCACGAAGTCAGGTCAGGTCTGGTGCAGGAGCGGGAGCAGAGTGCTGACACAGTGCTGACACAGCGCAGATAGATCTGACCGTGGGGCCGTGAGACCGTAGGAAATCGTTGGAGACGCGGGAGCATACACTGATCCAGTCAGTGAGCACATACAGGAGTTGTCCCCCAAGACGCCCAAGAAGCTCTGAGACGCCTCAAAAATCAAAGGACGCCAAGAAAAAATTCAAGAGTAAACAACCTGCTTATATGAAGTAAAAAAGAAGATAAGCTAAGTACTTTCCTCTTATTTTTATTTTTATTTTTTTCCTTTTGAACTGGGGTAGAGCCGAGAGAACACCAAGAGAGGAGGAAGATAAAGGAAAAGAGAAGGTGAAGTTGACAAAAAAAAAAGTTTTTATACGACATACATGAATAATTTAAGTTTAATTTAATAACTTAAATATTAAGAGATAACCAAGAAAAAAACGCAAGAAGCAGTGAGAGGACTGAACAGGGGAGAGAAAAGGAGGATATAGTAAAAGGAAGTAGAGGGAGCAGAGGAAAAAAAAAAAAAGTACCAAACCATAGGAGTAACTCAATTAATCAGAATTATATGCCCAAACTAAGAGGTCTAAGACTAAGTGATTTGAGGAAAAGAACAACCTTTATTTAAAGGGAGAGTATTGGAAGTATTGGAAGTAAGAAGGAAATATAAAAAAAAAGAAACAGAGTTTATAAGCTGGAAAAGCGACTAAAAAAGCTGGAAATTTGAAGGAAAAAAAAAAGAGTAACAATTTCTGAAAAATAAGAAAAAATATACAAAAAAAAAGAGAGAAGAAATTATAAATTCAATGCTCAACATTTAATACAAAGTAGCAGGGTAAAGAGAAAAGGGGGAAAAGAAAGATTTTGAAAATCCCTAATTGAAAATCTAACTGAAAGTCTCCAATAAATCTCCAATAAAATCCCCAATTGAAAAACTTCATTGAAAGGCGAAAGGAAAAAAATAAAGGGGAGGAAAAAGAAATAAGTGAAGAGAGATAATGGCACCTAAATCTTCAGGAAAAGCTGCTACAAAAAAAGCAGCAAAACAAGATCTACAAATAGAAAAAAAAAAACCCTTCAAACTTTTTTTCACCAGGACAAAAATCAAATGAAGAAAAAAATCTCGATACCTCAATTATGTATACATCAAAAAGTGAAGAGTCAATTCAAAGCCCATCTAGTCAAACAGAAAACTATATTACAGCAGATTTTTTAAAACAGTGCTTAGAAGAGCAATTGGTAGCAATAACAGCCGAATTCAATAAAAATACAGCTGAGACAAAAAGACAATTTGGGCAAATATTGGAACAACTAAAGCAAAGTGAAGATAAAATCACAACTTTAGAATTTGAAAGCAAAGTATATAAAGAACAAAATGTCCAGCTGAATAAGCAAGTGAGACAAATAGAAGAAAAACTAGGTGACTTAGGTGACTTAGAAGACCGCTCAAGAAGAAATAATTTGAGACTAAGAAACGTCTCAGAGGCAGTTACACAAGAGAAAATACCGGAATACCTGGATACCTTATGGGCAACACTCAATTTAGATCTGGAAATGGAGAGATATCATCGTATAAACAAACCTAGAACAGCCCCTCAACAATCACCGAGAGACATAATAATCAACTTTCAGTCCTTCCACTTTAAGGAAGCAATAATATACGCATTTCGAAAAAAACAGATCAATACAGAAAAGTTTGGTGATTTAAAGATATTCCAGGATTTATCTTTTTATACTAGACAACAAAGAAATTCACGTCAGCTACAAGCTCATTAAGAAATTCAAACATCAAATACTCGTGGATCTACCCCAGCAAAATAACAATTATCACAGAAGGAATAACTGAGATATTTGCGACTCCATCTCAGATTGAAGAATGGATAAAGAAGAAAGAGAAATGACTTTTAAAAAAAAAGAGAAAGAGAAAGAATTAAAGATGAAGAGGGGGGGGGGAGGGAGAGGGGAGGAGGTGAGAGGGAAGAAAGAAGAAAACTACTGGAGATTAAAAGAAGTAAAATTAATTGATTTAAAGAAACCTAGAGACTTTAAAGGACGCTAAAATACTTACGATAAAAATATAAAGAACAGTTTGTATCCAAAGAAGGAGAAATCAAATCAGAGAAGAAATCTTTAAATCTAAAGTTGTTGTTTTTTTTTTTTTTTGTTTTGTTTTTTTTGTTTCTTCTGTTAAAAGATTTAAGTAAGTAAATGTATATGACATTAAGTAAGATATATCAACAATATGAGGAAAAAATGATACACTTAGAAAAAGAATCTGCACATTGAAAATTTAGAAAGAAACTAACTTAATGAGGCACCATAAAATTATAAAAGATCAATATAAATTTAAAAAGTATTGAGTTATAACACAAGGTGGAAGAAATAAATGAAGATAGTATATATAGGAGAAGAGAGGGTGGGGGGAAATAGAAAGAAAAAAACAGTGATAGAAAGGTTGACTAAAGAATCCACAGTTTAAAAGGTAAAAAAAGAGAAGGAAAAGAAAAGTAAAGGGAAGAGTTATTACAAGATCACGATTAGTTATTTTTTTTTATTTTTTTTTTATTTTTTTTTCCTCCTCTCACCAAATTAAGTTTTAGCTAAGGAAATGCACACGAAATAATGTTTGAAATTTCACAGTTCATGAGGAGAAAATTATATAGTCAAGAATAATAACGTGCACATAAAAAATTAGAAAGAAATAAAAATGAGGCACTTTAAAATTCATAAGTGATTAATATAAATTAAAAGAAAAAAAGGGAAAAATTTTTGAAACATTACATAGGGTGGTAAAAAGAAGGGAAGAAATGGGAGGTATGGGAACTAAAGTGTATACAGGGGAGGGAGGAAGAAGAGAATGAAAATAACAATAGCAATACAAAGTGTTGATTAATGAACCCTCAATTTTTTCTCAGAGCAGATATATTTAAACGATACAAGAACAGTAGTGATAAACTAAAGGCTCAAAACGACTAAAGAAACAAAGAGATAAGATCATTTAGATTAATAGTAAATAACATAAAAGATGAGAAAAAAGGAAATAATCTAGTAAGATAATAGTAAGATAATCACCAGAGCCTTTTATTCTAGATTTTTTTTTTTTTTTTCTCTCTCACTTCTCTCTTCCCCTCTCTCGGCCTCCTATCTCTCGCTTAGAAGAAAGGGAGGAGAGCAGAGCAAAAGCAATACTTCATAGAGCAGAGGGAAGTGAGTGAGAGATGGGAAGATAGAGGAAGGGAGAAAAACGAAAAGCTCTAAAGTTGGTTCCTCCAAGCTCGAGAATCAGCCTCCCCTGCTGAAACCTGGAAAAGGTTAATAGTGGATACCAAGATCCACTCAGTAAAGTGTTTTTTGACTCTCTTTAGAGTCTTTGGAATGAATGGAAATACACTCCAAGTTATGAAGATACTTGTAGGTGTTTCAGTTATGTATTGTAATGTCAATTTTTTGTATTGTTTACGAGAGCTCATTAGAATAATCAAAGAAAAAATTTCTTTAGAAAATGGTTAAAATAATTACGTTAAATATTCAAGGTTTAAATATTCCCCAAAAAAGACAAGCTTTTCAAGAATACTTAAAAAAGGAACAGGTCCACATTGCTATGATACAAGAAACACACTGGCGTAAACAGGATGAAAAAAGATGGAATAGTAGATCTTTTCCCTTAAAAGTCTGTTCATCTAGAGAGGAGGGAAAAAAAGGAGGAGTAGCAATATTCTTTGCAAAAGATTTAAAAATAAATATAAAATATATGGAAACAGACTTGGAGGGGAGATATATTATTTTAGTAGCTACAATAGAGGACGAACTTTTTACTTTAATTAATGTATATTTGCCTAATAAAAACCCCATAAGCCTATTGAGAAAAGTATTGTACAAGGCTGAGAAAGTAGCAGTGGAACTAAAGATATACGCAGGAGACTTTAATAGTATACAAGACCCTTTATTAGACAAGTTTTCTGAAAAAAATAATAATATTTGGGAGAAACAAGTACTGAAAAATGCAAGGAATTTTAACAACCTGATGAAAAAAGAAGGTCTATTCGACATATGGAGGCTTAACAACCCCACAGAGAAAGAGTTTACATTTTATTCCTGGCCACACGATTCATATTCTCGAATAGATCTTGTTTTCGGAGATTTGAAACTGATAGAAAGAACATATAAAATAGAAAACAAAACAGTAATATGGTCAGACCACAATAGTGTATGTTTAGAATTAAATAGTAATAGATTTAAAGGCAGTAAGAATATAACTTGGAGGTTAGACGAATCAATACTAGATGATAAGAAATATAAAGATCATATAGACAAAATGACCATTTGCTATTTTGAAGAAAACAACAATGGACAAGTGGAGAATGACACCCTATGGTGTACATTTAAAGCAGTAATAAGGGGACATTGCATAATGCTTAACAAACTAAAGCAAAAAGAAAAAGGAGTAAGTGTACAAAATCTATATATTGATCTATATAATTTAAATAAAATAAACAATGTAAATCCAAGTAAGGAGAATCAGCTAAAAATAAATAAGATTAAATCTGAGATTCAGGAAAAAACTTACGAAAAAATAAGAATAAATATGCATAAACTTAAAATGAAATATTACCATAAAGTTAATAGAGCCGATAAAATTATGTCGAATATGCTGAAAAAAAAATATATATCTAATAAGGTTGATAAAATAATAACAAACGACACTATCTCCCTCCTACCAGATCAGATAGGGAAAGCATTTAATCAGTACTACGCAAATCTATATAGTCAATCAACATTCACCTCTTCAGAAAAAATAAAAAAATATATTAAATCAGCAAAACTGAATAAAATAACAGAAATACAAGTAAAAAATTTAAATAAAGAAATTACGGAAGAAGAAATTAACATAACAATAGATAGATTAGAAACCTATAAAACGCCAGGCCCAGATGGATTTGGAAACAAATTCTATAAAGTAATGAAAGCTCAATTAACAGGCCATTTAAAAAACATTTTCAATACTGCAGCTAAAAAGGGCAGTTTCCCAGAAGAAATGCTTAAAGCAAATATTTTACCTATTTGGAAACCAGGCAAGGATCCAACAAAAGTTCAGAGTTATCGACCAATATCATTGATTAATGTAGATGTTAAGATTTTTTCTTCTATTTTAGCTAAAAGATTAAAAGAAGTAATTAACCAAATAATCCATCCTGACCAAACAGGGTTTGTCCCTGATAGAATGTCAAATAACAACATCAGACGTCTGATAGATGCATTAGACATATCAAAGTGTAAAAAAAGTCCCATGCTGATCCTGTCTTTAGATGCTGAGAAAGCCTTTGACAGGGTCAGCTGGGACTTTATGAAGTTTTCTTTAGAAGAAATAGGCATTCAGGGATGGTTGTTTAACGCAATTCTGGCGCTATATAAAGATCCAATGGCTAGAACAATAGGCCCCGGCATATGTGCAGATTGGTTCAAACTAAACAATGGAACCAGGCAAGGTTGCCCATTGTCTCCCTTATTGTTTATAATAACTATAGAGGTTCTAGCCAATAGAATCAGAAATAATGAAAACATTAAGGGATTTACAGCAAGACAGAAAGAATTGAAAATTTCTCTTTACGCAGACGATACTATTCTTTTTTTAAACAACCCTGCAACATCAATAGTAAATGTAATGACTGAAATCGAAATGTACAGCTCAGTATCAAACTATAAATTAAATAAAACAAAATCAATAGCTATATATAACAATATGCCAAGCCAAGAAATAGATTTTTATCAAAAAACTTATAATTTTACCAGAGCTAAAACGTTTCCATACTTAGGAATTAAAATATGCAAAAATCCCAAAAATATTATGCAAATAAACTTTATGGACCTTCTAAAAGAAACAAATAAAAATCTAAAAGAATGGAGAAAAATAGAGGTATCTTGGGGTGGAAGAATAAATATTCTGAAATCATATGTCTTGCCAAAATGGATTTATATCTTTAGAATGCTCCCCTTGAGCATCCCGAATGAATGGCTGACAATGATTAATACCTCCTTTTCCAATTTTGTATGGCAAGGGAAAAAACCCAGAATTAAAAATGGAGTACTATCAAAAGGACTAAAGAAGGGAGGTCTGGGATATCCAAACATAAGAAAATATTATGAAGCAGGGATCATAATGCATGCTATGACTACTCAGATAGCTCAAAATAAAGAGGAAATATGGTGGTGGTCAGAACTAGAATCCAGCCATTTAAGTGACTCCCAAAACTTAGTCTGGAAAAATAAAAAATGCAATTTTTTTAGATCATATATTCTAGGCCAGATTATTCCAGTTTGGCAAAAAGTAAGGAAGAAAATGGACATAACCAACAAAATATTCGATTTCCAAAGAATAGATATAATAGAAGCAAATATAGAGAATATCTCCTTAAAAGCATGGAAGGAAAAGGGAATAAATACAATAAAAGAATTGATTAAGGATGGTAAAATTAAACCCTATAAAATACTGATAGAAGAGTTTAAGTTTTCCGCCAAAGAAGTATACACCTATCTTAGAGTTAAACATTTTTTGGAGAAAGTAGAGATAGTAAAAGATGGTAAGCTGTATGATATTTTAAAACCAATTCTACATCAGAACAAAATAAAGCAGCTGTTCTCTAGATGTGTGAGAATGTTGGATTTAATGGAGGACTTAGTCCTTCCTAATGCTATTAAAAAAATGAATAGGGAACTAAAAATAAATATAGAAGTAAATGAATGGTTATCTATTATACAGAAAATTAATAAAAATGTACACTCCTTTATACTGACAGAAACACACTTTAAGTTAACTCATCAATGGTATATGACGCCAACTAAAATAGCTAAATTTGACACATCTAAAGACGCAAACTGTTGGAGGTGTAGAGAGGAAAAAGGTGACTACATTCATATGTGGTGGTCTTGTAAACTAGTGATTGTGATATGGCAGTGGGCTCAACTTATCATCCATACACTTTGCGGTGTTGAAATATCTCTAAAACCAGAAACAATGCTACTACACTATCAATGGCCAAAATTAAATAAAATAAACCAATTTTTAATTATTCAATGTTTAATAGCATGTAAAATAATAATAGCAAGAAACTGGAAGGGAAATACTGTCTTCAATATCAAATTGATAATAATTCAGTTGATTTATCAAATCAAAATGGAGAAGGACCACTGCAGGGCCCTGGATGATAATTTGAGACTATGGGCAACTTGGGAAAAAAAATTACTACAAATGTAAAGGCAATATGATTACCATTTGAAAAAAAAGTAAAAGAAATTGGAAATATGTTGAGCTCTCGAGAGGGGGGGTGGGGGGTGAATGTTCTTGTTGTTTTGTCTACATGTTTGAATAGGTGTATATATTGTGTATAAAATGTTTTTATATACTTTTCTTCTGTAAAAAAAAAATCTAAATTTAATAATAAAAAGAGAATTAAAAAAAAAAAAAAAAATTGGAATTCTTGGGTTATTGCAAAGCAAAAAATCGTAATTTGCCTGTGAAATTATATCCTTATTCTTTGCTATTTCTAACAAATTTTTTAAAAGTAAATTTAATTCTTTAGTCGGATCCCATATTAATATGATATAAGTATCACTGTCACTTAGAATATTTTGTGCTTCTTGTAAATAATAATTCCTAGACATAATAACAATCCCCCCCCACCTTGTCGGCTTAGACATAATAACAATCCCCCCCCCCCCCCTTGTCGGCTGAATTTCGTATAAACTAATTCATTAAAAGACAACTCTAATGTCTCTAATATGAATACTGTGCGATGTTATTACAGTTTGTATGTCTTTTTGGTATTGAGTACTTTTCACAACGCATGTAGAATAACAGTGTTTTATTATAAGCAAGAGCAGACAAACGATCATAGATAGAATGTTCTGTAATTTACAATCAGAGTCTGAAATATCAATACTAACATGAAGCGCTCGACTTTCACCTGATATCGGTCACATCCAACAATCTCATTATTAATTCAGGTCAATTAATATATCTATCTGCTCGCTATCTTACGCAACTTTCGTGGATTGCAGAACATTTTGCACACTTATTAGGTTAAGGTCTCTGAAAACATATGAACAGGACCTTTTACCAGTCTGTATATACTTCAGTTAATTACTGATACTGATTTATCAGGCAGGTCTTGCAAATACCTCTCTTCAAATCTGCTACAAGTACTGTTACATTGTCTTCGTACTATAGGTTTGATACAACCACATCCTTCTGCCGAAATATTGACACTGTTTGATCCGACTGTATAGCAAGCCGACTGTTTATTCAGCCACTGTGGCTACTAGGTGAAGGTCTCTGAAAACACATGTACAGGACCTTTTACCAGATTGGATATACTTAAGTTTATTATCGTTACCAATTATCAGAATGTATATACTTTAGTTCATCACCCTATGTATGGATACGGATTTATTAGACTGCAGATACCTTAGTTTATCATTTTGTATACGTATCTCTATAGCTAGCGCCAATTACCTAGCTATTGTGGTTTGCAAAACTTTCCTCGCATATACCATTAGGGGAAAGGTCTCTGGATCTTTTGAACAGGACCTTTCTTACCCCTGTATTCCATCATCATTGCATTTACAGGGTCTTCCTATATATTGTTCCATTGACATACACTTATCAGATTGTTTATATACCTTAGTTTATTATTTTTTGAGCGTTACCCTTGCTGTGGATACCTATACTAGATTTTACCACTACTATTAAAGGTATATGTTAATTCATCTAGGGCACTCGGCTTCATGCGCACACGCTCTGCACACTTCATTCATATATTGTACATATCATTCACATATTAACAGATCAACACGCCATAACATTTTGGTACACTTCACACAGTTGTTCATTCATACAGTACGAAACACAGCATTTAGACACAGCCTGCTGCATCCACACACTACATTTCTAGAAATTTATATGCACTCAAACACTTCACGCGTTCAAACAATTCACGTGATAAAAACTACAAACACTGACACAAATATTTGTTCAACAATGTGGCAGTATTTCTTGGAAGTAAGCTTAAAACCATGCTGATACCTTACAATCTGTATCACCCTATAATAACCCATTTAATATCATGTCTGTTACTGTCATTCTTATGCTCTCACTACACGTAGCGATCCCATGATAGGGATAATGGTACTGGTGGTTTCTCAAACTATTCTAAACTAGTAACGGTATTCTACTCAGATCAACATTTCTCCAACCACAGTACAAGCTCGCTGACGATCCGTGTGTATTCACTCACACTAACCATAAACTGCGGGACAGCCATCATGGTTCATTCCGGGCTGTGTGCCACTACCAGAGTACGCCCACACAATGTCGAGGCACCCCCGGGGTTCACCCCCCCCATTACCAACATTGCATAAAATCACCTAAGCGGCTTTCTTCTCAACGCACATTGAATGTATATGCACTACGCTCAAAAAAAAAAAAAAAAATGTAAAAAAAAGAAAAATGACCATCTGGCACTCCAGTTACGGTCAGCCTTACAATTCTACTTCATTATCCCTCATGTTTCATCCCGTGGTATGTCCTCTCTCTCACTAACTAACCTTCCCTATTAAGCAGCAATGGCTGGCTGTTAGGTTCCTAGGTGTCCACTAGTTATCATTCCCCCTGGCTTCTTCGCCTTAGGTTGAGTGGTCCCGCGAGGCCAACACCCATCCTCATACTCGGAGGTACGACGCCCCTCGGGCTAAATCATAGTTAGTCGCCTCGCATTGTGGCATAGAGAGGGCCTCACTTGTCACTCCCAGTCTATCTTATGTTAACTGTCACCGAGAGGCCGACACCCCGCCACAACGCTCAGTGGCCACGCTATCCCCTCGCGCCAACGCATAGATAGAGCCTCTCAAGCCGCTTGGCAATTAGCAGGGCCTCACCTGTCACCAACCTAGAGTAATTGTTTCGCCGCATTGCGGCACTAGCCAGTCAGCCAGCACACGCGCACACACACACACGTAGCACTTTGGGGGGGCCGCACCTGCAGACCCCGTTATGCATACCCACTATGTTTCAGAACCGATGATCTGACCAGGTATCTTAGCGGATTATTTCCCGCCTCGTTATAGCTCTAGTTTCGAAGGTGAGTCTATATACCCTTACAGTAATACGAACAGTATGTCAGAACTATCATACTTGGATATTCCATAGTTTCAATACGTTAATCACTTACTAGATAAGGGTCTACTACATAATTAATTTACAAGTATAAGGATGAAAAAAAATATATATATTCCCCTTGCATCAGACCGTCGTCAGGTCCTCAATACGCTTCTGTACATATAGTGACTGCTTCCAGATCTATTCATTACAAATATACTGTTATTAACTGGCAGCCCGTTAGGGGCATTTCGGTACATTAAATTCTAAATTACCATACGTTGACTCATACTGTCGATTAATTATCACGTCTACGTAAATTTATATAAGGCAATTAAGCGCTACGGAATCTGTTGGCGCTATATAAATTGCAATAATAATAATGCAGGTAAAAGCATTAGCATTCTAATAAGACAGGGTGGACCAGAGTTCCCACTTGTTTCACTTGTCGGTCATCAAGGCATCATTTAGCCTTCATTGCGAACAAACGAATTCAATTCAAATCCCTGACTGCTAGTAGAGACTTGTCTCGGCACGCCTGACGTTCACAACGTGCTACATGCGCATTCAATCATTTGGGTACACTATTTTACGCTGTGTTATCCTCATGGAATGGTAGGTCATTATTCATTCCCCCCATCTCTGACGATTCCCCAGTTATCTGGACAGACGTTGCAGCTTCAGTCGGGTACGCGGCATTATTTGGGGACAAATGGGTATATGACAGTTGGCCACCTGAAACAGATTCACTAGAGAACTTCGACAAAACCTCAGCGTTTTTCGAAATCTTCCCCATAGTGGCAGCAGCACACACTTGGGGAGGAAATTGGAGGGGTAAAGCAGTTAGGTGTTATTCTGCTATCTTAGCGGCCTATGATATAGTTAACAAAGGCCGCTCTCAGTCCCTGTCTGTTATGTATCTCGTACGAAGCTCACATGGTTGGCAGCAAAATTACAGTTCTGCATTTGTTGTATGCTTGTTCCAGGAATTCTCAATAACGCAGCTGACGTTTTGTCACGTTCTAATTTGCAGGTATTTTTTCGGTCTGCGCCCTACAGCGAACAAGCAACCCAAAACTCCCCCGCAGTTCAAATAACCAATCATGCTTTAAACCAATTGTTAGCTCACAGAAGAATTCTTGCTCAGGCAGGTTTATCAGTGAAAAAAATAAATAAATAAATAAATTTTTATATAGTGTAGGGCATTTGACATGTTCAAAATATTTGTTCGCGATTTTAACATAATAAATCATTTCTGTAGAAACCATGGTTGCAGTTACAACTTTTTGCCACTTCTCATTAAAACTAGCATACAATACCATCAAACCATACTGGACAGGGATACAGCACTTCATGCTTAATCTCTACCCGAACGAGACTCCCTTCTTATCCACATACCCCATTAAATACATTCTAAGCACTCACTACATAACAGTTCATGCTGTACATACGTTCATTATTACTTAGACTTGGCCTTAATCCAAATTCCTTCTCGGGTCATTCATTCCGGATCGGGGCCGCCACTGCGGCATCAAGTAGTCAAGTGCCAACACATATCATAGAGAGAATGGGACGCTGGAAATCTTCGGTATACAACCGGTACGTTCCAAACCCAGAGAAAATCAGACTCGCTTTCTACAATACGTCTAAATAATGTTGTTATTGTGGTAATAAATAAAACGTTACATACTTTTTGGCCCTCTTTTTGCAGGCCTAACCTCTCGTCGGTTTCGGCACACCTCAACCGACTATTATTTATCAAAATTACACTCACTTTAAATGTGCGCCCCTTTCATAATCCCGTACACAAATAGAAGGCGTATGCCTGAAGTTGTGGGAGAGATTTATGGCCTATATAAACCCAGCAAACCCCTTGCTTACCTGTCTTTGTCGATTTCGGAAATTCCCCTCCCACCACACCCTCTTTTCATATCATTATATCCAGGTGGGCCCTCTTTTTGCAGGCCTAACCTCTCGTCGGTTTCGGCACACCTCAACCGACTATTATTTATCAAAATTACACTCACTTTAAATGTGCGCCCCTTTCATAATCCTGTACACAAATATATATATATATGATCTAAGTATATATTTATTTATTTTTACACTTATTTAATTTATTTTATTTTCAGCCAGCAGGGGGACTGTCATTACAGTTAGTCCCCCTGCTGGCAATGCACCAGGCAGCTAACCCGGCCATGTGATTGTGAGGTCCTCGCAAGGACCTCACTCTCACATGGCCGGGGGGGGGGGGGCTGCAGGAGGACGGTTGTGCCGCGGGGGACTCCCTGGGAATCCCCCCAACAGCGATCGCCGGCGTGGGATCACCGGCGACCGGGTAAGTAAAAAAAACAAACGGAGGGCGTACTATTAAGCCCTGCGGCGTTTAGAGCCACTTAGAATAGGGCATAATAGTACGCCTTTCGGTTTTAAGGGGTTAATTACCGATCAGGCCCCACCTATGTTTCTGACGCCATCAATAACTGTGTTAAAAGGAAGCTGCAGCTGATGCTCAGATGCTCAATTGTGGTGGAATCTCGGTAAAAATAAATTTAGTAGGCCGAGATTACCACGTGGCATGTGTACGTGCATATGCTGACGTATCGATCAGTTGGTTGCACGAGGCAAGATACGATCAGTAGTGTACGGAGCATGTGCAAGAATACAGGATATAGTATTCCCCCTCCTCCATTGTGCTGGACAAGCCATGCGGTCAAACAGGAAGTTAATTCTTATTTGTATTGATTGGTCAAGGGAATGTGCGGGTGGAGCTTAATATGGGAGGAGTTATATGCCTATATAAGGAGCCTGCACTATTGTCCGGGGCTCAGACTTTGCTGTATTTTGGTGACGCTAGTCCCTCTGAGTCCCGATCGGTGATCCAATAAAGAATCTCTTCCTTCCTGAAGAAACCTGTGTCCATCTCTCTGTGCTTGGCTTCCGTCAGTTTCTCCGGTATCATTTGGTGCATTGGCCGGGAAGCTCATCGTTCTACGGTAGCTGAGAGGCAGAGGCGTGAGACGGTCTATCTTTGCCCACGTTCTCTACGGCTGCACCCCTGAACTTCTGCGTGGACCTCCCTTCGTCTCGGCGCCACTGGTCTGTTGTCCAGGAGATCATCGGCCTCTGCGTGAGAAGTGCTGGGGTGTCCCCGTCGATGAGTGTGAACTCAGGTTCAGGAACGAGGAGGTAAGACAACTGCTGTTTTAGACGGCAGGACCCGCTAGGGGTATACCGATTGTGCGGTAGGCCCAAAGGGGTTTTTGAATCTGTATCTGCCCCCTCTGTCGGAGGGAAGGAGCGAAGGCGCACCGCTCGATCGAACGCTCTTTAGTCAGACCGTTTGATTTGGTTAGTCAGGCGGGGTCCTGGTGTAAGATAGCCCTAGCCGGACACCGGTGTCTTGTCTAGACTAGCGTTCTAGGGTGTATATTACGTTCGCTAGGTCGGAGGGACCGGGAGACTAAGCGGCGCCTGTGTAAATTCGGTTCGCTAGTTCTCATCCTATCTGGGCTAAGTGGGAAGGCGTGTAAATTTGGAACCCACTAGACTTTTGATAGTACGACTAAGAGGCGCCTGTGTAAATTCGGTTCTCTAGCTCGTTGTATAGTGCGACTAAGAGGCGCCTGTGTAAATTCGGTTCTCTAGCTCGCTATATATATGTGGTGATTGGGCAGTGTGGCTAACCAAAACGGGTGTATATAGTTTTAGGTAGTCCATCAAGGTACTGGCCAATAGTTTAGTTGGGAATTGTAAATGTGTTAACGATTGTTTTAGTAAAGTGTATATCTTGTTAGATAGCGCGAGCTCAGCCGTCTAGCGAGAGTGTTGATAGTGTGTTGCTGTATTATAGTGCACGGTACCATAACCCTGTATATTTACTGACATTGTATAATAAGTACTAATCATTGTCGTCCATTGCATGTTTAACACCATAACCACTAATAATTGTATTGTGACCTTAACTTGTGTTTTGACCTATGCTAACCGTACTGTAACCGCTATTTGTAAAAGACGATGTTACTGGGGTGTGTTATAGACGGGTAATTCGTATATAGAGAATTATAGCGTGGGTGACTGTACAGTTACGCCAAAGGGCATAATATTGATTATATAGTGACTGGTGTAACAGCTGTGTGTGTACGGGAATTCCCTGAGTGTTTATTGTTATTGTGTACGTTTCACTTGGTAACCGTACCACGTGGTGCTGTTGCCAGAGGAAACGGGTGTGACTGTTGAATAGTACGCGTGTATAGTAATCGTTGTCGACGACGTTCCATTGTTAAATATGGGTGCGTCGCAGTCAACGATTCCGGATCCCTTAGGATGTATGGTTAAGAATTTTAAAAAGGGATTCAAAGTTTGTGATTTTGGGGTTAAGATGTCTCCTGTACGTTTGGTCACTTTGTGCACTAGGGAGTGGCCTACTTTGGTTGCGGCATGGCCGCCACGTGGCAGTTTGGATCCAACTCTGGTACAGCGCTTACACGTGGCTGTATCAGGTAGGCCTGAACTTTACGGCCAGTTTCCTTATATTGACTGTTGGAGACAGGCCGTAAATGACTCGCCAAAATGGCTCCGGACATGCCACGAGGAGCAGTGTCGCCTCATGGTAGCTAGGACTTGTTCGTCCACTAGGACTGGTGTTAGGCCCATTTTGGACACGCCCCCTGAGTCCGAGATCCCTTTGCCGCCCCCTTACTTTCCGTTAAGAGGAAGTGACGCAAATACAGGAAGTCCTGCAACCCTTCCCTCACTACCCCCATCCACTTCCGCTTCCTCCTCCAGTACAGGATCCACTCCCCCTCGTACTAAATCTCCCCTTCCGGAACCAGAACCCACCCCCATTAGAAACGAATATCCTGATTTGGCGCCACTTCAGACTTCCGGTCAAGCTTCATCTAGCTCGGCTCGAAGTGTTTTATTTACGACCTTTTCCCAAAACCAACCTCCCACATCCCCATACCCTATTTCTCCCCGACCGGAACCCATGACTGACGCCTCTCTACGTAGCCCCATCCAAACCCGACAGTTGACTGGTGCCCAACAATTAAAGCACTATCAGATGCCTCTTCGTCTGAATCCCGGGTCAGCTTATATCGATGCCGCAGGTCAAATGGCACACGCTGACCCAGTCTTCGTATATGTCCCATTTACCACTACCGACCTTTTAAACTGGAAGACCCATAATTCCTCGTATACTGAGAAACCACAAGCCATGACTGATCTGTTCACCTCAATAGTACAGACGCATAATCCGACATGGGCTGATTGCCAGCAGTTACTAATGACTTTATTTAACAATGAGGAAAGGACAAGAATAAATCAAGCAGCCATTAAAGCATTAGAAGATAGAGCCCGTGCTTTGAACCAAGCTAATCCAGCAGCATGGGCCGCAACACATTATCCCAACACTGATCCTGATTGGAATGTAAATGGTGCTGATATGGTTCAACTCAGAGCCTATAGAGACGCTATAATTGCTGGCATGAAAGCAGGAGGAAAGAAAGCCATTAACATGTCGAAGACAGTTGAGGTGATTCAGAAAAGCGATGAAGCGCCCAGTGTCTTTTATGACCGATTATTGGAGGCATACCGCTTGTATACCCCCTTTAATCCGGAAGACGCAGACAATTCCCGAATGGTTAACTCCGCCTTTGTCAGCCAAGCATACGGAGATATTAAGCGCAAGCTACAAAAGCTAGAAGGGTTTGCAGGTATGTCCATCACCCAACTAATGGAGGTAGCAAATAAGGTCTATATGAACAGGGATACAGAAAGTAAGAAAGAGGAAGAGCGCAAGATGCGTAAAAAGGCTGATATGCTAGCGGTAGCGATCGCAGGCGTAGATAAACGGGGCCCAGATAGAGGCAATAATAGATGGAGTAGGGAGCCTTTGAGTAGGGATCAGTGCGCGTATTGCAAGGAAGAAGGGCATTGGAGGAACGAATGTCCGCAAAGAGAGCAGTACGAGAGAGACCTACCCAGGGCAGGCTACGGAAACTTTAGAGGCAGAGCGAGAGGTAGAGGAGGCCCCGGAGGGAGTAATGGTTATAGAGGGAGTAATGGGAACAGAGGAAGTGTTAGGGAGGACAGGTATATTCCAGCAGCGCAAAGGTCCCGCGATAGAGAAGGTAGGGACTTCGTAGGATTGGCTGACACGGTCATGGAGGACTATTGATACCGACCGGGCTCCATCCCCCTTGGTCGAGCGGAGCCTATGGTCGATGTATCAATAGGGGGAAAAAGGAGTGCGTTCATGATCGACACTGGTGCTGAACATTCAGTGGTGACTAATCTAGTTGCTCCTCCATCCGGAAGGACTATTACTGTGATAGGAGCAACTGGAAGAAGTGCTGAAAAACCGGTTCTTAAAAGTCGACTCTGTACATTGGGAGGCCACGTAGTAAAACACCAATTCCTTTATATGCCTGAATGTCCAGTCCAATTGCTGGGACGTGATATGCTATCAAAATTACAAGCGCAGATTACGTTCCTACCAAATGGAACAACATCCTTAAAGTTTAATGGACCTTCAGGTATTATGACTTTATCCGTACCAAAGGAAGAAGAGTGGCGACTTTATACAGTGTTGACTAGCCAAAACCCTAGGAGTGATGAGACATTGTTTAACATACCAGGAGTTTGGGCAGAGAACAACCCACCAGGACTGGCCCGCAATATTCCACCTATAAAAATTGAACTGAAACATGGGGTTTATCCAGTGAGCCTAAGACAATACCATATCCCGCAGAAGGCTAAGAAGAACATCCAATCCTATCTGGATAAGTTCATACGGTATGGTATCCTAAAATTCTGTACTTCCCCCTGGAACACCCCATTGCTGCCTGTTCAAAAGCCCGGTACAGATGAGTATCGACCTGTGCAGGACTTAAGAGCAGTCAATGATGCGGTTGTTAGCATACATCCAGTTGTACCCAATCCATATAACCTGCTTGCTTTAATTCCGGGCGGGGCTACTTACTTTACAGTCTTAGACCTCAAAGATGCCTTCTTTTGCCTCCGAATTGCCGCAGAAAGTCAATGTATTTTCGCTTTCCAATGGGAGAACGCTGTAACAGGCTCAAAACGCCAAATGACTTGGACAAGACTACCTCAAGGGTTTAAAAATTCACCTACCCTATTTGGTTCAGCCCTAAGTCAAGATCTATTGGATTTCGAGTCCATCCCAGGAGAGTGTGTATTGTTACAATATGTAGATGACTTGTTGATAGCAGCAGTTACAAAAGAAATCTGTCAGCAAGCAACGCACGATCTACTACACATTCTCTGGAAGGCAGGATACAAGGTGTCTAGAAAGAAGGCTCAGTTGTGTTTGCCAACTGTCAAGTATCTGGGATTCCATATCTCTGAAGGTCAAAGAATTATGGGGCCTGAGAGAAAAGAAGCTGTCTGTCAAATACCAATACCCAAGAATAGAAGACAAGTGCGAGAATTCTTGGGGGCAGCAGGCTTCTGTAGGATATGGATTCCCAGCTATGCGATACTAGCAAAACCTCTGTACGCAGCCATCAAAGGTACAGAGCACGACCCTTCTTATGGACCCAAGAACAGCAAACTGCATTTGAAGATGTGAAGAAGGCTTTGATGAGTGCCCCAGCATTAGGTCTACCTGATCACACACGACCATTCTACTTATATGTACACGAGCAAAGAAGAATGGCTGTGGGAGTATTGACACAGTACTTGGGATCATGGCAAAGACCTGTTGCCTATATGTCTAAGCAACTGGATGCAGTGGCCAGCGGACTTCCACCTTGTCTAAGAGCCGTAGCTGCAGCCGCCCTGCTAGTAGCTGAAGCCGATAAACTCACTCTGGGTCAAGAACGTTATGTACGAGTCCCACATGCAGTACAGACGTTGTTGGATTACAAAGGAAATCATTGGTTTAGTAATAGCCGTATGACCAAGTATCAAGCAATGTTGTGTGAAAACCCAAGAGTGCATTTAGAGACTGTAAACACCTTAAATCCAGCTACCCTTTTGCCACAACCTACTGAAAGTCAACATGATTGTTTGGAAGTAATGGATGAAGTATTCTCAAGTAGACCAGATCTTCGTGATTTTCCCATCCAGAACCCCGATGTTCAATATTATACCGACGGCAGTAGTTATGTGAAAGAAGGGATCCGCTATGCAGGATATGCAGTAACAACAATAGACAAGGTGATAGAAGCTCGGCCACTGGCGAAAGGAACATCAGCACAAAAGGCAGAATTGATAGCACTGACACGAGCGTTACAATTGGCTGAAGGTTTAAGAGTAAACATTTATACGGACTCTAAGTATGCGTTTTTAACCACTCATGCCCACGGAGCTTTGTATAAAGAAAGAGGACTACTGAATTCAGAAGGCAAAGAAATCAAATACGCAGCTGAAATCCTACAACTATTGGAAGCAGTGTGGGAGCCGAAAGAAGTCGGTATTATTCATTGTCGAGCGCATCTAAGAGGAGATGGTGATGTAACCAAGGGAAATCGGATGGCAGATAGTGCAGCTAAGCGTGCTGCTGAATCAGGAAGACAGGAGTATGTGGGGCATATAGCTGCTCTTATACCAACTCCACTGTCCCAATGGACTCCAGTTTATACAGCTCAAGAAGAGGAGTGGTTAAAGACTGAACCGGGAAAGTATCTGGAGAACAAGTGGTATCAGCTAGAAGATGGAAGAATAGTTATACCAGCATCACTAGCAGTAGAAATTGTCCAGAACTATCATAACGGGACACATTCTGGGAGAGACAGTACTGAAGAATCTCTCAGAAAACATTTCTACATACCAAGATTGTCCAACTTGACTCAGGCCATTGTACGTAGATGTGTAACGTGTGCTAAGAATAATGCAAGACAAGGACCAGTAAAGCCACCAGGAGTCCAGTTTATGGGGGGACTCCCCATGTCCGATCTACAAATAGACTTTACAGTGATGCCTAAATCGGGTGGACATCGTTACCTGCTGGTAATTGTGTGCACCTATTCAGGCTGGGTAGAAGCATGTCCTACTCGTACAGAGAAAGCAGGAGAAGTTGTGAGATTCCTGCTACGAGAAATAATACCCCGATATGGACTACCCTGTTCTATAGGATCGGACAATGGTCCAGCTTTTGTTCACCAGTGCCTACAACAACTGACTCATATGCTTGGTATAAAGTGGAGGCTTCACACTGCATATAGACCCCAGAGTTCTGGTAAGGTAGAGAGAATGAATAGAACTATAAAGAACCAGTTGGCTAAAATGTGTCAGGAAACCCAACTTAAGTGGAACGTTCTCTTACCTATAGCTCTATTGCGAATCCGCAGTACCCCTACCAGAAGGATGGGCCTCTCTCCTTTTGAAATCATGTATGGGCGACCACCTCCCGTACTTGGTAACTTAAGGGGGGACTTGAGTCAGTTGGGAGAAGGAATTACCCGGCAGCAGGTTGTAGAGTTGGGTAAGACTATGGAGGAGGTACAGAAATGGGTACAAGATAGATTACCTGTGAATATTTATCCCCCTGTGCATAGTTATCATCCAGGAGACCAAGTGTGGATTAAAGAGTGGAATAATGTACCGTTAGGGCCCAAGTGGAGAGGTCCTTATGTTGTTCTTTTGTCTACCCCTACAGCGATAAAAGTAGCAGAAGTGACTCCGTGGATACATCACTCCAGGGTTAAACCAGCAGCAGTCGATTCTTGGCAAGTTACAGCAGATCCAGAGAATCCCTGCAAGATCCGGTTAAAACGCACTACTCAGTCGGAGTAACGAGGAATCGTGTGGATTACAAATTTTATTGTTACAGGTAGTGAGTGTTTAGACGGCCATAATAAAGCTGTCCGCTCACCAACATATAGTGTATAAGCCAGGAAAGTCTCGAAGGGACACCTGTGAAGACGAGCAGAACTCCATTCCCTGCAGCCCTCACATCCTGGAAGCTGAGGTTCCATCGCACGGACGAAGACTGAGGATGACGGCGAAAGATGTGCTTTTGATTGTGTTTATTTACATGTGTTTTTATATTCAGGAAGGTAGAGGTACCGACACTCCTAGCTGTGAGGTATGCATTAAGACTACGAGAACAGGTAATCATATTTCCCAAACCCTAATTTGGCATTCACAATACGAGTGTAAAGGAGATGTATCGAGATGTAGATACTTAAATATAGACTATAGTGTGTGCCATTTAGGAGTAGGAGAACCTAAGTGCTTCAGTCCAGAGTATCAACCTCGTACAATTTGGTTGACTCTCAGGAATGGAGATCCTCAGGGGACCCTAATTAATAAGACGGTGTTAGAATCCGTACATTCTTCGGGTGTTCTGCTATTTGATGCGTGTAAAGCGATATCGAGTGGTAGAAAGCCGTGGAATGTATGTGGGGATCTTAGATGGGAGAGGACGTATGGGTCTAACGATAAATATATTTGTCCCAGTAGTAAAAATAAATATGTGAGTCCTAGATGCCCAAATAAAGACTATAACTTTTGCCCATATTGGTCTTGTGTGGGGTGGGCGACTTGGGGACAGACAGTAGATAAAGACATGATAGTGACTAAGTTGCCGACTAGCCCATATTGTAAGTCTATGGAATGTAATCCCATCCATATATTTATAAATAACCCCGACAAGTTCTTAGACAAATATGGCAATTTATTTGGGTTTCAAATATACGGGACGGGTTTAGATCCTGGGACATTATTGTTTATAGGGATAGAGACTGATACGGTATCCTCCCAGACTCATCAAGTATACCATTCCTTTTATGAAGAGATGAGTATAGATAATAAGATCCCCCATAATGCTAAGAACCTGTTCATCGATTTAGCCGAAAGTATTGCCGGTAGTCTTAATGTTACCAACTGCTATGTGTGTGGAGGTACTAACATGGGAGACCAATGGCCATGGGAAGCAAAGGAGGTAATGTCCGGTTCTGAGGCAGTTGACCAACTAATATCTACACAAGCCGATTATCATTTGAGTGTTAGAGGTAAATCTGAGTGGAGATTAAAGACCTCCATCATAAGTTATGTTTGCATAGCAAGGAAAGGAATAATGTATAATACTTCTGTAGGAGAATTAACTTGTCTAGGGCAAAAAGCTTATGATGATGATACAAAGAATACAACCTGGTGGTCGGCTTCAAATGTCTCAGAACCATCTAACCCGTTTGCTAGATACGCCAATTTAAAGGACGTGTGGTTTGATCTATCCATCACATCTACCTGGAGAGCCCCAGCAAATTTGTACTGGATCTGTGGTAAGAAAGCCTATTCGGAGTTGCCACAGGACTGGGAAGGGGCATGTGTGTTGGGTATGCTCAAACCATCTTTCTTCTTGTTACCGATTGAAACAGGTGAGACTTTAGGTGTTAAAGTGTATGATGTGAATCATAGGAAGAAAAGGGGACCCATAGAGATAGGTACCTGGGAAGATAATGAATGGCCTCCCCAGCGTATCATAGATTATTATGGGCCAGCCACGTGGGCTGAGGATGGTACCTTTGGTTATAGAACCCCTATTTATATGCTCAACCGCATTATAAGATTACAGGCGGTGGTTGAGATTATCACTAATGAAACATCACAAGCGCTCAATCTTCTAGCGAAGCATAACACTAGGATGAGGACCGCAGTCTACCAAAATAGATTAGCCTTGGATTACCTTTTGGCAGTAGAGGGAGGTGTATGTGGGAAGTTTAACCTGAGCAATTGCTGTCTTCAAATAGATGACGAAGGGCAAGCAATAGCTGAGCTTACTAGCCATATGGTTAAACTAGCGCATGTGCCTACTCAGGTATGGAAAGGGTATAATCCAAGTAGTTGGTTTGGTAGCTGGTATGAGTGGTTTGGAGGACTTAAGGCAGTGGTAGGTGGAGTCCTACTGATTTTAATGTTGTGTCTACTCCTACCGTGTCTTATACCCTTAGTAGTTAGGTCTGTGCAAAGCCTGATAGGAAGTATAGCAGAGAGGAAGGCTGCTGCACAGATAATGGCGATATATAAATATAAGGCTCTAGATCAGGGAGAACCAATGCAAGAAGATGAATGTTGAAGATTCACATCATAAGATAAGTCTGGTCTGGTTCAAGGTAACTTGCGGTGTAAGCAAACTAAGGTTAAGTGATGCCTCAAGTAATTGTAAAATATCAAGAGGCATCAAAGGGGGGAATGTGGTGGAATCTCGGTGTAGCGGAGAGCCGATCTTGCACAGCTATTCTCCACTAGAGATTCCAGTGAGGCTCAGGAACAAGGTGATGTTAAGTCCATAGGCAAGGTTTCCAGCAGGTAAAGTAATACAGCAGTATCCCCATCGCAATCCCAATAACTGGACGACACACAGTTTCAGGAGTAGTCTGACAAGCTTTATTCCACAGTTCCTTATAAAGCCCTCTCCCATGCAAGGGAGGAGGTTCTATCACTTAAGACATTATCCAATCTCTAAGTAGTAACCTCCCACAGATCTCCTCCCCTCCTCTAGCATCATAATCCCCTTATTGTGTACACAGTTTTCCCCGAGTTTTGGATGTACCCTAAATACTTGGGGTACATCCACAAATCCAACATCCCCAGATAGCTCTATTCTGGGGGACCAACATACTTAAAAATTAGCCCATTCGGATGAATGGTTCGTGAGATATGGGGTTCCAAAGATTTGACCGACCGCATGGGTAAAGTATCCGAAAACAGTTCCATGCATTTTGGCCCTGCGGTCGGTCACAAACAAGGGAATGAAAACAGGCGAATTGCCTGTGTTATAGAGCCTGGAGAGGGTTTGAATGAATTCCCTTGTTTATGGGGCTCTTTCTACCGAACGGCGGGTCATTCGGTAGTTTCCATACGAATTTCTGGAAGTATGGAGGTCTCAGCGGTGTTTGCCTAGTCAAGTGTCCGATTTTAGTTCCAGACACTCGACGGCAAAACACCGCTGTTCGGTAGTTTAAGATGGCCGCCGCCACGTGTTTGTTTCCCGAATGGCGGCCACCCAGAGGACAAAGACCACACTGCACTGATTGCCAATTACCTGTTTGCAACATTGTTGCAAATGGTAATTGGAGGCACACTCATTCCTGGGTGGTCTGGTTGTTCGGTAGTTTCATTCCCTTGTTTTATTTGAATGATTCTACCGAACAACTAGAGGAATACAATTCTTTACATACATTTAACTGTCATTATACCCGGATACCATGCTTTCTATACATGTACATACACATTAAACCAGCCATATGACCAAATACACTTATTCTCATACATGTCGTGGGACAGCCCGGTACCAATCCGCTACACTGCTCCCCCTTGCCCACAAGCCGGCATACACAGTCTGATCCAACACGGATCGGCTTGGGGATGTCCGGGGGCTCACGGATCATTTCTCTAAGTCAGTTTGTCTTGACAACCCGTCAGCATTTCCATTCTGCTTACCCGGCCGGTACTGGATATTAAAGTCAAAAGGCTGTAGCGCCAAACTCCAGCGCAGCAGCCTGGCGTTGTCTCCAGCCACCCGGTTCAGCCAGACTAACGGGTTGTGATCCGTGAGCAAGGAAAAGGGCTGTCCATATAAATAGGGTTGTAGCTTCTTTAGGGCCCACATCACAGCCAGGCATTCCTTTTCGATGGCGGCGTAGCTTACTTCTCGAGGTAACAGTTTGCGACTGATGTAAGCCACTGGATGTTCCCCGCCATCGGCCCCGACTTGACTCAGTACTGCCCCCAATCCAAACATAGAAGCGTCTGTGTGAACAAGAAAACGTTTAGTTGGATTGGGAGCTGCCAAGACAGGGGCATTTATCAGTGCATTTTTCAATTGTTGGAATGCCTGCTCACACTCCGGGGTCCAGTTTACTTGTCGGGGAAGGTTCTTACGGGTCAGGTCAGTGAGGGGTTTGGCCAGGGCGCTATAATTGGGAACAAACTTCCGGTAATACCCTGCTGTCCCTAGAAACGCTAAAACCTGGGTCTTAGTCCTAGGGGTGGGCCACTGGGCTACAGCCTCTACTTTGGCGGGTTCGGGTTTTTGTTTACCGCACCCTACTCTATGTCCCAGGTATTGTACCTCAGCCATGCCGATACTACACTTGGCCGGCTTCAAGGTCAGACCTGCTTCCCTTATCCTATCTAGTACAGCTCCGATGTGAGCTAAGTGTTCCTGCCACGTATTGCTAAAAATAGCAATATCGTCCAGGTAGGCACATGTATAGTCCTGGAATCCATCTAGGAGTCGATCCACCATCCTTTGGAAGGTGGCTGGGGCGTTTTTCATCCCAAATGGCATGACCTTAAACTGGTACAAGCCAAATGGGGTGACAAAGGCCGACTTCGGGATGGCGTCTGGGGCCAGGGGGATTTGCCAATACCCTTTACACAAGTCAATAGTGGTGAGGTATTGGCCCCTGGCCATTCTGTCCAGTAACTCGTCTATCCGGGGCATCGGATAGGCGTCAGATACAGTCTTCTCGTTCAATCTCCTATAGTCCACGCAGAAGCGGGTCGTACCGTCTCGCTTTGGTACGAGGACTACAGGAGATGCCCAAGGACTGTCTGAGGGTTCAATCACCCCCAGTTGGAGCATTTCGTCGATCTCCTTACGCATGTTTGCCCGTACCGCTTCTGGAATGCGGTATGGCGTCTGGCGCATGGGTAGTTGCCCTGGGGTCTCGACCCGGTGAGTTGCCAGAGGCGTGTATCCAGGTACATTAGAGAACGTGTCGCGTTTCTCTTCCAATAGTTGCTGTACCTCGATCCGCTCCTGTGGGCTCAGCCGATCTCCCAGCGTAACCTCCCCTAAATCTCCGGACAGCTGCCCATCCCCCAGCAAATCGGGGAGGGGTAAGCTGTCAAACTCTTCCGTGTTAGGGGCACAGATGGCAGTTACCTCCTCAGTACGCTCGTGGTAGGGCTTCAGCATGTTCACATGGAGCATGCGTCGCCCCCCAGTCCCTGTGCAGGGGCCGATAATATAGGTGGTATCGCATCTTTGCTCCACCACCTTATATGGGCCCTGCCAGGCGGCCTGTAACTTATCATGTCGGACAGGTTTTAAAATTAGTACCTTCTGCCCGACCTGAAAGCTACGGTCCCTGGCTCCCCGATCATACCATGTGCGCTGGCGGGTCTGGGCCTCCTGAAGGTTTTCCCGTACCGTCTTGGTCAACGCTTCTAGGCGGTCCCGAAAGGCCAACACATATGGTAGGATGGGAGTGCCATCTGTGCTCCGGTCTCCCTCCCAATGCTCTCTAATAATATCCAATGGGCCTCGGACCCTCCTTCCAAACAATAATTCAAACGGGGAGAACCCTGTGGATTCCTGCGGCACCTCCCGGTATGCAAATAGGAGGTGCGGCAGGAATCGTTCCCAGTCCTTGTGGGTCTCTGCGAAGGTTCGGAGCATCTGCTTCAAGGTACCATTGAATCGTTCGCAGAGCCCGTTCGTCTGGGGGTGGTAAGGGGCGCTGATAATAGGTTTAATGCCACAGATCCTCCAGAGGTGTTGGGTGAATTCTGCGGTAAACTGGGTACCCTGATCCGAGATAATCTCCCTGGGTAATCCCATCCGGGAGAATATCCGCATGAGGGCATCCGCGACCGTCTCAGCGTGGATGTTGGTCAGAGCCACTGCTTCTGGATACCTGGTGGCATAATCTACGACCGTTAAAATATACCGTTTTCCTGACGGGCTAACTTTATTGAGGGGGCCTATCAGATCCACCGCTATTCGGCTAAAAGGTTCCTCTATTATGGGTAAGGGGTGAAGTTTAACCTTCCTGCGATCCCCCCTTTTTCCCACTCTCTGGCAGGTATCGCAAGTCGTGCAATATCTGCGTACTTCCTGGCTAATCCCTGGCCAGAAGAAACTCTGGGTTAGTCTGTACCTGGTGCGACTAACCCCTAGATGTCCGGATAGCGGAATATCATGCGCTATCCGGAGTAATTCAGCCCGGTACCGCTGTGGTACCACTAATTGTCTCCTCGCTATCGGGTCTAACCCCGTAATCTGTTTGGTTGTTTCCCTGTATAAAAGTTGTTTATCCCAGATAAACTTCTCTCCCTCCGCCCCGGGGGAACCCGTGCCAACCTTGTCCCTATACACCTGAAGCGTGGGGTCTGTTGCGACTTCAGCTACAAATTCATTAGGTGGAGCCCAGGGGACACATTCTAGAGGGGGGGTAGGGTTGCTTACCTGGACCTCCGGCAGTGTGTTGTGGTCCTGGGTGCGGGCCTGTTGTCGGGTGACTACAGGGTTGACCTCTCCTGTGGTGGGTGACTGGGGCTCAAAAGCAGAAGTGAGCCTCCCCAGATCGTTCCCCAATAAAACCTCCGCCGGTAAATGTGGCATCAACCCCACCTCCACTTCCCCTGCCCCCGCTCCCCAATGTAAATGTACCCTTGCTGTAGGTAGCCGATACACTGCTCCCCCAGCTACCCGGACGGCAACAGTTTTGTTCAGTTTTGCCTGATCTGAAATCAGGTGGCTCTGTACCAAAGTGATGGTGGCTCCCGAATCTCGTAATCCCCGGACTGCTGTACCATTCAGATATACCGTCTGTCGATGGTGCCGTAGATTATCCACATTGGCCTGGACCGGATCTGCCTCGTGCAGTACCTCCCATTGTTCCACAGTAGTAATGGGGATTGCGGAACCATATGGGGTGGTGACTAGGTCCTGGTAGTGGTGGACTGCGGCCGCCCTGGGTGGAGGTGGGCCTGGACGAATCCAGGTGGAACGGTCCCGTAGCTGTGGGCATTCCCTTTTATAATGTCCCCACTTCTGGCAGTGATGACAGGGGCCAGCGGTGGGTTGTCGGAACCGGGGCTGTGCAGCGGGTGGTGGAGGTGGTGGTAGCGGTCTCGGTGGAGCTGGGGTGTAGTTGTTTCCCCCGAATGTTTTAAAGGTTGCTTTTGGAGCTGCAGGTTTTTGTGACCTGCGTGCATCCAGGTAGTCATCCGCTTTCCTAGCCGCCTCGGTAAGGGAAGTAGGGTTTCTGTCCCTTACCCATTCCTGGACCTCATTGGTTACTCCCTCATAGAACTGCTCCATCAGCAACATTTGTATTACATCCTCCATAGAACGTGCCTTGCTAGCTTGCACCCACCCGAGCGCTGCCCCCTGTAATCGGCATGCCCACTCTGCGTGCGAGTCCTTCTCTGTTTTCTTTAGATCCCGGAATCTCCGCCGGTATGCCTCGGGTGTTATAGCATACCTGGCGAGTATAATTTCTTTCACTTTACTGTAATTCCTTATTTCGTCATTAGGTACAGTCCGATATGCCTCTGCTGCCCTCCCGGTTAACCTTCCAGCCAAAATAGGTACCCAGTCCTCTGCGTTAATTTTATGCAGTGCACACAGTCTTTCAAAGTCTTGCAGGAAAGCGTCTATATCTTCCTCTGCCTCCACATATGTTTTAAAAGCCTGGTATGGTATTTTAGGCTTACCTTCCTGTGGCACATTAATTGCAGAGCTTTGTTCTGGTGCCTGTGTCCTTAGGATGAATTCTTGTACCTCGGCCATTGTCCTGGTAACAATTTCTGTTGGGGGGTTTTCCCCATAAAAGGATAGCCTGAACTGAACCTGCCTCTGGAATTCCGATCCTTGTGGTGTTCCTCCCGGCTCCCTCTGTGCCGGAACTGAATCGCCCTCCATTCTGTACTCTGCCATGAGTTCTGTAACAAGTACTGCTTTCTTCTTATTGCTGGCTTGTATACCCCTTGCCTCTAGGAGGTCCTTTAGCGTGGAGCGTTTTAGCGCAGAAAAATCAATCTCCATCCGTACTCCATTTACGCTTGTTCCTCTGTGAGTTTGGATCCCAGCGCTGCCAACCAATGTAGCGGAGAGCCGATCTTGCACAGCTATTCTCCACTAGAGATTCCAGTGAGGCTCAGGAACAAGGTGATGTTAAGTCCATAGGCAAGGTTTCCAGCAGGTAAAGTAATACAGCAGTATCCCCATCGCAATCCCAATAACTGGACGACACACAGTTTCAGGAGTAGTCTGACAAGCTTTATTCCACAGTTCCTTATAAAGCCCTCTCCCATGCAAGGGAGGAGGTTCTATCACTTAAGACATTATCCAATCTCTAAGTAGTAACCTCCCACAGATCTCCTCCCCTCCTCTAGCATCATAATCCCCTTATTGTGTACACAGTTTTCCCCGAGTTTTGGATGTACCCTAAATACTTGGGGTACATCCACAAATCCAACATCCCCAGATAGCTCTATTCTGGGGGACCAACATACTTAAAAATTAGCCCATTCGGATGAATGGTTCGTGAGATATGGGGTTCCAAAGATTTGACCGACCGCATGGGTAAAGTATCCGAAAACAGTTCCATGCATTTTGGCCCTGCGGTCGGTCACAAACAAGGGAATGAAAACAGGCGAATTGCCTGTGTTATAGAGCCTGGAGAGGGTTTGAATGAATTCCCTTGTTTATGGGGCTCTTTCTACCGAACGGCGGGTCATTCGGTAGTTTCCATACGAATTTCTGGAAGTATGGAGGTCTCAGCGGTGTTTGCCTAGTCAAGTGTCCGATTTTAGTTCCAGACACTCGACGGCAAAACACCGCTGTTCGGTAGTTTAAGATGGCCGCCGCCACGTGTTTGTTTCCCGAATGGCGGCCACCCAGAGGACAAAGACCACACTGCACTGATTGCCAATTACCTGTTTGCAACATTGTTGCAAATGGTAATTGGAGGCACACTCATTCCTGGGTGGTCTGGTTGTTCGGTAGTTTCATTCCCTTGTTTTATTTGAATGATTCTACCGAACAACTAGAGGAATACAATTCTTTACATACATTTAACTGTCATTATACCCGGATACCATGCTTTCTATACATGTACATACACATTAAACCAGCCATATGACCAAATACACTTATTCTCATACATGTCGTGGGACAGCCCGGTACCAATCCGCTACACTCGGTAAAAATAAATTTAGTAGGCCGAGATTACCACGTGGCATGTGTACGTGCATATGCTGACGTATCGATCAGTTGGTTGCACGAGGCAAGATACGATCAGTAGTGTACGGAGCATGTGCAAGAATACAGGATATAGTATTCCCCCTCCTCCATTGTGCTGGACAAGCCATGCGGTCAAACAGGAAGTTAATTCTTATTTGTATTGATTGGTCAAGGGAATGTGCGGGTGGAGCTTAATATGGGAGGAGTTATATGCCTATATAAGGAGCCTGCACTATTGTCCGGGGCTCAGACTTTGCTGTATTTTGGTGACGCTAGTCCCTCTGAGTCCCGATCGGTGATCCAATAAAGAATCTCTTCCTTCCTGAAGAAACCTGTGTCCATCTCTCTGTGCTTGGCTTCCGTCAGTTTCTCCGGTATCACAATCAACTTGCCACTTTGATACTTGCTTGCTAACTGGTGAGAAAGCTCCTTCTTATGATTAACTGTGTACCAAATCTCTCTGGCTTGATCCTGACTTCTCCACTCCCGGACTAGGAACAGACTTCACCACGAATTCCTCTTCTCCTCCATATACTACAAGGAACCATAATCCTTACTATCCTGGAAAGGACTTCCATATGCAACATCCAAGTAAAGCAAGGTAAGTTCTCCAGTTACAGTGGTAATTAATTGGTTCATACCTAAAGTTATTCTAAAGGATAAAAGGGGAATACACTTGTCTGCTCTCTGGGATTTAGTTACTTCTAAATTGATTTATTGGAAGTAACCATTACTGCTGATTTCTCATTCCTAATTTATTTTACTTATTATTTGGATTCTAAGGACTGTGATTATTTTCCAAACAGGATCTATTTAATTTATTTAATCATTTACTATTGCAACTTAAGATACTGCATTATTTGCCTAAAACAGGAATTACCTGTTTCTCCTATTCCTTATTTTGATGTCCAAATGGACTGTTACAATTTCCTAATTAAGGAGTTACCTTGTTTATTTATTACTGCTAAATGCTATTTTCTTGGAAGCAATACTAAGAAAGATTGCCATTGCTTCTACATTATTATTTCCAATTATTATTGCTGCAGAAAACTGCCAAAGTTAATTTACTTAATTTCAATACATTTTTTATTTTCTTAAAGTGACAGTATAAACAAAAAATGTCATTCATCTGCGGTTGAGTTCCAAATGAAGTTTTCCTAAAGTATCACACAACTGCGGATGTTTCAAGTCTCCCAGAGGTTCCGGGAGACTCCCGCGTTTTGAATGCGGCTCCCTGACACCAGCTAATCATATACAATATCCCGGAAATCACTTACACAATCTGACATACAATGTTTGTGACTTCCATTATATTGTATATGATCTCGCCCCTCTCCCTTATTATACTCCCTAGCCACCCTCCTGGACACAAAGGTGAGTTAACAGAAGGGTGGCTGCAAATGTATAAAGTATGACGTGTGTATATGTGCTATTGTGTTTATTTGAGTGTGTATCTGTGTTAGTGGTTGTATCTGAATGTATGTGCCGCTGTGTGTATCTGTGTGTGAATGCACCAGTGTGTGTGTATCTGTGTGTCGAGGTGTTTATACACGTTTGATGGCTGTATGAGTGTGCATGGGGGTGTGTGCACGCGTGGGTCCCGTAGCTGGTGGCGCCACCTCCCTGAAATTAATTTCTGCAATTGCCATAGTCCTGAATGGGTTAAAGAATGGTTGGCTCACTAACCCCTCCCCCAGCTCCAGGCTAGGACTCAAACAGGGACTTGCCCAGAGCTTATTTTAAACGTCAGTTATCCCCTATAACCGGACCAGGTAAAAATAGCCAAACATTCTCCCTATCAGCTATGCTTTAACTTTGGCCAACAATTTAAAATTCAGTTTGAATTAACTTTCACGTCTCACTTTAGTCAATAGCCCTATCAATTTTGGCAACTTTATTTAGAAAATTTATTGACATCTTTTCCGGTAATAATGTTGGTCGATGAGGTCACATGACAATGACATCACGTGATAATGAGGAGCGTTGGCAACATCTAGATGTAAACACTAGAGAAAAACACACAATCATTTAATTTATCCTTAATGCTGCCATCCATTCTACTGCAATCAGCAATATTTGTCATGAAATTACTCAGAATTAACTCTCTGTATAGTTTAATAACAGTTTGGATCCTCCTGTCATACAAACCGGAAATACTGAGCTTCTACAACATGGATCCTGTTGGCGACATACACCGTTTAATCTCGGTTCATTACAGCTCTGATGACGTTCGTAGTGTCGGGCACCGCCCGTGATTGGCTGCTTCGGCTGGAAGGGGGCGGGGCAGGACTCGGCTTTATAAACACATCCACTTCCGGCTGCGGCTCAGATTCCTTTCCGCCGCCGAGTTGTGAAGGGTCCGAGCTGAGGAAAGTTTTTGCCATGGTGACGCAGGAGCCCCCGCGGTGCTGCGGCTATTTCAGTGTCCGCTCGGTGGTGCTGGGAGTGGCCATTTACTATGTGTTCGTCAGCCTGAAGTCGCTGGTGCTGCAGACGGTGGCCGTGGTGAAATGCGGCGGAGTGTGTCCGGGCCCCTGGGGCTCCCCGGGGCCCATCTCCGTCATGTATTCCCTGGGGCTGGTGCTGCTCTTCCTCAGCCTGTCCCTGCTGTTCGGGGTGCTCCGCCGCCGGCCCGGCCTCCTGCTGCCATTCCTGGCCTTCCAGATCATCGAGCTGCTCTGCTCCCTCATGCTGATCTGCGGCCTGTTCGTGCGCTTCCCGTCCGAGCTGCGCATGGTCAACTACCTGGCCGGCATGGAGGAGCAGGACCGGAACATGGAGGCCGGGGCCTCGGTGCTCTTCGTGGTGCTGGCCCTGCTCTTCGTGCTGCTCAAGGTCTACCTGATCCGCTGCGTGCTCACCTACTACCGCTTCCTGCTCACCCGGGCCCTGCTGCCGCAGAACGACCAGGGAGACCTGGCCCTCATCGTGGTCCCCGGCCCCGAGAAGAACCCCCTCCTGCTGCCTTCCTATGAAGAGGCCATCAGCATGCCGGCCAAGGACAGCCCTCCCCCTCCATACAGCCAGCCAGCTAGTGCAGAGCCCGGCAAGGAGACTGCATGAAGGAGCACCGCCTGGGTGACCAGCCGGGCACAGTGTCACATGTACCCCTATATAGCATGTTATGGGCACAGCCCTGGGATACTAGGACTCCATGGGGGGCTGGAGCCACACCACTGACTATAAATGCCATCCTTAACTTGATTTGGGGCATGGCATTCCATCCTGGAACCTTACTTGGGGTTTTGTCTTCTTCTGTCAACTTCTTTTTACGTGTTCTATTTCCCATTAAATTCCATGTTCCTGACAGAATACTATCTGTATGAAAGGGGGGGATGTGCGGGCACAAGAGTAAAGGCGGGGGGGATTTGTGTATCACTGACTTTGTAGTTTAGTGGCACATTTTACCCAAGTAGACAAAGTGAGTCTAATCTGTTGTACACCTTTATGCATAGTTTTATATATCCTGGATCAGCATCTGTGCTTTGGTGGATAAAAAAATGTGAAGCGTAGAAATGACTGACGCTTGTTAATGAACCTGGAAGATGGTTGTTTTCATTCTTTCCCCATAACCTGTTAGTCATAAGAAGTAATGGGTGCTATCACGTGAATTCCACAGTTGCTCAACCGACTAACTGTAGCGAATTAAGACTTGGTATAGTAGTGTGAGCCTAAAATCTAATCTGCGCGTAAAAAGGATTTGTAGTGGGAATCACATTTGTTGTGATAGAATATATAGACAGGCCATAAGAAATACTTGCATAGACTATTGTTCAATAGTGCCAATACATAAGTTTGTATCCCATCCGATATGAACTGCCGGTAGTTGTGCTCCAAAAAAATAATGCTGTGCTACTTATGTAGCCTTGTTAGAAATAATTTGGGGAATGATTTATCTTATGATCATCCAGTTGTGTCCTATGGTTTATCAGCATTTGTATGACTCTGTGCTGTGTTAAGTCTGTGTAGCAGCAGTCCAAGTGTGCTGTATTTTATACACTATATTTACATGCTTTTTGCTAGTAAGGCCCACAAACTGCTTGCAAAGTTTCTTAATCTCTGCTTGAAGTTGGACAATACTAGAACTGGTATTTTAAATGGTTTGGTGTTTTCCAGCATGACATCTGTTTTAAAGATCATTTTGGATTAAAGCCTTCAATTGACATGTTTTACATTGGATAGTTAGCTTTTACTGTAATGACATAGTCTACACGTTTTTAAAATTGCTGAATTGTCTGGCTTAAATTTGACATTTCTAGCTCTTCAATAACTTGGTCGACATTACTCCTTAAAATCAGTGTTAATGGCGTATAAACTATAATTTTCCATTACTCTTCTTGGTATGTAAACTGCTTTACACCAAAGAAATTCTTTCCTATAACTATAGTATTGGATTTAAGCTTTCTATTCATTTAGATATATCTTGTTTGACTCATCATGAAAGGGAATCAATGTACTAAATAAACACTGCTTCTTCTAGAGCTCTGTATTGATTTTAGTTATGCCTATTTGTATGTTTAATGTAGTCCTGCCTTTCAATGTGTTAATGGTGATTTTCTTTCCTACATTCAGATGGATTCTGAAGCTGTGTAGCACTGTTAATCCAATGTAAGGTGGCAGATCCAAATGGCTTGCTTAGACCCACTGCTTTCTTATGTGGGAACTGCCATGCTCAATTACCCTATCTCCACTACCTCCGCCTGAAGCTAATCACACTCAGCCAGGGCCATCTAGTTTTAACCCTGCAGCTGAAAACATAGCAGTTTCAGAGAAACTGCTATGTTTCACTAAGGGTTAATGCACACCTAGTGGCTGTCTCACTGACAGTCGCTAGAGGCACTTCCGTGATTCCATGTAAATCAGTGAGAAGATGCTGGGCGTCCATAGGAAAGCAATTGAGTAATGCTTTCCTATGGGCGGTTTGAATGCGAGTGCAGCTCTTGACGCGCATTCGGATCTGATGTCGGCAGGGGGAGGAGAGGTCACTAGCGCCGAGGGAGCTAAGTGCCTGGTGGAGGGGAGGGGGGGGGGGGGGGGGAGGACTAATAACAAGTTTGTTTTCCTGGCACTATAGTGGTCCTTTAAATGAGCCGAAGTGATCTGGGTGCTTATTGTGTTCCTTTTTAAAGGGATGCTATAGTAATCCAGACCACTTTATCTCCATGAAGAAGTCTTGCTGCCAGGTCCCTGTAGTTTTAACCTTGCAACTGAAAACATTGTTCTGCAGCAATGTTAGAGGGACCCTGTAGTGTAGTCACCATAACCATTTCATCTCTTTGAATTAGTTATGGTGCCTGGAGTTCCCAGACACTGGCCTTCCATTCAGTATTAAACAATTTAGAGCCGTTTAACACTATAAAAAGGGTCCCTGGCTTCTTGGAGGTGTGACTAAAGCAGAGATTACACACTTCCTTGTAGTCATACCCTTTATACAGTCAGTTAGAACTCTGATAAGCTAAAAACAGCTGACACACTCAACCAATCACAGCTGCCAATTGCTGCTCAGGCTAATACTTCCTCATAATTCAACACAGCCCAGAGTGGAGGGACTGTGCCTGGGGAGCTCTCATTAAGCATTAAAAGATAACATTTAAAAAGTGTTTACTGGTGAATTAAATTATGGCACCCTGAGAATCCAGACACAACCAAGTTTACTGAGATGAAGCAAATACAGTGCAAGTCAGGGTAATTTAGAAGACTGAATATGTGCAAAATGAAGTAATTGTAGCAGAGTTGGCAAATTATACCACATTAGTTATTTTTGCCTTCATTTTCCTTTTCAGATTTACTCTGTGGAAATTGAGTTCAAATCTTAGTTTGGAAAAACAGCGCCTGAGAGAGAATATGATAACATTATACAAATCTATTTGGGGCCAGTACAAACCATTATCTGGAAATCTATTCATAAACAGGGCTATACATAGGACATGAGGTTACACATTTAGGCTGGAAGAAAGGAGATTTAATCTAAGGCAAAGAAAAGGTATTTTTTTTTCCAGTAAGAGCAATAAGGATATGGAATTCTCTGCCTAATGAGGTGATTTTATCAGTCCATACAGATGTTTAAACTGCAATTGGATCAATACTTGCAAAAACGTAACATACAGGGCAATAAATATCTAATTAGTGGGGTAATAGCTGCTTGATCCAAGGAGATATCTGACTGCTATTTTGGGGTCAAGAAGGAATTTTTTCCTAGTTTGTTGCAAAAATGGAAGCGCTTCAGACTAGGTTGAATTTGATGGAAGGCTGAATTTTATGGACACAAGTCTCTGTTCAGCTATGTAACTATGTAAGGTCATGATTCTTGGAAGTGGCCAAAATCTTTTTAATTAACATTATTTTGTGTCATGAAAACTAGATTGGGCTACCACTTTACTCCCTTGGACAATAAGTTTTAAATTTTTTCTTTTTAAATTCCACACCCCTGAGATGATCTCATAGAGACCGTCTGATCGGAACAGTGGCGTTTGCTGCGCTGTAGCCTCAAATGCTTTAGGAAAACATTGTATTGGCTGAGATAAATAGCAGAGAAAGCACAAAGGCCCATGAGAAAAGGTAAGTTATCCTTTTTCATCCATGGGGAGGTGGGTGCTGCAGGCCAGTAAACAAATCCTGCTACCAGACACTATACTATTAAAAATGTTGTATTCTTTTTAATTGGGCTGAAGATGTTTCATACCCTGCATATTTTAGCATGCAAACTGTTTTTTAAAAGTGGATAGTGTTTTGTTTTGTTTTTTCCTGAAGGTATTGCTGGTAATTACACACCTTCACAATGAGGGCTACTTTGCACTTTTCAATTGCACATCTAAGAGTACAAGGTGTGCCCAAAAGGTAGATCTCCACGTAGTGTAGAACTACAAATTCCTTGATACTTTGTCATTCTAAAGGAATGCAATCCATAATGGGAGTTGTAGTCCCACAATATCTAGGAATCTACTGTAATGAAGCGCCTGTACCCAGAGTTGTACCTCCGCTGTAGGTTCTCCCATGTTCCGTTGTGAAACTGTGATTATAATTTCTGCATACCCAAACATCAGTCGAGGCTTGAAGCGTACAGGAACTGGTTGTATTAGGCCAGAACACACATTCATTTATACACAGAACCCCAGCATGGGGTATCTTTTTAAAACATACGAAGGCCGCCAGGGCATCTGTGTCTGGGAGATAGTTGATAACCGGTAAACTAATTAACTTATGGACACAGAAAATACAACCCAGAATAAGGTATCCACACACATCATGTCGTTTTAAAGGGGCGATCAGAGCACCCATTCTGGCGAATAGGCATTCTAATCCCTGCCGAATTGTCTAAATGCCACACAGTCAAATTATTATTTATTTATTTTTACCTGACTGCTACAACAACCTTTGCCGAAAAGAGTTCCATGCAGTCAGGGTCCATCCTCACTCATTTACCAGGTGCAATATCTCCATGGCGAATATGAGCTCCCTGGTGCTTTCACAGAGCGATTGTTTAGTTATGGGAATAGAAGCTTCCCTCCAAAAAGTGCTCCTCTAGCTCGCTGGGAAAGGGGTGAAATGGGAGGTGCAAGATAACCTTGAAATCCTGAAACAAGTGGCTGGACCGGAGTTCCAGAGCGGGTTTAGGTTGGTCCTGCTAATAGCGTCTGGACACTTCGACTCTCAGTGAGGGGAGGAAACTGTCTAGGGGGGTAGGATCTTAGTGGAATATAGTCCTTTATGACTGAGTTTGTCACATCTACCTTTTGGGGACTCCTGATGTAGACCATATTCTGATTGCAAACAGTTGTCCCTTGGAATTGTCAAAACAAAGGATAGTTATAAAAGAAAACTGAAGGACTCTGTGCAATATGAGCACTTAAAGGGACAGTATAGTCACCAAAACAACTTTAGCTCAATGAGGCAATTTTGGTATATAGATCATGCCTCTGAAGTTTCACTGTTCAATTCCCTGCCATTGAGAAGTTAAATCACTTTGTTTATGCAACTCAAGTCCCACCTCCCTCTGTTTGACTTACACCGCCTTCTTAAACACTTCCTGTAAAGTATCATCTAATGTTTACACTTTATGCAAATTCTGTATTTTTTTTTTTTTTAAATCTCCTGTTCTGTTAATAGCTTGCTAGACCATGCAGGAGCCTCTTGTATGTAATCTAAGGTCAGGAATTTCTTTTTATAACTTTAAAAATAAGTTACATCTGATTGAAAATGAAACCATTCTGTTTTCATCCAGGCTGTGTCAGTCACAACCGATGGAGGTGTGGCTGAGGCTGTATGAACAGAAACAAAGTGGTTTTACTCCTAAATGGCAGAGAATTGAGCAGGGAGACCTGTACACACAAACTACTTCTTTAAGATAAAGTAGTTTTGGTGACTATAGTGTCCCCTTAAAGACGTGTATGAAATAAGGTAATATAAAACAGCTGCTACACATTATGTGAGTTTCTCCAAAAACGAAACGCATAAACATAGGTAAAAATTAGTGAACTAGTGGCTATAACTACCACCAGTGCAAACAGTGGAGCTTTACAAAGATAACATTTACCCTTATGTAATAAGGCATAGATGATGTACAGCAGAGGCTAAACTAAAGAAAGAAAATACAATATGGTGCAATGTATGCTGTAAGTATGGATGTAAAATATAAAGCTACACACTCGCATGTATAGAGCCAGGTAGGACAAGCTCAAGTCATGTAGGCAGATTTGTCCTCGAATATGACACAGACCTTAGTCTATCTTTCTCCAAAAGGACTCAGGAGAGGGGAGTCAAAAAATAGCCAGGAATGGTATCTCTAAGTGAAGTATGTTAAAGGGACTCTAGTGCCAGGAAAACAAACCCCTTCAGCTACTTACTTGAATCCAGCGCCAATGGCTCTCTGCGCTGGGTCAGGCTCCACCCACACTCCTCCCCCGTCAACATCAGCTGGCGGGGAAGAACTAATAAGCATGCGCGGCTATGGCTGCGCGCACATTAGACCTCCCCATGGGAACATATTCAATGCTTTCCTAAGAGGAAAATGTGACGTGGGAGGTCTATGAGGACGTCCAGTGTCAGCTAACCGACCAATATTTGGTTAGGATTCCGGAAGCCCTCTAGTGGCTGTCTCATGAAAACATTGCAGCACTAAGTGCAATTGGGGCACATCACCCAAACCACTTCAATTAGCTGAAGTGGTCTGGGTGCCTGGAGTGTCCCTTTAATGTTAAGGTGGCTGATATATACATATACAAGTCCCCTGCTCACCTTCTCTAGAGCCCTTAGTCTTAGCTCTAGGTATAACCGCTTGAGTATCACTTTGAGAGGACATAACCTTTGCTTGGATAGGAGCAGGTCTCAAGGATAATTTCCTTCTTTAGCTTAGCTACATCTATCCCTTATTAAATATGGGTAAGTGTTATCTTTTCAGCGCCCCACTGTTTGCACTGGTGGTAGTTATAGCCACTTAGTTCACTATTTTTTTTTTAAAGAAGGATAGTTGTTCATACCTTACTGGATATAAGATTGGTGATGAACTTCAGGAAAAGCCAAATGGAACCGTCTCAAGATATACATTTCCTAGGAGCACACATCAACACAAGAGCAAATTGGGTTTATCTGACAGAAGACAAAATCGACAGGTTAGTAAACCAAGTAAAATCTGCAGCAGTACTCTGAAGTATTCCGGCAACAGAATACATTAGCTTACTGGGAACCCTTTCCTCTACGATAGATCTTGTCCGATGGGCCCACTGGAATCTAAGACCAGTCCAGGAAAACTTCTTGAGGCAATTCATTCATGAGGAACAGAACTGGAATAAGTCCTATTTCTTGCACAAGAAGTAGGATTTCACTCTACTGTGGTGGATGAAAGACTTCAATATCAGGAGAGGCCTTCCAGATTGGGAAATTGATAATTTTTTAACTCTGCTCCCCCCCCCCCAGCCTTTCCCACTGGCATCCGATATTTCTAACACAAACTGGAATCTCAAATCAATCTTATAGGAATTTCGGTCAGTGCAAAAAGCCTTGACCTCATCAAACATTTATTGAGGAACAAATGGGTCAAAGTCCGGGTGGATATTGTGACTGCTGTGGTAGAAATCAATCATCAAGGGGGTCAAAGAGTCATAGGCTGATGCAAGAAACAAAACCAATTATTGTTTGGACTCATTTGAATCTAAAAGGACTGTCAACTATTCACCTGCCAGGCAAAGACAACAAGGTTGCAGACTTTCTGAGCCAGATATATAGATAGATAAAGAGAGTGGAAATTGAACCTGGATATTTTTCGGAAGATTTGCCAGTAATGGAATGCTCCAGAAATAGACCTGATGGCATCTTTCTCCAACACGCAACTTAAAAATTTATATTAAATTATATACAACCCAAGGGTTTGAGGTCCAGATGCTCTATCCCACAAGTGGGGATTTTATCTGGGTTATGACTTTCCCAAGAGTCCTCAAGAGAATCTATATATATATATATATATATATATATATATATATATATATTATATTTATTTATTTTTTTAAGGAGAGAAAGTTGCATTTCTGCCATTTTGGCCCAGGTGATTGTGGTTTCCACTCAGGTTTTCACAGATAAATCCATGGGAACTACCTGGACAAACAGAATATGTTACAAAGCCGGGTCCATCACGAAAATGCATCTCAATTCATGGAGGTTAAAAGACAAAGGTGTGCATACTATGCTCAAGTCCAAAAAGTCATCTACATATCAAGTATACTCTAAAAGTTGGAAGGCATACTGTGAATGGGCAACATCACTGAGGAAGGAAACATATTCAATTGAATCAGATCTGCTGGAGTTTCTCCAGAAGGGTTTAGACAAGGGACTGAACTTCTGTACTCTAAAGGTTCAATTGGCTGGCATTTTCATCCATTACTAATGTCCAAGGGGCCTTAGACCCTTTGATAAAACATTATATGAGAGATGTGCTTCGAATTAGGCCACCTATTACAAATTTTGTGTAGGCTTGGGCTCTTCCATAGGTTCTTCACAGTCTCAGTTGCTCATTTTGAGCCAATTGAATCCTCCTTTACACGGGATCTAACCAGTGCCCCACCTACTCTATCACAAAGATGGCCAAAAGGTAGATTCTTACTTGTCATACAACTCATGCCGTACAATAGATTCGAAAAGCTATCAGACTCTTTGTTATTCCATGTTTAATCGCCATAAGGGTATGGAGGCTTCTGTCTCAACTGTCAAAAGATGGATCACTTCTGCATATAAGCCTATTTAAAAAAAGCATATAAAGTGGCAGTAAAGTCTAATCAGGAAGGCATTAAGGCTCACCCCACTAGGGCTGTCTTGGCACCATGGACATCTTTGGTAGATACTTCTTCTGATGCAATTTGCAAAGCTGCAGTTTGGTTCTCCTCCAACACATTTGTCAAACATTATCGATTGGCTGTTGTTTCCTCAGCTTCCCTGTCTTTTGGAGGTGATGTTTTGAATTTTGCTATGTTATTCAAATTCATTTTTCAGTTAAGTTTCCATTGGGGTTTTTTATTTCTTCCCACCCATTTGAACTGTGGAAGTCCCATAGGTGCTACTGACATGGATTAGCCAGGAATCCCTAAATGACCCCCCCCCCAATCAAGGGGACTAGGGGTGCCAAGCCCCTAGTCACCCCCCCCCCCACCCAAATCAAACTATCCCCTACCTACCCCCCTCACCTTAAAAATAGTGAGGGGGAAATAAAATAACTAACCTGTAAAGAAAAAATAAACTTACCATTTGACGTCTTCTTTTTTCTAAAATCTTCTTTCTTCAGCCCACCAAAAAGGCCAAATAAAAAGCCATCATACCCGTCGCACTTTAAAAATAAAAAAATAAAATAATCCTTGTTCACCCTTCGAGGGCACGCCGCATACTGAGCTCCGCAGGGCGGGTCAAGGTTTATAAAGCCTTGCCCCGCCCTGCAGTTAGACTTAGAACACTCTGATTGGTTGGTTTAAGCCAATCAGAGTGCTCTGTGTTATTTTACACAGCGTGGGAAAATTCCAAAGAACTTTCCCACGCTGTGTAAAATGACACCGAGCACTCTGGGTGGATTTCAAGCCACCCAATCAGAGTGCTCTGTGTCATTTTACACAGCGTGGGAAAGTTCTTTGGAATTTTCCCACGCTGTGTAATTTGACTCATAACACTCTGATTAGTGGATTAAGTAACCAATATATATATATTTTTTTTCTTTCTTTTATTTTTATTTTTGGTCATTTCGAACAAATGAGTTTGACATCGCCGCCTTAGTGACTGGTATCTTTTCTGTGATTTCAAGCATTTGGGATTGAAGCCTTTCTGGACAGTTTTGCTGTGCGAGTGCTTGTTTCCCTCTACTTTAATGTTTTCCTCTCGAAATTCACCTATGCAGACTATAGAATGCTTTTATTTTGTAAGGACCGATAGGGCTTTCTTCTGATCCTTTGTATGTATACATAACCACATTAAGAATGAATAACATATTTAAAAAAAATAAATGGAAGAGGTAAAAAAAACAGCTTGAGCACTTTAATATTGAACATTTTAAGTGTTTTTTAACTTGGCCATTTCATCTCAAACATCTGCTAGTTTGAGTGGTAAATATATTTTGTTTCAGATACATATTAAACTTTACAGGAATACCAAAACAACTTTAGCTAAATTAAGTGGTTTTGTTATACAGATCATCAACTGCAGTCTCACTGCATAATTATCTGCCATTTAGGAGTTAAATCACTTTGAAGGACCACTACATACCGAAAAAGCATTTTAGCTTGCCCTTTTTCTGTGTGTGGATGTGCTCTCCTAGAATGTGTGTTCCCCCCTTTTTAATTTTCCCCTTTCTGCAATTTTGACCGTAAAATCCTGCAAAAATCCCATACACTGGACCATCCCGATACCACATTTAGAACGTTTAGTTAGACTGCTCACACCTCGCTAATGAGGTGTGAAAACTACAGACCGCAAGTGTCAACCACGCGGGGTTGCTCCGGCGCACGGAGCCCAGTGTGCCGGACCACCCCGGCACTCAGTTTAGGACGTTTACTTAGAATGTTCACAACTCACTAACGAGGAGTGAAAACTGCAGACCAAAAGGGAACAAGTGGCGCGTTCTTCCCCTGGGTGGCGGACAGTTCCTATCACCGAACGCCCACCAGGGGGAGCATTCGGCCCCCAAACCGGCCTGTGGGCATGGTCTTTGATCCCTGTGTCAGGGATCATGCTACCTGCTCCTAACAGAGCTATAATCACTCGTCACTCTCAAACCTGAGAGCTGCAAGGCTAGGCTCGTAGCTGCCGAGGTGAACGCTCTCTCCGGCGGGTACCTGAGTGTGGGTATCCACTGGAGAGAGGGACGCGCGCTAGCGGGGAATCTCTTGAGCTGTGAGTCGGTCTTGAAGCTGCAGGCCTCCGCTGACCGCTTGGGAGCCCGTGCTGACCAATGGGAGGAGTAGCACCCATTCAAACTGGGTTCGCACCATTCTCCTGGTTTGTCAGCACGAATGAGCGCTGATTGGTCGCTGCGGGATGCTGACGACCAATCAGAGCAGGAGCACGTGTTTAAATGGGGTTTCGCGCCCTTTCTTCAGATTGGGTGGCGAAACCCCATTGTCCCTGGGCGCTGATTGGCGTGAATAGGGTTTGCGCCTTTCAGCGGATTGGTGCCATCGAGTTTTGCGCCTAGCTTCGTATTGGACGGTGAAACGTCTTCCTTCCCTGAATGCTGATTGGCGCAATTTGGTTCGCGCCCCTTTCAGCTGATTGGTTGTTGCTTGGTTTAGGCGCGAAGTTTGAATTCGCCGGACTAAACAAATCAACACCATGGAACTAATTTCGGGGATGTACAGAGGCTCGAGCACTAGACTCTCAACGCTGATATATCTGACTCTGTACATCCGATCCCCCGCTTTTTGCAGGGATCCTAGGTTGGGCCGGGGCTTTTCATCAGTTTTAACCCTGTACCCCATCCCCATCCTGGGGCGTTGAGATTTCCATCTTCCAATGGAGATACTGAGAAAACCTGGACTATTGCTGGCTTGTGAGAACCACTGCGTTAAGCAATAATTGTATGTAATCATTGAAATTGGTTTATCTATAAAATTGACTCCTCAAACCATACTCTGAATTTTGGCCCAACATGTATAATTACCTTATGGAATAACCCACAGGTATCAGACAGACAGGGAGGTTTGCTTCCTCCTTCCATTCAGTCCCCTGCCTCTGCCACAACAAACCTCAGACAAGCATCTGTAGGAACTCCAGCTCCTCTACAGACCTCAGATCAGACATGCTCACGACTCGACACACATTCGTACTAGTGCACAGATTCAGAGACTTCTCAATGAGCAGCTTCTGAAAGGCTATTTTTCTCCATGAAGAGACAATTAGTCTTCTCCAAAGGAAAAGGGGAAGGCTTGCATAGGCTGCAGGTTATAAGAACTGCAGCTTTTGCAAACTTGTGGCGGATCCTGTCCTATCTTGTTCGGTTGCCCATATCTCCCTTTGATTTTCCTGAATGTAAACTTGTTTTCCCCTTTCATACTACTGAACACCGACCTCCCATTGGCTCATTAACTTCAAAAGAACCCATTAACTCAAGTGCTCTCTCTGGGTGGCCTCCATTCGTATGACCGAACACACGTGCTTTATGGAATGGCGGCCATTTTGTCTCCCGAACACAGGCAGTGGTACCTGGTTGTTGAGCGCCTGGAACTAATTTCAGATTTCATAGCTTGCGAAATCCTGGAGAAACTGTGCCGCTGCCTGTTCTGCTCACAGACAAGCCAGGAGAGTGCTTTTTTCTGGGAAAACACTTGTTTGTCCGAGGGGAGCATTTGCTCCTTAAGAGCCATGTGAAAAATGTGTTTGTATTCGTACAGAAACTCCTGAAAGTTGACCGGCCACTGCCTATCTCTCCCTGGAACTATTTTGGGCTACCACCTCATGACCGGCCGGTCAGAACTTTACAACTTGGGCACTCAGATCCAGGCTATTTGGGGAAATAAGACTTGTGGGGTTCCTGTGTAGTTGAAAGGTGGTTTGGGGGGTGTTCTTGTATGGTTCCCTGTAACTGAGAGATAATTGAGTTACCAGTCTTTGACTCAATTACCTCCCACACACAGGGACGCCTCTGAGAGGTTTGTGCTGTTTTGTATGGCGACCCCATGCTGGGGTCCGTGCATAAAAGGCCAAATGTGGCACAATAAAAATCTGTTATACTCCCAGAACTGTGTGTTGTCCAGTTACTGGGGGAATGGTCTATATTCACTAAGCAGCACTTTGTTCCAGCTCCAGAGGACTTGAGCGGAGATATTCGATCTCAGCATTGCAGCTCCGCTACAAAGCTCTTTTGGGATATATTCCCAAAGAACACATGCATGAAAATGCAGTCACATATTGGGGAATATCTACTAAACAGTGATCTTTGTTTTTAAAAAAATAAATCCGCCTTGAGTGATCCTTTTAATGGTGAATTTTCCAGATGTTGCATGCCCACCAACTTCAAACATCCTAGATTTATTTTCTTCTGCATTTCTTGAGCACAGCAGTACCCTACATATATTGAAGTAGATTGTCATATAGTTGCTGGTAGAAGGGAATACATGTTGCAGATGATAGCATAAGAATGCCCAGAAGCATTAATCTAACTATGCTAGTGTGAGAGAGGAGATAGGTGACATGAAAAAAATAAACATGTGTGAAGCCACATACTGTAGAACTAAGATATAGTGTGGACTGGATTTCTAGTAAGGTGGTGTGGTTGCCTAAAAGAATTAGCTGTTCTCAACACAGCCATAGCCAATGCCCCCTAACAGAAAATTAACGAGAGATTTGGTAATCATAACGTGGACCTACCTCAGCTTTACACAATGCCAGTTTATGGGAGCTTCTTTGATATGCAATGCTTTATCCAGGGTATCTTCACAGTTTCTATGGAGTGGTGTAATCAACATCTGCGTATGGACAATAGGTGCTTCCACCAAACGGCAGCAAGGCCGGTGTAAGGATTTTTGGCTACACAGGCAAAGATGAATTTTGTTGTCCCCCTCCTCCCAACACACAGAAACATGCATCATCTTCTCTGAATATCCATGTTGAATTTTTTACCTCCTTTTTTGTCTTGTGTCTAGTAATTCCCATAGGCTCTTTGTGTGTCTCTTACTTTGCCCCTTTGTGTCTTTCTCCCCTTTCCCAGTATTGTTTGTGTCTCCTCCTCCCCTTCCATGTGCATCTCTTTGTCACTCTCCCTGCCCTCTGTGAGTCTCTTTATCCCCTAGCCCTTTTTGAGTGTTTATCCCACTAGTTCCTTGTCTTATCTTACCCCCTCTCCATTCCTGTGTCTGCTCATTTCCCTCCTTGTAGCATTGCTGCTTTAGAGAATCTGTCATATTGTGCTCTGAGTCCCTGAATGATTGTGCTGGGGATTGCAATGGGTTTATTAAAGGGATATTGAAAGCTGTCATCTGCAACATAGAGTTTGGAAACCTTTACCTTTCTAGGCACAAAAGAGTGAGATAGGTCTTCATTGTTAACCATTAGTAGGCTTTGCTGGTTAGCTTCTGCCAGAATGCATTCAGAAGACAGTCCAGACTGTCAGTCCCAGTTAGATCACTCTCACTACTACAGTGTAAAGCGGGTGGAGAATGTTGACGACAGCGGTCCATCATTTTAGTCAACTCTCGCTGGTGAAAAGCCAGCCAATCAAAGCACTCTGACAGGCAATTCTTATGTCTCTTAATGTTGCGTTTTGGTACAAAGAGCTTGTCCCTTTTCTGTAAGAAGGCAATATTTACATAAAATGTATATATTTGTCACTAACAGGGACAGATCAAGAACCTATTCTCGGGAGAGGCACTAGAAGATTTAACTGCAATGTGGTGTTTGTGTGTGTGTGTGTGTGTGTGTATGTATATATATACACTTCTATGTTTGTTTATGTGCCACAAGTTAAAATTAAAATTGTTTTCCTCATAAGCTGTTACAACAAAACAGATAAGGATTGAATGTTAATCCCTTTCATTTAAAATAATGGTATTATGTTTCTTAAAAAGCAAACAAAAAACAGTAGAATTTGTCATTTGTAACGGAGATTGGATATCTTTGCACAGTATATCATGTCTGTACTTAATCACTTTGCTTAAAAAAAAAAAAAAAGAGCTTGACAAAAATATACATATTTGCATTGTTTGAGACATTGCAATGAGAAAGGTATGTCACAATTGCACACGGACAGTGCAGAGGAAGGAAAAAGACAAAAATATCTTTTTTCTTTGACAGGCAGAATTAGTCTTTCTTCTCTAAAACGGTTGTCCTTAAAGTTTACTTGTGGTTGAAGAAAGGAAGTCAGATTTTAACCCCTTAAAGATGGCGGCACAATAAATTCTGATCAAAACAAGTACCTGGAATTTGCACTATATGTCTGTTCAACCATAATTTACCTCTTTAACCCCTTAAGGACTGAGCCAAATGTGCAAGTTGTGATCAAAACAAAACCTGGCATTTGCGCTATATGTCTATCCAACCGTAATTCACCTCTTTCATATTAAATGCACCCCCCCTTATTATATATAATTTTGTTCAGGAGAAACAGGGCTAACATCAAATATTTAGGTATTGAACATCATTTTTTTTTTTTTTTAATTCCTTATTTGTTCTCAGCCCTTCTCCGTGGAGGGGGCATGTCATATAATGCTTAACAACATTTTCATGCAGAGAATATCCAATTGTACACAACTTTGTCTACATAACATCTGGTAATATGCTGGCTGGTGAGCTGAGGGGTTTTATGTGTTTAAATAATCGCATTAATCTGATGTGGGTGTTCCGTCGTGTGTATGGTCTGTGACCTGCATATTCCCCGTTTGCTAGGTAAGTATCCCTATTTGTGGGGTGCATTGCCTTTCGCGTGTATGCGCATGGGTCGGGGAGCCCCTGCCAGAGGGTCAGAAGACCAATTATTATGTATTGTGTGACGCAGAGAATGTCACATAGTAGGGACAAGCAGGAAAGTTTTTGTGTAACACGCGGAGGGCTACATACTGGAACTATATGCTAGTGCCCCGGCCTGTGGTCGATTCTTTGTGGCCATGCGGGTTCATAATGAAATAGGCTCATAGCTTTTGGGGCTAGTTTCGCCTCTGTTGTTCCCCTGGTTGTTATGAGGGGGCAGAGGTGGGGGGGGGAGTTCGGAGCCACTGTGTCTGCGGGCTGTCTCCGCTTGGTCAGTGCGTGGAAGGGAGAAACATATCCCAGCTTTGCAGGTTTGTATGCATAGAATAAAACAATCATAAACGAAATCGTATAACCAAAACTGGTGAACTATAGGGCGCCGGGCACCATTTAGGTTTTTTTTTTTTTGTCAATCTCTTTTTTATTGAGGCATAAAATTATATGGGATACAGAATAAAAGAGGGGAGACGATAAAGTTTCATACATAACGGGTATAGTACAAAGCAGTTCATATCATCTCTGAGTAACTTTCAGCCTCATTTTATATTAAGAAGAGTAGTTCTGGTAAGTTTAGCGTAGTAGTAAAAGAAAGTGGTTAGACTTAAGTGATAAATCAAGCAGCGTTATAACTTCAGTAACACTAAACAGGCTAATAATGTAGGTATACGTTAAGCATCGTTATCACATAAAGTGGTTACATGTACTCTCGAGCGTGACGGCCTCTTTTTTATGAAAGTTTGAACTGTGGTATCACACAGGTTATATATTTAGTGGATTATCATTTAATTGTCAAGCTGGGACAACAATTTAACTATCATATTATCAAAATTAGGTAGTCGCTTTGAACAATGTTAGATTAGCTTCATAAAATTGTAAATCAAATGAGAAACATGTCGCTCTACTGAGTGAGTAATGTGGTTTAGACATTGGGAGGTATAACAAGAGTACCAGGCAGCTTGGCTCGGCATTCCTAGGCAAGTGCATTAATTCACAGGCTAGTGGCATTATTCAAATTAAATGTCATATGAGAAAAAATAAAAACAGGCAGATCGCAATTGGGAAGTTAGACCTCGCGTAGTACAAAATACCTAAGAACAGTAAAACAAGATGCATAGACATGTCTTAAACATGAACTGGCTAAGGAGGTAGCCACATTAAGGGTCGCCTTCATGTCTTCGAGGCCTATTTGACTGCCATTAAAACATATGTAGAATAAGACATTAAACAATATAGTCCATTGCAACAGGTCAGCTTTCCGAAATATGCTGTGTCGTCAGGTCATGATAGTCCCTCTCAGCCTATTCCTCTTGGTGGCAGTTTGTGTACCTGTTGTAGCCGGGGGCCTCTGTCGCTGCAGGGGTATGTAGCAGCCGCCTGCCCGCCCCAGGTCACTGTAGAGGCCTGCATCTTCAATCCACCAACTTGATATCTCAGCGTGGCCGGGTTGTCCCTTTGTCGGGCGCCGCGCGCCAGTGCTGTGGTGTCGCTGCGTCCAGAGGCCGCCTGTCTTCGGCCTGAGGCCTTGGTGGGTGCTCTTGCCCGGTTGCCATTGATCCCATCAACAGGATCGTGGGCCCAGGGATCTGCCGGAGCCTGTTCTCCCTGGGTGTATGGCAGGCTACGGAGGATTTCCTCCTGTTGAGCTCCCAGCTCAGATGAAGGGTAAGCGGTCACAGCGGCAGCGTCTTCCACGTGGGCGATGCGGCCTGTTGGTGCATTAGAGCCTTGCGCTTGGTCTGTTTCCAGGCTGAGGGGTTGCTGGACGGTTCGGGCTGTCTGCTGACGCTTGGTCTCAGGCTGCCATGGTGGTTGTGGCTGTGCTGCACGGGATTCAATCCGGCGCCAGAACGCCGTACAGATTCTGTCGAAGGTTTCATTAAATCGTTTTTCCCATGCTGGAGTCTGTGTGTTCTCCTCCTCAGTCGCCATTTTAGGTCGTTGTGGGGAAGTAACCTGGGGGGCTGGTAAGTCCTCTGTGCTTGGTAGTCGCTGGGCCCCCAGGTGGTACCGGGATAACCCCCTCCGGTCCAGGGGGGGGGGATCGGGTCGGTTCGGTTATGGCACTCCGACAGCGGGTGGCTGAGAGACCGGCCGTGTCTCCCCTCCATGTGGTCCGCCTGTCAAGTAGGCCGCAGTGAGTGTATCGGTCGCGGTTCGTGGACGGTGCTCCCCTGCCACTCGTGAATGAGCCCCCTTCAGTATGGGGTTCCGATTGTAGCTTTTGAGCCTCTGTTTAGCAGTCGATGAGCTTCTTTTTTGCCGTTTTTGCAGTGGGTATATGAGGAGCTCCCCTCAAACACGTCCGTCGGCCATGTTAGCTAGGCCCCGCCACCATTTAGGTTTTAAACATAATTTAATATGAATAAAATATAAAAAATGGGAGAAAGTAAGATTTTTTTTTTTTACATTTTCTTAGTTCTATGTAACACTTTAACGGTGAATGTCAAAATACTGTTTGCTTTTACTGCAATAAAATACACATATTTGTATTCCGCGATGTCTCACGTGTAAAACAGTACACCCTATGTGCAGCCCTATGTGCAGCAGCGGCTCTATACTTGGTGAAGCCCTCTTAAACAATATATCTCATACATACATAGACATGTGCACATTCACATACATACACAGACACATACTGTCACATACAGAGGCACATACCAATATACACAGTCACATACATACCGGGTTATTTACAAAAATGAGAATTGTCAAGAATTCATAGTGCATTTCAAAGTGGATGACAGAATAGTCAAACTGGAAGCATTGCATTCCTGACAATTGTTTTAGTGAATAACCATGTCAGACATGAATTAACACTAGAGATGTCCCGAACAGTTCGCCGGGAACTTTTCGCCATCGAACATAGCTTGTTCTCGGTCGCCGCGGCGGGCGAACATTTGCGATGTTCGGTTCGCCCCTTATTCGTCATGGAGGTGGGAGGGTCTGGGAGGGAGGGTCTGCTGCTGATTGGCTGGAATGTGTCTGCTGACTGTGAGGTACAGGGTCAAAGTTTACTCAATGATGACGAGTAGGGGGCAGACCGAACATCGCATATGTTCGCCCGCCGCGGCGACCGTGAACAAGCTATGTTCACCGGCGAATAGTTCCCGGCAAACTGTTCGGGACATCTCTAATTAACACACACCATCACAATGATCAGACACACATCATCATGGACACACACACCAAAACACAGATATACACACATTAACACATTTACAAACATTCATTAAAAATGGTTACAACTACATGTTTGTTCGTCCACCCATTGTAAAGCGCTGCGTAATTTGTTGGCGCTATATAAATAATAACATCATAATGTATAGCAGGTTGGTTGGTAGGTTAATTGAATTGGTGTTCAGGTGTGTTATGTGACAGGGCAGATAGATAGTTACTCAGCAGAGTATTGCTGGTGTTACACCACCTGCACTCAGCAGCTCCTTTGCCCGCCACATACTGGGGGAGTTTCTATGGCTGGGAGGTTTTCCATGCTGCAATCTGAAGCAGCCACTCACTCTCCTGAGTCCTACGGTGTTCCGAGCTGCGACACTCTTCCCTGCAGCACCCAGTCATTCTAGTGCTTGGTCACAAATGTCTCCTCAAATGATCCTGGTGGTACAGTGGTATGCTATATCCGTTCCCTGGCAGTCCGGTGGTGAATAGCAGGAAGCACACGTCCTGTTGTTTCAAATCATAATACCCACTCCTTCACGGCTCCTGCTTTCAATGTTGTCAGAGCGCAGGTTGAGAATCTCTGAGCCTGTTCTTTGACTCACTAACTGAGTGCTGGAACCACGAGGGAGAGGATATGATCTGACTACCTACTACTGGTGCACACCAGTGGACCATCAGGAAATTGTTTAAATTTAATATGCTGGTGTTCTCAACTTGCGAGCTGTGTTGGCCGCTGGGCGCCTCTGTTGTCATGGCGCCCTGCGTGACCACACAGTTTGCACACCCCTAAGGCGGGCCCTGCTGACAGACACACTGACACACTCTCAATGACACACACAAACACTGACAGACAACCACTTACTTGACAGACACTTTCGCTGACACACACATACACTTACAGACAGACACACACACACTGACAGTCACACTGACAGACACCTTTACTGACACACAATCACTGACACACACATACTCTCACACACATATACACTCACTGACAGACACACACACACTGACAATCAGATACATTTACTGACAAAAACACACACACTCTGACAGACACACTTCCTGACAGACACACACACACTCACTCATTGACACATACACACTTACACAGTCTTGCACACACACTCACAAATTCATTGTATTGTTTGTTGCTCCTACCTTAAGGAGTCTTCTGAGTCCTCTCCCTGGGGTCCAGGGACTTTCATGATCTTCCTGCTCCTCTCTCCTCCCTCGCACTGTTTAGTGATGCGGGGCCAGAATTACGTCATGTTCCGGCTCCCGGCAACACCACAGAGGGCGTGCAAGGGAGCAGGAAGATCATTAGCACAGACAGAGCTCCCTCGCCGCCTGCCTCCTTCCACACTCAGTTCCAGTATAGTGCTGCAGAGTAGGCACCTGCCGTCTGGGATAAGCAGGTGTCTACTCTGACTTGCTAAATAAACGCCGCTCCGGGGGCGCCCTTATGTGGCCAGCTGGCCACCTGCTTGGCTCCCTGTAACAGCCCATCAGCCTGCTCTGCGCGGCACCCCCTACGTCCTGGGCGTGGATCAGCCCTGTATACATATTAATATATATATATATTTTTTTTTTTTTAAATTCTTTATTTTGGTAGTGCATTATTCAGTACATAGCTCGGCATGAACATGTTGTTAGATTGCGTTACTGAGTGTCATGAGTAATAACGTTATACATGTTAAGATTGCTGCACATTTTTTTTTTTTTATATTAGACAAGAAATGGTTATCATGGCAACAAAATGGTTATATTCATCGCTTATGGAGGGAAACTGCCATATGCTGCCTATTGGATACGATAGTGAGCATTACAACATAGCTAGCAATAGCAAGCATGAATCTTTAAAGATTAAAAGGTAAAGCTGATTAGGTAAAGGTGATTGCCACCGGTGTTAGACCTGTCTTTAGGCATGTCCCTGTCCCCTGAGTGCTGCTTATTCCATCAGTGTTCTGAGATAACATAACATAGGGGGGGCACTGCGTGGTCGGCAAGTCCAGGGCTGGGGTCAGCCATCTTCGTTAGGTGATGAGGTATGGGGGTCCGTGCTTGAGTCTCCTGGTGTGGGCGAGCCGTTCGTAGGTTGGTGGCGCCTGGTCATCGGCTTAGGTTTTCTGTGGGTGCCGCTAATGTGTCGCTTCCGTCGGCCTTTGTCCAGGCCCAGCCTCAGGGAAGTCAGGTGTGTGGTGCTTCTGTGGGCTCCGTTTGCCGATGATACCCTCCATCTCCTGCCCCGGCCTGTTCTCCGTGCAATCAGAAGGCACTTGCATATTTATTTGATTTCGCCTGCAGGCATACGAGATTGTGTGGCATTGTGCAGTTTGCAGTGCCGCCATTTTGGAGGCCTGGCTCGTGGTGCGCGCCTTCAGGTAGGTCCGGTGCTGGGCTTTGTAGGGTGATGATTCCCTCCGGTGGGGACCGGGATAACCCCCCCGGTCCATGGGGGGGGAAGCGAGGCCTGTGAGGTGCATCACAAGGCTGTTGCGTGGCGGCCAGGTTCACAAACAGGACGGCGGCCGTCCGTCCCGCTCTCCACCCTCGTAGGCCTCAGACCCCGAAGTCCCATATCGCCCATGGGGGGCTCCGGCACTCCCGATCTCGGGGTCTGCAGTGGCTCCAGCTTCTGCCCGGATGCTCGACAAGTATTCTGGTCGCTCAATTTGCTTCATTTTTTGTCATTTTAGCTATATTGGACCAGCTTGATCGGGAGCCTCTACGGCCTGCGACCGGTCAGCATGGCGGTCAGGCCCCGCCCCCTCAATATATATATATTTTTTTAAATTATATATATATATATATATATATATATATATCTCACTTAAGAGCATATAATAATTTTGCCTGTTTTTTCAACCTGTTCCCCCAAACTGGATTGCCAGGATAGGTGAGGACCTGGAGGCTCTGGGGCTCGCAAACCATTACAACTTTCTATGACTCCACAACATCTTTTAAGCCCAAGTAATTACGGATGGCATAGAATGCTGTAACGACATTAAGGGGTTAATTCATTATGATTATTTTTTTTGTCAAGACAACAATTTCATTAGTGACCATGTGACATCTAAAGTCTGAAACCCTGTTATGTAAGGATTTGTGGCATTAAAGGAACACTATAGTCATCAAAGCTTATTGAAGCAGTTTGAGTGTATAGATCATGCCGCTGAAGTTTCACTGCACAATTCTCTGCCATTTAGGAGTTAAATCGCTTTGTTTCCATTTATGCAGCCCTGCTTGTCCCCTGGCTGTGACTATAGTGTCCCTTTAAATTCAACAGTGAGATATCTACATGCTATCTACCACTGAAAGAAGAGTGTAATGGATCTCCTATACTCCGGCTGAGTATATCTGTTATAAATCTCCTGAGTCCCAAGTGAAATAGTAATTATAGCTCCCAGTTCCCCAAACATCAGCCTAGACTTGATGAAGGGTAGAAACAAATGAATTGAATTGTATTATGGCCAAGTGGCCCACTTATATACACAACAGGGATACAGTAAAACATGCCCAGAACACTCCCATGAAATGGCTACGAATTTCTGTGTCAGAGTGACTAGGCATAAAAACCTAAAATATTCAAATACATAAATATATAGGAACCCCTACAAATATTATATCCCTGGATAGCCTGGATCAGAGCGCCCAAGTTTTCCAAATAGTGCTCAGATCCCAAGAATACAGCCGAATCGCCAGCGGGGTCGGGGTTTGACCGACCACACATGAGGTGTCTGCCCAAATCCGTTCCAGGGTTTCAGTGGTAGCGGTCGGTCAATTTCACAAAAAAATTAACGGTTCCCCTGAGCATAGGTAGTGTTTGTTTGCCTTATTAGTGTGAAAAAAACCTACCGAACAGCGCTCTCCTGGTTTGTTGTTGAAAGAAGCAGACATTCATATACTTTCACCGGTGTTCGTGCAGTCGAGTGTCCGACTTGTAGTTCCAGCTGCCTGCGTTCGTGCGACAAGATGGCTGCCGTTTTCTCCAGCACGTGGTGCCAAGAATGGCAGCCACATAGAGAGAGCACTTAATTCTCTGGTTTTCTTTGATGTTTAATGAGCCAGGGTTGTTCGGTGTTCGGGAGATGGTAGTTCCTGAATGGGGAAATCATGAATGGAGTTCGGTAACAGAGTATTGAACATAGGAGGAATATATCTTGGACATGGGCAAAATAGTGGGTTTTGTTACAAAGCGTGATTATGAAAGGGACTATTCAAATTGCACTAAAGTGTAAATTGTCAGGAATTCATAGTGAATCTCAAATTTTAGACCAAAATAGCAATGCTGTAAAAAATTTCTAAACCAGTTTTCAGTTTATCTAGTTTGACTTAAAATCAAACGTGGATTTCCTAAAAATTCACACTTCGTGAATAATTTTTAAAGGCACACTATAGTCACCTAAACAACTTTAGCTTAATGAAGCAGTTTTAGTGTATAGATCATGCCTCTCAGGTTTCACTGCTCAATTTATCTGCCTTTTAGGAGTTAAATCACTTTGTATGTTTATGCAGCCTTTGCCACACCTCCCCTGGCTCTGATTGACACAGCCTGCACAAAAAAAACAAAAAAAAACTGGTTTCACTTTCAATCAGATGTAATTTATCTTAAACAATTTTATCCCTTGCTCTGTAAATTGAACTTTAATCACATACAGGAGGCTCTTGCAGGGTCTAGCAAGCTATTATCATAGCAGGGGATAAGAAAATCTAAACTAAACAGAACTTGCAAAAAAGGAAGGATAAACATTAGATGACTCTTTACAGGAAGTGTTTAGGAAGGCTGTGCAAGTCACATGCAGGGAGGTGTGACTAGGGTTCATAAACAAAGTGATTTAACTCCTAAATGACAGAGAATTGAGCAGGGAGACTGCAGGGGCATGATCAATACACCAAAACTGCTTCATTAAGCTAAAGTTGTTTTGGTGACTATAGTGTCCCTTTAAGTCATATGATACAACTGACATTGACCATTGAGATAACTGACATGGACTATTCAGTTGACTGAAACTGTTTAGGGACAGATCAGACAGGGCAATCTTGGTATCTATTTATCGTATGCTCTTCAAAAACAATAAAAAAAACAAACGGGTTCACTTGGAAGTAAATGACCTCTCAAATTACCTCTTCTAGATAGGTAATCAGCTACCACGCTCTGTGTAACTGCAATCAGGGTCGACCTTAGGGGTGAGCGAGCCGTGCGGCTGCACAGGGCGCCGTGGAGCAGGGGGCGCCCTGCGGCCGGCACCGCTCACACATGGCTGGCTACCCAGGTGGAGAATTTCATTATTCTCCACCCGGGATTAGAAAAAAAACCTCCCAGCATTGTGGCGGGGCTTACCTTGAGGTAGGGGCGGAGCTAAATGTATGGCGGGGGCGGAGCTAAAATGACGGCTGCATGGGAAGCAGGAAGGCATCTCTGCTTCCCTAAGAACCAGACCCAGGATCTGCCTGCACTGCCTTCACTCCTCCCAGACCATAAAGGACAGAGGTAACCATGTATGACTGCCTGTATGTGAGTGTGTGTGTGTGTGTATGTGCAACTGTCTGCCTGTGTGTTTGACTGTCTGCGTGCGTGCGTGCTTGCGACGGCCTGTGTGTGGCTGTCTGCCTCTGTGTGTGAGTATCTGTGTGTGACTGCCTGTGTGTGTGTGTGGCTGCCTGTCTGTGTGTGTGTGTGTGCGTACCTGTGTGTGGAGGGGGAGGAGGGCGCTGCAAATATTTTTCGCACAGGGCAACAATGGGCCTGAGGCCAGCCCTGGCTGCAATTAATATGTAGCAACTTAAAATCTCTCCTGTTACAATTCATGGTGCTGGAAATAATGCAGAGGATCTATTGCTAAATATTTTGAGGAGCAGAACTTCCTGACTATTAATAGTCTTTATATGAACTTGCGACCAGTTCAAATTTGTAGAGAATATGATTTGGCTCTCATTTTATTACTACCCCTTTGAAATGAAAGGATTACTCCAACTTCTATGACCACTTCTTCTTTTAGAAGTTGTCACGGAGCAAGCAATCTGTAAGTGCAGTGCTCCAGCTTGAACTACTGAATATGCAGGGAAATCTGTAATTGTGCCCCCCTCCCCCCCTGCACACGTGATTAAGGCAGACCAGAACTCTGTTTTCTGTTCGTTTTGTTTTTGTTTTTCTTGCTCTCTTTCTCGAAGTGTCATTAAAGATATTAAACTCTGCACTGTGATATCTAAAACAGGGGCAGAGGCTTGGTAAAAAAAAAAAAAAAAGAAATACATACAACAAAATGATTTATTAAGATGTTGTTGGAAACATGCATAAGGCAATATGCTTTGGATTTGGTTTAGCTTAAATCACAAATGACTTAAAACCATAGTATGGCAGGGAATTATGGGATTTGTAGTTCCAACAATATCTGGGTAGTCCCATGATTTTCCACATAAAGAAAATTAAATTTGTACACGCAATCCGTTGGCCCATATTAACCAGGCCAGGACTGGCACATGGTCTCTCCTATTTACAAACCTCTGTGCAGTGGGATAAAGGTTAACAACCCCAGGTAAGGGCTGAACAGTCATCCAATGCGTCGTTCTCCATCGTGTGGTCTTTGAAAAAGTTGATTTCCATATTTATTTTTGCCTCTGGTGCCAGAGGGGTTTGTTAAAGGAACACTATAGAATAAGGAACACAAGCACGTATTCCGAACGCTTTTGTTTCCTAGTCCATAATTACATTCAGGGCCCCAGCCTAGTAACCTGTAAATCAAATACAGAAAAAAGGACTTTTTTTTTTCCTGCCCTGAGACTCCTATGCTGCTGCCCACTCCTCCTCCTGCAATGTCATCCTAGAGGTGTTGCTTCCTTGAATGTTCAATCAAATGCTCCTCATAGAGATGTAGAGGAGAGTAACATGTCCAATCAAATGCTTTTAATGGGGAAACATTGTATCGAATGCTGCTCAATGCATTTATATGAGGAGATACTGATTGGCCAGGGCTGTGTTTGGCTTGTGTTGGCTATGCCCCTGATCTGCCTCCTTGACAGTTTCCTATGGGAAAGAAGTGTGATTGGCTCAGTTCAACACTGCTAATGGTGTCAGGCAGGCAGACAGATCAGGGGCAGAGCAAGCAGCAGCAGACTGGAATAAAATAAAATGTTACTATATTTAGGGGGGCGAAGGTGGGAGGGAGGTCAGGCAAGCTAGATGCCATTTTTAAGGCTATAGGGTCAGGAATACAAGTTTGTGTTCCTGACCCTAGAGTGTTCCTTTAAAGGTCTGTTAAAAAAAATCAGCCCTTGGTGGACAAATCCAATGTAATTTAGACTTCTAAAAGTATTTAAAGGTTTACTCCAAACTAAAAGTAGTGTTTTCATTAAACACAGTTTTTGTTTAAATTAACAAAAAAACCTGCTCTAATATATATTTTATGATGCAAAATCCTAACATATTGGAAATGTTACATGTTAATATGATTGCAAAGAGCATTTCTGCACTGTAAATCTAATCCACGAGGTCCAGTGACTAGCTCAGCTTTGCAATATGGCTGGGATTATTTTTTTTATTAATAAATCCAAACCATCTGGTGTACTGGGCTGACGTCCAGCTATAGTGCAGAATGCAGAGACAGTGTTTTCTGCTTTGTGAAGGTGATAAATACAGACCGTGGCCAGTTGTTTAGTGTGAGCGCCTTATTGGCCAGTGCGTGAAAAGAATGAGACTTTAAGATGACTAGTGATAATTTCACTGTTAGAGTCTTTACAGAGCTGTTCTTTCGGTCCATTTAGGTCAGGAATCGATGTACTTTTTTCTTCGAGTTTGCAGCACATATTTTAAGGGTTAATAAGTGTTTAGAAGTTTAGAAAAATACCCCTCTCTGTCTCAGAGATTTTGCCTTCAGGTGGAAAGGAGCAAAGTGGAGTGTTAGTGTAGGACTCATCTGAAAGGTTTTGTCTTATATGTAGCAGGGGAGCTTACACTTTAGTTTAGCTTTTTATCACACAGCCATGTTACAGTGCTGCCGCCCACAATGTGTTCCCTATTAATGGTTAATAAGTGTGTAGTAGTTTAGAATACTACCCCTATCTGTCTCATTAGAGATTTTGCCTTTTAGCTGAAAGGAACAATGTGAAATGTTAGTGTAGGACTCACCTAAGAGGTTTTATCTTACATGTAGCAGGGGAGCTTACACTTTAATGACCATTGAAGTGATTTTAACCCCTTTAAAGGTTTCAGAAGTGAAAGGCCAGCATGACGTAAAATTTCCATTGTGTGTTCTTAAGGGTTTTAAAAAGCCCTCTAGTTATTCACCTGTGCATAGGAATTTGATTATTATTTTTTTATTGTATGTATTGGGACTAATCTGTACTACAGTCATTGCTGCTGGCCAGGAGGAGGACAGTTTGAGTGCAGGGCTTAATTTGTATGCTTATATTTTAAAGTTTGCAGAAGTAGAGTGTCATGCCAAAAGCATGAGTTGGTGTTTGATGTATTGATATATGTTAAGAGTTGTTTTTTTTGTAAACCTTGCGATGACATTTATTGTGGTCTTTGATCCGGCACCAGGCCTAGACCATAAAACATCTAGATAGCATCACTAGAGCTGAACACAAGGAATTGCATAGAGTGGGTGTTCTATCAAATTTCCCTACCTGTGAAAATCCCCTACCCTCGTCACTTCCGGGGAGGGGAATCAGCTGGATCCTGTGCTGCACATGCGTGCTAGCACTCCTGCTACACCTCCACAGCAAGGTCCTGGAAGGTAAGTAAAACTAGTTTTACACTTTCATTATAGTTAGTGCATTCACTAAGCTTAGGACATGGGACATTTAGGGTTAATGTTAGGGTTCAAATTAGGGTTGGGATTAGGGACTTGTTCATATTTAGTGCTATTTCACATTAGGGGAAAATCAATAAATTGTGCTTTTTCACACTTTATTTTTACCCTTACCCCAAGGGTTAGGGTAAGAATAGAGTGTGAGAGAGGTTAGAATCACTTACCTAACCCTAATTTGAACCCTCACTTAACCCTAAATGTCCCGTGTGCCTAAGCTTAGTGAATGCACTAACTATAATGAAAGTGTAAAACTAGTTTTACTTACCTTCCAGGACCTTGCTGTGGAGGCGTAGCAGGAGTGCTAGCATGCATGTGCAGCACAGGATCCAGCTGATTCCCCTCACCGGAAGTGACGAGGGTAGGGGATTTTCACGAGGTAGGGGAATTTGATAGAACATGGGCAATAAACTGCCAGACCAATCCCCTCTGACCCCCCCCCCTCCCCCCACATATAATGAAGGTGCTGGACTATCCTTTGGTCAGCAACTTCTAGGCGACCTATACCATCTAAAACTTCCACAAGAATTCTATATGGGGTAAATATATGTAACACATTTCTTGTGTTTTCTCCTATTTTTTATTTTATGTACTGTTTTGCAATTTGTTGTCTGTATGTCATTTACTTCTGTATTTTGTACTCAGCACTGTGAATCTTTTTTGTCAGATTAAATGTTTACTTAATCAGCTTGTGTCTCTGTTCTCTATGAGCTTCACTCTCCAGAGGAAAGCTCAGGTAAACATGTTACCAAAAAGGGTTAATTATATGTGTTTGATCAGTAAAAGTAGATCTGTGATTCTATAATTCTCCTGTGTGTGGGGTAACCTAAGACGCCCGGGTTTAAAGTCTTGGTGTTGGCAGTAAAGTGTGTACTAGGTGGTTAGTGTAGAAGGGATTGCAGGGGTTAATTGAGTGGTTGCTGGGACTAGCAACAGGTAACCAGGGGTCTGGTGTCATTAACCCTGTCACTTCCACACTCTCCCCACTGTCTCGGCTGGGCCTATAGCCCACGCTCGTCACATAGAGATTTGGTTGGGGGTGGGTAATGCATGGAATTAACAGGCTCCCAACAGTCTTGCGTTAGTTCCATGGTGCCCCGCAACTGGGGGCACAAAGGAATGTTCCAGGGCTTCACAGTGTGAGTGCATCTAATCAGGGCTGTATCTACCGCGAGGCAAACAAAGCACTTTCCAGGGGGCAGCAAAAAAACGCCACCCCAAATGCCCAGACTAATGCCTTGCTTGCCTCATCTTATGGGGATTCAAGAGCTGGCCGGCAGGCCACCTTTGGGGCCCCCCAGGGCAGGCAGCCAGTTGTTTCCCAGGCAGGCGGCGAGGGAGCACTTTCCCCTGAGCTCTTCCTGCTCGGCTTCCTCGCGCGACCCACAGTTATGCCGGACTATGACCACTCAGGCTCCCGGCCTCACTCTGCTGCGTGCGAGGGAACCGAGCAGGGGGATTTCACAGCTCCCCCGCTAAGCGCAATCACCCACCTGCCTTCCTGCCCAGAAGCTCCACTGGACCCTAGGTGAAAAATCCACCTAGCTTTCCCAAAAATAGGGAGGCTAGGTGGGTTAAATGAAAAAATCAATAAAAAAAAATAAGTGTGTTGGGGGAAAATGTGTGTGTGTGTGTGTCTGAATGATTGTATGTGTCTGTCAGATTATGTCAAATCAGTGAGCGAGAGAGCGTTAACAGGAAGAGGTTTGGTCTTGGCAGGAAGGGATGGGTAAATTTAAATTAGGGGTTGCCTGAGATCTGTCATGCCTAGGGCAGCACTCTCTCAAAATACACCACTGCATCTAGTATTGCGCATCTAATACTGCACATCCATTGCAGCGGGCACTAGGTACATACAGGAAACACTTCAGCAGCACTCCCTGATGGTTCCTGAAGACTGGGGGCTAGATTAACAGGCCCACCCCATTATGGGCATCTTCAGTAAAATTGATATAGTTATTGGCAGTGTTGCCTGACAGCTCTGCCTACCAATTTTCCAATTTACCATTTTCACTTATCCCAATTTAAAGCAGGTACACAGATTAAACAGACTGTAGTACAAATAATTATTCACATACCTTCACCCATGCACAGGGTCAGTCACATGCATACACCATTCCCTGGATGCGTCACTGGCAATGGCCATAATGGACAGGCCTATCTGGAAACGGGGCAAGCTAGCTATCTGAAGGGCTTTTCAGCCTGGTACTTAGCACAAAGCTCTCTCTGCATGCTTCTAGCACTCACTGCTGCCCAAGGTCAGTTCCCTTGTGGCCACAGGTCTGGGACACCAAAGAGCATAATATGGATGGCAGGACAGGACCCCGAAAGGGAGACGGTCATTCTGAAAGTGAGACTGCTAGGAGATCTGATAAATGAAGTGGGGGCAAGTGGTTTGGGTAGATTGAGGGCACAATCCAAGGTACACCGGTCCATTTGTTGCATTCAGCATAAAAACAAACCGATTATTTTAAAACTAATAGGGGTTTTGTTGTGGATGAATCAATTAGATTAAAGGTGGGTGCAACAAATGCATGAATATGTCTAATCTGTGGTATCGTGTAGAGGATCAGATTAGCAATGCACACCACAGTTCCCATTTAACATTCTCCCCATGTACAGGTTGGAGTTGCAGGTTGGGTTAGATGTTTTCCCATATACACCCATGCTATTTTGCAGTAAGTAGTAAATAGTAGAATTTACATGCTGCAGGATTCCAAAACAAATGCATTGCCTTATAGGACATTAAAAAGGTCATAAGAAAATTAGGTCTGTGTGGAAGCCATTGCTATTTGCATGAGGAGTTTTCTCCATAGCTGTCTGCTGAGCTGGGTGGAATGTTGATTACCTAGGGACACTCACCGGTAAGTGGGCATGCATTACATTCTCATAGCTTGCACATATGCCGGCAAGTGTCCCTGGAAAATATATTCAAAAACGTACACCATGCCCTCCAATGCTCCAAAGCCCAAGCGTAAGTTTTAACCACCCCACCAAACCATTGAGTTTAGCTCATCCCCAAACCACACCCTATACCAGGGATAGGCAACCTTCAGCACTCCAGATGTTGTGGACTACATCCCCCATAATGCTCTTACACCCATAATGCTGGTAAAGCATCATGGGAGGTATAGTCCAAAACATCTGGAGTGCCGAAGGTTGCCTATGCCTGCCCTATAGCATCCCTTATGGCCAACTCTACAACATTCTGTGAATTGCATTATGACACCATATCTTTGAATTAATTCAGATTATTATCTAGCCTTATATGTACAAACTATTCCTGCTGTATTGCACACACATCATTACCCAGTGTATCCACTGCATTACAAGCCTACAACCACAGCTTTAACTCAACACTGTATGTAGCGGAGTGCAATATTCTGAGTGCAATATATCTCCGCTGGTATATCAGGTATATCCACAGTCAGCCCTGAAAAGTAAGGCAATATCCCAATCCTCCCAATAACCGGACGAAACACAGTTTGGGAGTCAACTAACTCGCTTTATTCACAGGCTTGTAGATTTATACAGTTCACCATGCAAGGGGTTTCCTGACAGAAGTTTCAGGGCATTTCTCCCATAATGCAGTGTAATTCTCCCAGGGTGCATTGCTACACGAGAGGGATACTCCCACTAAAATGGACGATTAAGTGGATTATCCCCTCGTGTAGCAAAACTGACAATTCACATTAAAATCCGTTTTATACGGTACATTGACATAACCGAACGTTCGGTAGATAGCTGGGGTCTGAGCGCATCTTTTGTGGAAATACCGCTCAGATCCCAGCTGAAATGACCGAACGCCGCAACAAATACAGTTTACCTTGAAGTTCCCCTTAATCTGCCAATTGCATCTAGGGGAATGATCCTACCGAACACCGGGCTCCCGAACGGTCTGGAAGTCCAGCGGTGTTCGTGTCGTCGAGTAGCCATTTTCGGTTCCAGGCGCTCGACTACCAAACACCGCTGAAGAATAGCGAATCCAAGATAGCCGACCGCCGCATGGTCGGTAGCTGAACGACGGCCACCTAGGATAGCCTCTAATTACCGATTGCAACATTGTTGCAATCGGTTAACAAGCGCCACACGCCTCTAAGTGTGTGGTTTATCAGGGGAGCCCGTATTCGTTCCACGAACAGCCCAGATAGCCGCTGTTCGTCGAACAAAGTACTTGCATGCTGGTAGCTTACGGCTGCCAGCATGCGAATTACCATAGCCTAGATACACAGTGAAAACACATATAACACACAGTACAACCTACAGACAACCTTTCCTATATTATAGTCCAGAAGTGGCTAGGTTTGCCACAATGCTCCCCCAGAAACAAGCCGGCATACACAGTCTGATCCCAACGGATCGGCTTGGGGATGTCCGGGAGAGTACTCACAGATCACTTTTCGAGTTCATTTTGTCTAGATAACCCGTCGGCGTTACCGTTTTGTTTACCTGGGCGGTAATGGATTGTAAAGTCGAAGGGCTGCAGCGCCAAACTCCAGCGCAGCAGCCTGGCATTGTCCCCAGCCACACGGTTCAGCCACACCAACGGGTTGTGATCTGTGAGTAAGGAAAAAGGTTGTCCATACAGATATGGCTGCAACTTTTTCAGGACCCACACCACGGCCAGGCATTCTTTTTCGATGGCAGGGTAGCTTACTTCACGGGGTAACAACTTTCGGCTCAAGTAAGCTACGGGGTGTTCTCCACCATCTGCTCCCACTTGACTCAGCACTGCCCCCAATCCAAACATCGAAGCGTCTGTGTGAACAAGAAATCTTTTAGTTGGATCGGGTGCAGCGAGTACAGGAGCATTAGTTAGAGCAGTCTTTAGTTGTTGGAATGCCTGATCACACTCTGGGGCCCAGGTAACCTGTCGGGGAAGGTTCTTGCGTGTCAAGTCAGTCAGGGGTTTGGCTAGGGCACTATAATTGGGCACGAACTTTCTGTAGTACCCCGCCGTACCTAGATAATTGCCAGTACTTGAGTCTTGGTCCTAGGGGTGGGCCACTTGGCAACAGCTTCAATTTTGGCCAGTTCGGGTTTCTGGTGCCCGCTCCCCACCCGGTGACCTAAATACTGCACCTCTGTCATCCCGATATGGCACTTACTAGGTTTCAGGGTCAACCCTGCCTCCCCTATACGGTCAATAACTGCCCCTATATGCCGTAGGTGTTCTGCCCAGCTCTGGCTATATATGGCAATATCGTCCAGGTATGCGCATGCATACTCCTGGAACCCGTCCAGTAGCCGATCTACCATCCTTTGAAAGGTCGCCGGAGCGTTTTTCATCCCGAAGGGCATGACCCGAAATTGGTACAGGCCAAACGGGGTGACAAACGCCGACTTGGGGATGGCATCATCGGCTAGCGGAATTTGCCAGTATCCTTTTGCATAAGTCTATGGTCGTAAGATACTGCCCCCTAGCCATTTTATCTAGCAACTCGTCTATCCGTGGCATTGGTTAGGCATCAGACACCGTTTTGTCATTTAGCCTTCGGTAGTCAACGCAAAAGCGTGTGGTGCCGTCTTTCTTGGGTACCAACACTACCGGCGATGCCCAGGGGCTGTCTGAAGGTTCGATAACCCCTAGTTGCAACATCTCGTCAATTTCTGCCTTCATATGTGCCTTGACTGCTTCAGGGACACGATATGGGGTCTGCCGCATAGGTAGCTGTCCTGGGGTTTCAACTCGGTGAGTGGCCAGCAGAGTTTACCCAGGCAAATTGGAGAAGATAGCCCCTTTAGCTATGATCAACTCTTGTACCTGGGCACGCTCCGAAGGGTTTAGCCGCTCCCCCAGCTGAACGTCCTTGGAGGGCTCTATCTGGCCCTCTGATTCTAATAGGTCACGTCCTCTATCCTCTCATGGTAGGGTTTGAGCATGTTCACATGAAGCATGCGTCGCTTCCCTACCCCTGAGCAGGGGCCAATCACATAGGTAGTGTCGCATCGCTGCTCTACTATCTGGTATGGGCCTTGCCAGATGGCCTGCAGCTTGTCTGTGCGGACAGGTTTTAAAATTAAAACTTTCTGCCCCACTTGAAAGCTGCGGTCTCTGGCTCCCCTATCGTACCAGCGGCGCTGGCGTTGTTGAGACGCCTGGAGGTTGGTGCGTACAGCCTGGGTCAATGCCTCCAGTAGGTCCCTGAACTCCAGCACGTAAGATACAATGGGGTTACCATCGGGGCTACTCTCTCCCTCCCAATGCTCCCTAATGAGGTTTAATGGCCCCTCACCCTTCTCCCAAATAGCAGTTCGAATGGGGAGAAACCTGTCGACTCTTGGGGTACCTCCCTATATGCGAACAGCAGATGGGGTAGATAGCACTCCCAGTCCTTATGAGTCTCGCCAAACGTACGGAGCATCTGTTTTAGCGTCCCATTAAATCTCTCACATAACCCATTGGACTGGGGATGGTAGGCTGAATTGACTATGGGTTTAATACCACATACCCTCCAAAGTTGGGTAACCTCTGCGGTGAATTGGGTGCCCCTATCAGATATTATCTCCTGGTGGAACCCTACCCGGGAAAATATTTTTATTAAGGCTTCAGCTACCGTCTCTGCGTGGATGTTGGAGAGAGCAATGGCCTCGGGGTACCAAATGGCGTAGTCCACTACGGTTAAAATGTATCTCTTCCCGGAGGGACTGGGCTTGGGTAGGGGCCCTACGATATCTACAGCTACCCGGCTAAAGGGTTCCTCAATAATGGGTAACGGGCATAATTTAGCTTTATGGCAGTCACCTCGTTTGCCTACTCGTTGAGACACGTCACAGGAGGTGCAATATTGCCGTACATCTTTAGAGATCCCAGGCCAGAAAAAGGCGTGGGTCAATCTGTAGCGGGTGCGTGTCATTCCCAGGTGGCCGGACAGGGGAATGTCGTGAGCTATCCTAAGCAGCTCCTGCCTATACTTCTGGGGTACTACCAGCTGTTTAGTGGTCACGGTGACGGCTCCGCCTACCCCCCGTTCTGCTATGCGGTACAATAACCCTTTCTCCTAGATGTACCGCTCCCCCTCTAACCCAGCCTGATCGGTGTTCACTTTATCCCGGTATACCTGCAGCGTGGGGTCAGCTTTTACCTCTGCCTCAAATTGGGTGGGGGTATCCCAGGTCATACGTGTCAAGGGGGTGTCATAGTCTCTTACCTGAGCCGCGGTGCGAGCTGGTGGAGCCGTGGTGCGTGCCTGCTGCCGGGTGGTTACTGGGTGGGCCTCCTGATGTGGAGCGTGAGGTACAAAAGCAGAGGTCATCTGACCCTGGTCATTCCCCAGTACAACATCCGCTGGTAGGTTTTGCATCAAACCCACCTTTACCATGCCCTCCCCCGCACCCCAATCCAAATGAATCTTAGCAGTGGGCAATCGGTATACTGCTCCCCCTGCCACTCGTACTGCCACAGATCCGCCAGTGTGTGCTGTATCAGGAACCAAATGGGGGGCTATCAGGGTTAAGGTAGCTCCCGAATCCCAAAGTCCCTGGACCTCCTTCCCCTCTGCGGTCACTAGCTGGCGGTGATGTTGCCGGTTATCCGTGGCTCGGACCAACATCACCTCATGCAGAATCCCCAGGGGTTCCTCGGCTTGGGTGCTCAACACCTCATGAGCGGCTGGCTCCATTTGGTAATGGTGAGCAGCAGCCCTTGGGGCCAGGTTCTGTCTGACCTGGTTCCAAGCTTGTCTGCTCCGATTTTGGGTGCACTCACGTGCCATATGTCCCCACTGCTTGCAGGTGTGGCATTGTATGATCGCCCGTCCGTTGTATCGTGAGGGGGGTGGTGGATTCCCTGGTGCTGGGCGAAAAGGAGTCGCTGTGGGGTTGGTAGGTTGTAGAGGACTGGGTTGTCCCGTGGGTCGGGCGTACGTTTTAGGCAGTAGTCCATGGTGCCTCCTGGCATCAAAATGCTGATCTGCTAATCTGGCTGCTTCGGTTAGGGTGAGAGGTTTCCGATCTCTCACCCATTCTTGGGCTTCTGGGGACAAACCGTTAAAGAATTGCTCCAACAGCATCAGTTGTCGCAATTCTTCCATGGTGGTAGCTTGGCTGGCCTGTATCCACCCCTGAGATGCTTGATCCAGCTTGTGGGCCCACTCTGCATGGGAATCTCTTTCTGGCTTGCGCAGGCCTCTAAACTTGCGCCGGTATGCCTCTGGGGTAATGGCATATCTTTCCAATATCGCTCTCTTTACTTTAGCGTAATCCTTGCTGCCCTCTCTGGGTACAGCACGATACGCTTCCGCTGCCCTACCGGCTAGCTTGCCTGCTAGTACCGGCACCCATACCGTCTGTTCCAAATCATGCAACTCACACAGTCTCTGAAAATCCTGTAAATACCCATCGATCTCATCCTTCTCCTCACAAAACATTTTAAAGGCATGGTATGCTGAGTGATTCCGAAATGGATTCTGCTCGGGAAGATGCATTCCGCGGACTGTGTGCCATCACGTACTCCTGCACATCTGCCATCACCACGGATAGCATGTCCCGTGGTACAGGTTGGGGTAAAAATTCCAGCCTGGTCCTCATTTCCCTCTGGTATAGGGTCTCCTCCATGGCTGCTGGAGGTGTAGCGCTGCGGGCTCTGTCTCCCTCCATCAGCTCGGCAATTAGTGTAGCCTTGGGTTTGCTGCTGGCCATCTTTCCCCTGGCTTCCAGCAGTTCCTTTAACGTTTGTCTCTTTAGCTTAGAATAATCCATCTCCATTCACTTCGGTAGTCGGTTCTTTCGCTGTATTCTGCTTGCCATTCCCTTTTCTTATTTGGCAGTTACAATTGCACAAATTGCGCTTTTCGGCTGTAAGGTCGGATCTCGTCGCTTGCCACCAATTGTAGCGGAGTGCAATATTAGAATCCACGATCTCCGCTGGTATAACAGGTATATCCACAGTCAGCGCTGAAAAGTAAGGCAATATCCCAATAACCGGACGAAACACAGTTTGGGAGTCAACTAACTCGCTTTATTCACAGGCTTGTAGATTTATACAGTTCCCCATGCAAGGGGTTTTCTGACAGAAGTTTCAGGGGATTTCTCCCATAATGCAGTGTAATTCTCCCAGGGTGCATTGCTACACGAGAGGGATACTCCCACTAAAATGGACGATTAAGTGGATTATCCCCTCATGTAGCAAAACTGACAATTCACATTAAAATCCTTTTTATACGTTTTATACGGTACATTGACATAACCGAACGTTTGGTACATAGCTGGGGTCTGAGCGCATCTTTTGTGGGAATACCGCTCAGATCCCAGCTGAAATGACCGAACGCCGCAACAAATACAGTTTACCTTGAAGTTCCCCTCAATCTGCCGATTGCATCTAGGGGAACGATCCTACCGAACGGGCTCCCGAACGGTCTGGAAGTCCAGCGGTGTTCGTGTCGTCGAGTAGCCGTTTTCGGTTCCAGGCGCTCGACGACCAAACACCGCTGAAGAATAGCGAATCCAAGATGGCCGACCGCTGCATGGTCAGTAGCCGAACGACGGCCACCTAGGAGAGCCTCTAATTACCGATTGCAACATTGTTGCAATCGGTTAACAAGCGCCACACGCCTCTAAGTGTGTGGTCTATCAGGGGAGCCCGTATTTGTTCCACGAACAGCCCAGATAGCCGCTGTTCGTCGAACGAAGTACTTGCATGCTGGTAGCTTACGCCTGCCAGCATGCGAATTACCATAGATACACATATAACACACAGTACAACCTTTCCTATATTATAGTCCAGAAGTGGCTAGGTTTGCCACACTGTACTTTACATTTAACTCCAAATATGGTGCCTTAAAGTGGCACTGTTACATTATATACTTTGACATGTTAGCTCTATACAGGGTACTTGGGGCTAAAAAACAGTGTGACAAACAGCCATGGGGATTTTCAGGACCTCAGGACTTTTCAAGACTGTCCACCGACCACCTAGCACTGTTTGTGCCGAAAGACTATAATTAAAACCTCGTTACCCCTTTACATTTTTCTTTGTATTAAGGAAACCTCATTACATGTTTTGCAGGACGTATATCACTCGTAGAAATATATAGAGCACGCAGCCTTCTAGTATTTAAAATCTTACTTTTATTTCAGTCTGCTGCTACTGTCTCTATCCCAGATCTGCCTCCTTGGCCGACATCATCAGAAGTGATGATCTGCGCCAATCACAATGCTTTCCTATAGAAAAGCATTGAATTTGATGAGATTGCCAAGGGGGTGGGGCATGTGGCAGAGCCAGACACTACCCTGGCTAAATACCCCTTCCTCTCTTACTGGAGATTCTTGGCTGATATCAGCATATCCAATAGCTAGTGTAGGAACTCACCTATTGAAGCTTGCCTTGACGTGGCTGGTGAGCTTATTTATTCAAATGGCCATTGGAATAAAACTAAAGAGCCTCCATTTTGTTTAAATGTACATGGGGATTTAGGCCAGAGCGCAGGTAACGTTCTCTTTGTTTTTACTACCCTGGCCAATCAGCAACTTCTCATAGAGATGCATTGAATCAATGCATCTCTATAAGGAAAGTTCAGTGTCGCCATACAGAGGACTGCAGGGATGGACTATACTTACTAGAACAATTACAATGTTCTGGTGACTATAGTGTCCCTTTAATTTTTGACAATTGCATGTGTATATGTATGTATGTGCATATTTCTACTTGTAATGTATTGTGTTTGAATGCCCCACCCATATGAACCAACGCCAGTGCTGCATACAGTGTGTATTTACATTAAAAAGCCTGCAGAGACCGGCTATAGCCACCAGCACCACTACATTAAGCTACAGCGAGTGAGGTAAATTAGAGATTAGTGCTACGAATAATATACTAGATTGCCTACTTACAACCAGATGAGGATTATGATGGGCTCGGGCTGCAGTCTGGCTCCACTGGTCTGATGTAGAACAGGCTCTCTGGCAGCTCTTTGTAACTGTGGTCACAAAAAGTCAATGTTCTAGGGGAAGGTGAAGCAGCGCCATTTTTTTGGGCCCCTTGCACAGCTCAAGGTCTGGGCCCCAGGGCCTGATGGTGAGTTTGCCCATAAGCAGGTCCGTCTATAATATGAATAGGACCCTGGGCAAAGCATTTTCTTGGGCGCCCTGGGCTCTGTCGCTGTGCCCCCCTAACCCCCCATTACGCCCACCCCCCAATCACACTGACAGACATACTGACACATACGCACACATACAGACCAACATTAAAACATTAACAGATACATACTGACACACAAATATATACTGACACACAGACACATTCACTGACAGATATACTGAAACACACACATACACTGACAGGCGTATTGGACATCCACACACACACAGACATACTGACAACTATCACAAAGACCTTGGATTGCGTTCCTTTCTACTATATCAACATACACACAGACATACATTTAGCCACCCTCCAGGTTCTTACCTTTTTATGGAGGGTGGTTTCCCTGAGGTCCAGTGGCAGGCTGAGGCAGTTGGGAGTTATCTTGTAGAACTCCCGTCCTCCTTGCCTTCCTCCTCCCGTGCGGCTATTATCTCCGGTGGGAGGAAGTGACGCGCGGCAGTCAGTTCCTCTCAGCCGGTACAGGAAGGGGCCCGGTCGTGCTGTTTAAGCAACACAGCACCCGACCAGGCCCCTGCTGACACATGGTCACTGGGTGGCCCTTAGTGCATGGGCCACCCGAGGGCCTCCTTAGTTGGTGGGCAGCCACACCGCCGGGTACATTGGGGCTGCTCAAATCGCGGGGCCCACGAGGCAGCTGCTCTGGGGCCCCCCAGGAGCATCTGGGCCCGGGCAGCTGCTCCGCGCTAAAGACGGCTCTGCCCATAAGGCCACCTATATGTTCCACCCATGAGTTCACTCACAGGGAGTGGAGTGGGATGAATTACAATACCTAACTGAACATCAGATATTTTTGTTGAACATCAGTATCTGATCTCAAATGTTCTTTTGGTTGAATAGGCACATATTCCTACAGACATAATGTCTTGCTTACTAAACACAGGTGGACTGGTCCTGGGGTTGGGAATCAGACCTATTCCTATGTTCAACCGTTCTCCAAATAAAAAAAATGTAAAAAAAAATCTAGCTAAATAAAAACCTATTTAACAATATTTAAAGATCTTGAAGGATTAAAACAGATCTAGTGAAGTAATTTCTCAGCATTGTCATGAGGCACAAGTGTACACATTTAATTTGCATCTAACCACTGGGAAGAGCAAACAGAATATAGCACTTGAAACATATCACATGCAGAGACAAATAAAATTGAAAATTATTGCAGGAGCAGACCAATTTCCCATTTAATTTTTGGTTTACAATACCGATGTCCGAAATAAAGCTGGTACATTAATGTTTCTCAGCAGTCTTTTTTTTTTTTAACAATACAATGGCAGATCCATCACCAAACGGGGACACATTCCAACATTACTGTACTGATGTGGTCAAAAATCTATTAATTACAAAAAGGTAATGGCACTGATCAGGACTTATCATGCTGTATATTCTGGAAATTACTGTTGAGGAAAACATTGCATCATCACATGCAAGTTAGTTTGTGATAACAATTGCCTCCAGTGTTTCTCCCCTAAAAGTTGTACCCACCTCACTCCATTACAGGAACTCTGAGTTGTATTTGTATAGCAAGAATTGTATATATATAAAAAAAAAAAAAAAAAAAGCTTAGGCACACCAAGCAGTTTCCCCAACAAGCAGTCTATTAACAGGAACAAGTTACAGCAACATTTCAGATATTCGGATAGTCCCTACTGGGGACTCGGAACAGGCCTACGCCTATGGAGCTCACCCAGCACTTTGCGGACAGTGGGGCCTGCTGAGAGGGCACTTATGCTTGAAAGCCAAGACTACCGCCGTTACAAGCCCGACAGGATCAACCTTACTTTTCAGGCTGCTAAATACCTCATCAAGAAGGCATGTAAGTGCTCCCCAGTCTGGCTCATGCAGTCCGTCATTAAACCCTAGCAAGGGAGTGAGGACTTATGGTGCGTGCTGGACTTTGCCAAATTGTCAAGCTGGAGGTCAGAGGGGGTGAGAGACTCATGTGGAGCTACTAGGCTTACAGTTTCTCCCCAATTACATCTATGCTTGGCAAGCTCTGTGGCTGTGCTAGGTGCTTCTTGGAGCTCCTTGGCCTTGTGTATAACGGTTTTGCTTCTTAGACTAAAACTTCCAGTGGTACTTACCTGCATGTTATGCCTACTATCCCTGCTTTTCATGTGATTGCTCTACTATATGTTAACTCATGTAGGATACTAAAAGCAAATATACTATCTGATACCATTGTACAGGCCTGTGGATTTTTTTTGCGCTTTATAACTAATAAATGTGAATTTAGATTGTTTTCACAAAATTGTGCACTTTCTAGGGATGCCATACAGCTATTTTTGCTATATGCTTGTTGATGGCATCATGACTAGATTGTATTTCTCATGCACAACAAGAATAAAAAAAAATTTGCTTCCATCTATTATATTATTAATACTTTGATCGTGCAGTGGCAAAATCAGTACAACAGTAGTCATAGTGTGCACTACTCATGGCTAAATATCTGCACAATATTTTAAAATCATAATTTAAACCATAAAAACTTTAAATTAAAGCCACTGGGTGGATATTTAGTAAGAGACTGGTAAACACACACAAAGACTTATCTTGTCAACATAATAGTATGAGGCATATATGAGAACCAGCATTAGGTGATGACCCATTAGCCCACTTCAACAAGCAGATCCTAGTCTGTAAAAGACATACTCCAAGCGGGAAATAAAGAGGAATCACTGGCTGCTCCAGGTGTCCATATCGATGACCAAGGAAAGTCCTTCACCCGTGTGGAAGGCAATCTCTCCCACCTGGTAAGTGGTGGTAGATGGCTGGCTGGGTGTTAATCTTGGTAAATTTTCTGGCGGCACTTACCAGGCGCACCTAGATTTGGGTACACAGTTCATTAAAGGCATTGAGAGAAGTAGCCATAGCCTGAGCTGGTGTTTTGGATAACCGCCATGGTACAGGAGCAGCCACAGGGCCTATATGATGCCAGGAAAGACAAATCGAAGAGGTTCACCACTACTGCAGAGACTGGGATAACCGCAACTGCCTGGGGACAGAGATAAGCCAGGCAACACTGGAAAATCCAAAAAGGGGACTGTCTAAATAAGGGTCAGAGCCATCTCACATAAACAATAAAAAAAAAAAAAACTAGGTGCTCCACAGTGAGATCCCATAAGTTACAGGTAATTATCAATTTCAGTCCTGTAGCTCAGCCATGCAATGTCCAACTATTAGCTGCCAGGCCCTTCTTGATTATTTTGTCATTGTATACTTTTAACTTTTGTTTTAGCAATTGCACACAGCAATTAGTTACAAAGTCACAAAAAAATGTACTACAGCAGAATTATACAAGTCTGAGACTTAATATTAACACTGCAAATATAGCAAATGTTTACCAATTTAATCGGGTGTTTGGGCACTAAACCATTTAGCTTTAATATGGTCTTCTGATCATGGGTCACTGTTAACTGGAACAACGTGAGGCTCATGTATGTAGACATGGGAGCATTTTCACTTGACTGGTGTTTAACCCCTTAAGGACACATGACATGTGTGACATGTCATGATTCCCTTTTATTCCAGAAGTTTGGTCCTTAAGGGGTTAAAGGGACACTATAGTCACCTGAACAACTTTAGCTTAATGAAGCAGTTTTGGTGTGTAGAACATGCCCCTGCAGCCTCACTGCTCAATCCTCTGCCATTTAGGAGTTAAATCCCTTTGTTTATGAACCCTAGTCACACCTCCCTGCATGTGACTTGCACAGCCTTCCATAAACCCTTCCTGTAAAGAGAGCCCTATTTAGGCTTTTATTGCAAGTTCTGTTTAATCAAGATTTTCTTATCCCCTGCTATGTTAATAGCTTGCTATGCCCTGCAAGAGCCTCCTGTATGTGATTAAAGTTCAATTTAGAGATGGAGATACAATTATTGAAGGTAAATTACATCTGTTTGAAAGTGAAACCAATTTTTTTTTAATGCAGGCTCTGTCAATCATAGCCGGGGAGGTGTGGCTAGGGCTGCATAAACAGAAACAAAGTGATTTAACTCCTAAATGATAGTGAATTGAGCTATACACTAAAACTGCTTTATTTAGCTAAAGTAATTTAGGTGACTATAGTGTTCCTTTAAGGATTTTCTTGAGAGCACAAACACAAAAAAACTAACTGCCACTAGAGGGCTGTGTTACACTTGAAGATGGTAGTCTAAAGAGAAGTCATGCTGATTTTTGTATCCAATTTCATGCATAGTAATTTTTAGAAAGGAGACTCTAAAAGCTACCCAACTGGACAGCCAGTGATGTAGCCTCGAAGTGGTTAATCACTTGTAACGGACACCCAACCTGTGTTATTAGCAGATAGTTGTTAAAAGGACAATCAAGTTGCAAAATAAATGTGACTATAACAGGGTTACAATTACTTGTTTAGTAGATAAGCTCCATTAATGTGGGGATTTAAAAAAAAAAAAAAAAAACTGCAGAGGTTTTTGCAGCTAAATATTCCTATCAGTATATCAATGCTAACACACACACTATACCTACCTTATCTCCATTATCAATGCTGCTGCTATTGCTGCCAATTGAGAAAAACATCCACATAAAGTAATACACGGGAAAGTTTCCAGAGCTGCCACCTAGTGTCCACTTTATCACTGCAGCTAATAAAAACCATAGATCACAACAAACCAGTTTATGTGAAAAGTGGAGGGGGAGAGAGGTAAATAGGAAGGCTTCAGTGCCAACCCTTATTCCTTCCATTTCTGATGTAACCTACAGTGTAGTCATTTTGTCAAGGTACACAGTGTATAGAAATACATAGGTTCTTATGAGATTTTGTGACAGACACACAACATACCGCGAACAGAGAAAAATACAATATCAGAGTTTTTCACTAAAGTCAAATTATTATTATTTTTTTTTAATTTACAGCCAAAATTGTCAAATTGGTAACATTCTACAACTCTGCCTCAGATTTAAAATTGACGTTGTTACACTGGCAGAGTTATTCAGTCAAGTGAAAATTCAATGTGTTTCATAGCAATCCCATAAAATGAACACTTATCTTTTTTAAAACTATATCCATATATAGTTATTTGAGGAAATTCATAAAACAAGCAGGGAAAGTATTATCAATAGGGAAAACAAAAAACAAAGAAAAACATGGAGTCAAAATATAGTAATTTAATACAATAATGATTACATAAAACACACAATTCATTAAAATCAAGTCATTAGGTCAGAAATAGGAATGTCTAGTAGTCAGTCCATTAACATTGATGGAACTGGTGTTATGAATGACCATGTATGAAGACATCTTGTACCGTGAAGAAACGCCAGTCAAGCAATCAGAACATTATAAGAGCAGGTCTGAAGTCCGAATGTTCCTGCATCAAACTACAACTCCATTGAAGCGTTGCCAGGCACTCGCTTTTGCTAGCAAAGTCTCATGTGAGTCTCCAGTTCATACAAGGGGAGCAATCATGAAAAATTTACTTTTGATAAATTGAATCATATATTAATATATCATACAATGGAATGACCATAGCCACTTGGATTATGAATCCAGATTGTAAGATTTTATTTTATAAACTGCATGTGTGGTGTGTAAGTAGTGGTTAATGCAGTCAAAGGCGGTGTAACCAATTTTATTTATACGTTGGACGGGATAAAATTCCTTATCTTTGAAAACTAAAGGGCTATGGCCTGTATGACAATGCAAATGTATATAATATATGCCACAAAATATCAGTGTTTTCCCTCATGTGAATTCCTTTTAAAACATTGCAATATTTGAATAGCCCTGCTCTAATGTTTTGTAATTTAACACCAGGCAAAATTATATCACCCATTATAAAATGATCTTCGAGGTTAGTACATTGCAAAAAGAGAAATAAATTAAGTTTTAAGAGTACGATCAGCATGTGAATGGTTTAAGAATTATATAAGGCACTCTGGTGGAACACATTACCTAGTATACGTTTAAAATCTGCTGCAAAGCATTGCAAAAAAAAAAAGAGTACTTCGCTAAAGAGCTGCCAAATGTGTACATCTCGCATGCATAGTGCTGATCACCTGAACGAACAAACAAAACCACAATCTATACAAACCATATTCGACTGTCCAGTTTTGGATTCCACGTTCTCTCTTCTTGTTATAATAAATATAAGTTAGATAAGCAACAACTGCCCAGATTTTCAAATCAGAGATTTAAAAAAATTTAAAAAAAAAATACATTAATAACTATCCTGGTTTAGAAAAAGCAAGGTCCATAACAACAATTTTCACTAACTCGAGAAGGAATATTTTTCCAATGATCCAATAATTCTCGTTATTGCTGAAATAAAGGATGCTTTGAGAGCTGCAGCACCAAGTACACTAGTGATCTCATTCACTCATTAAGTGACATTAATACTAGCATTCAAAAGACAGTTATGTTGGTGCTAGTAGGGAAAAGGAGGCATTATGGGCATATTGTTTTCCTAAAGTAATAATATATTGGTAAATAATACGATTTATTCCACATTCATACTATCTCCTCAATAAGTATGGAAGAGATTGTCTACCGAATTAATGCTGAATAGATAGGGATTTATGTGAGGTATGTCAAAGGAACCACCAGTACCTACCATGTGGGAAAAGTGCACAAGGTGCACTAGGTATCTTTGTTGTTTACTTATTTAAATCCCATTTATCGATTTACTTTTGCTCTGTTCCTTTCAAGCTTACAGTGAACTCTCCTGGGAGACAATTATTGAAAAAGAAGTTAGGTCCTGAGCAGTAGCCAAAAGCAAAAATTGCTTTGGAGTCCTTGGGACAGCAGCTAGGCTTTATATTCCAGCTCTGCGTTCATCTTAATATACATGATATAAATGGCTTCAATTGTGGGTGTGTAGTTAACCAGGAATTGCCGTATTTTTTCTATACACTGCTCTTCTTTCACATTCTGTCCCTTGGAGAGAGCTTTCAGGAAGTCTGATTTGTAAGGAGCAGCAATGAGAGCAGCCTATGTATGGAGAAGACAAAAAAAGAACTGTCACATAGGGAAACATTGCGAAAAAAAGTCTTGGCTTGATTTACAACTCAGGTGCTTGAAAGCAAGGAATTGGTAGGCATAATCAACTTAGAGATAGAATCTCCCCACTCACTGCATTTTGTGCCGGCCATTGGGATAAGGGAAACAATATCTGGTAGGAGAGTAGATTGAAACAGGAGGTGGACAGACTTCACGTACAGGTAATTATTTCAGATGACTTAAAAGGTAGGCAGACAATGTAATAGAGCAGCAGGAAATGCTAGCAGAATGCTTGGTTGTATAGGGAGAGGTATTAGCAGTAGAAAGATGGAAGTGATCATGCCATTGTACAGAACACTGGTGAGACCTCACTTGGAGTATTGTACACAGTACTGGAGACCGTATCTTCAGAAGTATATTGATACTTTAGAGAGAGTTCAGAGAAGGGCTACTAAACTGGAAGAAATGAGATATAGTCCAAGGCAAAGGAAGATTTTATTTTTACAGTAAGAACAATAAGGATGTGTCATATTCTCTGCCTGAAGAGGTGGTTTTATCAGAGTCTATACAACTGTTTAAATAGCAATTGGATTAATACTTGCAAAGACATAATATACAGGAATATAATTTTTAATTAGTGGGATAATAGCTTCTTGATCCAAGGAGATATTGGACTGCCATTCTGAGGTCAAGAAGGATTTTTTTCTTGATGGTCCCATGTCTCTTTTCAACTATGTATGTAACTACTAAATTGGTTAATGGATTACAGAATAAAACTTACAAGGAAAGGTTAAAGGATCTTCACATGCATAGATAGCTTGGAGGAAAGATGAGACAGGGGGGTTATGATAGAAACATTTAAATACATAAAGGGAATCAACACAGTAAAGGAGGAGACTATATTTAAAAGAAGAAAAACTACCACAACAAGAGGACATAGTCTTAAATTAGAGGGGCAAAGGTTTAAAAATAATATCAGGAAGTATTACTTTACTGAGAGGGTAGTGGATGCATGGAATAGCCTTCTAGCTGAAGTGGTAGAGGTTTACATAGTGAAGGAGTTTAAGCATGCGTGGGATAGACATAAAGCTATCCTAACTATAAGATAAGGCTACGGACTAATGAATGTCTTTAGATTGGGCAGACTAGATGGGCCGAATGGATCTGATGTCACATTCTACGTTTCTATGGCAAGGTCACCAGGTGGCCACTAAAGTATATTTGGAGGCTCAGTGTATTTATTAATTTGGTTTGCACAGTTGCATACCAGCAGATGGGACCCGTATCCAGAGGAGATTAAGTATTTATAGTGACCTGTGTGTGAGTCTGAAAACATCAAAGTAATTATATTATAGTGAGTCATCACATAAGCAGTCTGACCAAGTTATGACCAACACAGAAGCTCTCATTGCCAACTAGTGGTCACAATGAGAGACACTACATGTGACAAACTGAATGAGTAGTTTCCCTCAAAAGGAATAGAAGCATCTTGGTCAGGGATGTATCAGTAAAACCAAAATGAGAGAAGGATTGTGAATGGAAAAGCTCTGTCAAAGCAGCAGAAGCATTTTTCATCATTACAAAAGTATGGTGCTCACCACATCCTGAGTCCACCATCTTTGGGATTTGGCTATAGCAGTAGTAGCTTAAACGTAGCCTGACATTGTCCATTATATATCCGAGTTGTGCTTATGTGTGTACTGTATAGGCAATCAGAAAGGCTATTTTATCCCTAGAAATATTTGATGCACAGACTGCACATGTGTAGTATAGAGCTTTCTTAACATCACACACAGCCTGATTCACTAAACAGTGACCCAGTCTGTCTATAAAGTGATCGCAGTTTATAGTGTGGATTAACCAGGTTAGATGGAAAGCTTGATCCAAGCCTTTCCAAGTTGTGGAAGGAATAAAACGCTAAAACTCCCCACAGATGTATGCCAATTTAATAATCACGGCTGTATGCCATCTACAGATCTTAAGAAATACCCTGGTAAAGGCAACTTAAAAAAAAAACAAAAAAAAAAAACAGACTTTATCCTGCAAGTTTGCAGGTACCCTTGGCCAAATGAGCACTAAGACATGACAGCTTTCTATGCTTATTTGGATGTTGAGCTGGAGATTCAGAAAACAATTGTGGTGAGGGAGTAAAAATAAAAAACACACCTTTGGAAAAATAATTTCACAGACATTAAAAATCATGTTCAGCTAAAAGGAAATAGGATGGAAGCCAAAAGACATCAGCAGCATTCCTCTCAATATAACAAATAAAGTAGGGGTGTATATCAAAAGCAGTAGTGAGTTATGGCGCTGAAAGTGGCACAATTACTTTCTGTTGATCAATCGACATTTAGTACTCGGTCGTAGAATGGTTTATACATAGTGCCATTAAAACACAATGTTTAACAATCTCACTGTTTGTTTGGAATAAAAACAATTAATGATAGCCTTCTAGGACCTAGAATCTAGGTACAGTGGTGGTGGCACTCACCTGGAATAGCTTCTGCACCACCCAGCCATGATACTTCTTTAGTGCAATTTCATATGCCTTTGTCACATTGACCTTCATAAGATTTGGGTTCTGTTCATCTCTCTCTCCATCAGCGACGCTCTGAAGTAGAACTTGTATGAACTTCAAACCTCTGAATAAACAGTGATACCATGTTAAAATATAAACTACAAAACTTCTAGCTCCAATAGAGGTTTCTCAAATTAATACAATTCTTTATTGTATATTTTTAAAATGTTACCATGGATCAAGTGAGCCCTATTACTTGACTTCTTTGGTTTATAAAACTCTAATCCATGCTTGGGTCCAACAGCAAGAACAAACAGAATTGCAGACTAAAGTCTTCCCCTAGTACCATGACCACTTTATTCGAAGTGCATGGTGCCCGCAGTCTGTATTTGCACCAGTCTCTTACCTTTTTAACCACATCAACCCAAGTGTTGCGCCAACCTTTGGCCATTCAGGTCCATACATTTCCTTTTCCCCTTCCAGTATCTGCTGCAATGTTTTGAACTTAGTAGGGTTGGATTCATACACGGTCTTGATTTTCTAACATTGAAAGAGCAAAAAATAGACAAGTTCTAATTTAGAACACAAAGACAATTATCCCATCAGTATAAGTTTGTATGCTCTAATTTATGACAGTAAAGACAGAAAATCATTAAGAATTGCAGTCAGTAGCACGGTACAAGCAGGCATGGACCCAAGATAATGTGTGGAGTCTTGCCCCAATTCTGCCACCTGCTGATGTGTTTATGGCAGGTCTGGAAGCAAGGAATAAATAGCTGCTAAAGGTTAGTGCCCCAATAACCGTTTGTTTTTGGTAGTCCAAGGCCAGTCACATTAATGAACTTCATGAGATGTGAGGAAATTAGTTATACAACAGATGGACACAGATAAGGAACGCTGGAAAGAAAAGGGAAACAATACAAGATGCTAAATATAATTTTTTTTTATTTTTTTTTTTAAATAGATGAGGACATGGAAGTGGACGTGAGAACTTCGTAGTGAAAACAAAAGTTTTTTTGCCACATACTTGTCAATCTGGGCCTTGAGTTCTTCTACCTGAGTCGCCATGTTATGAGCCTCCGCATGCTAAGACAGTTTGGTCTCTAGTGTGTTATTGCGGGTCCTCAAGTCCTGGAGGTCTGTGCGGAAAGAGTTGATAGATCTCTGCATTGATGCCTCCAATCTGGCAGCCATGCCATCCAGCATTGCTAGTAGCAGGCTTTGAGTCAGTGGTATATCAGGCGAGGCGGGCTTTAGGGCCTGATCCTGTGCGGTGTCGCCGCCATCTTGACAGTCTTCAATGAGCAGGAGGTGTTTGCACACACCCGATTTTGCTTCAAAGAAGTTTAATTTCTCGCTTTTTTCCGCATGTTGTTTTCCCTTGTGGTGTGACAACACGGTAGAGCCATTTGAAAGGTTTCGATCGAGCAGTTTTCAGTGGCACGGAGCTAAGCTTCCATGCAGCCTCTCTCCATCAGGCCCAGGACACACACCCCAAATTCTACAATTTTCAGGTTTGGCTCACCCAACCTCCTATTAGAAGGTTCTGACATTCAGGTCACTGAATCCCGCTATTGTGAGACACAATAGAAGCTTGCCACATGTAAGCTGAATGTTCAAATTAATTAGGCATAAGGCAGGGGTGCTCAAAAGATAGATCCCCCAGATGTTGTAGAAATACTACTCCCATGATGTTTGGCATGCCTTTAGAGTGCCTTCTGAATGACAAAAGCTTCATGGAAGCTGGAGATCTACAGTGAGGGAAAAAAGTATTTGATCCCCTGCTGATTTTAAACATTTGCCTACTGAAAAATAAATACTCAGTTTATAATTTTAATGGTAGGTATTTCAACAGTGAGAGACACAACAACAAAAAAATATCCAGAAAAACACGTCAAAAAAGTAATAAATTGATTTGCATGTCAATGAGTGAAATAAGTATTTGATCCCCATCTCAGTACGATTTCTGGCTCCCAGGTGTCTTTTATACAGGTAACGAGCTAAGATTAGGAGCACTCCCTTGAAGAGAGTGTAGCGGCCATATCTAAATTTTGCACAGTTGATCCCAGCAAACTCATTTCCTGTTGTTATGGAACAATTTCTGCTTTATTAGTAATTGGACCATTCCTTTTTGAGTGCAGTAGATGTAGACTGAAGACCGCCCAAAGGGGAGTGTTTTGAACTGTAAAGAAGTTTCTAAAATCCAATTATTATGGCGAACCTACAAAAACTTCAAGGGACCGCAATAGGAATATGTGGGTATACATCTCTGTATCCATTTCCACCATGACATTTCCTTTCTGCACAATCAGTTACAGAAGTATCAGTCTCGATTCTGAACCTCAGGAGAGGAACCAAATAATCAAAATTCATACAGGTATAAAAATAATGATCTGGCTTTGATATCTGGGAGTTTCCGGAGGAACCCTATAAAATTTGTGGTTCCCTAAAACCAAATCCCCAACTCCTTTTATCCAACAGGAACACGGTTTCTGTAAATGGAGTACCACCAGATGATCAGAAGATTAAAAATGAAACGAGAAAACATGGATTGGGCAGACTCGTAAAGAGCAAGCGGTGCCCTCCTTTTATTAGATTAAGAAACCAGCGATCGCCAGTAGTTTCTATGTAGGATTCTGCCTCCAATCTTCATGGCGTCAGAAACGTCTAGCCATGTCGGACCTAGTTCTACAACCAGGTTTTCAAAAAACTTGTCTTAAAGCAGAGCTTTTTTTCGTTTTCGACATTGGTAACAAGATGCCCCTTTTCCTAATGGGAGTAATCAGAGGACCTAAAGGGACGCTGATCTGCTGTCAAAGCCTAAATCACAAGGAGATAAGGGCAACAGATCAACCCATGATTTTGGCCATAATTTTCAAGTTTTATTAGTCATATCCATATAAAGTATGTGAAAATCACAAATGTAGCAGTAAACCAACAAGCTGCTTATCTGGAGACTTCAATAACCTCCATAAACGATTGTAATCAAAGTTATAGTTCTGGATACAGCTGCACCTGCCAGAAAAGCCTTTTACCAAAACCCAGCAGTCTGGAAAGATCGTCTGCAAGAGGTATCTCCTTTCTTGACGACAGGGTTTTTAAAGCAGCTACTTCACCTATGGGATTATGGAAGAGAAATGCATTATTTTCTGGATTCCCAGTGTATCTGGAGGATGTAACAGTTACCCATTTGAGAGTCAACATATTAAACGCTGGGCAAGAAAGGCTAGTTACCAGAGTTTTCCTCATTGTCTGCATATAAGACAGACATTGAGTTTGAGGAACAAATAACCCTCATTGAAGTTTAGCAGATTCATCCTGCCCCACGACTGATTCATTCCTAATGAACCTTCTTAGTACATCAGGTGGGAACCAACCCCACACAATATGATGAACCAGATAGGTCTTAAGAAGAGGTAGATAAACATTTGCCAAAAGCCACATTAGAAGTTATCGAAGGCCCGCTTCTCTTTCTGTTTCTTTGGACCATCTCAGGCACAGCAGCTGATACACTATATGATTCTCTATAAGAATCCAAAGATAGGAACGATTGCATATTCTCTGCTTAGTTTTACCCAAGAAATTGCAGCACCTTGGTTACATATACACACCAGTACCATATGGAGGAGAGTAGCACAGATACAACAAGTAAAATACTTTTTAAAGCAGAGGTATTCAATGCATATATACAGTTCATTTCCTGTGCAACAATTCCAATTCTAAAAAGATTTTCAAAGTAAAGATTAACTAATCTTACCTTGAAAACCTCTGGCCGTGTGGGGGGCTGGTGACACTGAGAACCCTCCTGACAAGCACCCTACTGCCAGAGGGAACTGCACAGCGATCCGTACTCTGCCTTCACTAGGAAATTCCGGTTCGCGCATGTGCAATAGCGCACCCGGAACTCTGGTGGAACGCAACACCATCCGCATCCCCCAGACATCAACCCGTGTGCCTCACCTCTATCAAAATCAAAATGTAAAGGGGGAGGTGGCGCCACAGGTGAAAAAACCCTGGTTATAAACTATACAAGCACATATACAAGACTCTATATAAAAGAGAAAATACATACAAGAGAAAAAAAATAAAAATAAAGAGTTCGAAATATGGATAATGAATAATAAATAGAGTCCAAAAAGTAGGTCCAAAAGAGTCAATGCCTGATAAATACAGCAAAAAGTCCAAATAAAACCTTGTATAAGAAGCCAATCACAATCTTGTCAGGGGAAATATTCCTCAGTAAGGTATGGGCATTGGATATTCGTTAAAATACGTATGAAAAAATAAAAAGACAGCAAATAATGGTGCAGTATATCCCAACAGGTACTAAGTACTATTTTGTAAGAGGTCTATATGGTCCTACTCACGTTTTCCAGAGCTATAAGACCAGCTCTAGTGTGGATGGCATACAGTGGTACAATCCCTACTCATGGGATACGTGAAGTTTTGTAGTAGATGGATATCTTGTTGGTATAAGGACCATATGAAAAATAAAAGAAACAATAATAGTGCTTATTGTATAAAACCCAGAAGTGAAATAAAATACCAAGTGGTTACTCACATTTTATTGAGCAGGCAGACTGCTCAATGGATAAAGCTTGAGTGGTATAATCCCCACCAAGGATTCTTTGGAGTAAAATTCTCACTGGAACAAGAAAAACTCTGGTGCCAGGTAAAAATTAATAAAAAAATAAAAAAAAGGAAAAAAGAGGGGGGGGTGGGCAGGGCTGGACCACCGAGCTGGATGGTCGCAGGCAAAAGAAGCTCCTGCTACAAAGCACCAAATATGACCAAAAACCATATCTTTCACCAGAAAAGCTGACCAATAGCACAGTGCCCAAAGCAGAAGACCTGCTGGAACCACGGAGAGGCTGGCTTATCAAGCTACGGTCCCCTGGAGGAGAAAAACTTGTTGTCCCAACTGGGGCCTTCTCCGGCGGTGAGTAGGGCAGACGGTTGCCACTCCCCTATCCTGCAATACAGCGCCCAGCCTGGAGCACGAACCTAAGCGGACCCAGCCCTGTCCCCGGGGTGGGGTGGTGGAGATCCCGGTCCTCACCCAGAGGCTTGGCAGCCAGAGCACAAAGGCGCCACCGTCACACTTGAGGATCCGACTGCATCACATAAGATGGCGGCTGCCACATGCGCCGGAATCAGCAGAGGGGAATACATTACAGTGGATCTCAGAACACCCAGTGGGACAATCAGGCACGGGCCCAGAGGAGTTGGTGGCGCTACTTCCCTTCACCACAGCCCAACAGGCGATATCATACCTGTACAAGCAACGAGCCACGAGAAAGGCAAGCAGCAGCGGAGGCCAAACCGAACGCAAAGCGGCGGATGCACCAGTATACCGGACTGATGACTCTGCCGCCGAGCGAAGCACTCTCACAGAAGGGCTGACCGCACACCTGCCCCACGCACTCCCTACAGAGCGGCAGGCCTGAAGAGGGCCACACAGTGACACCCAGCATATGCAACACCCGAACGTTAATCTCAGAGAACACTCTCCTCCCGATGCCCAACAGAGGCAAGCTCAAGAAACGCACCTGAAGAGACAGTTAGAACCTCAGCCTTAAAGGACACCAAACACCGGGTCACGCCGACATGCTGGAGCAGGCATTGGCCGACCACGTGTCCACTACCACCCGCAAACCATCGGGCTCACCATACCAACTGTTCCTGGAGCGTGTGCAGACTTACGAACTTTTGATCAGTCAGGGTGATATTATACTTGTAGATTGCTGCCTGGCCTTAGCATGTTTATATACTGAGCCTTTGAATATAGCTTACCGCATAAATCTTTTTCGTTTTAGTAAATATAATTATGGAGAGCAAAAAATGGGTCGCAAGAGAATACTGAGAACGGGCAGCAATTGAAATGGCCTGCCCTTCGGTGGGTCCCCGCTCAGTTCTCAAGCTGGTTTTTGCTCATCTTGTGCCATTACAGAGAGAACATCTCTGAAACATATCAGACTGGTCCCACGCATACGGGCAGTCCAGATCCGAAATGCCAGCAAGTTCCCTCTGTAAGAGAGACACAGCAACACCAGACGATCGTTTCAGCCTTGTTAGGCATCATCAGTGAGGCATAGCTCATATCTCCCTAGGCACCGTGAGCAAGGGGTCCACGTCTGGATTATCCCTTTAAACTTGTGGAGAGCAAAAAATGTGTTGCAAGAGAATATAATTACTAGCATTGATGGCATCTTAAAAATGCAGAACCAACTTTCACTTACGCATAACCTGCAATAGAAATGTCTTAATTTATAGTGTTAATTATATGTTCCCTCACTCTGCCTGTACCTGTAACTGGTATCCTGCCTTCACGGGTGAGCAACCTAGGAGTACTCCTGGATAAGCAACACCATCATATAAAACATAGTATTGACCTAGCTACTTTCACTAGTATCGCGTTATGCTTGTTATTAACCTTTGATAGCATAAAGAATGACCTAAATCACTAAGCATGTTTATATATAAATTTGTGCCTGATAAACATATGTCCCGCATGTCAAGCGGAGGAAAGAGCCTGAGGACTGCTTTTGGGGCACCTCAGACCTGTCTATCATTTTCGTGCACTAAAAAAAATAAATAAAAAAAAAATTAATAAATAAATAAAAAAAATTAATAAATAAATGAGTAAAATGGCTGACTCACAAGTTGAAAGTGGCCAAAATACAGAAAATACCACAACGTGTTTCTCCGGTTAGGGCTTTTTCATGTGGATAAAAAAAAAAAAAAAAACACAAAACCAAAAAAAACAACAACACCACAACACTTTTTATACCAGGGTTTATTTTGGACTTTTTGCTGTATTTATCAGGCATAGGCTCTTTTGGACTCTTTAGTATTCATTATCCATATTTCGAACATTTTTTTTTTTTTTATCTTGTATGTATTTTCAGATGCCTGATCCGTCCCGTGATGGGACAAGGAAGAACTGAGGTGGGTTTGCCGGGGTAAGCCCTTTACAGGGTAAAGGGGAGGAACTTTTCTTAATTACCAATCTTGCAGATTGTCCCAATTAGGAAGCATAACCCATAAGTACTGCCACCATATGTCAAAAAAAAAAATTACAAAAAAAGAATCTCGTTACAACATTAAGTTATTTTGAATTATAACATTGACAGATAAATAATCTGATTTTAGTAAGAAACTAGAAATAGTAAACGAATACAGGATGTAAAAAAATTGGGGTGCATAATTAGATTTCTTCATGTCTTTATGAAAAGCGTACAAATGGTTATGACCATCTAAAACATTACCGTTATATTTCCTGTGATATCAGCTTTGATTGGAGAAAATATTGCAGAGCCGAGGCAATCTGAAAATGTAAAAGAAAATAATTTTATCTTGTCATTATAAAGTTCTGGCGTAATATCTATATCTATATAACAATTATTCAGAGAATTTCTCAGGCTCATCTTTGAGAGGTTTCTACACTTTGAATAGAGTCCACCTGTGGCAAATGAATTTGATTGGACATAAATTTGGAAAGGCACACACACTATATATATATATATATCTCTATCTCGTGAGAGCGAAAGAGCATGATCTGCAAAAGCATATAAGAACAAAAATCAAGCCAGAAGGCTCAAAAGGCACGGCTTGCAGAGCTCAGAACCAGGATTGTCTCAAGGCAGAGATCTGGAGTAGGCTAGAAATAATAAAAATCTTAATTGTGGCTGCATTGATGGTTCATAAAGCACAGTGGCAAACATAATTCTTAAATGGAATAACAGGGGGAAAGGGACCTTGGTAAGCGAGGTGACCAAAAACCCTCTGGGTGAGCTCCAGAGAGGTGCCAATACTGCTGAAGGACAACCATCCCTGCAACGCTCTACTGAACTGGCCTTTATGAGAGACTGGTCGATGGAAGCCTCTCTCCACTGCAAGATGCACAAAAGTCAACTTGGAACTTGCGGGGAAAAATAAATATTACGTAAAGGACTACTTTCATACTGTGAGAAACAAGATTCTCTGGTCTGATGAAACGAAGATTGAACTTTCAAAGCACCATGGAGGGCACCAGGCTACTAATCACTGCACAATACAATCCCAGTAGTGAAGCAAGGTGGCAGTAGCATCATGCTTTGGGGGGGATATTTTTCAGTGGAAGGGATTGAGAGACTGGTCAAAATTAAGGGAAAGCTGAACGCAGCAAAATCCTAGTTTGCTGCGGTTGGCTCTGCTCCTAATCGGCCTACATGGCTGACATCATCAGAAGTGGTGCTAATAAAGCCAATCACAATGATTTCTAATAGGTAAGCATTGGATTGTCTGAGCCTGTCAAGAAGTCAGATCAGGGGCAGAGCCAGCACAATCCAAACAGCTCTGGTCAATGCATCTCAATGAGGAGAGTTCAGCGTTTGCATGCTGAAGACACTGAGTGTCAGTGCTGCACAGCTTGCAGGACAGACCCAGGAAGCACCCGGTCTGTCTCATTTGCCCCTTCCACAGTCCCTCTGTGGCTCTTTTGCTTACAAGCTTATGTAAAAGTGAGAATTCAGTGAATTTAAATTTTAAAGAAAAATATCCTAGATTAATACAAAATGGACTTGGGGAATTTGTAGGCTTATTTTTTAATTAATTTTGAATTTCAGCCAATTCTCACTTTAGTAGTCTCCCCTGACGCTTAAACACTATTCAAATGCAGCCAAAAGGAAGCAAGAAAATGTGCTTTCATAGACAGACACCTGCTTCCTCTATGCAAACGCTGGACAACTGTTTCTAGTCAACCTTTGACACTCCTGCTTTTCAGTTACTGCTCTAGCATCCATCTGAATATTTAAAAAGGTACAGTTAAAAACAGATTTAAGATTAAAAAAAAAAAAAAAAAAAATGCAACAACAAACCCTGGATGGCCAAGTACAATTACAAGTGTCACAATAAATGTTACAGAGCAAACCAATGAATCTATATTGCTTAACTTGGAGGATTCTAGGCACCAACAAGTTGCCAGAGGAAAGGGGACTGAATACAGTGGATATATTTGATGTAACAGTGAAAGCAATATACAGGTTAGGTCAAGTGGTTCTCGTCTTTCATCACTTCCTAGGTTTCTAACACTTGGCTGCTTTCACACCCATGGTTTTGCTCCGACATTCGAGACTCCAAGTCTTGACTTCCCCCACAGTGGAAAAACACCATGTAAGTCCAGTCAGAGAGCAGCCATCAGTATCCAAACAGTGAATAAATTATGAATTGAATCCCAGTTTCTGCAGCTTCAGGTCAGAACGCCATTGCCTTCAGTATCAAATTTATTTCATTATTTCTTTTCTAGCGTCTGCAACAAAAGGCCGGGTTACTCTATCAGTCACCTGCACAGAGTGGGGCTGATCTGCATCAAGTAACCTTGTCGCATCATTTGCTTATCGTCAGATAATCTGAACGTAAGAGGCAGGAGCGGCATGTAATCCCTTGGTGTCATCAGTTAACCTGTCACTCTAAGACGAAAGAAAAAATACCTTGAATCTGGAAAACCGTCAAAATGAGCTACAGTTAATTGCTCTCTCAAACTAGAGAGCACAAAAAAATATATATATATATATATATATATATATATACTTTCAGCAGAAACTCCCTTTCTCAAGTCTAAAGTGCAATAGACTAATTTCATCTGTTATTTTACAGCTGCATCACTGGAATATATATATGGCATACAGTGATACAATCCTCACTTATGGGATACATGAAGTTTTGTAGTAGATTGATATCTTATTGGTATAAAGACCATATGAAATATAAAATAAACAATTGTGCTTATTGTATAAAATAAAAAAGTGAAATCATAAAATACCAAGTGGTTACTCACATTTTATTGAGCAGGCAGACTGCTCAATGGATAAAGCTTGAGTGGTATAATCCCCACCAAGGATTCTTTGGAGTACAATTCTCACTGGAACAAGAAAAACTCTGGTGCCAGGTAAAAATAAATAAAAAAAAAAGAGCAAAATGGCTGACTCACAAGTTGAAAGTGGCCAAAATACCTTCAATAAAATACAGAAAATACCACAACGGTATTATATATATATATATATATTTTCATATTCATTCCAGTGATGCAGCTGTAAAATAGCAGATGAAGTAAGTCTATTGCACTTTAGACTGGAGTTTCTGCTGAAAGCTAATCATTCCAAAATATTGTGTTACTAGTGAAATATCTGTATGTAAAATATTAAATTTGCATTTTATATACACAGATATTTCACTAGTATAATCTATATATTTTTTTTTTTTAACAGGAATTTTTTTTTTCCATAATCTCTCATACACATAACATATTTACTGTATTGGATTGGTTTTACTTCCTGGTTGTACCATTAGATGACTTGGCTTCCCTTGCTGTGTAACTTGCAGAGGTCAGCCAACAGTCAGGAACATTGCGAGTTGGGAGACTAATAAAAGATGGTAGAAGCATATTATGATAACCTTTAGGTGGGTTTTTATTTTTGCGCTTTATATTCGCAACAGGGAATAAAGTCAATAGGAAATTCTTCCCTACATTTACACGACAAGGCTAATTCATATAAAGAAATTGGAAGTCAGGTACATTTGGAAAAGTAAATCGTCCCACCAAATCCAGAACTGTTGGAATTTGTATTAGAATTGCAGCGTTTTTTGCAATTCAATGAAGTTCTAAATTGCCAAGTGCTAGTAGACTGTGACAACGGACCTCGTTGCACCATAACCTAATAATTACTTGAAATATCTCTTTTAAAAAGGAACATACTGTATCATGCTACAACAGTGGGAGCACTGCATTAGCAATGTGCTAAGCTACCACTATGCTTCTTCTGGTGAATTTTGTGATACAGTTATAGTGATCCTTAATTTGCAATATCTAGTTGCTATAATTTGAAGGACCCACTTTCCCCCAAAAGACTGATACCAGACTAGATGTGTTAGTTCTTGTCTGATAATCTTTATTTAAAGTTTTAAAAAATTAGCTTACAAGTTAAAAAAAATAAATATATATATATATATATATATATATATATATATATATATATATATCTCAGGCAGTGTTTTTTTATTTATTTATATTAATGAGGCATGTTACAGCTTTCGCCTTTCACTGAGGGCTTTGATCCTGCATCACAGACCTTTAAGTTTCAGCTCAGATGTGAAAAACACTTGAGTTTCATTAAACCCTTATGCTGCAACACGATATACGAATACGTCAAAACCCCCAGGGAACGAAGTACATTTTAAACGAGGTTTATCACTCTCTTTGTCTTGCTTCGAAAGCACAATGAGCAATATCTTGTCTATGTATGCATGCATGTATGTATGAATGAATAAACTAAGCAGATAATGGGCAGGTTGAAAACATGTGCATGCTAAGACTGTTACTCACAGGGAGTTACCCAAAATTTAGAACAATACACTGCAAGCTCCCATTTAAAGAATATTGTGATGTGATACAAACAATTCAAAAACTAGCACTACCTGTGTATCACTGCCTCCATGCTTCCAACACTTCATATATCAAAGGACTTTATAATAAATGAAAAAGTGTTTAATAAAAAAAAAAAAGAATATATATATATATATATATATATATATATATATATATATATACACATACACACACACACACACACACACACACACACACAAAAACTGGCACGTGTACAGGACTTTAATGAAAGGGGGAAAAAAATATGTTATAATGAAGCAAGCATTTAGCATAAAATGAGAAGCCATTTCTCATGTCTGTACAAACTATGCTTGAATGCAAATTCTACTAATCTGAAACTCTGTCTCAATACAATACCATTTACAGTTTCTTTCATAAGAAGCATACATTTTAGAAATCTAGATTTTTGACATATACAAACTGACATTTCTCAGAAACAGCAAATCATATTCCCAAAATGAAAGGGTCTCAGCACCAAAACGATTTTCTTAATATGAAGTGAATTTAGTCCTTAGAGTAGGTTTCTTTAAATTTACCCCAGCAGCCAAAAATGGCAAACTTTACTACATAGCACGTGCATGTGCATATTGAGGCAGCAAAGACACTTTAGTGAGGTCATTTGTTGGCTTTCTGGGATTTGGTGTGTTAGGCAACTACATGGACTTGCATAATTCACATATTGGTAATTAAAGGAGCACTATAGGGTCAGGAACGTTAAAACCACTATATAGCCCCTCTTAAATATAGTAAAATCTTACTTCCATTCAAGTCTGCAGCTGCTGGCTCTGGCCCTGATCTGCCTGCTTGGCTGACATTAGAAGTGATTCTCTGAGCCAATCACAATGCTTTCCACTGGCAGAGACTGTCAAAGAGGCAGATCAGGGGCAGAGCCAGCACAAATAAAACAGCTCTGGCCAATCAGCATCTCCTTAGAGATGCATTTTATCAATACATCTCTATGATGAAAGTTCAGTGTCTCCATGCAGAGGATGGATACACTGAATGGCAGTGCTGCACAGTGTGTAGCACTGCCCCAGGAATCACCTCTAGCTGCCCTCTGAGGAGTGGCCAGTGGAGGTGTCACTAGGCTATAATGTAAACTCTGCATTTTCTCTGAAAAGGCAGTGTTTACTGCAAGAGGCCTGAAGGGAATGATTCTACTTACCATAACAAATACAATAAGCTGTAGTTCTGGTGACTATAGTGTCCCTTTAACCCCTTAAGGACACATGACATGTGTGACATGTCATGATTCCCTTTTATTCCAGAAGTTTGGTCCTTAAGGGGTTAAGCCTACTCCACTCACAATCCAGCACCTGTAACCAGCATCACACCTCAGAGCGCCCATAAAAACTTACCTTTACGTCCCCTGGGGCTCTGGAGCTAAACCACGAAAGAAAAAACAAGTGGTACAGCAGCTAACCTCACCGTCTGCGGCGGATCTCTTTATGACCTAGCGCATGCCACAGGCCCAGCAAGATAGCCGCCGGCCAAGCTTGCGTAGCTCCCAGTCTCCGGCCTCAATCGTGTGACGTCACGATACCGGAATTATCATCAGCAGCTGTGTCCCTACACTCCCACTAACATGAGCGCAGTGATTGGATGTATCACGGACGCCATGCACCAATCAACTACCAGTAGGTGATATTTAAAGTTTATACTTGCAGCATGTTTGTACCAATTGATAAAGCCGAATTACACAGGCGAAACGCGTCTTGGACGGAGCACTGACACTTGAGTATTGATTTTATGGTTTTAAAGTTGTATACACAATAAATGTAATATTTTTAAATCAAGTGGATTAGTGCAATATTTAAGCTGCTGCTAAGAAGGGTTGTGTCACTCTATATTTGACACCACGTCTGCATACTTGGAGCCTGGTTACTGGCTCCAGACAAGGTGAGAAGCCAATTGTCACCAACATTTAACTATATCATTGTTTAAAGGATTTCTACACTAGGGTTAGCACTGCTTCCCTTTTCCGCTTTTGTTTCCATTTCCGAGGTTGTTAATCTACCGTGGATAAACAAGGATTTCTGGACTATTTCTACATATCTCCTGAATAACACAGGAGTAAGTGTTTTGTTTACTGCTAAAGCGCTCCACACTCTTTTGCACTATTAGGCATTTATTTGCACAATAGTGTTCTTTGTATGAAAATGTATAATGTATAAGTGTGGGGAACACTCTGTGGGGCTCTTAAGTGTAACCAGATGTGTCACCTCCCATTACACTGGGGCTTATTGAGGAGATAGGAGATTACGTCATCTAAGGACTTCTATCAACCCCTAATCATGGACCGGAGGTGTGGGGGGGGGGGGGAGGGGGCGCCTCTCCTGTCCCCCATCCTTCCCTCCTTTTTTCCCCCCTCATCCCTGCTCCCTCCCACATTAGATAATATTTCAAACACAAGTTTACTACATAAATAAGTTAATTTAAAAAAAATAAAAAGGGGGAATACGAATTTGCAGACCACACCCCCCAGACTTTACCTTTCTTCTGATAAACTAGCTTCCTCTCACCTGTTATTACTTAATACCGGCTATATGGGTGCCTTCAGGTACTCAAAGTTCACTGAAAACAAGCTACAAAATTGATAAAAGGAATGGAGCATTTTAGTTATGAAGAAAGGTTAAAAAAATAATCTGTTTAGTTTGGGAAAAATGGCGCCTGAGAGGGGATATGATAACTTTTTGACTGTATTCTGGCATCCCTGGCTTTCCCTTATCGTTGTGTCTCTTTCTGTATCCCCTGACCTCGGCAAGTATCCCGACTACTCTTTTGTACGTTAAGTCCGGCCATTCTAATGCCCGTAATACGTTACCTATTAGTCATCTGTGTGACACAATTCTACGTGCTGGATCAACTAGTAATCTCTGAAAAGGCAGTGTTTACTGAAAAAGGCCGGAAGGGAAGCTGTAGTTGTTCTGGTGACTAGTGTCCCTTTAACCTGTAAATGCTTTTCTCTATTTTTGCTTCTTTGTCCTTTTTGCCAATTTATGGTTTAGCATCTTACTTTATAGATTTTTGGGAGGCAATTTGAGTTGCGCTGAAAAGCTTTGATGGATCTTCCCCTGCAGACAGGGCCAGCACGTGGTCGCTGTGGGGCACCACCAGAGTTCCAGACACTCCCCATCGATACCTGATGCTGTGGTCTCTCAGGAAACTAGTTGGCTGGAATCTTCTCTGCTCCACCAACACTGCAAATGGTAAGTCACTAAATATTTTAATCTTGGTGTTCTCCACAGCAACAGTAGAGTGGCTTCTGGAGTGTGTCAGGAGGGATGTCTTGATCGATATGTCCCGTGTGACCACTATGGTGTCTTGTGGTGCGTCAGCAGGAGCGGTGGAGGCCTTTCAAACTCTGAATGCTGACACTATGGGAGACACTCCACTCTCTCCCTGCGCCTCTGCCACTTTATTAGCATAGTCTATCAGGGCCTCTGGGTTCACAGAATCCTAGGGGTGCCTTGGAAAAATACTGAAATATTAAGGGTGCCTTGAACCTAAAAAAAAAAAGGCGGAGCCAGCGCCTGAGCGAGAAAGTCGCAGCTTACCGCAGCTCCGACGACCGACCCGATAATTCGGCTAAAACGGAGGCTAAATCCGCAACGGGGTCCCGAGAAAACATCCCCTTGCATGCCCTGGACCATGGGGGAAAAAAAGCATAGAGCGGAACAGAGCTCCGGATCCAGAGATATAGGCGCTTTCATGCGCCCGACTCAGCGATACGAGACTGCCAAGATGGCGCCGGCAGAGGCCTTTACCTCGCAGTCCTTAGACGACAACAGCCTACCAGACACTGTGCCTGCACAGTCTAAGGTACAAACTAAGCCCCAGCAGCCACCAGACCTAGGCGACCTGGCACCATCCACGAAAGCTGATATAAAGGCTATGATGATGGAAATCAGGGTGAGGTTTGATGCCGATATGGCACTTGTTAGAGGGGATGTAAACACACTTACAGGCCGCGTGGCCTCAGCGGAGGAGACACTTAGAAGCACTAGGGTGGTGCAAACTGCCACAGACGCAACTTTAGGATCCCTACAGAAAGTGCACTACACTGGCAGCCCAGCTAGCAGGCATGGAAGATAAAGCAAAAGCGCGCAATGTGCGTATTAGAGGGGTACCTGAAACTATCAATGTAGAATTGCCTCACTACTGCAGAAGTCTGATAGCCACTTTGTTACTCCCAAAACAGACTAAACAGGTTGGAACTGACTCTTGCTTTCGACTTCCTAAGGCCACAAAGGCACCACAGGATGCCCCAAGGGATGTACTACTTAAAATGGTTCGGGACTCTGACAGGGGGGGCAGCACGGGGTTCCCCCGCAATTACTTTTGAAGGAGCAAGCCTGACACTGTACAGGGACCTGTCGAGAGACACCCTCACGTGGCGCAGAACCTTCCGCCACATTACGCAGCACCTACGAGAGAACTCTATCCCTTACAAATGGGGTCCCCACAGACTGATTGTGGAACACGACGGAAAGATACCTCCTAATGAACGCTTCAGAGCACCAACTTTCTTCCAATCGATAGGTATCCCAACGCCAGCGGTGAACACAGGTGCCTGCCCACCGTGGAATCTTGCAGAAGTCACTCCCTTTGCGCCCAGGAGAACGGCACTAAGGGCGATGGACCAGCAAACTTGAGTTGAGCGGACACTCACCCCTACAGCATTATATAATGTACTTTGTCGTGGGGACTACAACTTCCAGCTGAAGGTCTCTTAGGCCCATTATTTACACCAGTTTTATATGCATGCATGACTTCTCGTTACGTTTGACATTTACTCCAGCGTTAATGTTTACTTTAGCTAGACACTCACAGTTCAGATTAGGAGATACTATCTCCACCCTGGCTCCGTAAGCGGACTGCCTATGACACGACCTACGTAAACCCCCCCCCCCCCCCCTACCCCTACGCAGACAGAGCGGGGTCTCAACCAACTAGTCTATACCTCCACACCACGAGGTAGATGACCCACCTGGAAAACTCAGACCGACCAAAGGGCCCACACAAAGCCACGGGCATCCACAGGCCATATCGTTTAAACTCCCCCCCAACATAATTACCCTAGGCAAAGCATGACACCCTACATTGTTCAGCAGGGCACACTGAGCTTAGTACCCAAGCCCTCCCAGACATATTACTGTACTTCTTCCATACAGATGAGAGGAGGATTAGCCTGACTAACAAAACAAAAATGGGTAGACGAAGCACCTGTGCGACTTTATAGCATACAATGATGATCTAGTATGTAATATGTTACATGATCTCTTTGAGAACATGCTGTAATTGATTTTCTTGACGTGCAAAGCCACAAAAATAAAGAATAAAAAAAAACAAACAAAAAAAAACCCACACACACCTCAAATCTCCTACAGCTGAGTCACTGCCATAAGCAAAATGTAGCTTTCTGGAGGACCATATTAAGACTTTGTGCTGCACATTATCTGTTCATTGTAGTTTACCCACCTGTGTATAGTTTTATTGTATTTATCTTTAATCTCCACCTCTGTTATTGTAACCTTTATTACTAGCTCAGCGCACGGGACATACACACACCTTTACCTTTTACGTCTTGTCCCATATGCTAAAGTTACTTTTATAAGACCGACTCCATATATTTGGGTTGTTTACTTAATTTATTCTCCTATATGCATACCTCTTATGACCTTTCTCTGATGTCTACACTCTTTCCCACTTTTTTTTTTTAAATTGATACCTTTCCAAATATTTGTTTTTGCTTGACTAACCCTCACCTTAGATGCATCTCCCTATTCCATCACAATACAAAATATAAACATTCAGCCTGTGATTGGATAGTTAGCTGAAGACACTAATGTGTGATATGGTTAGGAGGGGGATTGTCTTTCCATTGTTTTACTAAAAATTATTTCTTGTTAGGAACCAGAGTTGAATTTGCATAAAATGTCTATATTTGAGCTGTATGTCATAAAAGTCTATGTATACATTAGTAGCAATGTACGATATTACATTGGAATATAGCATATAGAAAAGTATACAAAAAAATAAAAAATTAAAAATAAATTAAAAGGGAACACAGGTTTGAATTCCTAATGCTACAGCTTTCTCTAATTTGACAATTAAAAATAAATAAACTAAGGAATACTATAAGCACTAATCATTTACGCTCATGGAGGGCTGACTCTTTAGTTGAGAGAGTGTCAGCTGAGCTGACACTCAAAATGAGGGAAATGGTTTGACTTTAATATATATTAATGTTGGAGGATACCAGGGAAATACTTTGGGATTTGGGAGATTTTAGTGTTGTTCCTTTAAATAAAATATATTTTTTTATTCCTCTGTTGATCCCATTTTTTTATGTTAAAAGCCATATATATAAATATTTTGAGAGAACGGAAGAAGCAAAAGTGATGATGCTGAAAAGCAAAGAGCACACATGTAAGCACTTGTAATCAAGAACAGGAAAGCTACCGCAAGCCAGACTTTCATTTTAGCCTCTATGACCTGGCTTAATTCATTGAAAAGTGTCTAGTCCCACAATAGTTCACCGTTTAGTAGTTATTCTCATTCCAATTAATTTTCTAGCCTCTCTGCTAAAAGTTGTTGGATGCTTATTGGATACGGGTATGTAATATACGCAGTAAAATAGAAAGCAAAAAACAAAACATGAATAAATAAATAATAGTAATTCTGACAGTTAATATAATTGACAATAGTCTGTCTCGGTTGAAATGGCATTAATGGGGTATTTTAAGAAGCTGCGCTGTACCCTTTACGGTTTTTGAAGGTTGGTGGTTTCCTTTGATATCAATGTAAGTAGAAAAAACAAACAAAACCTTTTTTTGGCCTGGAATGTTCCATTTTAGTATAGTTGTTTCAAGAAACAAGGTCAAATATCACGACTCCATTTCAACATGTGACCTTGACCTTTCAGGACCTGCATCACATTAGGACCTTAAAGTATTTGCTCCATTTTCACCATGGATAATCTGTCCTGTCTATCAATCCTTTATCACTGTAACAGAATCTTTCCAAGGAAGCCGATCACCCTTAAAAGCAACAGTTTTGCTTATTTGTACCTGATGAAATATTAATTTCCCCATTCAATTTCACTACAAGAAATTTGTACACATCAGCGTGATCCAATCTACAACTGAATATTTTCAAAATTATGTTTGTAAGACAATATCATAGACGTGATCAATTATAAAGGTTGCATAAAAGCAGAGTTCCATTTACAAAAAGAGACTTTAGAAAGGTGAATCAGACTCTTCTCACAGCATGTCCAGCACCGTTCCATCCAAGGATACACCAACACACACACACACACACACACACGTGTAAGGTGTGCAAGGGTAGAGGCTAGCGATTGAGAAGGACTCACAAGTATCAGGAATTTCAATAAACAGCTGCTATAAACGGTTTATTAGCTAAACTCCAAATTGCAACCAACTGACTTTAAAAATGGCAAAGTTTAGGTAAAAATATCCAAGCTGTGTATGTAGTCAATTTGGAGAATCTTTTAAAAAAAAAGTCAGCTGTTCCTAAATTTTGCCATTTGGCTTTCAATTCAGAATTTAGTGAATTAACCCCTTAGTGTAACATCTTGCTTAAAAACTAAGTTCACCAGAATCACTACCGTTTAATGTAGTTGTTCTGGTGTCTAGCCTGTCCCTGCAGTATTTTTAATGTAAACACCGCTTTTCATTGCTGCTTAGTAACACCTCTAGAGACAGTCACTTAGACAGCCACTAAAGTCCTAGGTCAGAGCTGCACAGTGTGCAGCACCCACGTTCAGCGTCTCCAAGCTTTGCATGGAGGCACTGAATGTTCCTCATAAAGATGTATTAATTCAATGCATCTCTATGAGGATATACAGACTTTCACTGCGCATGCACAATATCCTCCCAGTGCCTTCCCATGGGAAAGCATTGGTTTAGCGGAGATAATTGATCATCTCAGCCATGGAGGCGGGACCGGTATCACTAAACAGCGCAAGACAGCAGAGAGGAGCTGCAGGAAGATTACTGCTCCCTCGTGCGCCGCCTCCATGCTCCCTGCAGTGGCTGGCCACCTCCATTCTAGCCGCAGCGGTCAGTTTCCGTGTTTCCTGCGCGGCTTAGTTAAAGGGTTGACAAATCCCAGGCGCCATGGCAAAATTTCTAGTCACCAAGGCGACCTGTGATTTGTTGAGGATATACTATATCCTGATGACTGAAAATATGATACTGTAAAGTTACTTAACATTGGTGAATAAATTTGTAAATTAAGAAGACCAGTGAGTGACGTACTTCGAGTGTACAATATATACACACACACACACACTTTTATTTACAGGACATTAATGATAACATACAGTTACTATGTATTCACACATTAACTTGTGGCTATTTGTGTTTTATAATTTATTCAACAATGGATGCTGAGCTTTCTACACTCCATAATATAGGTTGGATCCAGGATTTCTAAACATCAAGGAATACTCCAAGCACCATAACCACTACAGCCTGATGTAGTTGTTTAAGATGCCAGGAGTGCCCTGACACTCTCCCACAGTAAGCAGATAAAAGATCATTTGATAACTCACCTGGGCCCTGAGTACCTCCCCTGGTGCACCAGGTGGGCACACTCCATGGGTTGTTTGTTGATCCCGAGGAAAGCCCCAGACATGGGCTGAAACGTTGATTTTATGGAATAACCTAAATAAAGATTTCTACAAGACCGTGAGTGCTAGCCCATATTTTATATAATTTTTGTATATTTTGACTGTGGCTATTTTTAGCATTCAGCACTGAAAGTGTTGCAGAGTTAATCTGAGTGCAAGGACTGTATTGTCATGGTATGTCTAAGGCATGTCATCCATAAGCAGAGACTAAATCATAGCATTATTACCACTGCAGTATTTACAGTATTTAAAGGAAAAGAACACACCCGTGTAATTATTCCATTGGTAGTCAGTGTATGATTAAGTTCCTGTCCAGGGACAAAATACTTTACAAATACCATGGGGTGTCCAGACAGTATTTTGCAGTTTAAGTTTTGGTAATACAGTTTTAAATCTGGGATTCAAACCTGGAAATGCTTCTCCATGACACACACGGACCAACATTTCCACATTTAATAGAATATATACACCAAGATCAGCTACATTAAAAGCACCTACCTAATATCAAAACAGCTCTAATGTGTTGAGGCATGGATTCTACAAGACCACTTAATATGTTGGTGGTATCTGGCACCAAGGCATTAGCAGTAGATCCTTAAGGTCTGCAAGTTGCGAGGTCGGGCCTCCATGGATCGGATTTGTTGTTCAAGCACATCCCAGAGCTGCTTTAATTGGATTGACATCTGGAGAATTTAGAGATCAAGGTGACACCTTGTACTCTGTCATGTTCCTCAAATCATTCCTGAACAATATTTGGAGTGCGGCAGGGTGCATTATCCTGCTGAAAGAGGCCACTGCCATCAGGGAACACCACTGCATGAAGGGGTGTACGTGGTCTGCAACAATCTCTAGGTAGGTGGAAAGTGTCAAAGTAACATCCACATGAATGCCAGGACCCAAGCAGAACATTGCATAACACTGCCTCTCCTAGCCACCCACCTGATCTAAAAGAAATGTGTTTCATCAGACCAGGCATCCTTCTTCCATTACTCCATGGTCCAGTACAGATGCTCACATCCCCATTAAAAGGTGCTTTCGGTGGTGGACAGGGGTTATCACGGGTACTCTAACCGGTCTGTGGCTACGCACACCCACACTCCGCAAACTGCAATGCACTGTGTGTTCTGACACCATTCTATCATGGCCAACATAATGTTTTTCAGCAATTTAGAGCTACAGTATGTTTCTCTAAAACTGCAATAATTGGAAGTGGTCTGGGTGACTATAGTGTCGTCATTTGGTATTTTGGTACTTGGTATTTAAGCGAGAATTTAAAGTGAATTGCAAATTCATGGGGGGCTATTTTAACATTAAAAAAAAAAAAAAAAAAAAGGACATTAGAGTTACCTTGATCACTTAATATAAATGAAGTGGTTTGGGTGTAGTGTCCCTGTCCTTTTAAAGCTGTAGTGGCCATCTTCCTGACAGCCCTAGAGGCACATCCATGGCACTGACTGAGCAGAATTTAGTCACATGATGTGGAAGCCCCCTTAGGAAAGCATTGTATACAATACCACACATGCGCATGTGCTCCTTCATGAGGCTCATTGGATCAGACCATCGTAGAGGAAGCCGTGCGTTCTTAATAACGTTGTGGGAGACAGAGGCGAGCAGGAAAAAGGCAAGTTAAACGGATATTATACATGGAGGGGGACCTATATAAGACTAGTGACAGTGACACTACAGCATTAAGAACACAGGTTTGTATAGTGTTATTTAAAATTTACTGGGAATTCTCAAATTAGCAAAAAGGTTTTCTGATTACATTCCATCTTTGTGAGAATGTTACGTAAAATGTCATCAAATAATAGAATAAGCAAAAGAGAAAAGAAAAACCCCACACATGTCAGCAACACAGACATAGGAAAATGTTTTCCTGGCACCATAGTGGTCCTTTTAATAATATTTTTTCTGACTCTATAGGGTCCCCCTCACGCCGGGCTCTATCGTGAGGAAGGGGATAATCCCTTACCTTTTTCCAGCGCCAGGCTCCCTCGGCGCTGGGGACTTTCCTCGTCATCGGCTGAATGTGCATGCGCAGCAAGAGCCGCGCGTGCATTCATCCAGTCTCATAGGAAAGCACTCATTTCTTTTCTATGGACGCTGGCGTCTTCTCACTGAGGCTCTAGCGGCTGTCTATGAGACAGCCACTAGAGGCTGGATTAACCCATTTGTAAACAAGCAGTTATGTAACAAGCAGTTATGTTTACAGCAGAAAGGGTTAATTCTAGATGGACCTGGCACCCAGACCACTTCATTGAGCTGAAGTGGTCTGGGTGCCTATAGTGGTCCTTTAAAGTATTGGAAGAAAAAATGAATAAAGCCACCCTCCCTCAACAAATAAGATTTAAAAAAGAAATGAGAGATAGAGATACACACAGTAGCGGGTCTCCGCCAAGGACGGATTCCAAGCTGGAACAGGGGAAAACCTCAGCGCTTTTGCACCAGTCGTCGTGGCTTGATTGAGTTCATCCTGGAGCAGTATAGGGGACTAGCTCTATTCTCTCCCAGGGACTGGACGACACATAGTCCTGGGAGCTATAACCCTTTCCCCGACGATTCCTCCGCGAACTGGAACAAGATGCTTAGCAGTGAATAGTCCTTTCCCCTCCCAGTAACTAGACGACACATAGTTCTGGGAGTACAACTGACTTTAATGAGCCAAACTCGTCCTTTTATGCACAGACCCCAGCATGGGGTCTCCTATTTAGCACAAGCCCCTCCCAGGAATCTCTGGGCCTGGGAAATAATTGAGTTAAAGGGACTCTCCAGGTCCAGAAAAACAAACCATTTTCCTGGCACTGCAGAATCCAGCAGTGCCTCTCTCCCTCCCACTCCCATCCCATGTTTCTGAAGGGGTTAAAACCCCTTCAGTGACTAACCTGAATCCAGCGCTGATGTCCCTCGGCACCAAGTCAGGCTCCGCCCATGCCCGTCCCCCGCCGACAGCGGAGACCTAATGTGCATGCGCGGCAGTGGCCATACGCGCACATTAGACCTTCCCATAGGAAAACATTCAATGCTTTCCTATGGGGTTTCCGGCGACGCTGGAGGTCCTCCTGCATAGCGTAAGCAAATCCAGCGTAGTTTAAAACACTTTTTGTGTTTTAAGAACCCGGAAGTCCCTCTAGTGGCTCTCTGATAGATAGCCCTGAACTGAGTGTCCAAGTTCTCCAAATAGCACTCAGACCCATGAAATGTAGGGTGGAGACGTCACCATGTCAAAGTTCTGACCGGCAGCACACGTGGTCCTATGCCCAAAATAGTTCCAGGTCGATTGCTGCTTTTGCCCGTCAATGTTCGGAAGCTCCTGCGGCCGCAATACGGGGTGCTCCACCTGGCTCTTAGATAGCGTTTGTTCCTCTTAGCATCAGGCACCTTCCCTCTAAAAAGTGCTCTCCTGGCAAATTTCAAAATGGTTCAAAACCATGAACACAGTTGTCCAGGAACTGCACGGTCATCTCATGTCAAAAACAATTCCATAACATTTGTGGTTAAGTCCCGCTGAGGTGACCGGGAACCCACAAAGTTCTCATGTCGAAAATAGTTCCATAGCGGTTGCGGCCTGAGAACGATTTGTTGGTTTGGTTCATGCGAATGGCCACCAAAAAGCTAGCGTTTGGTTACATTTGCATGAAGGGAAAGTGCCAAACCAGGTGCACCAAGGGAAAGCTGTTAATGGCGGCTGGGCAGGGTAGCTGTCAAACGGTGTCCTAGACCTGGACCATAGTCGGTGGGCAGGAGGCCTGGCAAACGTACAAGGGAAGGAGCGTTTGCCACATAAACACTTAATTCTAACCACTTGTTCAGTTAACCAACTATAGTCGAGCACAAAAATATGCAAAATAAAAAATAAAAAAAAAATGGCCGCGGGCGGTGAGGGAGCAGTGAGCTCTGATCTCCCTGCTCAGCTCCCTTGCGCGCACAGCAGTGATGCAGGAGCCGGAATATGACGTCACTCTGGCTCCACTAGGAGGTGTGTGAGGGAGATCAGAGCTCCCTCGCCGCCTGCCTTCACTGCTCACCTGTCTCTCCCTTGCCGCCCGCCAAGCTGCAGCCATCCCCACTGGACCACAGGGAACTTCATGCCAGTAGCCCCACTGGACTCAAGGGACTCCATGCCAGCACTCCTAAAGGTAGGTGGGTGGAGTAAAAATTGTATGTGTGTCTGTTAGGGAGTTTGTATGTTTGTCAGTGAGTGTATGTGTGTTTGTCTGTAAAAGAGTGTGTGTGTGTGTGTGTGTGTGTGTGTGTGTCAAGGTTTGTGTATGTGTCACTGTGTGCATCTGTGTGCCAGTGTGTGTGTGTCAGATACATATACACACACACACTGACCCAGAGATACACACAGTCGCATACAAACACAGATATACCGTGTTAAGGTGTGTGTATCTGTATGCCACTATCTGCCAGTGTGTGAATCTGTGTGTCAGATTCATACACACTGGCACATACAAACACAGACACATACACACACACACACTGTGTGTCAAGGTGTGTGTGTGTATATATATATATATATATATATATATATATATATATACACACACACACACACACTGTGTGTCAAGGTGTGTGTGTATATATATATCTATATCTCCCTCTCTCTCTGTGTTTGCATGTGCCAGTGTGTATGAATCTGACACACAGATACACACTGTGTGTCAAGGTGTGTGTATCTGCATCTGTGTGCCACTATCTGCCAGTGTGTGTCAGATATACAACTGGCACATACAAGCACAGATATACACAAAACGGCGCAATTGATTGTTGATACACTATGTCAAAGGGTTCCTCGGGAAAAATTGGAAAACCCTGGTCTATCAAAATGCAGACCTGCAATCTCATAATTAGAAAGGAGGACAGTACCTGATGAAATTAACAAGTAATGCCCATGACATTGAGTGTCAGACACCCAGTAAGCATTGCTAGCATGTACTCTGTTTTGTGCAACACAGAGGGGCCATTCATTGGAAACTACTAGGAATCCTTTGTTTCTACCCTTGGGATAAAATATTCCACCCAAACTGTAGCTATGGCAGATCTCTCACTTTAGCACCACATAAAAAAGGCTTACGATGACATTTGTGGGAATTGGTTAATGAATCTCTGGTAATTAAATGGTTTCTAAAATCATACATGTAAGGTATAAAATCAAAAGTTGACTGTACATTAGACTATACCTTGAAGGAAAGCAGGGGGATATTATACAGATATAAATTAGAGAGTGTGAAATTTATTTAAAAAAAAAAAAAAAAGGCCAAACAAATGCAGGTAGTATCTGGGACACAAATACAAGAAAAACTAATAAATTACTATTTTTATGATAAGATTTAGTGCAAGAACATAGAACATTATATATTGATACAAAAGAGCTTCAAAAAAAGTTAACGATTATCTGAGATAGCATTAATAGCAATTCGGGGGCAAAGTTCTTAAAACTGAGCAATTAGCAGGACATTGTATAGATTATCATGGTATCTACTCCACTTTTAGAGAGCTTTACAACCTATATCCCCCCTCCATCCCCCCACACCCTTACCATAACTCAAATATGTTTTAGAAAACGATATAAATGAGGGTCTCCTAAATTCTTTAACTACATGTATGATAAGTGATCAGGGTAAAGGACCTATTATCATAGATACAAAGAACACTCACTTTAATAAGTATGGGTTCATTCTAGTTTCCTAAAGTACTTACCAAAGAAAGATGGCAAATGAGACACAGAATCCAGGAAGCTGACTGTGTCTACCTGTTTATCAGCAGGTAAGGGTTTAAACTCGTGCTCTACAAGCAGAGCCATGATGGTCAGACTCCAGTATACCCGGTTTGTGTCACCCTGCTGTCCGGACGCCAACCAAAGCGGAACTCTTTCTCACTCGCCCTTTGCATCTTTAAAGTGACAGCAAGAGGCGGGGCTAGTGGAACGCGTCTGGACCAATCAGCTGCTAGAGAGACATCCAATAGAAAAAAAAACACCACACTGAAACGTCATCACCCTTGGAAACAGCGTTACCAATCGTAAAAATGGAGAGTGAGAATCATCCAATCAACGTCTCCGGAGAGCATTAACGCTATCAGTGCCAAGGTGTTAATGTGTACTTTTAGCTACACAGTGTCTGAGGTGGAGGTGGGGTAGGAAGGGTTAAGGTGCCGTGTTACAGCTTATTAATAATACACAGAGTGAGATGGTCGGGTTTATAGTGAGAATTAAATATTTAGAGGGACTTTTACATTAAGTCCCTGCTGTCTGTGATCAGGACACATCGCTGGGCTCATCACAGGGACTTGTATTTCCACCCAACACACTGGACTAGAGTTTCAATGTATCAAATCAGAATTGAGGCCAATCACTGGATTGACAGGGGTTAGTCACCAGACTAACACCAACCTGAGCATTCCAAGTGAATGCCAAGGTCAAAATAACTGAACTTTATGCATTATCGAACAGGAATATATTCCCTAAAGTGAGAATTCAAAGTGAAATTCAAGGTCAAAATAACTGAAGTTTATGCATTATCGAACAGGAATGTTCCCTAAAGTGAGAATTCAAAGTGAAATTCAAGGTCAAAATAACTGAAGTTTATGCATTATCGAACAGGAATGTTCCCTAAAGTGAGAATTCAAAGTGAAATTCAAGTTTATGGTCAAAATAGCAGAACTGGAAAACATTTTCTAACTCGGCTATTCTTCCAGTTGAACTTTTTTTTTTCATTTCATTATTTATTATTTTTCGAAAATTTATCACAATAGAAAATAAAAGACTTACATTTCAAAAATATAAACAAATATTATCACTAGAGCCCCTAGCATATAAAATTCAGAACCACAAAGACATAAAAGGTGTCCACGTTAATAACACGGAATATAAACTATCGATGTTTGCGGATGATATTCTTATCTCCATAACTCAACCAAACCGCTCCCTACCACATCTTATAACTACCCTAGATGAATACAGTAAAATTTCCTATTATAAACTAAACCAGACGAAAACCCAGGCACTACCAATACGACTCCCCCTGACGGAAATCGTAACACTTAAAAATTAACACTCCTTTGACTGGAGGCAAACGTACCTTATATATCTGGGAGTAAAGATAGCAGCCACATACAGGAGCATTAGCACGCTTAACTTAGCTACCCTACCACAGATGTGCCAACAAACGCTACACAATTGGAGAGATGTCTTGTTGTCATGGCTTGGCAGGATTAATGCCGTAAAAATGATTATACTCCCAAAGCTGCTCTATATCTTTCGGATGCTTCCGATACCCCTTTCACCCACACTGAGCAAGCAAATCCAAAATAAAATATCAAAATACGTCTGGGCAAATAAGAGACCTAGACTTCCTATGTCTCTCCTACAATCCCCTACTAAAGAAGGTGGATTGGGGCTCCCCAATGTGGCAACCTACCAGAGAGCCTCCGCACTCCTTGAAAACGCGATTAAACTTCATGCACCAAAACACACACTTCAATGGGTAGATATTGAAAACGAATATGACCCCAAAAACTCAGCGATAAACTATATGTGGACACCCAAACACTTGAGGGACAAGCGAACGACACTTCTACCCCTCACTAAATATACAATATAGTCCTGGGACCACCTCCACCGCTTTCACACGGCCAACTCGACCTTCTCCACCTGGGCACCTATAACAGCCCTTAACTCTATCTCCCCATGGTTGTCCCTGCACAAGTGGAAAGAACTAGGGGTTACCCGTATCACAGATATTTGCCAACAAGGAACCATAATACCTTTTCCGGAATTACAAGACACATTCCGACTACCACCATCCTTTATTTTCCCATATCTCCATTTAAAGAGTTTGATATCGAACAGAGTATCATGTCCTCCGCCATCCACGCAAGATTCACATCTTAACCTCCTACTCCTATATAACCGTTGTCACCACACACCAGTGAAAAACAAAACCTTATCTGTATGCTACAACACACTGAGAAACCAGACGATGCCCTTAGACTTCAAGTACCGCACACAGTGGAAAAGAGAATGTACCTATGCACCCACAAATGATCAATGGTTAACCTTGCTTCAAGCTCTAAAGGCATCACAACATGCTACTTCCACACTGAAGCTCACAAAAAACTAATTTTTAGATAGTGTTATGGTACTTTTTAGTAGTAAACCAAAATGTTTAAATGTCTATCTGTTCCTGTCCAAATTAATAAAATTGAATTGCGTATATACGCTGAAGTAATTAAGTCTGACACACGAGGTTCAGGTTAAAATAACTTCGAGAAAATTTATTGGCAAGTGATTAAAAAGCGGGCGCGCAGGCCCTTTTAAGAGGCATTTTACGTCATCATTGATTATTAGAATATCAGCGAATAAACATCATTAATTGGATTAATTGTTAAGTGTCGGGATTAGTGTCCACCTATCAATATTATTAATTGGCTCAAAAACTAAGTGGTTAGTCCCGTGCCCACCCACCAAGAGGTGGGATTGTTCTGGACACGGGTGGGGACAAGGGGGTCTTGAGCGTCATTTTACACGGTCGGTGATCTCAGGCCTCGTGGCCAGGTGCAAGGTCTCTTATGAATAGAACATTTCATTACTACTGTGTTCTCATGGCCTTCAAATTATACTATGTTGCAAATATCTTAACTCGCCTTCATTATATTCATAATTCATAGTACATTTACATGTGAGACCTGTAAACGCATAAATATGCCTGTTACACTCCCTTTACCTCCCCTTTTTCCTTTCTGTACCCCTATTGTGAAGAAAAAACCTCAATAAACTACAATTTGAAAAAAAACATATATAAACAAAAGACAATAGAACAATAAATACATTCCGACAGTTCTAGCACTCTAAGATACCAAATTTTTAATTTATTACCCTTAATTATCACCTTATTTATAAATTAGACGACATACCAAATTTAGTATCTTCACTTCGACTTGAAAGAACTTTAAATAGCTATTCACTGTCTGTCTATGACAAACCATGTAAACATAAAAACAAAGAAACATAAAGTCATAATGTGCCGAGATCTATAAATCCTGACAAATAGTGCCTTACTATAGGGCTTGATATTTTCCCCTTTTCTTTTCCCTTTTCTGCTACTTTCTCTCTTTTCTTCTCCCTTTTCTTAAATAAAATGTACACTATAAATAGCCAAAAGACGGCTTTATATAGAGATGCAAAATATAGAAACATTACAACTTTATGAACATATCAACAGTGTTAGCTCTCTAAGATGTAAAGTTATTAAGACATTTTTCTAATCTGTCTCTATATTCATTAGTTATTTGTCATACTAAGTTTATCATCTTTGATTCTTCTCAAAAAATTTTTTTTATTATTATTCACTACTTGTATTTAACAGTAATGTCCAATATACATACTGTGCTAAGATCGAATAATAGATACCATTATTTTCCTTATGTAGGGCTTAATTTTTTTTACCCATTCCTCCCATTGTTCTATTCTAGAATTAGTATAGTTATCTTGTCTCAGGATTCCAATCTCCATTTTGCAATGGTTCAGGACTTGATTTATCATATCCCAAGAGGGGGAATTAGATAATTTCCAGTATCTCGCTAATGTTGCTTTAGTCTCCGTTAAGATGTGAATCACTATATCTTTTTTGCTTCTTGAAATTCTAGGCCAAACCAGATGTAGTACAAAAGACCTACAGGTAAAGTCAAGATCTACTTTCATCACCTCTTGACAAAATTTTGCTACTTTATTCCATAGTTGACTTAGGTTTGGGCAAGACCACCAGATGTGGACATAGTCTGCTCTAGATGAGCCACATCTCCAACACTTATATTGAGAGGATGGGTACATTTTTACCAATTTAGTGGGGACATAGTGCCATCTATTAATGATCTTATAATGACTTTCAGTTGAATTTAAACAATGAATAGCCTTAGTTACGGCATTATTTGCATTTATCCACTCATTTCTTGTAATAGTAACCTGTAGGTCTTTTTCCCAAGATACAAGGGCTGGAAATATTGGGCTTGATTTATATAATTTATATAATTTAGCACAATGGGATACTACATTTTTATTACTTTTAGAATTAATTAGATTCATGAATAGATGTAATCCTTCAAATGATTCTATGACTCTATGTTTGTGTAAAAAATGCTTTATCCTTAAATATGTAAAATTCTCCAGTTCAACTTTAATTCCAAAATGTACTTACAGTACTTTGATGTCGGTAACTTAGTCAACAGAAATAGAAATGGCGGGATTAAAGGACAATCGTCAAATGTTCACTTTTAGTTTTTTTTTTTAAAGTGTATTACATATAATGAAACTTAATGAATTTTGTAAAACATTATGTGTATTAATTATTTTGAGAAAATGTCCCTGTTATTTGAAAAACAGCTGCCCAACTTTCCTGCTGCTGCGATTGTGTGAAACTGCAGCCTGCGCGAAGGGATGCAGAACACAGCGGCACTACAGACACCTTGTGGGCCCCCTTCTAGACCGGGCACTCAGGTATTGCCGGAATGGTCAGTCTGCCCCTAGTAGAGTCTGTCCTAACATGGATGCTGAGCCAATTTTTTTTTAAAAAAGTGAAATTTTCTAAAACAAAAAAAAACCAATATACACTGCTCAAAAAAAATAAAGGGAACACTTAAACAACACAATGTAACTCCAAGTTAATCACACTTCTGTGAAATCAAACTGTCCACTTAGGAAGCAACACTGACAATCAATTTCACATGCTGTTGTGCAAATGGCGCTACCAGGAGACAGGCCAGTACATTAGGAGACGTGGAGCAGCAGGACCGCTACCTCCGCCTTTGTGCAAGGAGGAACCGGTTGAGCACTGCCAGAGCCCTGCAAAATGACCTGCAGCAGGCCACAAATGTGCATGTGTCTGCTCAAATGGTCAGAAACACACTCCATGAGTGTGGTATGAGGGCCCGACGTCCGCAGGACGTTTGGCATTTGCCAGAGAACACCAAGATTGGCAAATTCGCCATTGGTGCCCTGTGCTCTTCACAGATGAAAGCAGGTTCACACTGATCACATGTGACAGACGTGACAGAGTCTGGAGACGCCGTGAAGAATGTTCTGCTGCCTGCAACATCCTCCAGCATGACCGGTTTGGCAGTGGGTCAGTAATGGTGTGGGGTGGCACACAGCCCTCCATGTGCTCGCCAGAGGTAGCCTGACTGCCATTAGGTACCGAGATGAGATCCTCAGACCCCTTGTGAGACCATATGCTGGTGCGGTTGGCCCTGGGTTCCTCCTAATGCAAGACAATGCTAGACCTCATGTGGCTGGAGTGTGTCAGCAGTTCCTGCAAGACGAAGGCATTGATGATATGGACTGGCCTGCCCGTTCCCCAGACCTGAATCCAATTGAGTACATCTGGGACATCATGTCTCGCTCCATCCACCAACGTCACGTTGCACCACAGACTGTCCAGGAGTTGACAGATGCTTTAGTCCAGGTCTGGGAGGAGATCCCTTAGGAGACCTTCCGCCACCTCATCAGGAGCATGCACAGGCGTTGTAGGGAAGTCATACAGGCAAGTGGAGGCCACCCACACTACTGAGCCTCATTTTGACTTGTTTTAAAGACATTACATCAAAGTTGGATCAGCCTGTAGTGTGTTTTTCCACTTTAATTTAGAGTGTGACTCCAAATCCAGACCTCCATGGGTTGAAAAATTTGATTTCCATTTTTTAATTTTTGTGTGATTTTGTTGTCAGCACATTCAACTATGTAAAGAACAAAGTATTTTTAGAAGAATATTTAATTCATTCAGATCTAGGATGTGTTATTTTTGTGTTCCCTTTATTTTTTTGAGCAGTGTACTTCATTTAAACAAATCATAGTTTCATTAAAAGTAATACATTTAAAAAAACAACCAAGAAGTGAACATTTTATGACAGTTGTGATTTAAGGCTATAATAGCCAAGCTATGACTATAGCTGTGTTGGAGATTTTGTTTTCCTTCTCTTAAAGGAACACTATAGAGTTAGGAATCCACACCTGCATTCCTAATACTATAATACTCCTGTCCCTGATTCTACTCAAGTCCCCCCACACTTTTTATAATAAGTAAATCATTAAAAATACATTTTTTTTTATCTTTTTCCAGCGCCAAGGCTCCCTCAGCAATGCTTACCTTTTCACCTCCAGCAATGTCACAGAGGAGGCATGCCCTTCTCCGTGAAGGTCCAATCCAATGCTATTCATAGAGGAACTACACAAGTGTACAAATGTACACAAGTACACCCTTACATTCACACACATACTCCATACAAAAACATGCTTACAATTAAACATACAAATACTGCTCAGTGCTAAGTACAACCTTTCAATAACATGTTTTCACAACCCTTATTAGAACCTGAGTTGCACAATGTCCAAGTGACTGGCAGTAGAGGAGCGCACAGCTCTCCTTTCCTGACAGTCAATTCATGTAGCATGGTAAAGCTTCGCCAGCACCTCTGTCCGGTCCACCGGCTCTGGAGCATGCCAAAACCTGTGTGGAGGTGGCTGGGATATGAAACACATAGACGGGTTGGGGAGAAATGAGACACATAAAGGGGTTTTGTGGGGGGGAACAAGACACATGCGCAGGCTTTGGAGGAAAATTAGACACATGGAGGAGCTGAGGGGAAATGAGACATCTGTAGGGGCTAGGGGAGAAATTAGCACATGGAGGGGCTTTGGGGGAAATGAGACATGGAGGGGTTGGGGGCGAGGGAATGAAACATATGGAGGCTAAATAATGTAAATTCTGTGCAATTGCTGATGCACAGAATGACAGTCATTGGCTGAAGGAGGTCAGCTAATGCTCTTAACCACTGCGGCTTCCGGTTTCTGCAGCACTGCAAAATCTAAAAGTACATCACTGGACTACCAGAGAGAATTGGAGCCTGGCAGGAATGCTTGCTACTCATAGTATGTAAAATTGGGAGAGTTATACCAAATGGCAAAATTCAGACTCCATTTAACATTCTTTATTTTTGTAGTGCATGGCAGAACAGACAAGTTTGTATAAACATTGCATAAGTTCATATATAACATTAAACGGGTGTAGTTATAACATGGGATGACAAGATTACTGCACTTGTTATAGGGAATTTTAAAAGATAACGGGAGCACAGTTCTAATATAGAAGCAAATTTGTTGTGACATAAAATAGTTTGTAGTTTCAAGAGGCATTACCCCTGGACTAGTAGGTAAAGACTCTGCAGCAGGGTATGTAGGGCACATAAAGAGTGAGTAAGATTGCTTTAAACACATAGAGGGGAATGCAGTGCCAGAGTAGCACAATCAGCCCATGAAGAGATATATAGATATAAACCAATGACATAGATATAAACATATGATATAGCGCCACTGGGCACTGACTGCAACAAAATATTACTAGGAATAAACGCTAGGCTTACAGTATGAAAGCTCAACATTTAAGCAGAGAATAAACATACCCATTGGGGATCTTGTGGTCTGTTACCAGAATCATTCAGCCAATGCCAGTGTGTGGGAGGCTATGTGCCCGGATACTAGTTGATCCAGCACGCAGAACTGTATCACACCTAGGACTAAAGGTAAGGTCTTACCGGGCCTTAGAATGGCCAGACTTAACGTACCGGAGAATAGTCAGAATACTTGCCGAAGACGGGGACACAGAATGAGACACAACGATGAGGGAAAGCCAAAAGTCAAGGATTCCAGAATACAGGAAAGTCAAAATGAAGCCAAAGTCAATAACCAGAAACAAATGTTCAGGAACACACTCTCGTATAACTTACTAAGGGAAACCACGACAGGGCAATGAGTAAAAGCAAAAAGGGAGTTTAAATAAGTCTCCTTTAGATCCGATTGGCCGCACCCGATCTTTGACCCAAGAACATGCGTGGGCGTCCTTTGCATGACGTCACGCGCACGTTGACATCGTCAATACTGTGGGTGGACGTGGGGTTATAAATTGGTGTGCACACCCAGGTGCTACCACAATTTATTTGAGGACAAAGTTAATGCAGCAAACGTTTCGAGCAACAGCCCTTTCTCAATGCTAATGTCCATTAGCATTGAGAAAGGGCTGCTGCTTGAAACGTTTGCTGCATTAACTTTGTCCTCAAATAAATTGTGGTAGCACCTGGGTGTGTACACCTATACTGGATGTGCAGGACTCGTGTTTGTTTTTTGGTTGTATATACACTGTTGGGACTTCAGTGTGGAGTTTATATTTTGAATTTTGTAGGCATTTTTTGCCTCTACCTCACCCTATATATAGTGGGGTTATAAATTGGTATGGATCCGCAGCGGCCGGCGTCTTTCAACATGCCGCAGGAGTCAGATACACCGACACAGGGCTGCTGATTAGCATCTCCATCAATGCCAGGAAGGTAGTTGCCATTATGGACACCACAAGGTGAAGATGAACATGTGACACTATGTCTATAAGAATTCAAGAGTCCACCTTGCCATGGAGGGTGGTCCTCCCATCTCCAAGTGCAGATGCATCCTTGCGTTGTGCCTTCATATATCCAGCAGCGATCAATAACACGTACAGGACTCCAGGGCCACTTCAATGCACGTGGTGAGCCTCGCTGAGCAGGAATCCTCTGACCTTGAGGTGTGTGTTTGCAGGGTCAGCTTTCTCTAGAGTGTCAGTCAGGCTGCATATTTTGAGCTCGGTTTCGCCGTGACCTTCTCCTCCCTCTCTTCGCCCCACAGATTCTGCGTGCTTGTATCAGCAGTGGCGATTGCTTGAGTTGCGAATCCCGTGACAGCCGTTCGGGGGAGTCTCCGCCACGTGGCGCCGGTCCACTGGCCAGATCCGGGAGACTATGTCATGATCGGGAGAAGAAGTGGTGAGTATGCGGGCACCCATCTTCACCCAGAACTGCGCACACTCCCTGTCGAAGGCCATCAGAATTGGTTCATGAAGCTTGGAGGGCTGCGGGATGGGTTGTAGAGAGTAGGCCATCATGAGATGTAGGCCTCTTCCTCTAAGATCGCTGCCGGTGACAATGGTTCTCACAGTTGGCCACGAGTAAGAGCCAGTGGGGACCGGGATAACCCCCACCGGTCTGGGGGAGGAGAGGGACAGGGCTCAAGAGTGGGTGAGTGTAAACCCGGGCTGAGGATTGGCCGACTCCCATGCCTTGAGTATGCTTCCAGGGTGCAAAGTGCTCTTTCAGGGGCTGTGTCAGCCAGAATTGAGCAAAAGCTAGTCCAATACATGATGGGGTGTCCCTTTGATCGTAATAAGCAGGTTTGAGCTTAACCTATAGTATTACTATCCAGGATTAGGCTTAGTAAATGCGTTTCCCCGAGCTCTAGCTACATGAGACCATCTTGGTCAGCTATCAGTCCCCACCCGCTTCAGACTCCATTTTTTTTTTAAAGATTCTTTATTTTTCATTTTTCAGTTTTCATGAACAAAAGTGAGTGAACGTTTTTACAGAAAAAAGAGGTTGGTTAGTTAGGGGGTTACAATAGGATACAAAATATTTCAGTAGGACATTTTTCTGGCATTGTGGTTTGGTATCTCTCATAACCTTTTCTTTTGAGGATCTTGAGTTAGGAAGGCTACGTGTGCGACCGTTCGGGTCGTGTTGCCTGCGGTTAGGTGGAGTTACAGGGTTCTAGGGGTGGTTATGAGGCGTCTTTCGAGTTACCTGTTCCGGGATATTCCGGTTATTAGAGATAGTTGAGGTTGTAGGGTCATTAGCCAGAAGCTTTCAGTGGTGATCCTCCTATTGTTGGGGGGATGGGGATAACTGTCTGGGGGAGTATGGCCTTCGAGTCGGGTAGAGGTTGTGGTTGTGTCTGTAGGGCCAGGAGGTTAGGGTGGGTGGTACAGGGAGGGTAGTGTTAAGTAGGGGGGTAGTTAAGGGGGGGGGAGAGGAACTGTGGAGGAGTGAATAGAGTGCTGCTGCCCTTCTGGGTTTTCCCTCCGAACCCAGGGTGGTGGGGTTGGATTGGGGGTGGGTTGAAGCTGTGCGCTTCATCTTAGTTGTGGTTAGCGTCGGTGGTGTAGGTCGTCAGGTCTGGTGTGTCACCATGGGAGGGCATTGTGTCCGTCGAGCCACGGGTCCCAGACTTTGTGGAATGAATTAGGGGTGTCGTGTATCTGTGCTGTAAGTCTGTCCATGTCTATGCTGTCTGTGATTTTCGTGTGTATTTGAGAGTGAGTGGGTATACGTGTTGTGGACCAGTTTTCGGCGATTGCTCGGCGTGTGGCTAGGGCTATTCTTGCTATGAGCTTATTTTCACTGCGGGTGAAGCTGTCCAGGGGCTTAGAGAGTAAAAGGGCCCATGGGTCAAGGGGTACTGGTTTGTTGAGTAGGCCAGATAGGAGGGTCGTCATAGTTTTCCATAGGGGTGTAAGTTTAGGGCATGTCCACCAGCAGTGGAGGAATGTGCCTGTTTCTCCGCACATTTTCCAGCAGAGGTTGGTGTGGTTTTGTTTCATGGCCTTCAGGCGGCAGGGGGTGAGGTACCATCTGAAGAGCATTTTGTATGCCTGTTCTTGATGGGTGACGCAGATTGAGATGGATTTAATAGATGCCCAGATGTCGGCCCAGTCCGTGGGGTCCTCGGGGGGTCCGAGATCTTTTTCCCACGCCGTAATATATGGGAGGGCTATCTGCGTGTGGTGTGTGGTTAGGTTTATGTAGATAGATGAGATTTGGCTCTTCCTGGATGGTGACTGTAGGGTATCTCTTTCAAACTTGGTCAGGGACGAGGTGGCTGCTATGCGAACCGTGTCGGTCGCTGCGAAGCTTCGGAGTTGTAGGTAGCGGAAGTGATCAAATGTGGTTAGGGTTTCGGGGTTGGGGAGCTCCGTGTATTGCAGGAGCTTGCCATTGGGGTAGAGGTGTCCCAACCTAACTATGTCTCGGTCTTCAAAATGGGCATAGTGTTGAGGAGTGAGGCCAGGTTGGAACATTTTGTTGCGGAGGATTGGGGTGAGGGGTGAGAGGCCTGTAGACAGGTCAAATTTGTCGCTGAGCCGGTCCCAGAGGTCTAGGGAGTGGGTGATTGCTGGGGATGTGGGGGGTGGCAGTGGCCTGTATTGCCTTTGGAGCCACATGTATTGGGAGGGGTGGTCTCGGCCAAAGATGAGGTGTTCCAGGTCCACCCATCGTTTGTGTGCGGGGGGGAGATGCCAGTGTTGGATTTGTGTCAGGTGGGCTGCATGTAGATAGTGGGTAACGTTGGGGAGGCCTAGACCTCCGGAGAGTTTGGGAACATATAATGTGGCTCTGCGGATGCGGGGTTTTTTCCCGTTCCAAATGAATCGGTCTATGGCAGTTTGAAGGCTTTTGAGGTCCGTTTTATTGCAGGGGATGGGTAGTGCTTGGAAGGCATAGAGGAATTTGGGTAGGAGGTTCATTTTAACGGAAGCTATCCTTCCTAGCCAAGATATGTTCATCTGTTTCCAGCGCTCCAGGTTTTGAGTTGCTTTCTGGAAGAGTGGGGGATAGTTGGTTTTGTATAAGGCGTTGGTGTCACTAGTGATTTGGACTCCCAGGTAAGTGATTGCCGTTGGGCGAATCCGAAAGGGGAAGTCTTGTTTTAGGGAGTGGATAGTGGGTTCTGTCAGGTTGAGCGGCATGAGGTCTGTTTTGGTGGCATTGAGTTGGTATCCCGATATCTTTGAGTAGTCTTGTAGGGTTGTTATGAGGGTGGTCAGGGTTGGAATGGGGTCAGTCAGGGTGAGGAGGATGTCGTCTGCGTATGCGGCGATGGTGAATGTGTCGTCCCTAATTTTGAGTCCTTTGATGTGTGGGTTGGTACGTATGGTCTCCAGCAGTGGTTCGAGGGATATAGCGAATAGTAGGGGGGACAAGGGGCAGCCTTGTCGGGTTCCGTTCAGTATAGGGAAAGAGGGGGGGGTGATATTGGGGATTAGTAGCTGCGCAGTCGGGGTGTGGTACATGGCTTGGAGAAAGTGGGTGAGTTCTTGTGGGAATTTGAATTTGCGAAGGACTTCGAATAGATAGGGCCATAGAAGGCGGTCAAAGGCCTTCTCGGCATCTAGGGAGAGTATGGCGGTCGGGAGGCGTTTATGGTTGGCGTACCAGATTAGGTCTATGACCCTTCTGGTGTTGTCTTGTGCCTGTCTATGGGGGATGAAGCCTACTTGGTCTGGGTTGATGAGTTTGGGCAGGAGGGGATTAATTCTCGTTGTCATGACTTTGGTCAGGAGTTTTAGGTCTATGTTTAAGAGTGAAATGGGGCGGAAGTGGCCTGGTTCTTCGTGGGATTTCCCGGGTTTAGGTAGGAGGGTAATGTTGGCTTGCGTCATGTCGGGGGGTAGAGGGTTGCCTTTGAGCATTGCATTGAAGACTTTGCATAGTCGTGGGGTGAGTATGTCTCCGAATGTTTTATAATAGATAGCTGTGAAGCCGTCAGGTCCGGGGCTTTTATTGGGTTTCAGGGATTTTATAGCTGCTTGTAGTTCTTCTGGGGATATGTCTGCTGAGATAAGAGTTCTGGCTGTGTCAGTGAGGGAGGGGAGGGAGAGTTTCTCAAGGAAGTCGTCTGTTAAGGATCTGGCGAGGTCAGTTTGGGGGTCCGGGGTGTGGTTGTAGAGGGACGTGAAGTATTGCTGGAAGGTTTTTCCGATTGTGTGTGGGTCAGTGCTCATTGTACCGTCTGATGTGCGGATCTTAGAGATTCGTTTTGTGTCTGTTAAGTTTTTGAGGCGTTTAGCTAACATCGAGTCTGCCTTGTTGCCCTTTTCATAATATCTTTGTTTGGTCCATGTGAGTGCTTTGGCCGTGGTTGAGAGGGAGAGGCGTTTGAGTAGGGCTCTCGCTGTCGTGAGTTGGTCAAGGTGTGAGGGGGTCGGGTGGCGTTTGTGGAGGGTTTCTAGGCGGCCTATGTCTGAGATGGCATCCATTAGTTGTCTGTTGTGCTGCTTTTTACGCGCTGTGGCTATTGCTATGAGTTTGCCTCTGATTACTGGCTTGTGGGCCGCCCATAGGGTGATTGGGGAGGACACGGAGGGGTCATTCAGGGTGAAATATTCCTTAATGTCATCCGCTAGGGACGAGGTAATGAGCTTGTCTTGTAGGAGTTGTGAGTTAAGTTTCCAAGTCCAGGGGCGTGTCATGTTGGGGATTGAGAGGGTAAGGGAGATGTCGGCATGGTCCGACCAGGTTATGTGACCAATGGAAGTGTTTGTGATTCTCGATGTTATGTTTGGGGAGATGAGGAAGTAATCGATGCGGGAGTAAGTGTTGTGAGGGTGGGAGTAGAATGTATAGTCCAAAGTTGAGGGGTGTTGGGCTCTCCAGATATCCAGGAGGTTGTGTGTGTGTAGGAAGTGGGAGAAGGGAGCGTCGTTGTGTGATGGTCTTGGGTCGTTCTGAGTTTTGGTGGTGCGGTCAATGGGCGGGTGGTGTGTGGCGTTGCAGTCGCCACCTACAATGGTGAATGTGGCTTTAATCGTAGTGAGATGTGCTGAGAATGTTTGCCAAAAGGTCGCGTCTGGGGTTGTAGGGGCGTATAGAGAGGTGATGGAGTAGGTTGAGGAGCCTATTTTGCCTGTGAGTGTGAGGTATCTACCTTGTTTGTCTGGGAAGGTTTGGATGTCGTTCAGGGGGCAGGATGCTTTAAGTATGATGGCCACCCCTTTGGTTTTAGCTTCTGGGGAGTTGGCGAGAAAGCTGCGGTTGTAGTGTTTGTTCCTGAGTGGGAAGTGTTTGTGGGGGGTGAAGTGTGTCTCTTGGAGTAGGAGGATGTCTGCTTTCTGGTTGTGTGCCCATCGTAAGAGGGCATGGCGTTTTTTGGGGTTGTTGAGGCCCTTAGCGTTAATGGAGACACAATGTAAGTTGAGTGGCATGGTCAGGAATGGTCTGGTCAGGTGTCGTAGCGTATGAGGGGGTGTTGGACTGGTCAATGGGGAGGAAGGGGGGAGGTCTGGGCCCGGGTGGTCCCAGAAGGGCAGCAGGAGGATTCAGAAGACGGGTAAGGTGTATGGGGAGGGGGGTAAACGTGCTGGTCTTACGTCGATTGCCAGCAAAGGTGAACTGTGGTACCGGGGGTCTCACTGGTCAGTGTATTCGGAGACCGGCGGTACGGAACAGGTTATGTGAGGGGAGTAATGGTCGTTCGTCTGAGAGTGGTCGGCAAACGGCAAATAGGTTCGTATGGGCAGTCTTGTCCTAGTAAGGAACCGGGGAGAATGAAACCTGGAAGGTAGGCTTCTTAACTATGTACAACGGAGTTTAGAGGTTGTCGCGTCTTTTGTGTTTGGCTTTACCCTTCAGATACTTTTCTGTTCTGTATTACACATATCACAAGGATCTGTATGGCATGCATGTAAGATATTAATAGTTTGGGTTGTCATCATGTATCTATACTTGATCAGCCAAAATTGAAACTGCTTTCATACCCTAAGTGGGTGGAATGTCAAAGTATCAAATCACCGTAGTTGTGTGTGGCTGGGAAATACCTCCCTGCAGGGATCCCTGTCTTTGACCTTCCCATGGTTTGTCAGGTTTTATCACCCTGTCTCAAGCTACTGAGCAATCAGAATTCAGTCTGTTTGTCTGAGATTGCCCGGGGCAGGGTGGCACTGACCCGGCTGATCATTCTTTAGGTGTGGGTGGTCCGGCCAGGCTGGAGGGTCGTATTGCCCCGGTCTCAGTCTCTCTGGGGACGTGAGGGGCTATAGTGCCTCCCACGAGTGTCTGGGGTCATTGTAGTTATTGGGGAGTGCCTTTTCATAGTGGCTCTAGGCCGTCGCGGCCCGCCGCCCCCCCCGTCCCATGGGAGGGGGGGGGGGACGGCCGCCAGGGCCCAGACCATCTGTAATTTATTGTCTACGCATTCCCGTCCTCCAGCCAGGTCGCGTGCTCTGTGACTCAGGGGAGTCGTTACCTCGTCTGTTACTGGGCCTCTGCAGCCCGTCACCCCCCACCCCCGTTGGAGGAGGGGGGGGGAAGGCCGCCAGAGTCCCACTGTGTTCCATCGATCCCGCCTCCCCCAGTCCCCCCTGTGCCTCAAGTGAGGTTGTGTATGAGCCACATGGTGTATATATCATGTCATATCATCCCTGCCCGAGGCCGTCGCGGCCCGCCGTCCCCCCACCTCATAAGAGGGGGGGGGAGGGGGGACCACCAGGGCCCCGGGTCCCTCCACCCTGTCCATTTCCCCCCACCCCAAGCAGTTGGAATAAGGCAAAAAAGGTGTCCCCACTGTGATCTTACTGTAGTCCCAATGTACTTAGAGTTTGCACAGTTCGATCTCCAGCAGCCGGGTCTTGGGGTGTGAGGTGGAGTGTTTCATCGCTGGGTGAGGTCGCCTTCATCTGCGGTTGTGGATGATGGACAGCATCTTGTGGATCCTGGGGTGGGTCTCTAGAGCCTGTTGTGGCCTCAGGTTGAGGTCGGCCGGCCGGTATGCCTCAAGGCCGGCAGCAAGGGTAGCTGTGGTGGGTGGTCGCGTCTGCCGGGATAGGGCCCTGGTGATGCTGAGTAAGTGGGTCCCGAGGGCCAGAGGGTAGGCATAGGTGTTGAGTGCATTTTGTCCGGTTCTGGGGTTCGCGGTTAGGTCGTTAGTTTCGGCTTGGCAGTGCTGATGGTATTAGTTCTGTGTGTCCGGGGTCGGTTAGTAGGGTGGGCTTGAAGTGAAGGTGCCATGAGTGGAGCCAAGACGCGGCTGTAACAGTGGGCTTCGGTTTAGGCTGGAGGCTGTCTAGGGCGTTGTCTTCTGTCGCGTTCCCTTTGTGGTTGTTGGTCCCATGGACCGTGGTGGGCCGCTGGTTGTCGTTGCGAGGCAGCGTTTGAGTCCAGGATTAGGTCTTGGAGGCCTAGTTGCATAGCGAATTCTCGAGCTTCCGATGGTCTGTATAGCGTGTATGTGTGGTTGTCTCGCCGCACCATAAGTTTGAAGGGATGGCCCCAGGAGTAGCGAATTCTCCGTGCCTGGAGGGCTTGGGTCAGCGGTTTGAGTTCTCTGCGTTTGCGGAGGGTCGTGGGTGCTAGGTCTTGGTATAGTTGCACCGTGTGGCCTTCAATCTGCAGTGGGGTCTCTCTGGTGGCCCGCATGATCGCCTCCTTAATGTGAAAGTAGTGGCAGCGAACTATAATATCTCGGGGTTGCGATGAGCCTGCTGTGGGTGGGCGAAGGGCTCTGTGTGCCCTGTCTAGGAGGAGGTCGGATGGCGCGGCGTCTGGCAGCAGGCTGCTGAAGGCCTCAAGGAGCATGGCGTTAAGGGTTTCTGGTGCTGCGGATTCAGGCAGGCCCCTTATGCGAATGTTGTTTCGCCTTGACCGGTTATTAAGGTCTTCTTGTAAGTCTTCCAGGTAGGCTATTTGTTCTTGCATGTCTTTAAATTTGTCTTCGTGGTTGGAAGTTATGGCGGTAACGTCAGCCATTTTGGATTCTAGCGTGTGTGTGCGCTTAGTTAGGGCGGTCAGGCCTTCATTGATTGGGGCCAGATGCTTGGTAAGTTCATCTGCCACTAGGGATTTCATGTCTGTGAGTAGTTCCTTGAGGTCTTGCCTGGTAAGGGGTGATGTCTCTTTCCTATGGCTAGTTATGCTGGTGTCAGAGTCTGAGTCCGAGGCCTGCATGCTGTGTGCGCATGGCGCCTCTCTGTCTGACCTGGTTTTGAAGATTGGTGCCACGGCCGTTCCGGACTTGGATTTTCGTCCGCCTCCCATTTCAGCTTGCTCTGGTGTGGGTCGGGTATGCAGTGCTCGGTTCACGGGTGGATTGCCTGTGTTAGTGCCCGTTTTTTGTGCTTATGTTGCGTTTGCCGCCACGGAGCTCTCTCAGACCGCGGCCATCTTCATCGGCAGTCAGGCTCCGCCCTCAGACTCCATTTAGTGCTTGATGTGTGACTTTCTTTATTTGTTTTGACATTTGGTAAATGATGTGGTAAACAATTGAGAACAAAATAGTTGAGCTGTAAAAAATATACAATTCATCCATTTTCTAGCTTGAAGATTTTGACCTGTATTTAACAATTTGGTTTTCAATTCACTACATTTTTCAAAATGTTTCATTAAACTTCCAATTTTAGCAAATTAAATCTGAATCACAAAACTAAGAGAATTTTAAGTAACGGCTAATTTTGCGAGAAGTTTTCAGTTTAGATGTAATATTCTACAATTTGAGGTTTCATGAATAACCTGTTTGTTTTTAGTAAATACCCCCTTTGCAGTTTCTGGACACATTTTTAATTTATCAAATGTTTCCTTTTTTAAGAACCCTTATGCCCTAGCCATAATTTAAAAAAATAAAAAAATAAAAATTAAGCAGTCATGAAAGGGAGGACATGATAGGCATGGTGTGTCCGTGGCGCAGTTATTGTCACAGGCGATTTTTCCGGCCCATACAGAAGAGCGTCATCTAGTTCTGCATGCGTGGGTATGCTGCCCATATACTGAGCACTGGCCTTGCACTTATGTATGAGCTTAAGTAGCCTGCATTTTATTATAAGTACAGCATGAGTTAAATAACTGTACTTAAATTTGCAATTCCCTGCTCTACTCAAAGTTTAATAAATAACATTGCTAATATAGGTCAGCAATGACTTACTTTGTCATTGCAAAAATCTGTGAAGTACATTTCCATTAATGCAGGAAATGCAAGTCGAAAAAAATTCTGATGTGCCATTATTAATCATCAATGGTGAACCTAAAAAAATGAATCAAGTTAATCCCAAACTAGGAAGTATTGGGCACTTCTGGTACTGGGGCTGGGCTGCTCTTTTAGCCAACCGACCAGTGACTGGATAAGGTGATGACAGAATGTACAGGTGGCTGCCTATGCCATATCCTGGGGCACAGTGTGTACTGTATAGTGTCCAGTAAGGACCATGCAGTGAGTGGTTTGGGCCATATCCTGGGGCACAGTGTGTACAGTGTCCTGTAAGGACCAAGCAGTGCATGCAGTGCCATAGACATAGAATACCTAGACGCCGCACGTCTATGGCATTGCGTGCTGAGCGTCGAGGAATGCGGGCGCCACCTTGGACCGGTCGCCGCTCTACTGAAGCTATTGAAGAACCCTTGGAAAGCCCATCTCACAAAAGGTAAGTGAAGGACTTGGGGCACTTATAGTCCTTAATACCCCTATCCCTACAGTGTTAATACCTCTTCCCTTAATCCTTAATACCCCTACCCCTACAGTGTTAATACCTCTACCCCAGCACACACAGTGTTAATACCTCTACCCCTAGTCCTTAATACCCCTACCCCTAGTGTTAATTCCCCTATTCCTTAATACCCCTAGTCCTTAATACCCCTACCCTTACAGTGTTAATACCCCAGCACACTATGTGTATTAACACTGTGTGTGTGTGGGGGTAGGGGTATTAAGGCCCATGCAGTGCATGCAGTGCCATAGACATGGCATACGTGCAGTGCTATGAGAGCCGTTCACTCCTCCCCTAACTGACATTGTGAGCGCGGCTCCAGCTGGGGAGGAAGCGCCATGCCGTTGCTACGGTTACCCATCGACACCGGAAAAGGAAGTGGGTTGTTTGTGGTCTTTAACGGGATTTCGAAGCTGTTACCGGAGAGCGGAGCGCAGGATCTGCCCAGGTACCGGCTATACTGAGTGACAGAGAGCCTGCACGGCCTCCGCCATGACTAGCGCTCCTTCATAGAGTGATTATAGATCATTATATTATAGAGCTTCACCTAATATCTCTAATATCAACCGGCATTACATACACCCAGGCTGATACTGGCCCATTTAATGTATACCTTCTCTTACGCACACACAGCTCTTTATATCACTATCTGCACTCCCATTACTCTCCGCGTTATATAAACATTGCCTCACTGCCTCTCACACGGTGACTGCAGAGAATACTGTTTAACATGAATGGTTATAGCAGTAACACAGGCTGTTAACATGTTTGTGTCTGTCTGCAATGTACATGCATGTTTGTGTCTCATCGCTGTTGTTGTTGTAGTAGTAGATATAAATGTGCATCTCCATGTATTAGTACATGCAAAACTAAGTAAGCCATTAAGAGCACATTACAGCTGTAATTATACAAATAAAAATGTCCTCTGTGTGTGTGTATTCTAATTAGAAGCCTCTTATTTCAGTGTAATTTGCAGCTTTCATTATCCATAGTTACTTTGTAAAGCACTCACATAGATTGTATGTCTTCCCATCTGTAAAGTACAAGCAGACATAGATACCCATTTTCAGCTTTTAATTTGAGTATTTATTTTACTAGCCCTCTGCTTTGAGGAGGATGCAAAAGTATCAATATATTTCTTCAGAAAATGGAAATGTACACATTAGCAAGAAACGGTACCAAATTCATTAGTCACGTTGATATATAGACAATGACAGAGAAACCCGTTGTCTTGTATGGGTCAAAACATGCACTCTGCAATTCAAAGTTTAATAAATAAACTTGTGCTACACTCCATCCTAGAATCTGATTATTATTCCACTGTCTTCTTTTTAAAAGTGTGACACCTTGTAAAGTATATGAACATGATTTTGCTGGTTAAAGTCTATACAACTTTTTTTTGGTATCCAAATCAGATGGCATTGCCCACACTTCCATCTCACTGGCATAGTCGGAGTAGGGTTTTGGAGCAGCAGATTGTACGACACAGGGAACAAGAGGCTCGCATTCGCCAAGAGTGGGATTTAACCAACAGATACTTTAAACAGTCCGATGTGTGTAGCAGTAAACAAGCACAATGGAGCTCCAGACAGTCTTACCAGCAGAGGTAATATACATATTTTTCAATTGGTCATTTTTGTAAATGTCTTTTTTTTTTTTTTTCTTCTTCTTCAGACCAGGAAAGAATGTGGATCATTGTCACTGTTTGTTTGTGTACATATGTCTGCCATATACATTACACATGTTCTTGTGTATGCAGGGGGTGACACAAGCTCATTTGGAGGCCTGTGATGTTGCCTGAGTAGCTTTTGGTTGCATTACACAGGTGACAGATTTCTAATGCCTGTGCTCACATTTGTTCTGTAATGTGTCCCAGTCAGTTCTTGAATATTCCGATGCCTCTGTGCTTAAAGATAAGCCTGCTGGATGTTTTCTTTTTGTTCTCTTGTTCTGTTGCTCTTCCTAGACCTGATAAGAACAAATATTTAATTTCTGTGCTCTTAGTTAATTATTTCTATTTTCTTTCTATAGTATGAATGCATATCACAGAGAAAAGCAGAAAGAAGAGAAGAAAAAAAGCTTGGAACGACGGAGAGAGCAACTGCGTAAACTTTTACAAGAGGAGCGAGATTTGCTGGAGGAAGAGCTGCGGGAGCTTCATCAAAATAAAGAGCCTGCTCTTCGTGAAATGAGAGAAAGGACAGAGGAGCTGAAATCTGCTAGAGAAGAGAGGAGGAAAAAGGTTACTGCAAACACGCAACATTTTCTGAACATAAAACTTGTAGTAATGTGTTGGGTTGTAATATGAATGTTTCTTTTGTTTGTCATAAGGTGTCAGAAGAGTTGTTGTATGAGCGGTGGAAGCAGAACAATGTGAAGCTACGTGAGGTAAACCTTTCCAATATGCCATGAATTTGAAGTGGTGATGTTATGCTTCTTTTTTAGGGTTTCATATAAGTATATCTGGCTGTGATTAAACTGAACGTATTCTATTGGAACCAGTATTTTTCTTTGTTAGGGGTACGCTATGAATTTGAAGTGGTGATGTTATGCTTCTTTTTTAGGGTTTCATATAAGTATATCTGGCTGTGATTAAACTGAACGTATTATATTGGAATCAGTATTTGTCTTTGTTAGGGGTACGCTTAGTACAGTGTATTTAAAACTTTAAAATAAATTTTTATGTGTATGAAAAAATATATATAACGTTTATTTACCTGTACAGCATATCTATGCGTCTTTAACATAGTGACCTTGGACATCTTATGGTAACGCAAATATTGTGTTCTCTCACCCCACACTCAATGTTTCCAGTTCGGGAACAGAGTGAGTTGAGTGAGTGTAGCAAATGTAATACATAAAGTAGGACATGCTGTGTATAAAATGTATATTATATATGTTGACCTTACAACATATGTGTACATGAATTCAGATATTTAATATTTTAACTGCTTTGACTATTATCAACCAGCCGCTTGAAATAATTTCTGACATTTAATTTCACCAAAAGGCTTTTTAACTGTACCAGTAATGGTTCTTTCTCCAAACTGTTTTGTTATTGAAGATTGATTTATTGTTGTGAATAGATAGATTTAGCATTTATGAGCACAGTTATCATTGCTGCAAATCAGGATATTCACTTTATTATTTTTTAAATATGTATTTTATTTTCAATGTTGCCTTGACTGCATTTCTACTGCTTTACTCTGCAATGCCCTACAATTTGCCTTTTTTTTGTTCTCAGATTGAGAGCAACTTGCATAAAAAATATGTGGTTAATGCTTGGGAAGACCAGCTTACTGAGAAAAATCAGGTAAACAGAACTGCGTCCCATTATGGCAATATGGTTATATACACATCTGATGCACAGTTTATAAACAAAAATACACCTATTGTAAACAATACTTGCATGGAAATCTTTATTAGTCCATATTTAGATAAGAAATAAAAAATGCAAACAAAAATATATTTTAAAAAATATACATTTAATTTAAAAGTTTCCTTTCGAAGCAGTGTTAAGCAAATCTGCCTGCAGCTATAGGATTACCCCACGCTAACCAGGAGGTGACACTTTTCCCATAAAACCTGTCCAGCAAGGGTTTATGGGATGAGTAATTTATCCCCCAAGAGCAGTTCTACTCAAGACATGTGAACTGATTTGCAGAACGCTCACATTGCATACAAAACTTGGACAGAATTGCACATTCTGGATGCCTTGTGGACAGCTCTTCAAGGGCTGACTTATTGCTACGGGGGATTTAAACAGTGTACTACAGTTGTAAACCGCTATCAGTGAGTGCAAGGTGCTCTCTGCAGTAATTAAAAGCTGTAATCAATTAGAAATGAATTACCTCTTCATAGAGTGGCTGGTTTTAACATAATTCATTTGAAGAAATGAAAAGGTACAATGGCACATGGAGAGATTCATATAAATACTAGCAGTGGTTGAGAATCCAGAAAAGTCAGTATTGGTTAATTAAACAAGGTCACTGAGCCAAAGAACAATTAAGTCGGAGCAAAGCAACATCTAGAGTTCCCTTGCCTTGTAATGAAGCTGCTTGCACAGGGCGTGGATCCCATATATACAGTAGCAAGGCTTCATGTTGTTACAAAAAGGGGAATAAGCAGCAAAAAATAAATCTATTAAATCCACACTTTTGGTCGTTAACCCATCTTTAAAATAATATTTCAATACTTGAGACTGTGCTTTTAGAAAAATACAGGGTTCCCAAAATAAATTAATCTTACTACCAAAACCTACCAATAGATGCCTGAGCACCTTTATAGGTTCACCATAGAATACATAAACCAAATATACTGCCAACTGTGCAGATTTTTTTTTTCTTTTTTCAATTTAAACTTCTGTTATGATATAATTTCATAGGAAAAAACTAAAGAGGAAGAAGAGAAGATGATGTTTGAAAATCAATTTGAGGTTGCTAGGCGAGAGGCTCTAGAAAGAATGAAAATTGAAGAAGAGAGACGCCGACAAACTGAGAGAGAACGTGTTGAATTCCTGCGGCAACAAATGGAGGAACTTCAGCTGCGCGACACAGAGGTGGGAGGATGTCATTTCAGATATAGACTATTAAAATTGCTTCATATTCTAACTCATTATATAGGATTGTACATGTTATGTAGTTATTATGTATGAAACGTTTGTAGACCTGTATTGTAAATATCAAGTCTTATAACTCTTTAATAGATTAGGAGTGGGTAGGAATTGGATTTCCTCTGTTGTAGAACTACAGCTTCAATTAAGCTATGTCAGCCTTATTGCTTGCAAAGCATTATGGAAGTTGTAGTTCTGCAAGAGCTGGGGGTCCACCTTTCTGCCACCTGTGTTAGATTTGGGGATATTCTTTTTGTACTGTTCTCTGCATAAAAGTGCACACCCTAGTATATGAGCAAATGAGTTATTTGCTCATGGAAAAAAAAGACAAAACGGTTGTTCTGAGTTAAGGTGGATCATTTAATAAAGATGTACCAGTCAGTTTACAGCTGTATGAATGTAAATATAAAATCTGCTAGATGTGGCATTTTTTCATAGATAGACAGACCATTCCTTTTCTGTTACATTAACACTCCAGCATAACAGGCATTTATTTATTTGGCTCCTAAAGTTGTATTAATTGATGCAGTACATCACACAAGAGTATGTGTTGGATGTATGTTTGTGTACACAGGTCAGATTTACCCCTAGTTTATGGTCCTTTTAATGAAGTAATAAAAACAGAATAATTCTGCTATTGTATGTAAACGCAATATGCATACATTACGTATACTCTGAACTCTTTTTAAGCACTGAAGCAATTAAGCAATTTATGTTATCCTTCACTGGTATTAAGGATTAGGCTTAATTGTGTGCGTGTATATGTATGGTTAAAAAAAAAAAAGTTTTATATTGACTAGTGTTTATACTTTTTTTTTTTTTTAAGGCAAAAAAGCTGAAGAAGGAGCAGGGAATTTTGATGAAACAGCAGTGGGAAGTAGAAGATCTTCAGGAGGAGAGAAGAAAGATGGAGGAGCAGAGGAAAAAAACAGAGCTCGGGTAGTTATAAGATAACTGCTAATTTCTGATTAGTGGATGATCTGGTTATAAAGTAGCAAAGGAAACAAAGTTTTGTGTTTTCATATACAATGGAAAGAAAAAAAGGAATAAGGGTGCGCCTAAAAACAAGTGGAAATAAAATATAAAATTTTTTGGAAATAACTGAAGAGTAATAGCAACGGTACCTAATAGTCCAAATATAAAATGTCCAAATATGCAGGTGGTGGTCCTAGTGGTACATAAAAAAGTATGTAAAGTCCCATATGTATATCCATAGCTTGAAAATGGATATGTGGAGAAAACAGAAGAGAAAGAAAACTCCAATGGTGTAGTATGAACAAAAAATAATATTGTGTAGATAGTAGAACTACTCACAATATTCAGAGCTTAAATCCAGCTCTGGTATGGATAGCACGAAGTGGAATAATACCCACTCAAGGATATATGGTGCTCCTTTTTTGTCCTTTAGTAAAATAATTAGGTGGAGTGGTCCAACTCGGGATAAAAGAATAAAAAATATAGTGCCCCTATTCTAAGGGGTTTAGAGGGGATTGACCTTTTTTTATAGGTGTGCTGCCTTGTTGTCATATTCCCTGGTTTCCTATCAGCGCTGAACCTCCTTCCTGATCTTGTTTTCATATACAACCTAAATGTTTAATAAGTTTGAGTTTTGATAGACTGACTCATAGCTGTCTCTGTTCTTCCCTAGTCACTTTTTAAGCCGTCAGTATAACGCCCAGATGAAGAGACGAGCTCGGATGGTGCAAGAAGAACTGGTAAGTGATGTATTCATTTCCTATTAACTCTCAACCCCTCAAGTAACAGATATAAGACCAGCACATAGCAAACCAATGTTAGTTGCACACATCTGGCATAGAAAGACGTGAGTGAAATGGGGCTTTTTGGTAAAACTAGGGATCGACCGATTATCGGTCTGGCCGATATTATCGGACGATATTCGGTATTTTCGGCAATATTGGTATCGGCCAATAAAGATACCGATATTGCCAATAATACATACCAGGATCGCCGGGCTCATGACTAGCCCGGCCGTCCTGGGGGGCCCAGCAAGCGCTTACTTACCTTCCCTTCAGCTCCCCAGTGTAAATCCTGCGAGTCCCACGGCCATCAGAGCGTTGCCACGGGTTACCATGGCAACGCTCTGCGCGGCACACTGGCCGAGAGATTTACACTGGGGAGCTGCTGGGAAGGTAAGTAAGCGCTTGCTGGGCCCCCACTGCACAATCTATGCCACCGGACCACTAGGGAAAGCCATAGCCCCCCTCCCTGGCCAGGTAACAAGCAGGAAGAGGGGAATAAAAAAATAATAATAATTTAATATTAAAATAAAAAATGTAATTAAAAATGCCTCCCCTCCCCCCCATTTTACACAAATTACATACTTACAGTAACACACGCTACACAAACACACTGCATTCACTATACACATACTACACAAACACACACACACACACACACTCTGCATTCATTATATACACAAACACACTACACCAGACATAGGCAACCTTCGGCACTGCAGATGTTTTGGGCTACACCTCCCATGATGCTTTGCCAGCATTGTGGGTGTAAGAGCATTATGGAGGATGTATTCATTATATATACACACAAACTCTGCATTCATTATATACACACTGCATTCACTATACACACACACACACACTGCATTCATTATATACACACTACACAAACACACTGTCACATGTAACTGATTTAAACTAATAGGATATTTTGGTATAATATTGTAATAACATTTGACTGTATAGGCAAAGTCAAAGGAGCAGGTTGATGTCTATAGGCATCCACTTTGATTCAGTGCAATTTGTCTACTTAATTTGATTTTCAATCAAGTGATTAAACCAACTTAAACTACTTATGGTGACAAATGCCAAATGTACTGAAATAAACCACAAGAAATAGATGATTGCACCTTGAATAATATGATGAAACTTTGATATATATATATATATATATATATATTTTATTTTTTTCTTGAACTTTTATATTAGATTAGATCTAAGTATACACATTTAAAATAAATGATTTCCCATGTAGTCTCGCCATTTAGGATTAAAAGAACACTCTCAAAACAGTGTTAAGTTACTGTAGTGGTTATGATACAAAATACCCTGTACTAGCAGTCTTGTCTAGATTTATCTAGTTATAGGGCCACCTCCCTGGACTGTCAGTCAGCCAGCTGAATTTCTCTTTTCCTGGTTGCAATATGTTTTGTGCAACGTCTATGTCTTTGTCTGTTGTCAGCAAGCTAACTTCCACCCAGTGAGTTACACATGCACAGGTTTATTTGCTAAACTCTAAATTAAATAAAAATAAAGCGAAATTCGGGCTAAAAAAGCTGACTTAAAAAAAAATCTCCATCTCGGTTTTAGTCACAGCTTGTATTTTTTATAACTTAAAGGAACACTATAGTCACCTAAATTACTTTAGCTAAATAAAGCAGTTTTAGTGTATAGATCATTCCCCTGCAATTTCACTGCTCAATTCACTGTCATTTAGGAGTTAAATCACTTTGTTTCTGTTTATGCAGCCATAGCCACACCTCCCCTGGCTATGATTGACAGAGCCTGCATAAAAAACAAACTGGTTTCACTTTCAAACAGATGTAATTTACCTTTAAATAATTGTATCTCAATCTCTAAATTGAACTTTAATCACATACAGGAGGCTCTTGCAGGGTCTAGCAAGCTATTAACATAGCAGGGGATAATAAAATCTTAATTAAACAGAACTTGCAATAAAGAAAGCCTAAATAGGGTTCTCTTTACAGGAAGTGTTTATGGAAGGCTGTGCAAGTCACATGCAGGGAGGTGTAACTAGGGTTCATAAACAAAGGGATTTAACTCCTAAATGGCAGAGGATTGAGCAGTGAGGCTGCAGGGGCATGTTCTATACACCAAAACTGCTTCATTAAGCTAAAATTGTTCAGGTGACTATAGTGTCCCTTTAAGAAGTTTATGTGTATAGATTATGACCCTGCAGTTTCATTGCTCAATTATCTGCCAATTAGGAGTTAAATTGGTTAGTTTATGCAGCCCAGGGCACTCCTCCCTGCATGTGACTTACACAGCCTTCCTAAACACTTCCTGTAAAGAGTACTCTAATGTTTATACTTCCTTTATTGCAAATTCTGTTTAATGTATAATTTCTTATATCCTGCTCTGTTAATAGCTTGCTAGACTCTATCGAGGCCTCCTGTATGTAATTAGAGTTTAATTTACAGAGCAGAAGATACAAACTTTTAAAGTAAGTTTCATCGGATTTTTCTTTTCTTTTCTTCCCATGCCGTCAGTCACAGCCAGGGGAGGTGTGGCTAGGGCTGTATAAACAGAAACAAAGGGATTTAACTCTTAAATGGCAGAGAATTGAGCAGGAATACTGCAGGGGCATGATCTATAGACTAAAATGGTTTCATTAAGCTAAACTTGTTTTCGTGACTATAGTGTCCCTTTAATAAATCCAAATTCAGATTTTAGTGAACATCTACTTGCATTTTCTGGAATGAGAGCAGTCACTTTCAGATATGTGTCAGTTTCGCTTTAAATTAAAATAACTTACTGTTTATACACATCAGCAATTTGGCTAGCGCAGTGTATCAATACAACTCTGTGCTTCATAAAGCACAACCACGTCAATGTTTTTTAAATAGTTTGCATTAATGATTTGTAAAGGTTCAACTTTTTCATATTTGTGCTGTCCCTTTTAGGAGATGGATATGAAGATACTATCTGCACTCATAAGTAAAGAAGATGAGGAGGAGCGCATGCGCTCGGCTAGGCGGGAACAGGCTGCGGCAGATGCCGCTTGGATGAAACGCGTTATTGAAGAGCAGCTACATTTGGAAAGGCAGCGAGAAGCCGAGTTAGATATGCTTTTCAGGTGACTTCACAACAGAGTTATAATGCAGCTTCAGACATCAGTCATACATTTAATTAAGGGGTTTCAGAAGTGGGAGTTTCAAAATGTTTTACTGCATGGTGTCTTCTGTTGATTTTTTTTTTTTTTTTTACGGGATTACCTCCAGTTCATTATTCTAAGGATCGTTAACTTCCTATTGACTTTATAATCCTAGAACGGATGCTTAGTGTTTATCTTCTTTATTTTGTCCTTGGTAATAGGCCATTAAGTTAGTCACAAGGTTATTGTAGCTGACTAAAGGTTTATTGCAGATTAGGATCATAGGATGTAATGCACAAATATAACGATCATGAAAACTACAACACTAAATGTAGCATACTGTATATGTAGAGAATGGCTATTGTTTGACTGTGAGCTAAAGGCACCTTCAGTAGAATGGAGCACATTGTTGGTTGTGCATAGATAATCCATAAAATGAATATGTTCTTCCTGACTGACTGCTTGGGAAGGTGTTTGTAAGCATGGACTTTGCTATCATGAAGAAATGGAAAAAGGCTGAACAGCTTGTATGGCAGAGATAAGGTACAATTTAGACAATATGTTTGTGTAGTATATATTTACACATTATTTCATTGGGCAGATTATGTTTTCAGACACAGAAGATTCTAATTGTGGACAGAATGGTACAAACATGGTCTCTGTCTGTCCCCAGATTACTGAAAGTCACACTCCTGAGTGGTACCTGTTACCATTTCAATGATGGCAGCTAAAATAGCTGTCATCCATTCCTGTAACTCCCACTAATCTCAGCCAGTACTAGGACATGTATTCCCCAATGCAGCTCTTACAGTACAGACCTCCCCTGAACCCATATACTACTCTTGTACACTATGTTACACTAACAATTTCCTCTAATCCCTACTAAGCAATTCATTAACATTTCCATTAACACTAACCCTAACCTAAAAATCATGTATTATAAAATATAAGTAAAGGCAAAATGTGTATTAGGAGAAAATGCCATCATAAGACATTTGTGAGCAGTGTATCGTTTGATTAAGCAAGTCATGTGAGTGCTCTCCTTCTTTATCGTTGTAAAGTTAGAAGTATAGTTTGAGTACTCTAACACATTATAAAAGAGATTTCATTTCTAAAAAAAACACCCACTATAACTGTTTCCTAACTTCCACATTGCACAGTGTGTGTACGTGCGCGAGAGCCTGGAGTATTCTTCTAAACAGGCTGCTACAGTGATAATGACCTTTCTTTTAGCATTGACTAGCTGTAAATATGTAATGAAGAGGTGACAGATACTGTAATACTTCAGTAAGGCTTTCAACCGCTGCCTGTAATTTCACTACGCTAGAAGAACTGGTTGAGCAAAGGCAAAGTCAAAGTCCTAGGCTTCCATTTGGGTGGAGTTAACTGCAATATTTACCATGGTCAGAAGGGAAGTTAAATTAGTATATTTGTTTTGGTCATATATACTAAAGCTAAATAGTTTTAGAAAAGTATATATATTTTATATGTTGTATTTGTTTTGAATTCTAATAGTGAATGCTAAAGCTGGATTAAGAAGAAGCTTACCTATAGCTTTGGAAATTGGCAGAACATGGCCATACATTTTAAGTAGAAAAAGGACAAAGGGTATTAGCGCTTATATAAAAATTTTTTTTTTTTTAATTTTTAAGAGTATAATCTCCAAACAGTATATGTAATAATAGTAGCTGACACCAAGAAGTGCAACTTCCCCACAAACACCAACAAGATATAAAAGATTCAGAAGTGTAGCGCTTTAAAATACGAAAGGTTTACCTTAATAATAGTGGTTATGGTAGTTTAACAATGTTACAATTTTTCAGACCTAAAATAGACACAAATAATACCACATGGTGCAGTTAATAAATAAAAAGATAGCAATGATAAAATGGAGTTTATAAATAAAACACTCACAAACAAGGAGCTATAAAACCTAGCTCCAGTGTGGTTCGCTTCTGGGTCAGTTTAGGCGACCCACCCCTATATGGAATGTGTGTTCCGTCCTAAGGGAAAGTATATAAACACACAATAGGGTAGTACAGTAAGGTTAAGGAATATATGGAAATAAGTGCCTATTGAGTACTTACAAACACAGAGCCCCTGTGGCTCTGTAGTAACGTATTGTGTAGGTATAGGGCTACACTCCCCCTTTAATCTTTTTAAAGCCAGGAACCAAATAAAAGCTTAAATACATTTTATTAATTGGTATTAAAAAGTACATAAATAAAATGAAGAACAATGTCCATAAAAAAATATATACCGGTATGCGTTTCACCACTAGATGTGGCTTCCTCAGCCGGATCAGCGTTGTGAGAGTTCCTGGTTCCTAGCTTCTGTTTATATACCCTCCTAATTGGGGAATCATCTACATCTGTGTTTGTTACGTAGCTATCATGTAGGGTAGTACCTAACTTATCTCCATAAAGATACAAGAAAATAAAAAGGAAAGACAAAAAAAAAAAAGGATTAACAGATTGGCGGACACTCTCACCTGGAGTGCCGTCAGATTGAAATTATCTTGAGCTGTAGCTTTACTTCCTTATGTTCCAAGCCTCGCTCTCGGGGTGTGATGTTGGCAAGCCTCTCAGATTGGCAGTTACTGTTCATTCCGAATTTGTATCCATATGTTTGTAGCCATTTTCTCTAATGTTCATATTGCACAGTTATTTTCAGTGCAGTCCAACAGATAAAGCCTTGAAAGTCTCTCCGTTAATAAACATTAGGGAATAAAAGGGGATATGACAATGTAAAAGAGGAATTGGTTATATACATCTTAATAGACTTCTTATAATACTTATATCTACAATAATCTATTTGATTAGTATTAATGTTAAAGTGATTATTCACCAATAATGATAAGCTTTAATAGGAAATAAAAGACCTTTAATATATTTATTTCACGTGATGGTGATTCCTTTCCTTTATACATAAATTGTGTAAAACTTAGTTTAAATAATTTAATATAGGTGTTTCTTTTAAAGGGACAGGATCCTCATAACTTGTTGGAGATACAGGGTGTTTTCAAACTTGTTTTTTATAATTCTTTATCTCTTAGTTTTTCAATATATACTTCTTCAAATAGTTAAAAATATAAAATATATATATAAAAAAATGTATACGGGATATCTAAAACAAATAGAAAGAGAAAATTACTCAGACCATCTGGATGAAATACCCAGGTGTCTGAAGTAAGTACTGGAATGAGGTTGGGATCTTTCCAAAATAATTTAATGATATGAATGTAAAAAAGTCATATAGCAAGCATTACCAAATTGGTGGTCAAATGCCCGAATTGGGTAGAAAATCTAGCCCTAATGGCACACCTCAAAGTATTCAAGTCAATGGAGTACTCATAGATTAGTCACAAAAGTAGCTACAGATAATAGACTTTAATCATGGTAGGTCAATTCTGATAGCTACAGACTGTAGATAGACTTAGCTAAAATAGCTAAGTAAAGTATTGACTAGGATCACTGGTCCTTTGGTAGGGAGTATTCTTGATTAAGACTGCTCTGGAGGCCACAAGTGACATATGTAGAAATATCAAGATGAAGCCAAAAGAGATTAAAGTAGTCTAACAGATAATTCACAAGACAAACCTGCAATCATCTCCATATCAGAGGGTTTGATAACCGTAATGAGATCTAAGGGTAATACTTAAGACTTGGTTACCTACACATAGTGACAGTGCCCTAGTGAGAAAATAAGTGAAAGAAAGAAGAAACCCGACGCGCGTTTCGGTGCTTTCTGTGATGCACCTTCGTCAGGGGCTGGAGGGAGACTGACCTCTGGTCTCCATTTAAATGTGTTTTGGTAGCTGCTAATACCTGTTAAGCCAATCAGAAGCAGGCATGTGACATCATTTGGGCGCCAAAATATCGATCGTTCATATGTTAATGAGCCCTTCAGATTCGGCCAATCAAATGAACTTGCCATCTGACGTCAGCGGCTTAGTTCATTAACTGTTGTAATGCCGAAAAACCGTCAGTGACAAGTGTATGACTACTGACCTTAGGGGCTACACATATAGAAGAACGTAACATAACACAGATAAACTTGTGCCAATATTCTCCACGGAGGCAAAAGGTATGTTGCCTTCCTGGAATGGCATGACGATCTCTGAGTCTTTTCTACTAATGATAGCTGGATGCCGAGAGCTATGTAGCTAGTTGATACAATGTAACTTTGTATTGATTTGCTACTTTTACCAGTAATGCTGAGAAGTGTACGGCTGCTGCGGCTAGAAGGCATTGCCGGCGATTTTCGGGACTCAGATTGGTGGTCCTATGTAATCGAGTATCTATGATATAAAATCCAAATTTATGCCGAATGTACTGATTGACCAATAGTGTAACTAGAGCATGAGAAATAAAAGAATCTAATTTCTGAGCATAATAAGTTGCCGTCAAACTGCGGCAAGTAAATCTATGTCAGAAACGTCATCTCTAACATATACACAGTAATGTCCGGTATCAAGAGTCTGACAAATTCTTTAGTTTGTCCCATTATGTTACATTTCAATAAAAGTAATATCTGAACACAAGTGCCTTGTCAATACTCACATACTGGGCATTAAAGTCATAACGTTATGAGGGGGCGGAGCCTGACCTGCAGACAAGACGTGTCTAGCTTGAGCTCCCGCAAATACCTGCAGTTTCAAGGCAATATCATGGACCACAGTGTCCCTAACCTGCATCTGAGGTACCCAACTGAGCGGATACACGATTACACCTAAATAGACACCTAAAGTGAGACCAAAAAACGCAGGGAACTGCAGCAGTGGTTTGCGGCCTAGTGACCATAGCGCGGGGGAGACGCGGCCGGTCCCCCCCATGCTGGACACCGCAACATAACACGGCAAAAGACCACTGAGGACCCCCCTTTGGACCGGCGGGGGTTATCCCAGTCCCCCACGGGGGGAACCCACAAAATCGACACAAACAAGTGACTGGAACGGCACAGACACCGCTCACTACAGATCCAAGATGGCGGAGACATACCCCGACTCTGCACAGGATCAGCAGCAACACGCGGTGGCCCAACAATGCCCTATCGACCGCATAATGAAACGCATAAACAAACACTTTGCACGCTTTTGGGTGCAACTTAAGGCAAAAACTGCAGACCCACCGGCCCGAATTCGTGAGGAGCGGAGCAGCGAAACAAAGCGGGAGGGGAGTGGAACCCAGCCTGCCATAACTCACCCTCAAGCACCTAAATTACTTACCCTGCACCTGCCTACACTGAACGCTCGCAGGGCTCACCCCCTGGAGCACCGACCACGGAAGTGGCAGATCCACCGCCGCCGGCGGCAACAGACCAACAGGTACCTCATCCGGACTCGAACAAAGACGGACTCTGCCTCCCTTAAGAGAACCTGAGTTTATCATGCTGAGAAACTGGTCTCCAGGATGGCCCGGGGCAGGAGAACCCCAGCTCCCCACGCCTACCTAACTATTGCCAGGACGCAACCTTCGAAAGACACCCTGACAGTCAGCAAGAACACTGGGACTATACATACATTGGACTGGCGATTCCCAGCCCTGGGAGTGGGCTGAAGAAATACCTGCCGACCAGCACAAGCCCAGACACCAAGGGACTTACTTACTTGCCCCTGCATGTATTACCGTTGGTAATGTTAACAGGGAGAGCCCCAGCGGTGTACCCCCCAGCAGACCCTAGCCATATGTTTTAAGTTTGATTACTCTTGTTATCTTACCATTGTTTCACAGGCCCCACATATAGAGCAGCATCTCACATTCACTAGTTTTTGGGTTTTTTTGGCGACAAGCATCCACTCTCTATTAGCCTGTGATCCTGATTGTTACATGTTTAGAATAGCTGATACCAGACAAGTGTATCTCGCAGTAACCGGCTAGACAGAATACTTGATCTGTGCATATATATAGAGGGAAAACCATAATCTCTGTCCGCCAGCCACTAAAATCTAAGTTTAAAGCCCAGCACAAACCGCACCACTCATTCTGTGCTTAGTCAGTCAAGAGACACGTCTACTCATCACCCTAACCAGTCTAGCATATACTCAATCGTACAGCTTTGTCTATTCTATGATCGTACATGTTATGTTTTCTTCCTTTATCACTCCACTAAACATTCCTTCATGACGTATGCATCTTCCTCACTAATATAAAAATGTGCCCAACTAACAAATGCCATAACTTGTATTGCAAATGCTTCTTATTTACCCTGATGTCGCTGTTGTGGCGCACCAAGGCTATTTTGTTACCGCAGTGCACACCAAAAATAAAGAATAAAAAAAAAAAAAAAGTAATAACGTTATGCCGGAAAATATGTGACTAATGACTAGATTATGGAATCATAGAAGTTGTACATAGTTACTAAGTTCAATGCCCTGCAGCTAAATTAATAAGCTGTTATTGCCCAAAGTGCACATTTATAGCCATTACACTAGGAAGGAGAAAATAACCTTATATTGGGTCTGGTGTGTATAGGTGTGTGTCACTTAGTGACTCAACTTCCCATATTTAAGAATTAGACTTCCATAGTAATGGCTTATTGCCTTGATGATTTTATCAGTGATTAGTTATCAATCACTGCTCCTAAACTTTGCTCAAAGTGTTATGAAGGTTGTATTTTAAAGTGTGATTAACGGGACTGCCTGAATTCTAGTTATTAAATCTTAGAACTAGTAAATCAGGTAATAAAATGACGTCAGGTGCATGTATAATGATGATGAATTGGCATTGTAAAAGGAACAGATACAGCAGCTACTGCCTATAACACAATTATCTAAACTATGCTAAAGACTATGTACATATTAACAATATTTACATTAATGTGGCTAGCGTAAATGCTTATTAAGGTTAGTGGAATTGTAATCCTACAATTCAGGAAAGAGGCGTGGTATTTAGAGGGTACAGATAATTATTAGTCAGAGATGAAGGACGTGAATGAAAAGCCTTCATTAAGCCCTGAAGGAGGTAATGTTTACGTGTATAGATCCAATAATTTTCTCTTTGTAAAAGTTTGGTATCTATGTCTCCTTTTCCTGGGCCTAGTTTGATTTTCTCTATACCACTGAAACGTACGTCTTGTGCTGACCCTCCATGTTTCATTTTAAGGTGACGAGAAATCACTGTGTCAATTTGTCTGGAAGGATTCACTGAATTAATGTGTCCCAGAATACGGTTTTTGAAGGGTCTAAATGTCTTCCCCACGTATTTAAGGCCGCAGCTGCATGTCAGAAGGTAGACTATTCCAGAAGTTTGGCAGTTAACGAAGGTTTTAACTGCATGTGTCTCAGTATTAGTTGAATTGGAAAAAGTTTTTGAGTGCCTTCTGTTATACTTGCATGCCTTGCATCGACCACACTTGTAGGTGCCTACTGTTGGAGACTTTAGCCATGTGGTCGGTCCTGTTTGTAGTGGGAGGTGACTTGGTACAAGGATGTCTTTAAGATTACGGCCCCTTCTAGCTGTAAGTGAGACATGGGGAGTAAGGACTTCTTTAAGATGTTGGTCTTGGTATATTAGTGGCCAGTACCTTTCGACAGTTTGTTTCACGGGATCCCATCCAGAGTCAAAGGTGCCAATGCATCTGATGAGATTCTGTGTTATATCCTTAGTGGGATTCTCAATAAGGAGGGACTCTCTTTCAGTTAGGAGTGCCCTCTAATACGCTGTCTTAAGGCATCTATTCGAATGCCCTTTCTTTTTAAATTGCAACCTCAGAGTTTGAGCTTTCAATTTAAACTCTTCTAATGTGGAGCAATTTCTTCTAACCCGGAGGTACTGACCCATGGGTATTCCTCTCTTCAGAGAGGTGGGATGATAGCTCTCCCAATTCAACAAATTGTTAGTAGCTGTGGGTTTCCTATAAAGGGTGGTGGACAGATGGTTATCCAGCGTAATTTCTAAAGTGACGTCGAGGAAGTGTAGTTTTTGTCCACCTATTTCATGAGTTAGTCTGAGGTTGATGTTATTAACATTGAGAGCTTCAACGAAACTGTTAAAATATTCAGATGATCCAGTCCATACTGTTGTTATGGTACTTTTTAGCAGTAAACCAAAATGTTTAAATGTCTATCTGTTCCTGTCCAAATTAATAAAATAAATTGCGTATATACGCTGAAGTAATTAAGTCTGACACACAAGGTTCAGGTTAAAATAACTTCGAGAAAATTTATTGGCAAGTGATTAAAAAGCGGACGCGCAGGTCCTTTTAAGAGACATTTTACGTCATCATTGATTATTAGAATATCAGCAAATAAACATCATTAATTGGATTAATTGTTAAGTGTCGTGATTAGTGTCCTCCTATCAATATTATTAATTGGTTCAAACAACTAAGTGGTTAGTCCCGTGTCCACCCACCAAGAGGTGGGATTGTTCTGGACACGGGTGGGGGACAAGGGGTCTTGAGCGTCATTTTACACGGTCGGTGATCTCAGGCCTCGTGGCCAGGTGCAAGGTCTCTTATGAATAGAACATTTCATTACTACTGTGTTCTCATGGCCTTCAAACTATACTATGTTGCAAATCTAAGGAAAAGTCAGCAATTCCTGTGTTAATCATGTCTTTATAGAAAATACAGTCTTTGTTCTATTGTATTAGATGCGCTGGGAAATTCTGTCATGTAAGGTAGTTTTAAAATGAACAAGTTAGGTTATGAGGACAAAATGGAGGATTGAAGAAGTCAGGTTAGGAGGACAAAATGGAGGATTGTCACAGTATAAAGTTAAAATGGAGTTAGTGCAATAATTGAATACAAGTGCAATAAGGTTTTTTTAAATAATCCCACATCAGTCCCCCCTATGAAATGTTAGATTCTAAGAGATAAAACTTTATTAAGTTAGTACCAGGAAGACGTGTTAACCCAAAGGCACAGAAACCCCGTGGCCGCTAGCTAGGTGTTAATGCAAAGTGCAAGGCTGTCCCTAGCTCTGACCCTGATAGGCTAACTCATCCGTCAGTATGGCTCTCGAACACTTCACACCCATGGGTATCCCATGGCAGCTAACCCACCACTTCTCCAACACGGGGCCTTTACCATTCACTGACAGATGCTGTCCCTAAGTTAGTCCCTTCCTAGAATTCCTGCACTTTATCGACAAAAGGGATTGTTTGCAGCGGCAGACAGGGTGAGTTGATGTCTTGGAGCTCTTGGTCATCAACTTCGAGATGGGTGAAAGTGGGTGCCGCTTGGTCAACAGTCTTCAGGAGGGATTTTCTCAGACATGGGAGGATACAACAAAAGAGAAGAGCAAAGATAAAAAGAAAAATTAGTATAGCCATACCAATATGCATTAAAGCCTTTTGCCATCCTGTCATCCAACCAAACCATCTTTCCCAGGGATCTTGTATCCCAGAATTCCTTTTTAACTCTATAGACAGGTCATTTAATTTTTCTATGGCTAATGTAACTTTACCATTAGGGCCTGTGTTTTCTGGGATATAGGTACAACAGGTCAAGGTGTCAGGTAAAATTTTACAAACCCCTCCTTTTTCGGCTAAGATCATATCTAGGGCCATTCTATTCTGGAAAGCCATTTGGGATGTGGCCTGCAACTGTTCGGCCAACCCCTGGAGGGCGTCTCTGGTATAATTAACAAACCGCTGTTGGTTATAATAAATGTAATTGATCCAATTTAAATTCTTGTTTGTGGTAACTATGGCAAAAAGTGATTCAAATCCTGCAGCAACTTCATCTCTTGCTTTAAATTCATTGGGCACCCCCCTAGGCACCCCAATAGCATCAATATAAACATGAGGATCAAAACTTCCTTTCACTGGGGCGTCACGCTTAACCTTAGTGTGCCTGGACTCATGGGTGACGAGGTGTGTGTCAGAGATAATATGTATAGGCATAATAGCTTTAGCCAAAGTACACTCCCCCCACCACTCCTTGTCCATTCTGGATCTCAGCTGTAAATCCCCACACAACCAGTAGATGTCCCCTAATGACCTGGTGTGAAACTGCAACAAGTCCATAGAGACACTCCTGTAGGTAGCACAATACCCCTTAGAGAAGTTACCCAAGAATCTACCAATTCCATCATAATTAGCATAACAAGTGTAATTACCTTTATACACGGTAATACCGTCTGGGGGTTTGACATCCTTGGTTAGGAGAGGATACTCCTTTGTCCATGCACTACATATGGACCTGTTAAAATCATAGTGATAGGCAAAAAGGCTTAAAACACATTCCTCTATATCTACTGGCAGGATTAGAGGTACGGTACCCAGGTGAGGCCGGGCACCACCACACACATAGCATGCAGTCTTATTATGCTTATTAGCATTATATTTCATCCATTCTAACCATAAATTTACATCATTAAAACCTGTTTCAGCGGCCATGGTATCTTCGAAGGTGGGGTTAGCAATGGCCATCATGTCTTGAAAGGTCTGGATATGAGGTTTTAATGGGTTAGGGACCATATGGGTGGCCCCTTGCCACTCGGAAGAGTTGCACATATCTTTTAGGAAGAAATGTCCTAATTTACGGTAGGAACCCTTTTTCCAATACATTCCCATCACATACTGGTCGGCATCCGTTGGGCTTGGATGCTCAATGTTAAGGATTAATTTCATTGGTGTACCTCCCCCAGGCTTTCTCAAAGTCATTCTCTGGAGAAGGGATCTACCTTGTTCATCTACTTTAGATAAGGCACTTTTTGGTTTGTAACCCCAGGCAGGCCCGGCATTCCATCCCGCCGCCCCCCAATGATTACAATTGTGCCCCCATTGTTTGTCAACTACACAAACATATGGGTCTTTTGAATGAGGGATATCTCTATAAATACTCTGGATTTGTGATGTGGGGAACGGGCATTCTACAATGTCACAATAGTCAAAGGTGTAAGTAGCCACATGGGTGCATGATGAATTGTACCAGAAGGTATACCCACTAATATCTTTGGTGATGGCTACTTGTTGGGCCTTTATAAGGCTAATTAAGAAGAAGGTGTACCAGAGGTACATGCTTGTGCGGTGTCTGCTTCCTCAGGGGCTGGAGATTTCTTGCAGTGGGAAGCGTGGATCCAATTTGGCCTGCCGGCCAGTTTGACGGAGGTTGCGGTAATCAGGAGGACTTGGAATGGACCGTCAAATCTTGGTTCCAGGGTATTTTTCCGCACAAACTTCTTGACCAGAACCCAATCTCCGGGAAGCAGGTTATGGGTACCTGTATCCAAATCGGGATCTGGAATTGAAGAGAAAACTTGGGCATGTATTTTGTTCAAGGCACTTGCAAGTTCAGTTACATAATCTACTAAAACATCTGATTGGAGCTGTAACTGCTGCGGATAATAACAACCTAGTCTGGGTGCTGTCCCGAATAGAATTTCATATGGGGACAGTGAATGCTTCCCTCTAGGTGTGTGCCTAACACTAAATAAAGCTATTGACAGGCTTTCTGGCCAGGGCATCTTTGTTTCTTGCGACATTTTTAACATTCTGGCTTTTAGAGTGCCATTCATGCGCTCTACTTTACCACTACTTTGTGGGTGGTAAGGGGTGTGGAAGGCTAGGGTCACACCTAGAGCAGTCCAAATTTCTTTAGTCACTGTTGCTGTGAAGGCTGGGCCTTGATCACTTTCAATGACTTCTGGGAGTCCAAATCTACATACTATCTCTGTAAGTAGGCGTCTTGCGGTTGTCTTTGCAGTGATATTGGCCACTGGGTAGGCCTCTGGCCACCCTGAGAACATGTCCACTATGACTAGTGCATATTCATGGGGTCCACTCTTGGGCATTTGGATGTGGTCAATTTGAATTCGCTGGAAGGGGTACATGGGCTTTGCCAGGTGTTTTGCAGGCACCTTGATTGGTCTTCCTGGATTGCATTTTGCACAAATAACACAGGCCTTACAGAAGCTGCTGATCAATGTTGTGATTCCGGGTGCTTCATAATACTTCTGTATGAGGGCGGCCATCAATTCTTTTGACAGGTGTGCAGGCCCATGTGCCCATTGGACAACTGCTGGATATAAATTTTTTGGAAGGCAAAATTTGAAGTTGTTGTAATATACTCCGTCCTTTTGGACAGCTCCTTTGTTTTTCCATTTTTGGGTTTCTTCAGGAGTGACTGCAGCTTGCTGTTCTCGCAAAATTCGCAAATCAGTAGGAAGAGTTTGCAGAGCAAAAATAGGGACTTCTTCTTCTTCTTCTTCTTCTTGTCCGGACACTTCTTCATCCACTTCCTGCAGATCCCTGGCTGCTAGCTTAGCAGCCTGATCAGCCAAATGGTTGCCCTTCGCTTCATCTGTATCCAATTTCCCATGGGCCTTTACCTTCAAAACGGCCACTTCTTCAGGGAGTAGGAGGGCATCCATTAGCTCCTTAATTGCAGTACTATGTTTGACTGGTGTACCGGCGGTGGTAAGAAATCCTCTTGTCTTCCAAATTAGGCCGAAGTCATGTGCCACACCCAGAGCATATCTTGAATCTGTATAGATGTTGGCACGTTTTCCTTCGGAAATTTTGCATGCTGAAGTCAGAGCCTGTAATTCAGCTTCTTGCGCAGACATTGCTGGCGGTAAAGATGATGATTTGATAACTTCGTCTGTTGTGGTTACGGCATATCCTGTATGATATCTTCCTTCTTCATCAGCATATCTTGAGCCGTCCACAAACAGGGTAAAATCTGGATCTTGTAATGGATTCTCATGCACAGTTGGTAGGTGCACTGTCTCCATTTTCATCTGTTCAAAACAGTCATGAGGTGTTTCGGGGTCATAATCATTCAATATGACCAGATCTTGAAATTCCTTTTCTAGGAAGTGGCGTGGCCATGCTTCCAGAAGGTCAGTTGTTGGGTATTTGACAATACCATTTTCCTGTAGCTGTTCTTCATCCATGGTGGCCCATAGCTTTGCCATGGGCCCAAGGTCATTCCATGACCTTGTCTTCAATTTGGTAACAGGAATATGTGGGATAGCAGTATCCCAATGGCGGTAGAGGTAGTTAAGTTGTTGAGGTAGTTGGATTAAGACCATGCTATTGCCTTCGGAGTCACAATAGAAATCTTGAGCAGTGAGCTTCACATCAGTCCAGTGGTAAAGCTCATCTTCATAGCAAGGTTCGGGAGCAATGTCTGGTTTGTACCACATGGTGCAGAAGGCGTAATCTGGGCCTTCACAGAGAGGCTTCTCATCTTCATAAAATGTCAAATGTGGATGCATGACTTTCTTGATACATCCACAAAGCAGGTAAATGTAGGTTTCATCTGTGATAAATCCATAATAGATACCCCCCTCAGGGAGTGGAAGAAGAGTGGATGGATTAAGAACTTGACATCTTTGGATGGAAATATTGTCAGGTAGAAGAAGATGGCACTGGAGGCGTAGGTGTCTGGCTGGAGACACGTGCTTAAGCTGGACTTGGTTGATGATGGCAGAGATGTCATGAGGGGCCAAAACAACCAGAGGGTGGCCAAGGACCAGGTCTGAGGTTCTTTCTATGAGCTCTCTTGCAGCAAAGACAGCCCTGAGACAGGAAGGAGTCCCTCTGGCCACAATGTCCAGTTGACATGAGAAATATCCAATAGGCCTTTGGCGGCCTCTTAAGTCATTAGTTTGGGTGAGAACTCCTGTTGCGTGGCCTTGTCTTTCAGAGACAAATAATTTGAAAGGTTTTGAGTAGTCAGGTAGGCCCAAGGCAGGAGCAGAAGCAATGGCACGTTTAAGAGCATTGAAATTGTCCAGAGCTTCATTAGGCAAACAAAAAGGGTCAGACTTAAGTGCGTCATAGAGAGGCTGCATGAGCAGGGAGGCTTCTGGAATCCATGCTCTGCAGTAGGAAATGAGGCCTAGGAAGGCATGGAGGGATTTTGAAGTCCTTGGAGTTGGAATATCCAGTACGGCTCTCACCCGGTCCCGGGTAAGATGTCTGGAACCTTGAGATAGGCAATGTCCAAGGAAAATGACTGAGGGTTGGCAGAACTGTAGCTTGATGAGCGAAGCTTTGCATCCTTGTTCTGCCAAATAACAAAGCAGGCTAATTGAGCACTTTTCAGTAGTGGGCATATCATCTCCACAGAGCAGCAAATCATCCACATACTGAAGCAGAACAACTTCTGGGTGCTCGGCTTGCCATGGGTCAAGGATGGTGGCCATGGCCTTTGCAAATTGGCTTGGTGAATTTTGTGCCCCTTGGGGCATGACAGTCCAGGTATACTGTTGCATCTCATGGGTGAAAGCAAACAGGTATTGGCAGGATGGGTCCAGTGGGACACTGAAGAAAGCATTTGCTAGGTCAATGACTGTGAAAAATTTTGCAGATGGTGGGACTCCAGAGAGCAGAGTATGGGGGTTTGGTACAAGAGGGGTGTCCAGGACGGTAGCTTCATTAACAGCACGGAGATCCTGAACCATCCTGTACTTCTCTGGCTCACCTTTGGGAGTTTTCTTTTTCACAGGGAATAATGGGGTGTTGCATTCAGATTTACATTTCACCAGGGCACCCTTCTCCAAGAGTGCCTTGATGTGGGTAGAAATGGCAGCGGCCTGTGCTGGTTTTAATGGATATTGTGGTTTTCTTGGTAATTTAGCTCCTGGAATGAGCTTTACCACCACAGGGGGAACATTTAGGTGACCTATGTCCTCTGGGCCTGAGGACCATAACTTGGCGGGCACCTGTATCTTCAATGCCTCTGGGAAATTGGACCTTAAATCTGCTGCTTTCTCACGGGGCTTTTCTAAATGCAGCATTAGAGGCAAGGAGCACAAGGCTGAGGTGTCTGATTCAGATAGAGGTGTGGACATTTCTACCTGCCCATCCGGGGTAAAGGTGATGGATGCTTGCAGGCGTGAGAGAACATCAGCACCTAATAGGTTAATTGGGCATGTGGAGGATACCACAAAGCGAGCAAGCAGGCTAGAGCCAACTCGTAATGGAGTTGTTAAAGGGCTATGTCTTGGCTGGCCATCCACTCCAACACAAGAGACGTCAATATTTGACAGAAAGGATGGGTCTGGCAGGTCTTGTTCTCGCAGAACACTACGGGCTGCACCTGTGTCAATTAGAAATGTGGTAGGGTGGCCTTCAATGGGCAAAGTCACTGTGGCAAGTGGCCCCCCCTTATCCCCTGTAGACACTGCCATGACAGGGGTTGCAGACACAGGCTTGCCAATTTCCTAATCATCTGGTTCCTCAATTATCGGAACCTGTTTGGTGGCTTTGGGAGCTGGGGCAGGTTTGGAGGGCTTTCTGGGCTCCCTTGGCTCCTTTTTAGGTTCTGGGCAGTCACTTCTAAAGTGCCCCTTGGCTCCACAATTAAAACAATGTCCCCCCTCCTCCGGTCTAGTACCTTTTGGGACTGGGGTGGAGCGGGATACCATGAGAGGCGCTGAAGTGGATCTTCTTGGGGTCTGAGCGGATTCCAAACCTCTAGCAACTAAAAGCAGGGTGTCCAGGGGAACAACCTTATATTCAGGGCGTGCAGCAATGATTCCCTTGCGTATAGAGTCCTTAACACCTTGGACAAACGCACCTGACAGCATTTGTGAATGAATCTTGTCAGTAAGATCAAACCCCAAATCTGTAAACATTTGATACAGTCTTGCATGAAACCTTTCCACTGATTCTCCTTTATCCTGAATAACATCAGTAAGGCCAGCAGCCTGATCTGCAAGTTTGTCCTTAGCCCATTCTTTTAATTGGGTGCAAAAAGTTACTCCAGAGGGGTAATCAACATCACTGTTGAGCTGATCTGTACTGAGGTGTCGGGCCATACTTGGCCAATACGCATCCCCTGCTTTAATAGCACAAATGCTCAATAAATCACGCCATGCGGCTGAATAAGTCTTTTGAATTTGAACTATCCCTCGGTAGAAGGGCATAGGCTGCTTTTCTGGGTCCGGGAGTGATTTCATCAGAGCACTAGCTTGAGTGGGGTTAAAAGCTACATATTTAGGAGGGGCCTGTTCTCCCCGACCCTTGTGGCCGAAGGGATCATCGATAGAACGATGAGATGGGGCTCCCGCAGCAAGTTCCGATGAGACATGGGACACCCTGTCCATCTCGTCATCATCGAATTCTATGATATTGACTCTTCTACGCGGTGCAGGTCCCGCGTGAGGTGAAAGGGTCGGTGGCTGGGAATGAGCCCCAGATGCAGGGGTGGCTAGCGAGTCGTAACCTGGGGACAGGTAGTCGCCGGGAATTACTGGCATCAGGGCTGAACTGGGAGCCGCCATATTGGAGGCGGGGAAAGGAGTTGCTTCAGGATTAAGGGAAGAAGCGGCGGCCATATTTGATATGGGCACTTCCGGGGCAGATTGGGCCGGACTGGGCATGACCGGAACCTGGGGAGTGGCTTGGGGAAAGGGAGGGTAACCGGGGCAGGGCCATGGGATATGGGAAGGGGTAGGGCCAGGCAGGGGAGGGCAAAAGAGTAGGGTGGGCAGGTACGGTTAAGGAGGTAGGATATTGGACTGGGGCGGAGCTGGTTATCGGAGGAGACAGGACAGGATTAGTAGGGATGGATGCAGAAAGAGGAGTCGTAGCATGGGAGGGAGGGGTAGTTAGCTGGACGGGTGCTGATGGAAGGGGATTAACCATAGAGAGGGATTGCAGGGAGGAGGCGGCAGATGAGATGTTAGGATTAGGCATGGAAGGGAGCGTGGGGATGGCTGAGGATGATGAGGCCGTTAGGGAAAGGGAAGGGGTAAAGAAAGATCCATCAGAATTCAGGACCGGGCAGACAGGGGAGGTGATGGGATGGGATTCGGGAGGATCGGGAGTGGGGAACATAGTCAGCGGGCTATCACCTATGGCTGACTGAACCTTGGGGCTTGGGAAAACCCCAGCAACACAATTTTTATGATACACAAACAATTTCACACCTTTGTGATTTACTTCTTCCTCAACCCAACCTTCTAACTGAATAGCCTTCGCTACTCTGTACCATGCTTCAGCAGTCTTTAATAAACCATTATCTGTAAGCTTGCCTTTCATTTCTGCTAGTAACTTGCGCCAACTTTCTGGTTGCAATCTCCCACATGTCGGTACAGCAATTTTACATACTTTTGCAATCTTTTCAACACCTTTAACCATCTCTTCACCCTCTCTGTTCTCTACCAAATCACATGCTAACCAGCCCTTGCTGGGCTTATCTAAATCCTGTCCCATAATCCCTTTACCCCTATACCAGCGTCCTAGATATAGAGAGAGAGAAGGAAAATTGAACAAGAACGTCTACAATGCTCGACTGCCACCCGAGAATCGTGGGACTTTCTCAGGTGCGTCTTCCCAAAACGTAGACTAGTCACTGAATCCGCCTACCCGGGGTGGTAGACACGGATTGGAGCGAGGTGAGAAGTGTGTGACCAATCACTTCTCTTTTAAGAGGAATGGGAGTGGATAGTATAATAATATAGAAAGTGTAGAAAAGATGAAAGGCAAGGAAGAATCCTTAGAGACAGACACAGGAGTACATGAGACTCCTCATTAAGCAAACAAGACAGCAATACAGTTGAAATACAGTGTATGCATCACAGTTCAAGTAAAATCAACAACCCCGTAGTGCCCCTATAAAACCCACTTATAAGTCTCACTACCACAAATAAACAGAGAAAACTGGAATCCCCCCCGCCGAAGCTGAGGTTTACCAAAACTGGAATCCCCCCCGCCTCGGTACTCGGGACAGTGGTTACCAAAATTGGAATTCCACTAGCCCCAGTACTCGAAACTGTGGGTTACCACGTGCACAATGAGGCTAGCTAAGCTCTCAGAGTGTCACCAGAAGGATCACAGGAAATTATGAGTCTACACAAAATCCACAGTTCCAACAATCCCCTTTTTCCTTACAGCCACAGCCACGAGGCTCCTAAAAGAGGTAAACAGGCAAAGAAGACCCCCAGGAACGCATCCACAGGTCAACCCCCCTTTTTCCCTACAACCACAGCACCGTGGTTCCTAAAAGGAGTAAAACAGGTAACAGAAGACCCAGGCAAATCCCCTCAGGTCCACCCCCCCTTTATCCCAAAAGGGGCAAAATACAAACAGATAGACAGATATACAGAAGACCCAGGCAAATCCCCTTAGGTCCACCCCCCTTTATCCCAAAAAGGGGAAAACAAGCAAGACAGAACCACAGGCAAATCCCCTGCAGGTCCACCCCCCCCCTTTATCTCAAAATGGGGAAACAGGCAAACAATTCAAACACAATTCAAACACACCCAGGCAACAGATAGACTAAAATGCAGGTAAACAAATGAGTAACGAGACACCGGGCAAGATATTACCTGTCTTTGATGTCCTCCCGGGAAGCAGTCACAGACACGTGGACGGGTCAATCAAAGGGGCCGGAACATACCGGTGGCTCTGCAGAAGTCTCTACCGTGTACCTGGAGGTGATCAATCTCCTTTCCTTCCCCCTGGATTCCTCCGTCCAACAGCGTCTTCCTTAGGACGGCTCACCGGCCAGACATAGCCCGGTGCCCCACGTTGGGCGCCAAGTTGTTATGGTACTTTTTAGCAGTAAACCAAAATGTTTAAATGTCTATCTGTTCCTGTCCAAATTAATAAAATAAATTGCGTATATACGCTGAAGTAATTAAGTCTGACACACAAGGTTCAGGTTAAAATAACTTCGAGAAAATTTATTGGCAAGTGATTAAAAAGCGGACGCGCAGGTCCTTTTAAGAGACATTTTACGTCATCATTGATTATTAGAATATCAGCAAATAAACATCATTAATTGGATTAATTGTTAAGTGTCGTGATTAGTGTCCTCCTATCAATATTATTAATTGGTTCAAACAACTAAGTGGTTAGTCCCGTGTCCACCCACCAAGAGGTGGGATTGTTCTGGACACGGGTGGGGGACAAGGGGTCTTGAGCGTCATTTTACACGGTCGGTGATCTCAGGACTCGTGGCCAGGTGCAAGGTCTCTTATGAATAGAACATTTCATTACTACTGTGTTCTCATGGCCTTCAAACTATACTATGTTGCAAATCTAAGGAAAAGTCAGCAATTCCTGTGTTAATCATGTCTTTATAGAAAATACAGTCTTTGTTCTATTGTATTAGATGCGCTGGGAAATTCTGTCATGTAAGGTAGTTTTAAAATGAACAAGTTAGGTTATGAGGACAAAATGGAGGATTGAAGAAGTCAGGTTAGGAGGACAAAATGGAGGATTGTCACAGTATAAAGTTAAAATGGAGTTAGTGCAATAATTGAATACAAGTGCAATAAGGTTTTTTTAAATAATCCCACATCAGTATCAGCACGTCATCAATGTAACGTTTCCACAATTTGATGTGCTTGTGGTACTCTGCGCTGAACTCTGCGCTGAAAACTATGTTATGTTCCCACCAACCCAGGTGGAGGTTCGCATATGATGGGGCACAAGTTGTCCCCATAGCAGTCCCTCTCACCCGGTGGTAGTAGGTCCCCTCAAACAAGAAATAATTATGCGTGAGTATAAACTGTAGAAGTTGCAACACAAAGTCATTATGGTTGTTAAATGACATATCCCTGGTTTGGAGAAACCATTGTACATTTTTGATGCCTATGTTGTGGGGGATGGAACTATATAGTCCTTCTACATCTAGACTGCATAGTTTAGCATCAGGAGGTAGTGTCATGTCTTTCAAGACATTCAGGGTCTGTTTTGTGTCTCTAAGATAGGAAGGGAGAGTCTTAACAATGTCTCGTAAGATGTATTCTACATAGACACTGCAGTTTTGTGAAAGATTGTTCCTACCTGAGACTATTGGTCTCCCAGATAGTATTGCCTGTTGTTTATGGATCTTGGGCAGGGAGTAAAAGGTTGCTATGCTTGTTTTTTTGTTCCACATGAATTTGTATTCATCCGTTGTTATTAGATTCTTTTGGAGAGCTTGGTCTAGAATGTTTTTCAATTCAAGTAAATACTTGTTTGTTGGATCTGAAGTTAAGACTTCATAGGTGTTCACATCATCTATGATTCTATGTACCATTTGTACATAGTTTGTCCTATCCATTACGACCAGGTTTCCCCCTTTATCGGATGGTTTAATGGTGGTGGACTCGTTCTTTTTGAGGATATCGAGTGCCTTCCTTTCTTGAAGGCTCAGATTGTTTGTGGACTGGATCTCTTCCCCCATAGTCTCTAATTCCTTACAGGTTAGTTCTATGAAAAGATCTATATATTTGAACTCTGGAATATAGGGAGTAAATTTGCTTTTAGGTTTTAAATTCATGAAAGGGGCCGTCTTCATAACCGCTTGGTCATTACTGTTGAGTAGATCAACTAGATTGTCCAGCAAATTCATATCTTGAATTTCCAGACCTAGTCTGCCTGCTCTTTTAGTCTTTTGAATACAGTGAAATTTGTGAAGAGCTAGTTTTCTAGCAAATAGGTGAATGTCTTTTGTCCAACAAAATCTGTCGAATTTAGGTGTGGGGACAAAGGATAATCCTCTTTTTAATATCTGGGTTTCAAGAGTGGTGAGCTGATGAGAAGACAGGTTAATAATCAAGCTTTCCTCTGTATCTCTGTGTTGATCTGCTTCTTGTGTTTCTTTGGGGTTTCTCTTCTGAGTTTCCCCTTGCTAAAAAATTGATTCCCTTTTTTAGAATGCTTTTGGGATTTGAGTCAGTAGAGGTAGAAGGACCCTCTAGATTTGGTTCTGTTTCAGAGCCACTGGTGTCGTATTCCGACGTAGAAAATTGATCTAAGTCTACTCTTCTATTACGCTTAAATTTTTGGTAAATGTTACCTGTCTGAAAGTCTTTAGAGTCTCTCAGAAATTTTGAATGTTTGCGTGTTTTAATAGAGGTTTGAAACCTGTCAAGTTGGTTTTTGAGTTTGATTTCAAGTTGTTCAAAGTTAGTTTCTTTTTTTTAAAGTTTGAATTTTATCTATTTCCTCGTCAACTTGTTTATTGATTTTGTCTAGTCTCTGTTTTTCACACCTGCATAAGATGTCCATAAATTTGCGGGAACAAATACCTGCTGCTTCCTCCCACTCCTTAATGAACTCAGTTTCCTCTATGTGGGGTCCAGGTATATTTTGGACTCTGAGTCCCCTTGGAATTAATTCTTTATTGAGATATTTTTCAAGTGAGGCAACTTCCCACCCTGCTCTAATTTGTTGTTTAAATAAATATGTTAGATGATTGAAGGTTGAGTGAATATTGGTATGTCTAATGTTCTCTGTTAATAGTCCCTCTGAGAAGACTGAATCGATATCTGTATACCATGCCTTTCTACTTGCTTTGTCGGATAAGAATCCAGCCATATCTTGAGCTACGCTATAGGTGTAAAGGTATTGAAACCCTATTAGTAGTATATCAAAGAGTAAATCTCTACCCTTGTTGGTGGGTCCAACTAGTGGAACCCCTCACCACTGGTAGAAATACACCTAGATGGACACTCCAGAGGTGTCCTGGGGCATAACCCCTATTCAGGAGATAGAAAGAGAAAATTACTTTAAGGTGACGAGAAATCACTGTCAATTTGTCTGGAAGGATTCACTGAATTAATGTGTTCCAGAATACGGTTTTTGAAGGGTCTAAATGTCTTCCCCATGTATTTAAGGCCGCAGCTGCATGTCAGAAGGTAGACTATTCCAGAAGTTTGGCAGTTAAAGAAGGTTTTAACTGCATGTGTCTCAGTATTAGTTGAATTGGACTAAGGTGCATCACAGAAAGCACCGAAACGCGCGTCGGGTTTCTTCTTTCTTTCACTTATTTTCTCACTGGGGCACTGTCACTATGTGTAGGTAACCAAGTCTTAAGTATTACCCTTAGATCTCATTACGGTTATCAAGCCCTCTGATATGGAGATGATTGCAGGTTTGTCTTGTGAATTATCTGTTAGACTACTTTAATCTCTTTTGGCTTCATCTTGATATTTCTACATATGTCACTTGTGGCCTCCAGAGCAGTCTTAATCAAGAATACTCCCTACCAAAAGACCAGTGATCCTAGTCAATACTTTACTTAGCTATTTTAGCCAAGTCTATCTACAGTCTGTAGCTATCAGAATTGACCTACCATAATTAAAGTCTATTATCTGTAGCTACTTTTGTGACTAATCTATGAGTACTCCATTGACTTGAATACTTTGAGGTGTGCCATTAGGGCTAGATTTTCTACCCAATTCGGGCATTTGACCACCAATTTGGTAATGCTTGCTATATGACTTTTTTACATTCATATCATTAAATTATTTTGGAAAGATCCCAACCTCATTTCAATACTTACTTCAGACACCTGGGTATTTCATCCAGATGGTCTGAGTAGTTTTCTCTTTCTATCTCCTGAATAGGGGTTATGCCCCAGGACACCTCTGGAGTGTCCATCTAGGTGTATTTCTACCAGTGGTGAGGGGTTGCACTAGTTGGACCCACCAACAAGGGTAGAGATTTACTCTTTGATATCTAAAACAAAAAAGGGGAAAGGAAATATGTAAAAAAACAGGGGGGGGGGGGGGGGATTCTCTATAGAAATAGAAGTCCGAGTTCAATCCATATGGAATGAGTGTATTCATTTTAAAAATCCATTCCATTTCCACTTGGCCTAATTTTTTTAAATAAAATCTACTCCTCTCCAATTTTTTTCCACCTTTTTAAGTCCTAAGAATACAAGGCATTTTGCCTCTTGGTGGTGGTGCTGTGTAAACTGGTAGGAGACGCTGTGTTTCTCAAATCCTAAATTGATGTTACGTATATGGTCTCCTATTCTTACGTGCAATGGTCTAGTCGTGCGGCCTATATATTCCAAACCGCAAGGACATCTTAGTAAGTAGATTATATTCTTAGAAAAGCATGTTATCAATTATTTTATAGATATAATTTTGCCCCCCTTTTTTAATTAATTGTCTTAATAGTTCCTTTTTTACTATCTGATTTTTTTAATTTTTTTTTTTACATGCTGAGCATTGACCACAGCCATAAAAACCTTTTTCATTATTAAAAATCTTTTTCATTATTAAAAATTGTAGAAAGACTCTTTTTGTTTTCTTTAATAAAACTGTGTACCAATGTATTCTTTAAATTTCCAACTCCTCTATGTATGAACCTAGGACTGTCTGGTAGAAAAGTCTTTATTGTTGGATCCTGTAGTAAAATCGGACATCATTTCTTTATAATTTTACGGACTTGATAATTTTTTACATTAAAATTACAAATGAATGGGATATCTTTCATATTCTTGTCCTTTTTATATTTATATTCTAGCATATTAGTTCTTTCCCTGGTTTTTATTTCTATTCTGGAGGATTCTAACTGGGGTTTTTCATAACCTTTATCTAAAAAATCTTTTTTAATTCTCAGTAATTGATCTTCATAAATTTCTATGTCCGTGCAGTTACGCCGGATCCTTAGGAATTGGCCTTTCCGAGCGTTTTCCAACCAAGGGGCATAATGGCAACTCGTGCGTTCAATAAAACTATTGCAATCCACTGCCTTAAAAAGTTTTTTTGTTTTTAAAATCCCATCTTCGATATAAACATTAAGATCTAAAAATATTATTTCCTCTCCATGTGCTTGTAAATTTAATACCCCATGTATTATCATTTAAAAAATATAAAAATTCTTCCAAAAGGCTTGTCCCTCCCTTCTAGACAAAAAATGTCGTCAATGTAACGCTTATAGTGGACCAAGTTCTACCCCCAGCCATGGTCACCATATACAAAAATACCATTAAGACATGAAGAGGTTGGTGTAGCTGGGGGTGAACTTGGTCCCCATGGTCGTCCCATTGATTTTTTTTTGATTTTTTTATTCCATTCCCTTACTGTCTGTGTTGGCCTCATCTCATATATTTTAACCTACTTTTCAGGGAGGAAGCCAAGCAGGTATGGACAAAGAGAGAAGCAGAGTGGGAAAGAGAGCGTAATGCACGGAATCGTTTGATGAAGGAGGTAATATCTGGAAATGCATTTTTTTTTTTAATTATTCGACCTGTGCATTCATTTTCAGGAGAATGGCAATATGAATGTTATCACAAACCACTAAATGGGTCCCTGACTCAATTTCTCTCAACGCCATTCGGTTATTTGTGAACTAGGAAGATTTTATACCTGCCTCCATACCCCTATGTGCCATGCTGCGAGTGGGGGCGTGACTCCTCGCTGTAATACAAAACTAGCGATTGGACTATTGCTGCCCAGTCATTAGTAACATATACCTTTCTGTACCTAGGGCCGGCGCTACCATAAAGCGGCACAGGCGACTGCCGTAGGGCATACCGGCCAGGGGCACACATATGTCCAGGTTACTGACGGGAGATAGCAGCACAGAGTAACCCTCTCCCACCCGTCACTTAATGTAGGCATGCCAAATCCCGAGTGAATAATTTATCCGGCGATTTTACTTTTGGTGCCGGTGTCTAGTTGTGTGAAGAAATAAAGCATCCAGCCTCAGATGGGATGGGAGCATCGAGGAAGTGGCCGTGGCCGTTTCCATAAGCTAATTTAGCCTTTATGGATTCTACTTGTGAAAAATAAATTTGCAGCCTTTTGCAATGCAACACATTTAAAAAAAAAAAAAAAAAAAAAAAAAACCACCGGGGGCGGAGTTTGTTCGTAAGGGAGAGCGGGCGCCATTTCTCAAAGCTCCGGTCAATTTCCCCCCCAAAAAACTGATACCGACTCAACTCTCAGCAACTAAACACCCGGCATCTGCCTCCTGTTGTCCTACCGATCAGACCCATGCCATTTTTTCATACACCAAAGGTCTCCCGATCGAAACGCAGGCCTGCAGCCTACTACTCACCTCCCGGGGCTGTGCTCAGCGCGCTTCTCAGTAACTCCCACGGAGTAAGATCTCCCGCTTCGGAGCTCCACGACCCGACTTGGCAGGTTGGTAACGAACCGGCAATGGGACTTTGTACCCAGAAACAGATGGCTGGGGCCGCAGCAGACACCAGGGATATTGAATCCATGCTCCAAAGGCCGCCCCAAGTTAAAAAGGCGACAGAGGCCCACCATTACACCTCACCAAGCCCTAGAGAGCTGTCCACCCCTACCTCACAGCCCCCAGAACCGGCAACACAGGCCTCTCTAGATCTACCCCGGGAGGCGACTGACCTGGTCACAAAGCTGGACATTCAAAACTTCCTCCACGAAATTAAACAAATGCTGACAACAAACATAGCTGTAGTAAAAACGGAGGTACAGGCTGTGAAAGACCGAGTCCGAGTTAATGAAGAGGACATCATGGATCTGCGCAGGGACCTTACAGCTACCCAGGATCGACTTACACAAGTCAAATCCTCCTACCAGACGCTCAACACGCAACTAACCTCCATGGAAGATAGATACCGAAGTAACAATATTAAGATCCGCGGCATACCAGACACGGTTCCCTCAGAGGAAATACCCCACTATGTGTGACGCCTAGTGGCTGCGATATTGCCTCTAAATGTTGCCAGGAAATTCACACTAGATGGGGCATATACCGCCTTCCGAAAGCAGAATGGGCAACGACAGCTATGCCACAGGACGTCATAGTCCTCTGTGCTACACTACAGAATAAGGGACAATTTATGACTGCTGTTAGGGGTAACCCATCTCTCCTTTTTTTATGATCCACCAGAGCCACACTCCAGTGGCGCAAGACTCTCAGCATGGTGACAAGCCGGCTTAGAGAAGCGGGTTTGGCCTACAGATGGAGCCTCTCGAAAACTCTCCTGGTGACCTACCAAGGAACTTTATACAACCTTTCATCAGCTACAGAAGCTCCAGCATTTCTCAGTGCTCTAGGACTCCCCTCACTGACTGCTAACGAAACTCAGCCAAATAATCTGCAAACTTGGGATCCAGCCACAGTTGTCCCTTTCATCCCACGAAGCACCTCTGATACCCGTCGGGGAACCTGAGAGAAATGCAGAGAATCCACGCCTGGGGCCCTAATTGTTAATAACTACTTGTTAATGCCTTTCTCTACTTTCTTATGTTTATTCGCACCAGTTTTTTTTATTTTTTATTATATTATTTTAATTTCAATAATTGCTCCCGCCTCTGACAGGCCCTTATTAAGAGGTACAACTTCAGTCTGCTGTACCCACCAAGATTAAAGAGAATCCCTCTCCTCCCCTCCCCCGCCACCCCCTTGGTCAGGGGCAAATCACATGCTCCACTGAGCTCAGCCTGACATAACACTATAAAGCATGATCTCCTATCGAGCATCTACCGGAGTATGCATAACAGCCATCTTGTCTAGACCAGTCTATAGCACTCTAGCATCCCCACTACTATGCAGCACCCACTTGACATAACACCAAGGATTTTAGGTTAGGCTTACACACGCTCACTTCACAGTGATATATCAAGCACCCTCCTAAATAACTGACAAGGCAGCTATTTTAATATATTCCTGCTAATACTGTGCTTGTGTCCTGATCATATAATGCACCTAATTATCTGCAACTAACTAAGCTGACCACGCAGTGGAGTCTAGAGTTTTGCATGTTATATCTTATTCTGCACGAAATGGTAGTGAAATCTTTACCTGATTTTGTCATATGGTAGAATTGCAATGCATATATATTTACTTAAAAATTGTGCAGTCCCATCAACTGTCATGATACTGTTTAACTTAAATTGTTCTTGAAACCTTGTACATGTTGTTGTGGCAGTACATGCCTGTCTGTTAATCTATGCACAGAAAAATAAAGAATTTAAAAAAAATTAAAAAAAAAACACCATAAAACCTCAACTACATTTTCACAAATTTACCAACATGTGTAAATGGAGGGTATAGTCCATTTGAATAGGCCAAGGCTAGAATATTATAGAGTGGCAAATTAGCAGTGCTATATTTAAATAAAACTGCCTAGCTCCCTGCTTTACGTGTGTGGTACTGTCCTTGTGTGACGAAGCCATGCCTTCACAGTGCTTGCTCATAAGGATAAATAATGACCTGTTAAACACTCATTGATATGCACTGTATCAATTACAATGTTGTGCCAAAGTTCAACCATCACTGATTTATTCATTTATTTTGTGACTAGGTGCTGATGGGAAGGCAGTTGCAGATTCAGGAGCGCATAGAACAGAACAAACTTGCTCAGATGGAATCACTGAAATCCCGTGAGCAGCTACTCAGAGAGCTCGAAGATGTCAAGCAGCTGACATCCAGGGAAAAGCGAGAAGAAGAGGCCCAGAAAACTGCACGTAAATTAGAGCTGGAATCACAGGTACAATTAACCTGTTTAACTCTGTTTAACCCCTTAAGGACCAAACTTCTGGAATAAAAGGGAATCATGACATGTCACACATGTCATGTGTCCTTAAGGGGTTAAAGGAATGTACATTGTAAGTTTCTAAATTACACATTGTAATACTGTGAAATAACCCAGGCATTCAGTCTCACATTCCACAGCTCTGATTTATTAGTTGAAATAGCATAGTGAATCAGATTTGATAGAAGTTCGTATTAATTTAGTAATTGACTTGTAAAGGAGCTCTGTCACAATTATATCACTCCTTAATTTCATGAAGATAATGTCTTAATAAAAATTCTCCGCACATATCATCATAAGTGGTAGGGACTACTTTGTCTATGGGCAGTGTCAAATTTCACAAAACTTGACAAAAGGCGTCTACTGTCAAATGTGTTAATTTCCACTGTGTGAAATGCTATTGGTCTTGTGGTGTAGACCTCAGTGTTGTATGCCCAAGAGTACATCATTAAGGTAGAAAATAAAAAACAGTCCAGTCACTCCAGGGTGCAAAAAGGCAGATTTATTGAACCAAATACAAAAAGAGAAGTCCTGCGCTTAGTCCCATGCTGGACCAGCTGCAATGACTACAATACACATCAGCCCCAATATATAGTAAAAACCAAAGTAAAGAAAATGTTACTTGCGCTTTCTCCTTAATCCCTATGTATATTTAGACAAATGGAGGTCATTTAGTTGCTCCAATGGCCATTGGAGGTAAGGCCCGCCTGCCAACGTCAAGGCAGACCCCCCTAAGCGGGTCCTAACACTGACCCTTCAGCCTGCTTCCTTGAGCTTCTGGCAAAAATATCTCTAATGAGACAGAAAGGGGTATTTTTTATATACACCCCTATACTTATTAACCCTTAATAGGGAACACATGGGATGGGCAGCAGCATTGTAACCAGGCTGTGTGATACAAAGTAAATACAAATACAAAAAGAGAAGTCCTGCGCTTAGTCCCATGCTGGACCAGCTGCAATGACTACAATACACATCAGCCCCAATATATAGTAAAAACCAAAGTAAAGAAAATGTTACTTGCGCTTTCTCCTTAATCCCTATGTATATTTAGACAAATGGAGGTCATTTAGTTGCTCCAATGGCCATTGGAGGTAAGGCCCGCCTGCCAACGTCAAGGCAGACCCCCCTAAGCGGGTCCTAACACTGACCCTTCAGCCTGCTTCCTTGAGCTTCTGGCAAAAATATCTCTAATGAGACAAAGGGGTATTTTTTATATACACCCCTATACTTATTAACCCTTAATAGGGAACACATGGGATGGGCAGCAGCATTGTAACCAGGCTGTGTGATACAAAGTAAATACAAATACAAAAAGAGAAGTCCTGCGCTTAGTCCCATGCTGGACCAGCTGCAATGACTACAATACACATCAGCCCCAATATATAGTAAAAACCAAAGTAAAGAAAATGTTACTTGCGCTTTCTCCTTAATCCCTATGTATATTTAGACAAATGGAGGTCATTTAGTTGCTCCAATGGCCATTGGAGGTAAGGCCCGCCTGCCAACGTCAAGGCAGACCCCCCTAAGCGGGTCCTAACACTGACCCTTCAGCCTGCTTCCTTGAGCTTCTGGCAAAAATATCTCTAATGAGACAGAAAGGGGTATTTTTTATATACACCCCTATACTTATTAACCCTTAATAGGGAACACATGGGATGGGCAGCAGCATTGTAACCAGGCTGTGTGATACAAAGTAAATACAAATACAAAAAGAGAAGTCCTGCGCTTAGTCCCATGCTGGACCAGCTGCAATGACTACAATACACATCAGCCCCAATATATAGTAAAAACCAAAGTAAAGAAAATGTTACTTGCGCTTTCTCCTTAATCCCTATGTATATTTAGACAAATGGAGGTCATTTAGTTGCTCCAATGGCCATTGGAGGTAAGGCCCGCCTGCCAACGTCAAGGCAGACCCCCCTAAGCGGGTCCTAACACTGACCCTTCAGCCTGCTTCCTTGAGCTTCTGGCAAAAATATCTCTAATGAGACAGAAAGGGGTATTTTTTATATACACCCCTATACTTATTAACCCTTAATAGGGAACACATGGGATGGGCAGCAGCATTGTAACCAGGCTGTGTGATACAAAGTAAATACAAATACAAAAAGAGAAGTCCTGCGCTTAGTCCCATGCTGGACCAGCTGCAATGACTACAATACACATCAGCCCCAATATATAGTAAAAACCAAAGTAAAGAAAATGTTACTTGCGCTTTCTCCTTAATCCCTATGTATATTTAGACAAATGGAGGTCATTTAGTTGCTCCAATGGCCATTGGAGGTAAGGCCCGCCTGCCAACGTCAAGGCAGACCCCCCTAAGCGGGTCCTAACACTGACCCTTCAGCCTGCTTCCTTGAGCTTCTGGCAAAAATATCTCTAATGAGACAGAAAGGGGTATTTTTTATATACACCCCTATACTTATTAACCCTTAATAGGGAACACATGGGATGGGCAGCAGCATTGTAACCAGGCTGTGTGATACAAAGTAAATACAAATACAAAAAGAGAAGTCCTGCGCTTAGTCCCATGCTGGACCAGCTGCAATGACTACAATACACATCAGCCCCAATATATAGTAAAAACCAAAGTAAAGAAAATGTTACTTGCGCTTTCTCCTTAATCCCTATGTATATTTAGACAAATGGAGGTCATTTAGTTGCTCCAATGGCCATTGGAGGTAAGGCCCGCCTGCCAACGTCAAGGCAGACCCCCCTAAGCGGGTCCTAACACTGACCCTTCAGCCTGCTTCCTTGAGCTTCTGGCAAAAATATCTCTAATGAGACAGAAAGGGGTATTTTTTATATACACCCCTATACTTATTAACCCTTAATAGGGAACACATGGGATGGGCAGCAGCATTGTAACCAGGCTGTGTGATACAAAGTAAATACAAATACAAAAAGAGAAGTCCTGCGCTTAGTCCCATGCTGGACCAGCTGCAATGACTACAATACACATCAGCCCCAATATATAGTAAAAACCAAAGTAAAGAAAATGTTACTTGCGCTTTCTCCTTAATCCCTATGTATATTTAGACAAATGGAGGTCATTTAGTTGCTCCAATGGCCATTGGAGGTAAGGCCCGCCTGCCAACGTCAAGGCAGACCCCCCTAAGCGGGTCCTAACACTGACCCTTCAGCCTGCTTCCTTGAGCTTCTGGCAAAAATATCTCTAATGAGACAGAAAGGGGTATTTTTTATATACACCCCTATACTTATTAACCCTTAATAGGGAACACATGGGATGGGCAGCAGCATTGTAACCAGGCTGTGTGATACAAAGTAAATACAAATACAAAAAGAGAAGTCCTGCGCTTAGTCCCATGCTGGACCAGCTGCAATGACTACAATACACATCAGCCCCAATATATAGTAAAAACCAAAGTAAAGAAAATGTTACTTGCGCTTTCTCCTTAATCCCTATGTATATTTAGACAAATGGAGGTCATTTAGTTGCTCCAATGGCCATTGGAGGTAAGGCCCGCCTGCCAACGTCAAGGCAGACCCCCCCTAAGCGGGTCCTAACACTGACCCTTCAGCCTGCTTCCTTGAGCTTCTGGCAAAAATATCTCTAATGAGACAGAAAGGGGTATTTTTTATATACACCCCTATACTTATTAACCCTTAATAGGGAACACATGGGATGGGCAGCAGCATTTGTCTAAATATACATAGGGATTAAGGAGAAAGCGCAAGTAACATTTTCTTTACTTTGGTTTTTACTATATATTGGGGCTGATGTGTATTGTAGTCATTGCAGCTGGTCCAGCATGGGACTAAGCGCAGGACTTCTCTTTTTGTATTTGTATTTACTTTGTATCACACAGCCTGGTTACAATGCTGCTGCCCATCCCATGTGTTCCCTATTAAGGGTTAATAAGTATAGGGGTGTATATAAAAAATACCCCTTTCTGTCTCATTAGAGATATTTTTGCCAGAAGCTCAAGGAAGCAGGCTGAAGGGTCAGTGTTAGGACCCGCTTAGGGGGGTCTGCCTTGACGTTGGCAGGCGGGCCTTACCTCCAATGGCCATTGGAGCAACTAAATGACCTCCATTTGTCTAAATATACATAGGGATTAAGGAGAAAGCGCAAGTAACATTTTCTTTACTTTGGTTTTTACTATATATTGGGGCTGATGTGTATTGTAGTCATTGCAGCTGGTCCAGCATGGGACTAAGCGCAGGACTTCTCTTTTTGTATTTGTATTTACTTTGTATCACACAGCCTGGTTACAATGCTGCTGCCCATCCCATGTGTTCCCTATTAAGGGTTAATAAGTATAGGGGTGTATATAAAAAATACCCCTTTCTGTCTCATTAGAGATATTTTTGCCAGAAGCTCAAGGAAGCAGGCTGAAGGGTCAGTGTTAGGACCCGCTTAGGGGGGTCTGCCTTGACGTTGGCAGGCGGGCCTTACCTCCAATGGCCATTGGAGCAACTAAATGACCTCCATTTGTCTAAATATACATAGGGATTAAGGAGAAAGCGCAAGTAACATTTTCTTTACTTTGGTTTTTACTATATATTGGGGCTGATGTGTATTGTAGTCATTGCAGCTGGTCCAGCATGGGACTAAGCGCAGGACTTCTCTTTTTGTATTTGTATTTACTTTGTATCACACAGCCTGGTTACAATGCTGCTGCCCATCCCATGTGTTCCCTATTAAGGGTTAATAAGTATAGGGGTGTATATAAAAAATACCCCTTTCTGTCTCATTAGAGATATTTTTGCCAGAAGCTCAAGGAAGCAGGCTGAAGGGTCAGTGTTAGGACCCGCTTAGGGGGGTCTGCCTTGACGTTGGCAGGCGGGCCTTACCTCCAATGGCCATTGGAGCAACTAAATGACCTCCATTTGTCTAAATATACATAGGGATTAAGGAGAAAGCGCAAGTAACATTTTCTTTACTTTGGTTTTTACTATATATTGGGGCTGATGTGTATTGTAGTCATTGCAGCTGGTCCAGCATGGGACTAAGCGCAGGACTTCTCTTTTTGTATTTGTATTTACTTTGTATCACACAGCCTGGTTACAATGCTGCTGCCCATCCCATGTGTTCCCTATTAAGGGTTAATAAGTATAGGGGTGTATATAAAAAATACCCCTTTCTGTCTCATTAGAGATATTTTTGCCAGAAGCTCAAGGAAGCAGGCTGAAGGGTCAGTGTTAGGACCCGCTTAGGGGGGTCTGCCTTGACGTTGGCAGGCGGGCCTTACCTCCAATGGCCATTGGAGCAACTAAATGACCTCCATTTGTCTAAATATACATAGGGATTAAGGAGAAAGCGCAAGTAACATTTTCTTTACTTTGGTTTTTACTATATATTGGGGCTGATGTGTATTGTAGTCATTGCAGCTGGTCCAGCATGGGACTAAGCGCAGGACTTCTCTTTTTGTATTTGTATTTACTTTGTATCACACAGCCTGGTTACAATGCTGCTGCCCATCCCATGTGTTCCCTATTAAGGGTTAATAAGTATAGGGGTGTATATAAAAAATACCCCTTTCTGTCTCATTAGAGATATTTTTGCCAGAAGCTCAAGGAAGCAGGCTGAAGGGTCAGTGTTAGGACCCGCTTAGGGGGGTCTGCCTTGACGTTGGCAGGCGGGCCTTACCTCCAATGGCCATTGGAGCAACTAAATGACCTCCATTTGTCTAAATATACATAGGGATTAAGGAGAAAGCGCAAGTAACATTTTCTTTACTTTGGTTTTTACTATATATTGGGGCTGATGTGTATTGTAGTCATTGCAGCTGGTCCAGCATGGGACTAAGCGCAGGACTTCTCTTTTTGTATTTGTATTTACTTTGTATCACACAGCCTGGTTACAATGCTGCTGCCCATCCCATGTGTTCCCTATTAAGGGTTAATAAGTATAGGGGTGTATATAAAAAATACCCCTTTCTGTCTCATTAGAGATATTTTTGCCAGAAGCTCAAGGAAGCAGGCTGAAGGGTCAGTGTTAGGACCCGCTTAGGGGGGTCTGCCTTGACGTTGGCAGGCGGGCCTTACCTCCAATGGCCATTGGAGCAACTAAATGACCTCCATTTGTCTAAATATACATAGGGATTAAGGAGAAAGCGCAAGTAACATTTTCTTTACTTTGGTTTTTACTATATATTGGGGCTGATGTGTATTGTAGTCATTGCAGCTGGTCCAGCATGGGACTAAGCGCAGGACTTCTCTTTTTGTATTTGTATTTACTTTGTATCACACAGCCTGGTTACAATGCTGCTGCCCATCCCATGTGTTCCCTATTAAGGGTTAATAAGTATAGGGGTGTATATAAAAAATACCCCTTTCTGTCTCATTAGAGATATTTTTGCCAGAAGCTCAAGGAAGCAGGCTGAAGGGTCAGTGTTAGGACCCGCTTAGGGGGGTCTGCCTTGACGTTGGCAGGCGGGCCTTACCTCCAATGGCCATTGGAGCAACTAAATGACCTCCATTTGTCTAAATATACATAGGGATTAAGGAGAAAGCGCAAGTAACATTTTCTTTACTTTGGTTTTTACTATATATTGGGGCTGATGTGTATTGTAGTCATTGCAGCTGGTCCAGCATGGGACTAAGCGCAGGACTTCTCTTTTTGTATTTGTATTTACTTTGTATCACACAGCCTGGTTACAATGCTGCTGCCCATCCCATGTGTTCCCTATTAAGGGTTAATAAGTATAGGGGTGTATATAAAAAATACCCCTTTCTGTCTCATTAGAGATATTTTTGCCAGAAGCTCAAGGAAGCAGGCTGAAGGGTCAGTGTTAGGACCCGCTTAGGGGGGTCTGCCTTGACGTTGGCAGGCGGGCCTTACCTCCAATGGCCATTGGAGCAACTAAATGACCTCCATTTGTCTAAATATACATAGGGATTAAGGAGAAAGCGCAAGTAACATTTTCTTTACTTTGGTTTTTACTATATATTGGGGCTGATGTGTATTGTAGTCATTGCAGCTGGTCCAGCATGGGACTAAGCGCAGGACTTCTCTTTTTGTATTTGTATTTACTTTGTATCACACAGCCTGGTTACAATGCTGCTGCCCATCCCATGTGTTCCCTATTAAGGGTTAATAAGTATAGGGGTGTATATAAAAAATACCCCTTTCTGTCTCATTAGAGATATTTTTGCCAGAAGCTCAAGGAAGCAGGCTGAAGGGTCAGTGTTAGGACCCGCTTAGGGGGGTCTGCCTTGACGTTGGCAGGCGGGCCTTACCTCCAATGGCCATTGGAGCAACTAAATGACCTCCATTTGTCTAAATATACATAGGGATTAAGGAGAAAGCGCAAGTAACATTTTCTTTACTTTGGTTTTTACTATATATTGGGGCTGATGTGTATTGTAGTCATTGCAGCTGGTCCAGCATGGGACTAAGCGCAGGACTTCTCTTTTTGTATTTGTATTTACTTTGTATCACACAGCCTGGTTACAATGCTGCTGCCCATCCCATGTGTTCCCTATTAAGGGTTAATAAGTATAGGGGTGTATATAAAAAATACCCCTTTCTGTCTCATTAGAGATATTTTTGCCAGAAGCTCAAGGAAGCAGGCTGAAGGGTCAGTGTTAGGACCCGCTTAGGGGGGTCTGCCTTGACGTTGGCAGGCGGGCCTTACCTCCAATGGCCATTGGAGCAACTAAATGACCTCCATTTGTCTAAATATACATAGGGATTAAGGAGAAAGCGCAAGTAACATTTTCTTTACTTTGGTTTTTACTATATATTGGGGCTGATGTGTATTGTAGTCATTGCAGCTGGTCCAGCATGGGACTAAGCGCAGGACTTCTCTTTTTGTATTTGTATTTACTTTGTATCACACAGCCTGGTTACAATGCTGCTGCCCATCCCATGTGTTCCCTATTAAGGGTTAATAAGTATAGGGGTGTATATAAAAAATACCCCTTTCTGTCTCATTAGAGATATTTTTGCCAGAAGCTCAAGGAAGCAGGCTGAAGGGTCAGTGTTAGGACCCGCTTAGGGGGGTCTGCCTTGACGTTGGCAGGCGGGCCTTACCTCCAATGGCCATTGGAGCAACTAAATGACCTCCATTTGTCTAAATATACATAGGGATTAAGGAGAAAGCGCAAGTAACATTTTCTTTACTTTGGTTTTTACTATATATTGGGGCTGATGTGTATTGTAGTCATTGCAGCTGGTCCAGCATGGGACTAAGCGCAGGACTTCTCTTTTTGTATTTGTATTTACTTTGTATCACACAGCCTGGTTACAATGCTGCTGCCCATCCCATGTGTTCCCTATTAAGGGTTAATAAGTATAGGGGTGTATATAAAAAATACCCCTTTCTGTCTCATTAGAGATATTTTTGCCAGAAGCTCAAGGAAGCAGGCTGAAGGGTCAGTGTTAGGACCCGCTTAGGGGGGTCTGCCTTGACGTTGGCAGGCGGGCCTTACCTCCAATGGCCATTGGAGCAACTAAATGACCTCCATTTGTCTAAATATACATAGGGATTAAGGAGAAAGCGCAAGTAACATTTTCTTTACTTTGGTTTTTACTATATATTGGGGCTGATGTGTATTGTAGTCATTGCAGCTGGTCCAGCATGGGACTAAGCGCAGGACTTCTCTTTTTGTATTTGTATTTACTTTGTATCACACAGCCTGGTTACAATGCTGCTGCCCATCCCATGTGTTCCCTATTAAGGGTTAATAAGTATAGGGGTGTATATAAAAAATACCCCTTTCTGTCTCATTAGAGATATTTTTGCCAGAAGCTCAAGGAAGCAGGCTGAAGGGTCAGTGTTAGGACCCGCTTAGGGGGGTCTGCCTTGACGTTGGCAGGCGGGCCTTACCTCCAATGGCCATTGGAGCAACTAAATGACCTCCATTTGTCTAAATATACATAGGGATTAAGGAGAAAGCGCAAGTAACATTTTCTTTACTTTGGTTTTTACTATATATTGGGGCTGATGTGTATTGTAGTCATTGCAGCTGGTCCAGCATGGGACTAAGCGCAGGACTTCTCTTTTTGTATTTGTATTTACTTTGTATCACACAGCCTGGTTACAATGCTGCTGCCCATCCCATGTGTTCCCTATTAAGGGTTAATAAGTATAGGGGTGTATATAAAAAATACCCCTTTCTGTCTCATTAGAGATATTTTTGCCAGAAGCTCAAGGAAGCAGGCTGAAGGGTCAGTGTTAGGACCCGCTTAGGGGGGTCTGCCTTGACGTTGGCAGGCGGGCCTTACCTCCAATGGCCATTGGAGCAACTAAATGACCTCCATTTGTCTAAATATACATAGGGATTAAGGAGAAAGCGCAAGTAACATTTTCTTTACTTTGGTTTTTACTATATATTGGGGCTGATGTGTATTGTAGTCATTGCAGCTGGTCCAGCATGGGACTAAGCGCAGGACTTCTCTTTTTGTATTTGTATTTACTTTGTATCACACAGCCTGGTTACAATGCTGCTGCCCATCCCATGTGTTCCCTATTAAGGGTTAATAAGTATAGGGGTGTATATAAAAAATACCCCTTTCTGTCTCATTAGAGATATTTTTGCCAGAAGCTCAAGGAAGCAGGCTGAAGGGTCAGTGTTAGGACCCGCTTAGGGGGGTCTGCCTTGACGTTGGCAGGCGGGCCTTACCTCCAATGGCCATTGGAGCAACTAAATGACCTCCATTTGTCTAAATATACATAGGGATTAAGGAGAAAGCGCAAGTAACATTTTCTTTACTTTGGTTTTTACTATATATTGGGGCTGATGTGTATTGTAGTCATTGCAGCTGGTCCAGCATGGGACTAAGCGCAGGACTTCTCTTTTTGTATTTGTATTTACTTTGTATCACACAGCCTGGTTACAATGCTGCTGCCCATCCCATGTGTTCCCTATTAAGGGTTAATAAGTATAGGGGTGTATATAAAAAATACCCCTTTCTGTCTCATTAGAGATATTTTTGCCAGAAGCTCAAGGAAGCAGGCTGAAGGGTCAGTGTTAGGACCCGCTTAGGGGGGTCTGCCTTGACGTTGGCAGGCGGGCCTTACCTCCAATGGCCATTGGAGCAACTAAATGACCTCCATTTGTCTAAATATACATAGGGATTAAGGAGAAAGCGCAAGTAACATTTTCTTTACTTTAGATTTATTGAACCCACTGCCACTCATAACGTTTCGACCTGAACGGTCTTTGTCAAGCTGACAATCCTTATCAATACTTTATTAAGTATTTGGTTACTGGGACTGGCACTGGCACTGGCCTGGCTGCACCCAGATAAATATTATATGGGGATTGAGTGCATTTCCACACCCTTTTTTTTTTTTTGTCATACGAGAGTACATCATTGACAGATCTCATGGCAAATGAAACTTGACAAACTGAAGGTGGATTTTATCATGAAGGGAGACACTGAACAGGATATATTTATATTTAGTAAGAGCGACATAAAATGGATTACACTATGTGATTGATTGCAAGCTAGGGCATGCACAAAATGCATTGTCATATAATGTATACTTCCACTTGAGCACACACTTCTTTGAAAACCATTTGACATAAACCGCATGGACTCAGCAAATAGGTTTGTAGCCGGATGAGCACTATATTAAACTGTTGTGAATATGGTGCTTGGAATTTCCTTTTATGAACATTATCTGCAGTTTCTTCTGAATGACCAAATCAACTCCTTTTTCCTGAATTTTAGATTTCTGAGCGGCACTTACAGGAGAAAGAAGTGAGGTTGCAACTGGAGGAGGAGGAAAAAGAGAATAAATTAGCAGATGATCTAGAGAATGACTTACTGCACCAGGAAGCTGAGATCATGACACAGAGAGGGTATCATGATAAGGTAAGTGTCCAAAGAAATATACACCTCTGTACGTCTGGCCCCAAATCATATTATAATGACTTACCACTTTTATTTATTTGTTTGTCATTCAAAGCTTTATTACAGCAGATTCATACATACATGAAAATACAGTTTAGCATGATGCAGAGCACTCCTCACGAAAATAACACTAAAACATGTAGACCCCTAGGAGAAAGAGTGATGTGCATTTCCCCGTAATGTGGAAACACTAAGGCAAAGTAATATAGAAGCAGGGAGAAAAAGGGGGCTAGGGCACAAGAAGTAAACGCATAAGGAGCCCCAACTTAGGTTGGCTAATAAATTGGCATTTGCTATAATAGCATGTCTAGTAGCGAATATATACTAAAAGCAATGCCGTGTGCGGAATTCTCAGAATAACAACCTCATATAGTGTATAGTCACTAGCCTTTATGCCCAGCTCTGCATACGTGCCAAGGGAAGCTAAGCCTCTTAAAAGGTGAAATAGTTTGAGTTGCATATATTAAAAAAACCACAACCCCATCCCTGAGAAAACGGAAAAGAGGAACATAAGGAAAAGAGAGATTGAGGAAAGACCTGTACAAGTGCCTGAACGGACAAAAATGTGTCCGGGATAGAAACGGGATATGAGGACACACCCGGAATATGCATTTCTCAGCACTGGTACTGCTGTAGAGACTATAATGTATACAATATACAGATTAAAGAACAGGCAATATCGGTGGGTCCTACTCTAATTTCAATCTGGGAGATAAATAGTGCTAGTGGTAAATGGGCTAAAGTGTACTTAAGTCTGTTGCATTATATATATTCACAATGTCCTTACAACAGATTATTTAAATACACTTTAGCACTATTTCATTTGTCTCTTACATTGGATTTAGTATAAAGTTTGGAAGGTATGCCCTCCAGGGCTCAGGTCCTCACCGTCCTCGCCCTCATCCCCCAAACCAGACCATGCCCCCTACAGAAACTTCCAAAGCACAGTGGGCACATGAAGGCACTGTCAGGCCACGTGACCCCTCCACCCCCTGATAAAATCTGCAGGCAAACCACCTCCTGCACCACCACTGTTCCACCAAAGCTCCAGGGGAGCAAACTGGAAGCCTCTGCATGTCTCCGGACGCCAGCCACACATTTAGGACCTCATAGCTACCGATCTGCCGGAGATCTGTACAGCTTGGCCCCACAACAGCGGGGACAACTCTCTCTAGTTCCCCCTCAAAAGCCAGAGGCCGAGGTTCCAGAAGATGTGAAGACCATCATTATGGGTGCTTAGTTTGTTTACAACAAAAATTCTTCACACCTTACTGACTAGAACTTGGCTCTTACTGTAAGGAAATCTCATTCTACAGCTCTACCACAAGAAAATCAAATTCTACTGCACTTCCACAAATCAAAGAATTCCAAATAATATTCACAAACGTCCCTCTGATTAGTTGTTAACACACTTCTAAATCAGAGCTCTTTGGGATTTCTTTAAAAACTGAGATTTGTTTCAAATATTGTTTTCTTTAGAGTTGGATATTAAATGTTCTGAAACATTGCCTGTTGGTTTTTGTTTTTTCCATCTGAAATTTACTCACCTCTTCTATTATGTGCTGCAGGTATTTAGTCGTCCAAGAAATGTTTGGATGTGATGTTGGCTTTCATAAAGAAAAAGTCGCATCTGGAAAATAAACCTACTTCAAGGTGAACAACTTGTAGTTTTGATGTAAATAGTTTTTACTTGTGTGATGTTCAATTCATTTAGCTGTAATTATACAGACATCAGGCACAGTTTAATGTCTGGTATATGCTGACATCATGGATTTCAGCATCCACTATTCAGTATTTAATCATTTCAACTGTATAAACTATTCTTTAAATGGAAACTGTCACTTCCTGGGATTTGTATTATGTTTATCTCCTTTTTTTTTTTTTTTTTTTAATTGTTTTTTAAAATCTGACATATCGAATTAAATGTAAAAATTGATACGTCTCTGTGTGGAACGAAGTGCCTCAATATTGGGTCCATGTCATTAATTTTTATCAGTTCTGCCATTTACTGTCTTTGAACATAGTATGTGGTAGTTGAGAAACAATAGGGGAGAATTATCAAATCATCGCCAACACCTTTAAATGTAATTCTTGGCACAATTTAATCTGACAATGTTTATTCTGTTGCTTCTTAACCATCATTTCTTATTTATACTCCATTTTTGTGGCAAAGTGGATTAATATAATTATCTTCCCTCCTGTTCTGTTTCACTTCAACCTTTTTCCAATAGTTATCTGGTGATCTTTTAAAATGGATGTTTTTAAAAAAAAAAAAAAATCAGATTTACTACGGAGAAAGCCATAATTTTTTTAGAATCTAATAAATTCCATCATTATTTTGATAGTGTTTAACAGTCACTTTTCAGAACTTTCTCTCCTCCTTAGCTGTGTGAGCCTTGGCTGTGCCTGGACTGAACTATATTGTGAAGTTTAGAAGAAAACTGCACATCACATGGTCAAATTATAGGCGATTTTATAATGTTACTCGGTGGTGTAATTTGCTGGACATTACTTTATCAGCCAGATTAATTTTATTTAAACCTGAAGATGGACACAGACAATGTTGTTAAAGTTTCTGGTAAATGAGGCTGCCTTTATCTTCACTCCTTGAACTTTCATATTAAAGAGATACTAAAGGCACCAAAAGAACTCTAAATGAAGCAGTTTTGGTATATAGATCATACCCCTGCAGTCTCATTGCTCAATTGTCAGCCATTTAGGCATTAAATCACTTTTAATACAAACAAACAAGAATTCCCTCTGAAAGTGGGAATAAATATAGGTGGATTGGTGCTGTATACAAAGTGGCAACTACCCCCAGTGTCTAAAATCACTCAAAGACACTTACAAACAGAGATAAAACAATATAACAAGGTGGGGGGTGCAACATAGAAGTAAGAAATGCAGAATATATACTTAGTAGTAGCCATTCCTTGGGCTTAAGCTGCAAAATATAAAAGTCCATACATAGTGTAAAACTGTGGATAATATAAAAGATGTAAGAAACGGTAATGGGTCACTTACAATATATAGAGCCTAAAATAGCAGGCTCTAGCTTGATTGCCTGTGGAAAATCAGCTTTTCCAAGCTTTTCAGACTGTCCCCACGATCTTCCTATGGATACTGGTAGCTGATTCCAGATGCAGGAAAGCTGAATGATGGACCAGAGGTAGAACTTTTAAAAAAGTATTTACTAGCATAAAATAACAAGTAAAAGGTAATACCATAAAAAACACAACGCGTTTTGACAGTTCGTCTTTTTCAAGTGTATAAAGTCTTCTCCTTTCGGCGTTCTTTTAAATCCCTATTTCCGGAAATTGAATCTTCCGCTGAGTTCCACTTCCGGTATGACGTCATGACGCACGTTCCGTCATTACATCATTCATCATGCGTCCATGAGATGATCGGGAGTGAAGGAGAAAGTCCCATTTTGTAAACGGGCAAAGAGAAAAAACGTTCATCTGATTGAAAAGCAACTTATTGCATTGTGAACGTTCTTCTAGTTGAAAAACAACTCATTACATTATAAACACATAAGTGTATATGCTTCATGTAATATAATAGAACAATAAAAGAAACAGTAACCATATAATACAAAACAAGTTTGGACATAATATATAAAACAACTTAATATCATTTGTAACATGATGATATATAGTGTCTAGACAACATCTAGCTGCATATATGAACACCTATAATAAAAAATAAAAGGCAAATATCTCAAACCTTATAGACAAAAAGGAGAAAAAGGGAGACAAAATTAGAAATATATCATGAATATAAAAAATATACAATTATATTAGGGCTGCCATCTCGAAGTCAACGTTGAGACCACTGGGAGATAGGGTGTCCAAATTAAAGATCCACCTCATCTCACAGCGGCTCAAACTAGACTCCACATGGCCACCCCTCCGATGTGGTTTAATGTGCTGAAAACCATAAAAACTGAGCCCCGCGGGGTCTCCTCCATGATTAAGAAAATGTAGGGAAACATTGTTTCAAAAAAACCTCTTTTAATGTTATAGATGTGTTCTCGTATTCTAACTTTTAACGTTCTTGATGTCTTTCCGACATGTTGAAGTCCACAAGGACATCTAAGGACATATATAATATTCTTTGAATGACATGTGATAAGCGAGTCAATTTTATAATTATATGTTCCTACCCGTCATTTAAAGCAGTCTAGTTTTTTGGGTCTATTTTTATAAGTTCTGCATCCCATGCAGTCACCACAATAGTAGAAACCTTTATTATTATCCTTATAGTCACATAGAAAATTATGATTTTTACGTGTTTTTTATGGTATTACCTTTTATTTGTTATTTTATGCTAGTAAATACTTTTTTAAAAGTTCTACCTCTGGTCCATCATTCAGCTTTCCTGCATCTGGAATCAGCTACCAGTATCCATAGGAAGATCGTGGGGACAGTCTGAAAAGCTCTGAAAAGCTGATTTTCCACAGGCAATCAAGCTAGAGCCTGCTATTTTAGGCTCTATATATTGTGAGTGACCCATTATCGTTTCTTACATCTTTTATATTATCCACAGTTTTACACTATGTATGGACTTTTATATTGAACGGCTACTACTAAGTATATATTCTGCATTTCTTACTTCTTCTATGTTGCACCCCCCACCTTGTTATATTATTAAATCACTTGTTTCTGTTTAGGCAGTCCCTGTCACACCTACCCTGGCACAGCCTGGAAGAAAAGTTTAATTTTCAATCAGATGTTAACATACTTTAGAAGTTTATATCTCCTGCTCTGTAAACTGAACTTTAATTATACACAAGAGGCTCCTGTTGGCACTAGAAGAATATTAACAGAGTAGGAGCTACTGTAGTATTATAGGCGATTTTTACTTTGCATAATATGCATCGATTTTGAAGGTGTCTATTAGGTTTCTAGATAATAGAATACAAATAAAAAAAATTAAAGAATCCCAATAAAGTAAAATACCCAACTGCTTAAAAAATAAGTTTATTGCACAACTAGAAGTTGAAAAGAAAAAAAATGTAACATAAAATTCACAATAAAGTATACATAAGTGTACATTAATAAACAGTGTATACAATATTCAAAAGGTATGGTTTAATAATACCACATAAATACAAATTTGAAAGGCATTTCATATTTCTATGATTAAAAATTACTGTTGTGAACTGGCAGTAAAAAGTATTGGACGTTTTATATAATGAAAATACATTTTCTGGAATTCACAGGCTGCTAATATTTTACATAAAAGATTATACTTTGCCTTTGGTGGCAGTTATTGTTTTTCGAGCAAAAACATGCCACTTATTGAGAAAGTAGTACAATACTTACTTGGCACTAGAGGTCATGTTTAAAAACACAAGTGGTTATAATTAAAAACCTGATTGCCACTGAAAGAACCATTAATCTATGTGCATTTGAGTTCATAAAACCAAAAGTGCTAAGAATACGGATATTATACTGCTCCAAAAACTGCCATTGGTGCAAGCCAAGACATATTACATATACTGGTTTCAAAATTCAGTGTAACAAATCTGTCACAGTTATCTGAAAAGTGGTGCAAAGTCGTAAAAAATTGAGTAATCACAAATCTAAATGTACCTCCTGTTTCTACTGGTTTGCATGGTGATTACCGGTAGGTTTTAAGACCATGACACTTTGATAAATTACCCAATGACTCAAGTGTTTAGTAATCACGTTTGTGAAGTACCATGCTTCTATGGGATTATGTAACAAGCCATTGAGGATAGCCTAGCTCAGGGATAGGCAACCTTCGGCACTCCAGATGTTGTGGACAACAACATCCCCCCTAATGCTGGCAAAGCATCATTGGAGGTGTAGTCCAAAACAGCTGGATTGCCAAAGGTTGTCTATGCCTGGCCTAGCTGAATACTAATGCCAGGTAAGACATGACTGAGTTCTGCTACAGCATGATCTTAAATATAAAGAGATATGATGTATATTACTGATAAAGATTGTGCAGTCAGTTTTATTAGAATGTCATTTTACAAGCACACAAGTAGCTAGTGGGTTTGTGTGAATCTGCTGATAAGCAACACTAAAAGTATATTCCATGGTGTGAGGTACAGCGCAATCTAAAAGCTTTTTTTCTGTCCACAGATAAATGTACACAAAGCGCACACATTGTATTTTAGTCAATGAAGTCCTTTATCAAATTTTTAGGGGGGCGGGAAGATAAATCTGATCATGACCTGACTGCCTGGCAGAGGCTTGATTTAAATAGTATAGGTGACAGAGCTATGTCAGCAAGTTAAATCCTAGAAAGATGCCAAGATCTAAACATAGATTGCTTTGATCTCTCGAATTAAATACTGGTACGTTGGAAATGATATCCTTTAACTCCACCTGCTTCATTAATCAAATCCAGACAACAATATTAGACAATATTGGTGTAAAAAGAGAAACTCACAAACTAGGTTTTTAAAAAGAATAAAACAAACAATCCATTAGATATCTAACCAAATGGCTTAAAGATAGTCCAGCATAACATTTGCTGCACCCAATACCTGAAACCTAGAGTAGCCTAGTACCAACCAAAAAATGATAAATATTAAAAAGAAAATACAGGTGCAGTATCAGAGTTGGCTATTCTGTTTATCCTTTGCATAGCTGCTGGTATGGGACTGATTGTACATTGTTGGGGTATTAAAGGCTGCGCCACAATCAGTAATAAAAAGTCCAGTTAAAAGGCAAAAGTCCAAATATATTATCCTTACAAATGGTCTTTAGTGATGAGGTCTTCTACTATTGCAGTGGATCCACTTTATATGAAAGATAAAAAGAGAGAAGGACAACCAATGGTGCAGTATGTAAAATTCAAGTATAGACGTAAAGGAGTAATAATATAAAACTCACATTTGCCAGAGCTAATAACCAGCTCTGGGGTGAAGCGCATACAGCGGTTTAATCCCCGCTTGTGGGATATAAATGGATTCCTCTCCGTCACTGTTGTCCAATTCTCGGATAAAAAGAGACAACCAATAGTGCTCACTGTATGGTAATATTGATAAAAGAATAAAAGAATGTACTTACAAGACAAGAGCAGACCAACTGCTCTGTGATGACAGCATGGGTGGATTTATCCCCACCTAAGGATTTCTTTAGGTACAGGAAACTTCCAAAGATGTATTTCAGAGGTTTTACATAAAACCAATAAAAGGTGAATAAGATAATACTAAAAAGCCAGGGTAAAATAGATTGTGTCTATAAAAAAGGTAATTGGCACAATAAAATGACCAAAAATACTTTAATATATAAAAGAACACAATATTAGATATCCATAACGCGTTACGTCAAAAAGACTTTTTCAAATTGACTAAACTTTTGCCTTTTGACTGGACTTTTTATTACTGATTGTGGCGCAGCCTTTTTTATAGTTTTTTTTGTCTTATTTTAACCCCTTAAGGACCAAACTTCTGGAATAAAAGGGAATCATGACATGTCACACATGTCATGTGTCCTTAAGGGGTTAAAGGGTTTGAGGGATTCCTTTTAAGGTTGCTGCCTATAAGTTAAGTAAGCGCTGTCTCATTCTTCCATTTTTTTCATTGTTGGGGTATTGTAGTTTTCCCTGTCTTTACGCGTATCCGTCCTGCCCTCTTACTTAAACTAAAACATTAAGCACTTTGTAATGTGAAACAACTGGCGCATCAGAAACGGCATTCACTAGGTTCATTAAAAACAAACTCTAGTGTGTATTCAAAAACATTGACTCCGAGAACTTGGTAAGATATACCGAATGGGTTGTTTATCTAGCTAAGGCCTGTACAAGTTCCTTATTTTGATGAAAAGGTAAAATTTCTGTACAGCTTGTCCCAATGACTAAAAATATGTATAAAGGTGTAGTCCTGGTTGAATTGGTAGTATGACACATTTGTTAAGCATTTAAAAGCTACATTTTCTTTGCTGTCCCTTTAATTGGATAACATTTCAATCAAAGTCCTGCAATTAGCCAGCCTATATGAAACCAAACAAGCCCTACTGTTTTTTTCAATACACCTGTAGCTCTTTGAAGGAGGGATCAATTTAACAAATGCTCAAAGGGAAACTATAGTGCTAGGAAAATTAAGTTGGTTTCCTGGCACTATAGTGCTCCCTCCCCGTAGTGAAGAAGGGGTTAAAAAACAAAATCCACCACCGCTCATCAGTCAAAGAGGGGATCAATGCAAATTAGCTGTGCTGTGCATTAGGACTTGGGTGATGCTGGATGTCCTCATGCATAGCGTGAGGATGTCATGCATCAGTTAGGCGACCAAAAAGTCACCTAACCACCTGGAAGTCCCACAAGTGGCTGTCTGGTAGACATCAACTAGAGGTGGAGTTAACCCTCTAAGTCAAGTATTGCAGTTCATCAATAACTACAAAAATGACCAAGTGCAGAGTTAAGTGACCTTGGACACTGCTCTCAGACTACTTCAATTAGCTGAAGTGCTGTGTGTTCCTGTAGTGTCCCTTTAAGGTAATTTATGTGCCTGTGTTACTGGTAAGAAATCAATCCCATCTCCTAAATTTGTTTGAAAAATTTAGACATGATGAGGGCAACACTGCCCTACTGAATAATAGAGAGCAAAGCAGCAGGTTTTATTTTCTTCTTGTAATTTAAATTATGTGAACACACGTATTATTATTGATTTGGGTACAGAAATCCATCACCGATTTGCCAAAAAATGGTAAACATGATATAATCAATAATACAGCTATAATTAGTGCCAATGGTGCTAAATTAATTCCATTAAGTAACTAACTACTGAACCATGTGAATACTGAACACCATCATACATGCCTGTTTTTTTTAAACGTGTAAGAGGTGAACAATGGTTTATCTATGCCAGGGATAGGCAACCTTCGGCACTCCAGATGTTGTGGACTACATCACCCATAATGCTGGCAAAGCATCATGAGAGGTGTAGTCCAAAACATCTAGAGTGCCGAAGGTTGCCTGTGCCTGATCTATGCCAATGAATCCAGATGTTTATATGCTACAGTCCAAGGTGTGAGTGGTTGTAACAAAATTAGGCAAAAACAGAATTGGAAAAATGTTTCAGTTCTTTTTGCTTTAAATCTTGCTGATGTGTTGGCACTACCAGTTTAGGAAGAATCAAATTTCTTTCGCTGAAGATCTATAAATATTAATACTCATTCCCAGAGCAGCACATATATGGCAGCTCCATGTACAATAATAAATCACAAAACCGAACTAAATTTTGTACAGGATAGACCAACATAGATTAAACTAATTATAGTTTCTGCACATAACGTATTATAAAATGGGCAATATTTAAAAGTCACATAGCCTAGTAAATAATGAACAACGCAGAATCAAAGTACTGCAACATAATATACCCCAGTCTTTACAGTCCTTTTACACAAGAGACAACCACGTACAATCAAAGATTTCTGTATACATCTATCACATTCCTGTATAGCGTTATACCTCCCCAATAATAAATTGGGCTTTATGTACATTTGGATGTAATTGCCTCATTAGTAAAGATTTTTCATTTTGTTTTGTGCATTGCTTATTGGGATGCCTAATGTTAAATGAGGATTTCCCTTTTATAATATGGCATTGGTGTGCTGCACTTATGTAATTTGTGTGTGTATTCGCTTGCGTCTAGTGGGACACAGACAGTCATATAATAGGAGAGAGTTTCTGATTATTGGTTAATGGACACAAGAATTGTCTCTAAATAAACCATGGTTTCTAACAATGCTGTTTAAAAAAAATAAAAAAAAAATATATATATATATATATATATATATATATATATATCATGCCTTATTGCCTCTATAACCAAATAGAATTTTTATAGAATTCTGCAGGTAATGGCAGATATTTTCTATTGACATAAGCCATATTTTAACTTTAACCCCTTAAGGACACATGACGTGTGTGACATGTCATAATTCCCTTTTATTCCAGAAGTTTGGTCCTTAAGGGGTTAAATAATATGCAGACACTCAAAATAATTACTTGATTTAAATAAAATAGTAAAAATAAAGTCCTGTTTTTAGGTACGGTTTCTTACATTGCATCCTCTGGATTCACAAACATATCAGGACTTTATATCTGTAGCTGGGCACAAGCTTCTCAATGAAAATGACTGAGTCACTATTTGTGCTAAGGCAGAGTGAGAAATCATTACATTCTTGTCTATTGCATGTGTTCTAAGAACAAGTGTGACTAACACTACCGTAAGCAAAGTGATGTAGCATGTCATTTATAGCATTTCAAACCATGCAACAACTAGCTTCTTGTCATATATGCCATCACCTATATATTACAGTGTGGTAATATATACTTACTGGTATGCAGGAATCATCCAATTACCGCTAAAAACTTGACACTTTCATATTATCCCTCGTCAAATTGTGTATGGTTGTGTAGGGACAAAAACTAAAAGGGTTATTCACTAACGTTCAAAGTATTTAAAGTGGTATTAAACGTTAAGGTCAAAATAGCCATTCTGGAAACATTCTCTAAGTTAGCTATGCTTTCCATTCAGCTACTCTGACCTTAAATCTGAATTCTCTTTGGATTCTCACTCTTGGTAATAGCCCTGTAAATTATGTTTTCCAACACTTCTCCCCCGTATTTTCTTCAATGGTCTGCAACTATAATTAGGTCCCATATCAGAATTCTAAAAAGGAAACTGAAATCTTAAGGTACAGGTGCTTCTCTCCATCTGCCTATGCTTCAGCGTTAGTGCTTTTTCTAGAATGAGCTAATGCCCAATGGACCACAAGAAGCACCTGCAGTCAGCTTTCAGTTTATTGCATTATTCAAGTTGTAAGAGAGAAAATAATCATGAATGCAAATATAGGATACACTGAACTCTTGCACTGCCAGGTTAGAACATGTTCTCAAATTCTCTCTGAAATCTACAGCATGAATTCGGTCATAAAAACACCTGGTTAAATATTTTAATAATACCGCAAAAATGTTTAACATGGTTTCTGGCCAGGAACGAGGACAACAAGTTGTGGCACAGTTATTCACACAATATAAATATAAGAAACTAGTATCACAGTACACACACATTGTCCACAATTACTCCGGTTTCCAGGTAAATAATCATGTGATGGTCAATCTTCAGGCATTAAGTGACCACTCTCTAGGTCTTAAATAAAGACAAATGTTTTCAGAATTGTTAGAGGTAGAGATAAAACACTGACACTTAAAGTGGCATTAATACTATGCAGTACCTGCTGAAATATCTGATTAGAAGTGCAAAACAGAGTTCAAAACCACTTACATAAAGCAACGAAATGGCACAAAAATGTGCAAAAAAAAAAAAAATGGTGTAAATTTAAGTTTGTCATTGTTTTCAAGGACAATACAGGAAGCAGATTGTACACAATTGCTTGTAACTATTGTATGTCACCCTCCTCCCCCCCCCCCCCCCCCCAATAACTGGCAGTAAAAAACAAGTTTATATATAAGGCAGTGGGTTAAATTGTCCAGAATAAAACACATTTAGAAGAAACATGCAAAAAAAAAAAAAATACTGTTTTTTAAATTTTTCTTTTTAAATGAACCCTGACACTTTACAATAAAAAAAAAAACATATATATATATATATAAAAAGGACATGATTTTAATTGCCTCTCTGTTGGATAAAACAGTGAGTATACTGTCACTCAATTTGTATTCTCTTTGGTTGTGATGGTGACCAGTTGTTTTGCAGCCTTGGCTATGTCGTAGGCACACTGAATAACTTGCTGTGTCACCAGCTGGATGTCTGTAGTGGGACTGGATTCAATGGGCAATGTCTTTTTGCATTCTGTTTGGAGTCTATAAGCACTAGACGTAAGCAGCCGGAGCGACGTTCTCACCATGTCAGACTTGGGTTTCTGGGAAGATAATAAGCAAAGTAACTAATCTGTACTCAGCAGAAAAGTTCCAAACTAAATAGAGCACCACAAACAAACGCACATTTAGCCATGTTTCTTCCTTAATATTTTAATCTAGTCACACAAAGAGCAGATTGATTCTTGCTTTCTAATAGACTCTGCAGTAACCTGCAATATGCTCTGTAACAATGCTAGTCAGTCTATGTGGCAATCATGCAGGCTGACACAATGTTGGTTATCGTAAAGTTGGAGCAAAGAGTAATGTACATCCAAATTAGGAGAGTAGCCCCTTCTGGGCCTATTGGCTGCATAGTAAGGCTCTTAATCCTGAAAGCCTGGGCACCAGCCACCAAGACTGAGGTGGTTGCTGATAGAGTGAGTGAACTACCACCACACAAAGCCCCTCAAAACAACACAGTAATGTCCAATGAATACAATCAGACAACAATTTAGTACAAGTGTGTAATGTTATTCACAATATAGTACTCTAGAAATGCTAGTCTAAAATGGCTTGGAAGTTTTAGTTGGTATAACCATCTTTTACTGAAAAAAGTACTAGAATACTGGGCCATTCAAATGTTAGGCATAAAAAATTAAATAGCCCCGATTTCAGGACATTTCTCAATGTACAAAGTCCATTTTAAGTACTACAAGAAGCAGTGTTATCCAAATGGATGCATGTAGACTGGTTGTGTGCCCCACATTGGCAGACATTCATTCTCATCATTTGTGAATTCAACAGGCGTAATAAAGGACCACTATAAGCATCTTAATAAAGTGGCCTCTGTACTGTGATTCTGCAGTCTCATTCCCCACAATGTAAATTGTAGCCAATTTGGAGAAGAGGAAAGTTTACATTGTGGGGCTAACTACACCTCCAATGGCTCTGACATCCACTAGATGGTGCTTCCACACCCACAACCAAGTCAGACTCCGTTCTTGACAATTGATGTGCTCACAATGCCGGCAGCATTTTATTGGCTGAAGAGGACTCTTTCTGCGCATATGCTTTTTGTCCACACTGCTTCTCTAAGAGAAGCATTTGATTGTACATAAAGTCAGCAAGAAGTCATCAATCTTGATGACAAGAAAAGAGGCTGATCTGGCTGCAGCAATGACTGGAAAAAAGTAAAAGGTTATTAGCGTTACGCTTTTAGAAAGAAGTCACTAAAACGGTAGGGACCTTCTCATCCCGAAATAAAAAATAAATATAATGTATAGTTTCCCTTGGCGAACCAGCGCACTAACACTAGAAGCACAGATCAACAAAATTAAAATTTCAACTTCCAAATTATTTGTAGAATCATGTTGCAAGTTTAAAAAACGAACAAAACAACAGCTCAACTGATCACTCTTACCTTTGGAAACAGGGCTGCCATTTCAGTCACTGCAACATGTATTCTTTCTGAGCATGGTATGTAGCTGCAAGAAGAAACAAGACAATGAGGTCTAGTGCTCATACCCACATACATTACAATGTCAGGCTTTTATGCCATTAGTAATATAATACCTAGATAACACGCACACACACTAGATACTAGTAGTTTAAATATCCACCATTGATAAATATGAAGCCCAGATTTCGTATATAAAACGAATCGAACAGAAGGTGTCTTTTATTCTTTCAGCCCTGCCATGGGCAAGTGGCATGGCGGCCTTTGGAAAGGGGGTGTGTTGCCACACAGGGAGCGTCTCCCAGGCAGGCGCAAGGCCGCCTGCTACTTACTGGTGGCATACAGATAGGTGGGAGGTGCGTCTGTATCCAGCCACTCCTTGCCATGCACAGGCCTGAAAGCCGCCAAGATACAGTATGACATACGTATGGCAGCACCACTGCTGAGAAAAGCATGTTCTGGGTGTGCCTCACATTCCTCTTTTTTCCAGCCTAGAGCATGATGTCATATCCCAGTAGCCGACACACTGTGCAAAGTGTGCATGGCAGAGAGCGACATGACATCCAGGCAGTTTCAGATTAATTTGAAATAATTAATGGGACTATGATGTGTGTGAGTGTCAGAGAATGTGTAGTTTGTACACATCTAATCTCAGGAAGCATTGGAGGAGGTGACGGCCCTGTCACTTCCAGGTAACACTGTGTTGCAAGGGAGGGTTGCCGAGGAGTGGAGTGGGAGATCATCTTACTCCCAACGGCCTGAGCCAGCCATCTGGACCCCAGGGAAGCAACCCTCCTGCACCAAAAAAGGTAGGAAACAGGAGGGTGGCTTAAAATATGTACATCTTGCCTGTTTGTGTGTGTGTGTCTGCATTTGTGTCCGTATCTCTGTATCTGTGTGTATGTATGTCAATGTATCTGTGTATGTATATCTGTGTGTTAATGTGTGCCCCTGTGTATCTGTGTTAGTGTATTTGTATTAGTGCCAGAATTTGTGTCATTGTGTGGATCTGTGTATACGTATCTGCATGCGTCATTGCGTATGACTGTACATGCATGTTTGTCTGTTCGAGTGACAGTATATATGTGCATACATCTCCGCATTCAAACATCAACACTGCACACAAACACTACACAGAGGTAAACCACTGCTTTCAAATGGCAACAGTACATAAAAGCACTCAACACAACACTACAAACAGATAAATACTCCATACAAAAAAATGCTTACATTCAAACATACTGCTCAATATTAAATTCAACCCTGCAAGGATTGGCAAATAAGAGATCCCCAGCTGGCAAATCATTGCAGGAGTGGAGTTGTGCAATAGACATGAGGTCTACCTTGTGAGGGGGTGGCCCAAAAAGAATTCTTGCACCATGGCACCGCTCTACTGAGTGGAATAGTGTTTCAGTGTATGTGTGTTTGTATCAGAAAGTGTTTCACAATCACAACCATATATAGACAAAACACACATTATATACAACCAACACACAAACAACACAAAGCCAGCACGCCAGGCTTTGTGTCAGGACAAGTAGATTCGCTAAACTTCCACACCCCTGTACCCGTATGCAACATGATGTTCTGAAACATGAAAGAGCAGTAAAAGCTGCAGTGCATAACATTTGTTTTTAAATTTTGCAATCTAGACGATTCTCATAATTTAAGATAAAATAGCTATTTTCAATTTTTATTTTAGGTGGCAAGGTTATTTTAAACACAGGCTGTTGTGATAATCCTGCTTAGAATGTCCCTTTTCTGTGATACAAACTAGTAGATCATTGTTTGTTGCTTAGTAACTGAGGGGTGTTGACTGTAGAAAATAGAAAAGGGGGGCTAGCACTCACGGTCTTGTAGCGTAAAAAAGAAATCTTTAATTAGATAGATAACTTTTATTGTTCCAAGTTAAAACTCAACGTTTCAGTCTGCAAATTCAGACCTTCATCAGGATGATTTGTCCTGAGGAAGGTCTGAATTTGCAGACTGAAACGTTGAGTTTTAAAAGTTATTTTTTTATTGACGAAAAAGACCGTGGAGTGCTATCTACTTTATCCTTCTATTTTTAGCCGACTAGCACCAGGCAGTCATTGAAAGACACAGTGAGTGCAGCATAATATATATATATATATATATATATATATATATATATATATATATATATATATATATATTAATATATATATTAAAGGCACTAATCATTTTATACCCTCAGTTTAGTAAGTAACCAAGACAGTTTTATTCAATCACTACATTTAATTAAAAACACCTTAATATTTAGATGAGGTATAAATTAAATTACCAAAGCAAGTCACTGCGCAAATTCGATGTAGAAAATTACATGAATAAATCGTTAACATTTTAAACAGAATCACTGAACCAAGTAAACAAGTGCTAAGATAAACATATCAAGTTAGGTTACGGAAATAGCTAAAGACAGACTGTGCAGAATACACATTGCTTTGGATTAGAATCAATCACTGCACACGTCAAAAACAAGTATTAGATACATTACGTAGGCACAAAACGCATCCCATTAATGGCAACACATCAAAACATGAGAAGTATCGCCTTTTATAAAATGTTGTACTTCTGACTGATGACTAATTGGAGGTCATAATTTAAGGTAGCACTTTAAATACCTCAAATACAGGTATCACCATCAGTTTCCCACTAAAATCACAGGGCTGCTAGCAAAGTCCCATTTAGACTCATCCACAGGGAATTTGCAGAAGCCAAGATGGATGACAGCTTTGGTCAATACAAGGTAGATGGCAATCATGGTCAACTATTTTCAGAAATCTCAAAGCTTTTTTTTCCCTCTTGGGGTACCCCAGTTAACCTCAGACATCATAGACTATTCTAGTTCTTTGTGAATATACCCTTAGCTGAAATTCTAAATACATGTATCAAGTTATACATTCCACTGCAAAGCTGTAGCCCCATTATTGAGAAGGCTACAATATACATATATTCAGAAAATTTTATGAAAAAGTGATACTTCCCCTTGCAAAAAAATGAAAAATCACAAAAAAAGGATGCACAACCTTAAGTTTAAAACTTCGATGTGTACAGCTATTGACCCATATCTGCAGGCAGGGTGTACAGCCATGTCTGCCAGCCTGCCTGTCTCTTCCACACTTTTCCATCCTGGATATAATGATAGAGAAAAGGCCATCATGACCCAGTCTTATATAGTTATTGCTGGTCATTGTACTAGGAAATATAGGGCCAAAATAATTTTCATTGTGTTTCATTAGTTATAGTCATAGTGCTTTAGAAAAGGACACATGGATTAATTGAGAAATACTTCAAACGTCTTATTATGAACATCATGAGATTCAAATTCTACAGATAATATATTATCAAGTCACCCAAAGAGTCTGAAAGGGGAACCTACTCCAGGCCACTGCCTTTCACAAGGAGAACCCAACTGTTCTGGATTTTGGCAATTTCCCCACATGAGCACAGTTGGAGGTATTCATGTTTGCACATGTAAGGAGATCTTGAAACCCTGCACACTGTTGGGTGTGTTTAAGCACAGGGTGGGGGAGCCCTGCCTAATTATACTGTTCTGAGAAAATGACTTCATGCAACTCCATTGTCTAATAGAAATAATAGGCTGTATAAAGGCAACAGGGAACGTAAGCACCAATTAAAATCGAGTTCTTTGCACATGCATAGTCTTTAATCATGACCAGAGGTAGAAGAAGGAATAATGCAGTTACGTATGGAAATAAGGTTCTTTTTTTACCCTTAAGTCAGCTGTTGCCAGTAGGATTAACATCAATGCCGAACTGGCAGGAGTTAAAACGGTTGTTCTACTGCTGTTATATAATGGACGTGTTTCCCAGTTTAAATCGAAGGCACTAAAAATTAGCAGCATTTTCTAAGTTACTTCCACCACTGGGCATGGCTGCTAGTATTAAAGAGAGAGATAGAGACAGGCAAACACATAAAAAGAAAGAGGTCACTGTGCCTGGGAAACAGGGACAGAGGCCGGAATACCAGGAGGTAGAGTCAGACTGCTGGAGGGTCAGTGGCTGTAGAGGGGCTCTCTCTGCCCAGGGAACCAGTGTACTAAAACAGCCAAGGCTATGCCTCAGCTTGCTCACACTTTCACGCTCAAATGGTCTGAAGCAGGATAAGTGATGGATAGGACAGAGAGAAACAGGAAAAAAATGATTCAATATTTCAAATTCTTTAAAAACTTCAGGAGTGATGTGTGATAAGTCAGCTTTTCCTTATCTAGAAACGTAAAATCAACTGGAAGTCATAATAGATCATATTGTTTGAAAATTGACACCATGATAGGTGTGTGATGTCATATACCTGCTTTAAAAAAAACTAAAAAAACTAAAAAACACACCTCTACAGAACTGACAAAAATGACCTTCCACATTTTGAAGTTCCAAATATTGGACAGAGTAGTCACTAGGCTATTTAAAAAAAATATATTTTATATTTATTTTGAGTACACACACACACACATTTCAATTTGAACTGATGAGTTGTACATGAAATATACTGTCATATATTGCAATACTAAAAAAAAGGTTACAGTTAATGTATGAACGATATTTTTATTTTTGGATAGAGTTGTTGATATTTTATAAACTATGTAAATTGCAAACACCTCAACTAAATAAATAAGATGGGTAGAAAATGCTACATTCTACTAATTGCTATTACTACAATTTCTGGTTGTTTACCTGTCATGCTTATTTTCTTGAGCGGCCCTTAGGAGCTCCTGGATGTTTTTAGTTATTTGCTCAGTTTTTCGGATGACATCCTCTGTACTGGGTAAGACAGCACTTGCATCTGCATCACGGTCTGAAGTTTCAGGAATGGCTCCTTCTCCTTGCCACGCCATGCTTCTCTGCCTCATTTTCCTGCTTGAGCTGCACATACATAAATCTGGGTGAACTGACATCACAATGCCATTTGCAAGACTTTCAGGGCATCAACTGCAACAGGTTTAATTCAATATTATCCAGTAAGTTACAAGTTAAATGATGATGTGGCTCAACTTGATTTTCACGCAACCGTACCTTATTTCGTCAAGCTCAGACTCATGAACGGTGTTGTCATAGTCACTTCCTGGCATGCTGTTCTGCTTTTCTACTTTTGATCCCTAGAGTGAGTAAAGAACCATTTTACATTTGCGTCTACCTGCTGCGGGCAAAATAATGGAAGAGTTTAAGAAAGAATAAATGTGTTACTCATAGGTATATTTCCACATAACAAAGAGTTTTGTTATAACCGAATTGAAAAATCGATAACCATGGAGAAATAACTAGAAACAGGTCTACAGTATCATTATCCAAACGATTCCTGATGGAACAGGTTTAGGACACAGTTTTAGGGTTGTGTTCCTTGAGATTGTCAGTAGGAGTATTTTGGATGAATAACCTGATGACATGACATAAGGAGAAAAGAGCAGAATAACTGGCCTCAGAGCTAAAGATTACTGAAATAACAAATGCAGTTCGATATTGTTGAATCAGTCATAAAAGCTACATCTTTCCATTTTCTCTAATCCTAAACAATGCACATTCATGCATACATCCACTCACAGAATATCAAACAGCAAGTGGAACAGACCATAACAATCCTTTGTTGGGCATGGCTAGTAGACATAACAGGATACCCTCTTGGGATAATCCAAATAATCACAAAACTACCTGAATATTTGCAGGAGTGACTCCATTTTACATTCTCTAAAGGATAGACAATGTATGTGACTGAGCTTAAAGCAGAATCGCTGACTAAATTGTTATGTTGTGATATTTTCATGGTGTGAATGTTAAGAATGTTCTGTTTCCAAGAACCCCCCCCCTCCCACCCTTGGGAAAAACAAGCACCTCAAAGGAAAGTGGTTATGCTTATCATGACCCTATTTGTGAGATATCACTCCTGTTTCTTCTACACCATGTTGCTCTTTCCCAACATTTTTTTTTTTTTAGAACTTGCCCAACAGGTTGGCTTTGTATAGTATAATCATCTACCACTCCTCCCTCTGTGTGGCAGTCAAAGTTATAAATGCCAGTGCAGACATTGATAGGTTGATATAGTGTTCTGCCAAGTATCTACACACCTCCAAAAGATACAATTATAAAAATCAAAATGCAGTAACAGGTGTGTCTGCAGAGCAACACAGAAAATAAATATCACTCTCTGTCAATAAGAGCTTGAGGAAGGGGTGGCACCAGCATTGCTTATCACATTTCAGAACACACCCACATTCAAGTCAGTGTATTGGACTACAATGATGTAACTGCAATTTGTTCTAGATGGAATATTAAAGGGACACTATGGTCACCAGAACAACGACAGCTTATTGAATTTGTTCTGGTGTGTAGAATCATTACCTTCAGGCTTTTTGCTGTAAACAGTCTTTTCAGAGAAAATGCAGTGTTTACATTACAGACTAGTGATAATTTCACTGGCCACTCCTTAGATGGCTGTTAGAGATCCTTCCTGGGTCATTGCTGCCTAAAATGCATCCAAACATTCCGCATGCAGACACTGAACTTTCCTCAGCAATTCATTGACTCAATTCATCTCTATGAGGAGATGCTGAGTGTGGGCTGTGTTTGAATCATGCTGGCTCTGCCCCTGATCTGCCTCGTTGTCAGTCTCAGCCAATCCTATGGGGAAGCACTGTGGTTGGATCAGGCTACCACTTCTGATGTTGTCAGCAGACTGCTTGATTTTCTGAGGCAAACAGCATGCAGATTTACAGCTTCAGGCTTGAATACAGTAAGATTTTGCTATATTTAAGGAGGCATGAGGGGCCCAGGGGTGCTAGATGGCGATTTTAACACTATAGGGTCAGGAATACATGCTTGTGTTCCTGACCCTATAGTGATCCTTTAAATATTTTATTATATAAAATTATATAAATAGTTCAGGTGGAGTGTCTGTATTAGTTTGTTACAGATGAACATATGTTCTTAAAAGTCTTCTAAAAAATTATTTAAAAATATCTTAAATGCCAGTAGTACAGACAGTAAGCAAATAAACTGCAAGCTGGTTGGTTTGATGTCCTTCACCACAAAGAAATTATTAAACATTTCCCCAATTTCTAAATTCTAGGGTCAAAAAAAAAAAAATTGATTCTGATTAACACAGTGATCTACAGAGAAAGTGAATAGGACATTTTCCCTGGCACAAGCTGAAATTCTGGCCTGGGAAAAATGGGGAGGTATTGCAAAGGCTGCAGGCAAGAGATCTGCAGTTTTTGCAAGCAAATTTTAGATATACTCCCCTCTCCCTCCCCAAAAAATGCAGAAGTCATACCTTGTAATATTTGAAGTTGCAAGACTGGGACAGATAGGCTGGCTCTGAAACGGGCATCAACAGTGAAACAGCTCGTGTCACTATACCCATATATCCAGAAAGGGGGCTGGCCCAAAGCCTACATGACATTGCAAAGAGGGACACTCTCTAGAGCATCCTAGTGCCCTTCACATACAAGCACCTCAAATCATGACAAAATGCAGCAATAAAGCATGCATCGCTTCATTAAGGTTATACCTAATAAATTCTATGGAGAGAAAAAAATGAAAAAAATAAATAAATACAAAATTATTCCATTGGAGTGTTCCTTTAACTAGTGTAGACATTATGGAGCGAGAAACCTATTCCTTCAATCACACATTCCATCCACTTCTGGGTCCCTCATCTACTGGGCATTTTCTGCACAGCATACAAGTTACTAACCCCCAGAAGCCATGGATATATATAGGTGATGTTAATGGGTCAAGAGAAAAATTACAACAACCCCCATAAACCGACAGCTTACTGTGCAGTGCATCTGTGGCTCCACTACATATCCCATAAGCTACTGCTTGACAAAGGTTTAAGGGATAAAATCAAACCCCAAGTACTAGACTGGTAGAGAGCCTTTTTCTCGATGTAGGATGGGCTGGAGTAGCTTTCAGGTGAGTATTTTTTGGCATTTTTAAAAATGTATTACCTATATAATATACAAACAAAATGGGGGTCGTGTCCATTGGAATAGTCACTTGAAGACCAACAAATTAGAAAATAAACACTGTGTTTACACCTGATAAATGGATTACTCTCTAAGGTAAATTTGCAATTGGGTTTTTGTAGAATGTATTAAGTTTATTGTCCATTCATATCCAATAGATTCTATATATAAATGTAACATTGTACATGACAGAAGAGACATGTTTTATTGCAGGAATATTGAGAACCACATTTCCCATGCTCACCTTGGCTCATTGGCTGGTTAACGGCTTCAACCTATCAAACTAAAACATAGTTCATCCCTGTCATATGATAAATAACCTGCATGTAGCGTGCCTGGATAAGTCTGCGTGTTACCCATGAAAAGAAGTGATCAGAAACAAGGCTTATCTACAGTGTGAAGTTTGGTTATTCTGATCATGCTGGTAGCATTATTACATGGGTGTGAGGTGTGAATGGGCAGAGGTGGATGAGGTTATGATGCAGCCTTGTTGCTTCATGCAGAGACAGAAAACAGTTAGCAGAAAGGGCAAAAGGAGAGGTCTTGCACTATCCATGGAGAAAGCCAAGACCTCCATGGAATAGATCTAGCTTAGAAGGTACTTAACCCTTCGTGTGCTTTCATCTCTTGACCAGGAAAGCGTGGAGGGGAAGGAAGGCAGGGATGAAGAGGAGGTCACAAATGCACTCCTCCCGATCTGAGGGGGAAAACAAAAAAGAAAAAAAAACACTCGAAAGACGAAAAAAAAAGAAATAATAAACTACAACATCTAACAAAAATCAAAGCCTTTATTATCTTTGTATAAGATACATTATGGCCCATTCTGACACTGCTATGGAAAAAATAAATGTAGAGATGTAGATAGAATTTGATTTGAGTAACTTACCAGAACACCCATTATTTATTTCATCGCATCTCCAAAAAAATAAAAAAAATAAAGTTGCTGGATCAGGAAGATTATATTCATATAAATTCATATAAGAATGTAGATATTTACAGATATTGTAACCAAACTCAAGAAGCCTAATTAAATACACTTTGGAAGAATGAAAAGTCTAGTTCAATTTAGTGAGACTCAAACCTGTGAAACTATTTGAAAGGTATTAGAGGTACTACAGGTGGTGTGTTTACCAATGAGAATCATATGAAATACATACGTCACCTCTTTGAAATGCAGTCTAGTTTTCATTAAAAATCCATTTGATCAGACACCAGCGCAATCAAAAGATATGACAGGTAGGGAATACTTAAGGTTATGTTTGCATGCAGAATCAGCTCATTAGCTGAGAGCAGGGATAACTTAACTTTGGTTTCCCTTTGTAAAACAGTGGATTAAGGATTGTTGACAACAGACCTACACAATTAGACAACATTAGCAGAGCTGCAAGGGGAGAAGGGGGAATCACCAGCCATTTTTTGTTCTTCACCACTATTTAGCATATTTTTAAATCACTGGGAATTCGTTAATATGTGTATTTGACTGGAACCATAGATACAAACCTTTAAAACATTTTTTTTTTATTAAAGGGACATGACAGACCCCTAAAGCACTTTAGCTTGCTGAAAAGCTTTGTGTGTGAAGAGTCTGTAGAAATTGACATTTATAAATTAACCTTGTTTCACCCCCTTGGTTTTCAAGCAGATAACTGGTCCTGTTGCTTCCTGGTTTGCTTAGCTCATTGGAGCTAAACTCAAGAGGCAGCAATTGCTCAGAGCACCTGCCTTGCAAAAACTACTCATTGATCTGCATTGGGAAGTTCGTGATTGGACAGCAACAAAAAGTCTGAGCGGGATTAGGTTAGGGCTTGCAAAGGCTTCAGACAAGAGGTAGCTTTTGCAAACTGTTTTTATAAATAAATACCCAATATTTTTTTACATTTAAAAAAAAAAAGCATGTTTTCATTGGGCGGCATGGCATTGGATGACATCCAAGTATGGTCAGTGGTTTAGTTTTCTCTTGTGTTGCCCTAGGCATGACTAAACTCCGGCAGCCCCCATATCTGATATTGCCCCACCCCTTCCTGTTAAATACCAACACCCACGTTTGGTAGAGATTGAGTGGATTCTTTTAACTGGGATCCAGTTTGGATGCTGGGCAGGCATGTGGGCGGCAAGGGAGCTGCAATCTTCTCTGTGCAGGGTGCTATGGAGCAGAGCAAGAAGAGCACAGAGATCTGCACTCCCTCGTTGCCAGTCTAAAATATGCACAACCGCCAGCCACAGGGGGCCCTATGGTGGGCGGCCAACTAGCTCTTGGGTGCCTCATGATATAAGGCTAACAAGGCATCTACCGGGGCAATTTTTGACACCCCTCGGAAAGTGCCACCCAAGGCAAATGCCTTGTTAGCCTTGGGTAAATACATTGTTTTATATCAGTAGTAATCTTAATGTTTTTGATTGAACCTCCCTGGATAGAGCTGACATGCCTTCTGCATCCTGGATTTTGGCTTTAGTACCTTACATCTTTTTGCTGCATCACTTCTCTGTCATTTTTAATAACACAATAATTCAGGTACATCTGGAGGCTTTTAGAAAAGGATCATTAAAAACACAGCAAAGACAAGTGGTCACAGAGCAGATCCACAGCCGAAGATGGGCGTAATTGCAGTTCTGTGAAGCTTCTTTAACGATCCATTCACTCCGGATTATAGTTTATTGTCAGTGTGGGCCATGCACAAGTAGAGTGATAAAATGATGAGAGAACACAGACCTGGTTCATATCGCCAATTATGCAAGGTTCATCATTTTGGTGCCTCAGAGTTAGCTGTACTTACCTAGCAGTAGGAATCTATAAAAACTGTCATTAAATGCAATAAGTTATTAGGATTATAGTTTAATACATTGTGAGGCATTGAATAAGGACTAGGAGATTTATGATCACAGTGGACGTTACGGAGAATGGGCCAGTCACTCCACGGAAACTGGCCGCAGCTGCGACCATTGTCTGCCGGCATCACTTCATGGCTGGTGCACAGCCGCTCTGGCTCCGGGTTACTTGCAGGAGGGGAGAGCTGTGCTGGGGGGGCTTTGGGGCGAGGCAATGAGACACGTGGAGGGGCTGGGGGCGAGGCAATGAGACACGTGGAGGGGCTGGGGGCGAGGCAATGAGACACGTGGAGGGGCTGGGGGCGAGGCAATGAGACACGTGGAGGGGCTGGGGGCGAGGCAATGAGACACGTGGAGGGGCTGGGGGCGAGGCAATGAGACACGTGGAGGGGCTGGGGGCGAGGCAATGAGACACGTGGAGGGGCTGGGGGCGAGGCAATGAGACACGTGGAGGGGCTGGGGGCGAGGCAATGAGACACGTGGAGGGGCTGGGGGCGAGGCAATGAGACACGTGGAGGGGCTGGGGGCGAGGCAATGAGACACGTGGAGGGGGTAGAGCTGGGCAGGGCCCGGTTTCTAGTTACGCCTCTGATCAGGATACACATATAATGGCTGTGTCATTGAAAGAAAGGGAAGGCACCACCTACAGATTCACATATGCAGCTCAGAGAAAACGTAGGACAACAGTGTAACTGTAGTCACTGACCAACTGTTTTTAAACTGTGCCACACATGATAAATTGATAGAGCAGCTTTGACTACTGCCCCATCTGGAAATTAGAGTAAAGAATAAAATATTAGGAAGAAGATGAGATTTTATCTCCGTAACCATTTAGTCATTTCATTTCTAGAAATCAAAAATCACATGAGAAAACATTAAGATGAAATAGTCAGGAAGAATATTGACCAAGCAGTATGCATAAGGGTAGCAAAGCATGCAGAAAAGCACATTTACTTACATGTTGTGGAAAAGGCTGCAATCTGTTAATGTTCTCTTCAGGGTATGTGACTTCTCCTAGCGGGAGGTAAGGTTTCTGAACTGATCCAGTCTCATACATAGACATGGGCCTGCTACTTCTTGCAGAAGGGCGTTTCTTTATGGATGATGGGTTTGAGAGGTCTGTGTATTCTGAACCAGCTGGGATCTGATATAGATTACTTGTGGCCTGCCTTCTGAGGTTCGTATTCTCGCACTGCAGTGTTTGGAGCTGAAAGACATTTTTAGCAGCAGGACTTTGCAATTTGCTTTTACTTCATCATTGCTTAACAAAAATGAGCAGGCAAGCATGCGAGACACACAAACTAATCCGACACAGAAGTAATTTTGATTTACAATCTATTATTTTTTTTCTTTTCTTAAATAATACTATGGACAGATGAAGAAATACAACTGAAAAGCAGTTGTTTCCCAAAACTACAAAACTTTCAAGACATTAAACTAAAAAAGCCAGTTAACTATACAGAAATGAAACAAGTACAAACGTGCTATACTGTCCTACTCAAGTTTCCGTTTATGTGGCAAAGCTAAAAACAATGGAACAAAAATTACTAAAAGAAAAAAAGATGTTTAGCTCCAAGTCTTATCACAAGCTGTGAGCAGAATCGGTATATTATAAGATTCTCTATCTACTGATTTTCTGCTTTGTTATTAGGATCCAACCTGTATCCATAAAGCTGACAATTTACAGATTTCTACATAAACTCTACCAATTGTGGAACCTAGACACAACCCTATTAAATACATAGCACTATATTGTTTATTTTGTGGCTGTGATAGTCTTTAAAATCTGTTTTTATTTACACGTGATCAGCAACAATGCACAAAACGCAGAGAAAACAAGAAGCCGATTTGCAAAGCAAAAGGGGGAAGTAAAGAAAAGATTACCCTGAGAAATGGTCGACATTTTTAATAAGGAGTCAACAAAAAATATTTTAAAGTTGTTTTTATTAATAAAAAAAAAAAAAAAGTTTGTTTAAAAAGGAATGTATATTTATAGATATATGTACAACAGAAGGTTTTTTTTTTTTTTTAAAACAACAGTAACAGATACAGGGGTATATTTAAAAAGGAGAAACTAAAATATGGACTGTAATATGTATGCTATGCAGGCAACAAAGTGCTTGTGATATAACAAATATTTTGTAGATGTGGATACTTATAGTATTCTCAAACATGCATCTTTCTAAAAGCCCTAAAGCAGCAACAAAAAAATAGTAACTAAAAGCAGCGTACGGCACTGTGAAAATGAACGCATGCTTCTGAAAAGCAGCATAACACAGGTGCACACTTCCAACCATGAAAGTATAAGTGTATAAGTGTACACAGCAGCACATTTCTACTGCCTTCTGCCATTTCTACCTGCCTTTAGACCAGCTTTATCCCCCATCAGTAATCTATACCCCACATGTAATCCCTAATGCATCTCTCTATTCCTCTTCCTGTGTATCCCTAATGCATCTCTCTATTCCTCTTCCCATATTACCTCATTGTGCTTCCCTTATTGCCTTTTGTCTTGCCGTTGTAAACCTATCCACTTGCTCTTCTTTCCACGCACACCTTGTCCATTGGATCTCATCTTATGCCCACCCACTCATTTTACTCTCCTCATTTTCTCTAGAATTACCCATTTCCTAGCTAATGTAGGGCTAGCCATGTGGTTTCAGCACACCAGGGACCTGGCTATTCTTCTCCCAGTTCAATCCTCTACAATATGCTGTTAGGATGGCATAACCCTTGGATTTATCATGCAGGAAGGCAACAACGAATAAAAGAGGTCTGAGCTGGAAGAAGTATAGCTACTGTACTAAACCAGGTTATATCAACAGGTAGTGGATGAGTGTATGCAATATGTTTTGTGTTTGAAGGTGCCATGCTACAGGGACCATAGGAACAGCTGCTATCACTGGGGCCTTAACTAGGATACTGCCTGTACCTACCTACCTCATGGCTGCCCTGACGGAGAATTGAAAATAGAATTGACTAAAGCAATAACACCTGAGGCTTGCATTGTCTCAACAGGAGGCCTTATAACAGTTGTAATGGATAAGTAATTTGCTACGGGAGCTATCGCACAAGAGGATTTTCAGTAGTGACTTCTTCCAGTGTTTAATTTCTTTTATATCCTCTTCCATCAAAACCACAGGAAGCTTGCTCGCATTGTATAGGAATTTCAGCCGTAACATTATAGTGAGTTCCTGTAATATCTCCCTTCCCCCCCACCCCTCCCCGTGCCATGGCATACATCCATTGTAAAGTAAACATCAGTCTTTTATTTCTGGAGTTATATTCATTTAGAACTAAATAGGGAGGACCGTCCATGGATATATATTTTCACAGCAGGACAGGCTTCTCCTCTTCTTTAAATATTCTCTTTTCCCAGTAACTGTGAAAGATCAGATATAGATCATGCTACTGATACTGCTATAAATTTGGGACTATTGTAAGCACTCTAATCGAAACAATTCAGAATAAACTTACTTGAGAGATTTTGCAACAAAACAAATTAAAGAGGTAAAGCATTGTTTTGAAGTGCTCAATGTACAGACAGCGCTTCCTTATGAAATACCCCACATCAAAAGCTGTAGCTGCATCCTGCCAAAGGTGTAACTTCATCTCTGGAAACTTTCATTATCCAATCCGGAATGTCTCTTCCACGCTTGCTAATGATAATTCTATGTATAAGGCTTGCACAGATGTTCATTCATTGGCTGAGAGTGCACTACTTACGCTCTCAGCCAATGAATTCGAAGTAGGATTGGAATCTGGTTTTGTGCTTCGGGTGACCCAGGTAAGTGGCTAACCATTGTAAAATGGTTTGAACCATTGTAAAATGGTTTGTTCCCTTACCAGACCAGAGCATTGCACCGGGGTCCTCCTGGCATCATAATTACTACAATGATCTGTAGCAGTTGTGATTCTTTGAGAAACCCTTTACGTCCTGTAAAAAAGTGTTGATATAATTTAAGGTGAGTTGTGCTGCTTTGTTGGAATCAATATAAAATGTTATCATTTCAATTCTTAAAGAAAATTATTTTATATTTTGAGATATATATATAAATATACATATATATTTCTTTAAGAATTGAAATGATTAAATTTTATATTGATTCCAACAAAGCTGCACAACTCAACTTAAATGATATCAACACTTTTTCACAGGACCTAAAGGGTTTCTCCAAGAATCACAACTGCTACAGACCATTGTAGTGATTATGACACCAGGAGGACTCTGGTGCAGTTCTCTGGCCTGGTAAGTGGAATATGGAAGTGAACTGACAAGTGTTACTCCATTCAGTCATGAATGTACAGGGAAGGAAGACTGGGTGTCAGTGTCAGTGTACACTGCTTGGGTGATGAAATAACATGGGTTTTAGCATGAGACGGGTGTTACATTAGTGTAACAATTAGTACATAGTATTATTACTGACAAGCTGAGTGGCACTGGCCCTTGGGCAAACTTCCAGGACTGGATGGCAACCAAGAGGACCAACACGGAAGTTAAACCACTGTAAAACGGTTTTCCTGAAGGTAAGAAGATGCCTAGACACTTCTGTTCCCATAACAACTTCACTGAGCCAAAGTTTTTTTATTAAAACAATTGTTTTGCTCCATATGGTGATCACCGTTGGCCTTCTCTCCCAATGTGTTATATTTCATATTTCACTGTATAAGTACAGCTGTATTTGACATATACATATTGTATTTTTAACAACTGAGATTTTAGTGTACAAGAAAATTAAGTACATGCATCTTTCATGGTGAATATGTTTTACACATACAGAAAAAGTTAAGATATTCCAAGTAACTTAACAAATCCAGTATTGCAAAACCTAACTTATTACAATTATAGCTCTGCATTCCAACCAAACAAAAGGATGTAATTAAATAGATATGTGCAAATGAGATAAATTGGGTTTGACATGTGCATTCATTGCAATGCCCAAAGTGGAAACAAGCACTGGATTTTAACAGGTGGCCGCCTCAGAGCTTGTTCCTTTTTCTACATTTGCAAAGGCAGACTTAGTGTGCTCCTTGTTCCTAGAACAGGGGAGGCCAAAGGAAGAAGATCCCTAGCTACCATAGAATTAAACATCTTAAAAATGGTAAAGGATCAATTAGGTTTTAGTTCTCCAACAGCTAAGAATCTACCATTGGCCACCCATTTCTCAAGAATGGACCACAATAGGTAGCTCTATGAAATGATTCAAAGGCCTACTCAAAAATCAGCAATGCATTTTAGGGCATAAAGCCTCAACCAAAGCTAACCTCAATTGGACTTTTTATTTTATATCCATTCTCCTGACAAAAAAAAGATTTTGCCAGGAATATAAACCATATCTATCAGCACAAAGTACATTAGAGAAGGCAGTTAAGCAGCCACTGGTCTAAGGGAGTGAATGGCAAATTTGCCAAAGAATATGCATTGCTAATCATAGCCTTCAGCCATCTTGAAAATGTCAGCATTTTTAGATCCAGAAAAGTGAATGATTAAGCATTCAGTCTTCTGTACTGCCCAGGTAATCTCCATGAAATACTGAAGATTCCTAATCACTTAAAGATTGCGAAGAAATCTCGCCTTGCGAATTTAAAGCTAAAGATCGGATAAATGCTAAAGGAATATTGAGGTGTGTATAGTACCAACATTTCCAGAGGAAAGGGGAAATCTAATGAGAAAGCAGACAACCCAGACACATGTAATGCCAAGAAAATCGTAAAAATGAACATAAACATGTAAAACTAGGAGTTTGTGGCAAACAGATGCATTTAGCTCTATAATATTTTAGCAATATAAAAAACATATTCACACTCCATAAAGAAATAACTGAAGTAGCCTAGGGACAATTTTATCCTAAACATGTTGATTAAATATAGCTGGGCAGAAAAAGCATACAAATGAATCTTCAGTAGTAAAAACACAAATGTTTATCAAAGCAATCCTGTAGAAGCACGGAGACTCTGGGCACACACAAACTTCAGCAATAACTGCAGAAAAGTACAAAGAGAGGGGAAGCTATTCTTATGTGGTACATACAACTGGTAGTTTTCTCAGATTAATAGACCTATAAGTTCGGCACTGAATACAGACAACTACAAGAGGACTTGGCATTATGTAAAGACGAGATATCTTTGGCAACAGTGTTTGAGTACACAAGCGCAACGGCTTTGGAATAGCATCCACAGAATAGAAGAAGCATAACACTTGTTTCTCCCCATCCTTTTTTCGTAGTAGCATGTAACTATAATAGAGTATCCCAGAGTATGCAAAAGCACAGGATACTATATACTGAATAACAGTAAGATAACTAAAATAAAAACGAGAACAAAGTACTGCCACTTCTACTATGACAAAAAGGATTTTGCACTAAATACAAAATACTGCTTTTTTCATATGTAAAGTGGCAGGTTCTAATGGGTAAACAAACCCTTACAAACATGGCTGGGTCAGCCATAACTCATGCTTTCATAATTGTCTGTAGAACCTTTTGCCTGAAAGTGGAGTAGTCCAAGACCAGAATGTTTGCTGAGTAGAAGTAGGTTATAACAAGTTGCTGCACTAGACAATTGTTCGACAGATGCCAGGGCCGAAGATATCCAGTAAGTTGCCAACGTTTTAGTAGAATTTACATTCACAGGAAGACTGGTGGAAATTGATACAAATGAAGGTATGCACGGCAATTAACCTCTTTGAAACAATGACAAGAGGGCCTGTAAAGTTGTAGATACCCTCTGTTGACCTTGGAATGTAATTGCCAGATGTTTCGATATCAGAGAAGATTTTGAGGCCTTGAAGTAGATAATCTGTGGCAAAGAAATTTAAGCAAAAAGATGGCAGGAGTCGGACTATACCTTGAAACATTCTTCTCACAAACAACTTTTGGGAAAAAGAAATCAAGAGTAGGAGACTACTTTTCCGAAGTGAAAAATAGCATACAGGGCTTGAGACTTAATTGCGGAGGCTGCAGGGATAGTCTCTGTACACCAAGAAACACTAAATGTATCCGTAGGGTTCTGGTGCTTAGTGCATTCCTTTTTGGGCACAACACAGCTTTCAATTCCCTGAATTCCTTCTTTAATCTCCTGGTTCCCAGATTCCCTTAACTATGTGGTAATACAGATCCTGTATCTGAGGCATCTGTGCTTAAAAAGTGTGCACTAGGAATTCCGTACATGCCTGAACAATATAATGGGACCTTGTCCACCACAGAATTTCCTTCATGGTTTCACTTGGGACAACAAATTTCAAATCTTGCAATATCATAGACCTGTTCCAGAAATTCACTATATCTCTCTGAAGTGGCCACATATGGGTTTTTGTCTAGTAAAGTGCAGGAATTGTAAACCCAGAAAACTTTTGCTTTCCTGAACTATCAGTTTGTAGGTTTCTGGATGAGATGATGGACTGAGTTTTTTTTCTCTGATGTTAACCCCTTAAGGACACATGACATGTGTGACATGTCATGATTCCCTTTTATTCCAAGAGTTTGGTCCTTAAGGGGTTAAAGGATTAACATATTGTCAACATATAAGAGCAAGAAAGATAGGTCCTTTAGCGGTCTTTCTTGCTTTTATATGAACTTCCCCCTAATAATAAAGTCGAGCCCTTTTTATCTTTAAAACTTACCTCTGTTCCAGCGCCAACTCGTCAGGCCACGCAACTTTTTTCGGCAAAATTGTGAAAAATCGCAGGGCCCAATAGGACACTTTTCTTTGAGAAGCGTCACTGCGCTCTGGTGCGCATGCGCGGCTTTGCACTGCACCAATCAGGTTTTTCATAGAGCAGCAGAAAGTAGTGAGCGCTCTACCGCGGTATGCGCGTTCGCGAGCTGAGCTGACTGTCAGCTCAGCTCGCTGTCTATGCCCACCCCCCTTCTACAGCAACCCTCCAGCCCAAAGTAAGTATACAAACACTATAGAGAGATCTCTGTATATAGTGTTTGTATACAAACACACAATGTAAATAAATATTGCTAAACATACATATACACACACACACACACACACTATATCCCTTCTATCCCTATATCTCTATATCGATATCTATGGTGCCTTGCAAAAGTATTCACCACATTGATTTTTTACCTGTTTTGTTACATTACAGCCTTAAATTCAATGTTTTATTAATCTGAATTTTATGTGATGGATCAGAACACAATAGTCTAAGTTGGTGAAGTGAAATGAGAAAAATATATACATACAACTATTTTTAGAAATAGAAAACAGAAAATTGACATGTGCGTATATATGAAGCCCATAAAAAGCTCTGGTGCAACCAATTACCTTTAGAAGTCACATAATTAGTGCAATCTAAGTGTCACATGATCTGTCATTACATATACACACCTGGGGGATGTCCATCGGCGACATGTGGCGGCAGGCAAACGGTGAGCAAGAGGCCAAGATGGCGGCCCTCATGGGAGAATGCTCAGACTTCTCCGACGACGAGTCCACAGATCTGGGCAAGGAATACCCAGCCACACAGGCAGCCACGCCAAAGACGCCTCGGCAGCACAACAACTCTGCCCCTGTAACGACGGCAGTAATGAAGGAGCTCTTAGCGGACCTACAGCGGAACCTCATGGCCGATATGGCCACCATACGCAGAGACATACAGGGCCTGACAGGCCGCCTCGGGGACTTGGAAAAAACCTCCACAAATTGCATCACTTCAAACGGCAGTCCACGCCCTACAAAAGCAGAATGTTATATACGAACGCCGCTTCGCGGCCCAGGAGGACACACGTAAGAGAAACAACCTTAAAATAAGGGTGATCGCAGACACAGTCCCCGATGCAGAGCTGCCACACATGGTCAAGCGCCTGCTGGCGGCCCTGATGACACCACGACAGGCCAAATCCGTGGAGATAGAGGGTAGGGATCGACCGATATTGATTATTTAGAGCCGATACCGATAATCTGAACTTTCACGCCGATAGCCGATAACTTGCCGATATTCTGTACATTTACCATTTTGAAAAAATAAACTATTTCTAACGGTAAATGCACAAAATATACATGCCACATGTAGTGGATGAAGTGTATTTAGACAGGGGAGCTGTGTGTGTAGTGGATGCAGTGTGTATTTGTGTAGTGTGTATAGTGAATGCAGTGTGTGTTTGTGTAGTGTGTGTATATATAGTGAATGCAGTGTGTATAGTGAATGCAGAGTGTGTGTTTGTGTAGTGTGTATAGTGAATGCAGAGTGTGTGTTTGTGTAGTGTGTATAGTGAATGCAGAGTGTGTGTTTGTGTAGTGTGTATAGTGAATGCAGTGTGTGTAGTGTGGGTAAAGTGAATGCAGTGTGTGTATATAATGCAGTGTGTGTATATAATGCAGTGTATGTAATGCAGTGTGTGTTTGTGTAGTGTATATAATGCAGTGTGTGTAGTGTGTGTTTGTGTATATAATGCAGTGTGTAGTGTGTGTTTGTGTATGTAATGCAGTGTGTAGTGTGTGTTTGTGTAGTGTGTGTGCTTGTGTAGTGTGTATGTATGTAATGCAGTGTGTGTAGTGATGTAATTTGTGTAAAATGGGGGGGGGGGGGTTATGTTAATTATTTTTTTATTTTATATTTACATTGTTTTTTTTTTTGTTTCTTTTAGTCCCCCTCCCTGCTTCTTACCAGGGAGGAGGGATATAGTATTCCCTGGTGGTCCGTGGCTTGTTAAGTCCTGGGGGGGCCGGCAGCAAGCGCTGACTTACCTTGCCAGCAGCTTCTCCAGCTCCCCAGTGTAAATCTCGCGGCCCTTAGTGCCGTGCGGAGCGTTGCCATGGAAACCCATTTCTCGCGAGATTTAGACATGGAGCTGCAGGCAATGTAAGTCAGCGCTTGCTGCCGGCATCCCCATGACCTGTAATGAGCCTGGCGGTCCTAGGAGGTATTATCGGCAATATCGGTAGCTATATTGGCCGATACCGATATTGCCGAAAATACCGAATACCGGCCGATAATATCGGTAAAACCGATAATCGGTCGATCCCTAATAGAGGCGGTGTTCCGGGTGCCCAAACCGCTGAAAGCGCCACCTACAGCCTCGAGAGACTTGGTGGTTCAATTCCGTAATGGGAAGGACAAAATGGCAAAATGATAGCGGCATCCAGGGACAAGCTGCCATACCACTTTGAAGAAATGGAGGTCAACTTCTATGCCGACCTATCGGGCAGCACTCTTGCTTGGCGCAGGGAATTTCGGCCACTCACATTGATGCTACAGCAGCACAAAATCTGCTACCGCTGGCACCTCTCACGTGCCCTAACCATCTACCACGGGGAGATATCCCACACAGCCCAGGACGTCAAGGAAGCAGCGGCCATTATACAGAATATGTGCCTCACTGAAACAGCCCATACCCTACTCAAGGCACCTGCACACCGGCACCACTGGAACCCACAGACGGCAGCGGTGTTTGAGCCTAGATCGACCGCAGCAGAGCCTTACGCCCGGGCCACTACCTAAAGGCGACAGAGCACATCCTCTACCTCCCACATAACTGACTTGGAACAAAGCAGTTACACTCTCCCAGCCGGGACATGAGTTATACCCCAACACCTTTACGACAGACCGGGTCAGTAACCAACTGCCCCAGGTACATCCCACCCCCCCACCTATGTTTGTGAGCAACTTGAGCACCAGAGGTGCTTGCCCCGAGAGAAGACACCTTCGGAGACCGGATGGGAAGGGGGAGCAAAAGCCTCTGCAAAAGACTGAGACCATTAACCAAGATCACTCCTTGCCGTTCTTTTCATTGTTAACTGTAATGTTAGATCTACAAATTTAGCGCTTGCCTAGTATCAGGCACCAATTCTTGCTTCCTGCGTATCGACTAAATCTAAGACCACTTCCTCATACATAGCTGGACGCAGGCACATACAGCACTTACACTGCCCACAGGTAATTTAGGTGACAGTCTACCCTCTCTTCGCCCAATATGCCCATTTATTTAACGATGTTAAACTTTGCTATGCCCTACTCACACCCTCACGGAGAACCCTCACGTATACCACGCAAAGCCTGCATATTACTCTAGGTTGAGGCAACACACAGCTTTTCAAACGTCGGAATGTCGACGAAACTGCACAGTATTCCCAATGCCTAGTTGCATATAGATGCTCCTCGGCTGCCCACCGCTAGTGTGGCGCGACAAACACGATGGATACGTAAAAGTTGATTATGCCAAACACGTACCCTAAGCAAGAACCACCACGTAAACTATCCTAAGCCTGTATATCACTCTAGGTTTCGAAGACACACAGTAGGTACACTGACTGAATAGCGAGTTTTCTTGCATACTACCTTAAAACTTCAACTAACATGTACCCTAAGTGAAAACCCTCACCACTTAAAGCCTGCATGTTGCTATAAGTTTTGACAACACTCAATTTTTACAATTTTTTAAATGTTTGAATACCTTGTTTATTGTCATGCTACTTTTTAAAAATGTGCACTGTACTCCCAATGGCAAGTTGTGTATCGAGGCCCCATGGTTGCCTACCGCCGTCATGGCGAGGCACCCCAGATTGTTACATTTTTTATGCACTAACGAAACTCAGAATTTATAAACAAAATGACCTTTGCTATTTGGTCATCTCATCTACTATCATTTGGGCGAATAAGCATGTTGTTATCATAAAAGCACATTAGTGCAGTACCTCCCGACCTTGCCTGTATCTAAACTATTAGTGTGCACCTTGCCGAATGTCATTATATAACCATATACTTTTCTACTGCCACTGCCTAAAATGTATTAGTCTGGATGTTATGCCGGTTATCTAAAATTGTGCAGTCTATTCCCTACAACAAAATGTAAAATCTGTGCTGAATATTCTATACAAAGTTATGTTTCCGATGCTTGTTATAAAGCTTACGACTGCTATTGTGGCTGAGTAAGCCGACTGGTATACCATGCACAACAAAAATAAAGAATAATAATAAAAAAAAAGACCGCAACCTACACCAGACAAATAACCAGCAAAAATACATTAAGAACTAAGACATTCTTTAAAAAAACCGACTGTAATACTGCTATTAAAAACAACAGTCTACACCATCCATTATGGTTGGATAATATCCCTAAGGGACAAATAATCCGTATGAGAAGAAATTGTTCCGATATACATTCTTTTGAAGAACAATCTCGAATCATAAAAAACAGATATGTAGAGAAGGGATACAATAGGAAGAAAATCGACATAGATATACAAAGTATAAAAACAAAGAACCGATCTGAATTTTTAATAGATAAACAAAAGGGGAACCATAACCGGGGAAAGTTTGAATTTGCATTTATAACAAAATATAATATGCATGCCAAAAAGATTGAAAATATTTTAAAAAAACACTGGGCAATCCTTAAACAGGACGAAGTATTAGGCCAGATTCTACCAAACAAACCCCAGGTCATATATAGTAAAGCGGACAATCTAAAATCTCAATTGGCCCCTAGTCTTCTAAATACCAACAAACCAAAGAAACATTTTTTGGAGTCCTCAAAAACTCCCGGTTTCCATAAATGTGGAAAGTGTTCCACATGTACACATTTAGAAAGAAAGATTGTCGATTTCAAGGGCACATATACTCAAAAAACATACCAATTTAAAAAAAATTTACATTGTACTGCCACCTATGCCATATATTTGCTCCAATGTGGGTGTGGGGCACAATATGTAGGCAGGACCACCCGTAAACTGCATATTAGGTTCAGAGAACATTTTCTTAATATAAGAAACAAAAAAAGCGACCACAGTGTTCCCAGACACTGCAATACATGCAGTTTGTTTGAATGGTCGACTTTCCGTGCCTTTGGAATCGACAAGATAGATGTACATTGGAGGGGAGGTAATAGAATGCAGGAGCTAATTAAAAAAGAAGCAGAATGGATATATAATTTAAGAACACTAAAAACCGGTTTAAACCAAGATATTGATCTAACTGGTTTAATTTAATAATATACAGAGTAACCTTAAAAAACATCTTTCTTCCATCTTAATATTCTTTGACTGCTTTCCCCTTTTCTACATACCCTTATCTTATTTATGGTTGTTTGAAACTTATCTATATCCACCTATATTATCTTGATGTTTGGATATAGTAAATTATATGTGTTATATGGATACTAATTTTTATTTCTACTTTATAGATGGATGTTGAACCATTTTCACTCCATATCTGTATAACCATATCTATGTATTTTATTGTATATATGTTATATAATTTAAAAAAAAAATTCTATATGTTTTATAATTCATATGCATATAATCCTTGAAATATATCTAGCCATTGCTAAATACCTGTTTATGCTGTTCCATTATAGGTTGGATTTTGAACTGTATGCTTAGCTTTTTTATTTATTTATTTATTTATTTATTTTTATTATTATTTTTTTTTTTTTTTAGTATTATTTATTCCTTGTTTTACATTTTGGGCTTCATATATAAAAAATCTTTTGAAGCCATGTATTCTGATATTACAGAGTATATAATGCATTGAAAAAATTATTTTTCATTGGTTCTTCATTCTTTTTTTTTTTTAAATATTCTAAGGACATACAGTTCTCTGTTTTGCCCTATTTATGTGTAATGGGAACCTATTGTCTAAGGGTTGTTTAGGGGGGAAACCTTTTCTGCTGCACCACCTTTTGTGCCAGCAGATAGGGACTCCCCCCTGACCAGTTTGTACCTGAAACCAGAAATGATGTCATGCGTTCCAAGGTGGAACGCAGGAAGTCTCTGCTGCACTACTATTAGTACTATCAGATAAGGGCTCTCCTCGATCAGAATAAACCCGAAACCGGAAGTGATGTCATGCGTTCCAAGGTGGAACACAGGAAGTCAAATGGACGAAACCCGGAAGTAACATGTGACCGGAGAATTTTTCCCGTGAAATTTGAAAACTGATATGGTATATAAACCATGAAGATTACAGCATATCTACATCCCTGAGGAAGTCACTATAAGTGACGAAACGCGTTGGATACTACACTCTGGACATTTTATGCTAATAACCAGCACTGTTATTATAGTCCATTTTATTTTATTTTATTGTTTTTGTACATCTCCAATTTTGGATCTCTTTCTATCACCATCTGGAGACCAGACCAAAACTTCATTATGGAGACATGCTGTTTTACCACTGATTTTCTGTAAGTGCAATCTTTGTAATAAATTTTGTAAATTTTATACAATCTGCACTATTTCTATTTTCTTTCATTCCTGAGCAAAAGTGATATTGCCGTATAAGCGATTGAATCTGGAACTTCTCCTCTCCATATACTACGAGACAGACACCTGCTTCCACTGCTATCCAGTCTCTATCATATACATCTGATCCTTCATTTGGACAATATCCCTGACAGGGTGACAGGCGTGATTACCATCTCTCTTTTGTAAGTTCTCTACCACGTGCAAAATTTATCTTTGCCTTATTTACTTCACCATATTTTGTATTTTTGCCTTTCAATAGATTCCACGTTCACGATCAGCCATAAACAGGTTGTATTGTTTTGTACCACCCTCTACCTGTGTATATCACCCTTGGGGTTTTATACACGCTTTTGTGCAAATAACCAGCAAACACACACCTACGACCAAGCAAAACTCAAACATATCCCAAAATAAACACACACACTTCCCACACGAAAACAACATCAAACAAAACACAGCAAAAAGGAAGACCAAGACAGAGGATACATGAACTGACAACAAAGTAAGAGCCACACCGTACAACATACGAGACGGACGCCCACCCCTCGGACCACCTTGATACTCCAACACGACAATTTACATAACAACAAAAAGTATTACATGTTACCTGCCTTGTAATCTCAAATACAGAAGGTCACCAGCTTCACCTTTAAATCTCTGGCACTATGAATGTATAATGTATGCCAAGGGACCTGCGAGTCTCCTACTCACTGGCACACCCATAGACCTGCGTGTCTAATCATAGCACTGATGGTCGCAAACTTCACACTTCGGACACACAAGAGACCTACGAGACTCGAACCTACACAACTTTAGACACAGCCATACTGGAATACAATCCACACACCACACACACACACACATGGAAACACCACACCAACGCATCACAACCTCACGGTCCCCAGTGTTTCAAAACCACGTGACAACATACACGCACTACAGACGGATACTAACACAAACTAAGTAAATGTGGTACATGGTTCTACAGATGTTCCTCAATGTTACAAGGGACCTGCGTGTCCGACAACACTGTGGGCCTGCGAGCCCAACTGAATGTCTGGTGGTGAATTGAATTTCACAACAAGAAAATGCAGAGACCTGCGAGTCTCACTGTTACATACCTATGGAAAACCAAATAAAAAAAATCATATTTACAAAAAAGAAAACAAAATCTTGCATCTCTTAGGCTTGAAAGGGCAATTATCAGAATACCTCCCTAGTCTTTGAACAGAATCCAGCAAACTATGATGCACTTGGAAAGCTATAACCTTTTGATAAAAACATTGTCTGTTTCTCAACTCTCCTTCCACAGATAAGCAACTTCAGGAAGAGGATTCTGGAATACGCTCTGTTTTGGGCCAAAAAAATGCACCACCCTGTGTTAAATTGCGCCGCCAAGCTTCCTTAAATGGACTCACCATTGTGGAGAAAACAAAACAACAGTCAATGCACCCAGCTATAACGTTGGTACTGCAGGGCTGAACCTACACTCCACATGGAGTTTAGTCTTAAATTCACCACAAGTTCCAAAAATGTCACAGACAAAGGTACTTGGTAAGTATACTTTTGCCACTACCATTCTATACCATCTTACTGCATTCAATAAACCAAAACAAGTCTGAGTGGTTGGGACAGTTATACGTGCCAACGATAGTAAAGAAATAAATCAATTCAAAATACATCAATACAAATATGTTAGCATCATAAAGGTGGGCAACAGCTAAAACACTCCCAGGTTTGTAATAAGTAGAAATATTTAGCCATAGTTTTAATGCTGGGGTACTAAAAGAGAAACTTCTCATTGCACGAGTATGGTGGAACCACACCAAGAATACGGGCAAACTAATATTCACCTATCGAAAAAATCTCTATGGTAGCACAACTAGAAAAGATGAAGGAATATTGCATTCTGTGATTTCTGCTTTCTTTGTAAAATGAACTTTAGTGAATTTGCCAGGACTGTTTCATGTGTTGCTGCAAGCACATTCAGAAAAGGGGCGGGGGTAAAAACATGCCATGCAAGCTTGTTAGATAGAGGAAAAAAAGAAAAATAAATCACAACTTCCAGTTCTCTATAATGGGACTGGCAGAGATAATCATAATGCAATGGGCTGCAAATCTTGCTGGGCTCCCAATTTGTTCTGCTGAGTGAATTCCGACCACATCATACAATCCATATATGTACAATGAGACCTCACTTCAATGTGATTGGCTTTTAAGAATTGTGTTACCCTATGTCTTTCATTGGAGCATTAAATGGCTAATCCAACCACCATGACCACTTCTGGGATTTGTAGTAATCATTCTGTTTGAAACACTGCACTCCCACCAGCCTTGCCACTCTGAGTTCCTTCCCGCCTCTATCCGTGCTCTTTCAAAAAAACAATTATAACCCACATTTATTTTTTTATAAATATCGGTATTACGTTTTAACAATCTCAAGCTTGCAATAATGAGGAATAGTTTCTCTGCATATTTTCTGAAGCAATGTACCCAGTAATAACAGCATCGAATTTTACAGCAGCTGCTTTCAGCAAGCTTTTCTAGTAAGGATAATGTGGCAGATTAACTAAGAATAAAATACTGCTTTCTCATTGCCTCTTGGATAAAATATATGGCAAGGCTATTTAAAAATTGAAATGAAAGTTTATTTCAGAATTGCTCTGAAAAATGATCACTGGTAAGATATCAAATGTAAGTCTATGTTTACATGTTTTGTCAGGTTATGCACAAGAGGACATGCAACCTTTTTTTTTTTTTATTTCTTTTCATCTCTACTTACATCATGGTGTACTGACCTTTATTAATGAAGACAGATGTGCTTTGTACTACTTGGTAAATCAATATAAATCACACTAACCTTTTTTTGCATAATTCGGAGCTCGTCACTAAGGTTGTTATTAACCTTCATTAACTGTTGTATTTTTGCTTCGGATGCAACCAGAGCATTTTTAACGTCAAGAAATTCTTGTACTGTGACTGCTCCGTCGGCCACATCAGCGTCCAAACTCTGGAACAAAAAACAACATATATTTTATGCAATCATTACACTTCATTTTTTGTTCTCAAGAAAAGAGAATTACATTACGAAGAATGTCCTCTTTCCTTTATAATGAAAGATATCACTACACAAACCTTTGCAATTTTCTTGTTTCCACATTTCTTAAACAATGCCTTGTAGAATATGCACATGAGCACAGACTGGTGTAATTTTATTTAGACTTTTGCCCAAATTTCTGCAGGCACCCTCAATGGAGCAAGTTGTGCAGAAGTTAACTAAATTACAAAATTTTTCATGTTCTATAACGAAGTGCTGACACAAAATCATTGGGCCTTGCTATGATGCATTATGAAACTTTTAGCTGTAAAACAAGTTCCTTAAAACAAAATGTAGGGGGGCAGAGCCTGACCAGCACGCAAGCAAGACGTTCCTTGCATGAACTCCTGCTGCATGGACACTATCTGTGACGATATCTCGGGCTGAGGTGCTGGGAAGCTTTCCAAAAGGAGCCCTACAGACTGCGGAAGCCGTCACGAACCTGTGGATACTAAATCGACGCCCGGAATACCTGGGAACTGCAACAGTGAGTTGAGGCCACACGCTGCTCCAAGCCGCACGCAAGCACGACTCACTCAGCCACTCGCCCTTCTCCCTGTGGACCGGTGGGGGGATATCCCAGTCCCCGACAAACGGAGCTACCCCAGCCTCATACCTCTCACAAGGTCTTGCAGCTGGATAGGGGCTAAGGTTTTCAAGATGGCGGACTGCTCTGACCCAGCTACACGCAGCATGCAGCGGCAGCAGGCAGACATGCCAGGCCCCCGTAATAAAGTAAGGGACACCCTTGATATTTTTGACCGATTCTGGGCTCAGCTGCTGTCTCGCAAACTGTGAACTGTGGCTATTGAAGTACCATCTAAAAGGGACCAAGTTCGCAGCAAGTGGAGGCCTGGGAAACCGCTAATGGGCGCAACGCTGTCCCCCACGCCAAGATTCCCGCATGGGCTGAGAACACAGGTCAAGACCCACAGGTATCGGCCACACACGTGGAGGGCCACAAGACGCACACAACTGAAGTGCCCACCGCACTATCCCGACTGGGAAGACCCTGGACTACGACGGATTCCAGGCTCGTGGCAAGAGGGTACCAGCTCTACCACAGCACCAGGGCTGGAGAGGCATCTCATTTTCACAACGCTGCACTGCTCCCCCAAGCGGACTGAGCCCAAACCATAACCCCCGCAGGGGTGTCGGATGACTGTTTAGCCTACTGGCTCTAAGGGCCTGGATGGTAGCCCGCAAACTGGGTCTACTGAGCACCACCACAGACGCACTTTTAGAATCATGAAGTGGATGACGCATGCTAGGGCAATTCACCTACCCAGCCGGTTTGCCGACCACACATTATGTGTTTTGTTTTACTCTCTCTCTTTACATGTCTCTCTCTCCTGACTCTACTACCTCCATGCCTTTAACAATGAAGCTCCCAGGGACCTATAGATAAACATCTAACCTGCGTATATGAAGCTTACTTGCCTGTAGCCTGTGTTGGATAGGTTCATTTTTGCGAACAAGGCAGGAGTCACTGTCATTTGATGTGAGAATGGAAGTTTACATTTTGTCAGACGTATAGAGATTGAATGATGTCAGGAGAATTGCCCCACATGATACCATACCACCCTCCAAATATAAGTGTGGTGTACCGTTATTATATTATATACTCAGAGCATAACCTTGGGCTGCATTTGAGACTCTACCTTCTGGAGCACGCAAACAGCTCAACCATATCGAATGCTAGCTTGTTTGTATTATAAAATGGTGCTTTACCGCAACGACTTACAAAAAACAAAAATGTGCACGATTAGCAGATATCACATGACGTTACTGTACTATGAAGATATGTATACCAGCTTTGTGTTCTCCTCTGTCAATCATTAATCCCATGAGGCTGTTGTGGCCTAACAGGCTGTTCCTTGTTATACCATGCATTGCAAAAAAAAAAAAAAATACCATCGCCTTGTTATATAGCTTTGAAATTATAGCTTCTAAGATTAGGTTTGCCATTTCCCCAAGATGCATACTATTGTCACTATCCTAACACATCAGGGCTGTTGAGTCGGTACACAAAGCCTTAAAACTACTTCTCAAATTATGGTACTCCTTATATTACAACTACAATATTACAATTAACTGTACATACAAACAAATAAGAAATTGTAAGATCTAAAAAAAAAAGGGGGGGGGGGGGGGGAAGGGGTGAGAGGGGTGGCGTGGCCCACTAATATGCCATAAAGGTGAGTATATGTAGGAGTCATTATTCACGCTTTAAAACACATTTTTGGAGAAATAGCAGATTACATTATTAGAGGACTACTGCTTGCAGTATTGTATAATTTGTATGTACAGTTGACTGGCTGGAGAGATACGCATGCGCCATATATCTGCAAAAAACTAAACTACACGCCAATGTTTTGTTTACGTGTAAACTGACCATCATTTGATCCCCATAAAATACCCTCTAGAATATTACGATACAGTAAAACAACATCTATAATTGTATATTAAATGAGCCTATTTGTTAAATTCTGCTGCCTAATCTAGGCCCATACAGTAAGTGTACTAGTCTGCAGGCCTTGTCTAGACCCAAATATTGCACATTGTTTTGAGAGTGGACTTAACAGGAAAAAAAGCCTAAACCTATATTACAAAAATGTTCCAAAGAGGAGGAACCGAGGGGTGTTTGATAACCCTTAAGACTCGAGTAAGAGCACACAATTAAAGTTAAGGAATCCCAAAGTGACACCTCATAAAATTCTGTGACCACCACTTACAGAGTGATCAAAGGAACCATAACTGATTAAATGAGCCATTCGCAGTTTCACTGTAGCGGCCGTGCGTACTTACACGTGCATGGCTTAATCTTTGAGACAAGCATATGCTACTAGCAGGATCAACCTCCTCTTTGGATCATTTTTGTATTTATCATTAGGGTTAGGCCCTGACAGTTGGATCATTCCCTTTATGAGACCTATTTTCTTTTTCTTCTCCTTTTTCCAGTTTTAAACCTATATTACTCCTCTAATTTTTGGGGGTGGGGCCGAAAGCAAACCTGCCTTCTTTGCTCAAACAAGCTATATCACCAGTCTAGACATGTTTGGAAAGACATGATAAACACTGGCTTTCTCTGCAGCCTACAGCATCATTTGAGGTTGAGGCGGGGGCCATTCCTTCGCTTTGCAAATTTCCACATTGTTTTGGGGGTCTGCTACACACCTCCTCCCGGACATTCCAAGATGTCCACTGTAACGGATCACCTGGCCCCCCCGACTGGGTACCTCAGTTGAAGGATGTTCCTAGCGCTTCCCGAGGGCTCCAAGCACTCCACCAGAGACCATAACCACCGCAGACCCCATGAACCGTCGCAGCTTGGTTGGGGTCTCGCCGTCTCCTACCCACCCTGAACCTACAACAAGGCTCCAGGTTCCAGTGGGTGAACCTCTCTTTCCCCAGAGAGTGAAGCAGGAACAAGCTCTTAAAAGAGCTTAGTGATTATTCAAGGGAGTATGAAGAGCATAGCAATCCCTTTAGCGTCGCTGCATGTGCATTCAGTTTATTTTCAGCAGCATCTTTTCTCAGAACTATGTGCTAATTATGCACATGAGGAAGGACATTCCAATTTGCCTCTAGCTAATCTGCACTGAGTCCAACTGCCGGTATTTTAAAGTGCACAGTTATTGCTAAATTAAAATAGCATCTGTTGACTAGTCACTAAGGAGGTTGCCAATGACCTGTAATGCCCAAGTGCACAAGACCTAACACATCAGTTTGAAAAAGGATGAGTAAGCCCCGGCCATCACAGGAAGTTGCAGAAAAGAAGTACAAGTGGAACAATGAGGTAAGTGTTTTATGAATAGCGCCACTACACTTCCAAATCCAGTAAAAGTTTAAACAACATTGACTGGGGTGAGGGACAGGGGAAACCAACAATTCCCTACAATGATAGCATCCATTTTTAAAGAAAAATGGAGTTCCAGAACAGATACATAAAATATCTAAATAACTTACTAAATATATATATATATATATATATATATATATATATATTTTTTTTTTTATTAAAGGGACACTCCAGGCACCCAGACCACTTCTGCTCATTGGAGTGGTCTGGGTGCCAACTCCCACTACCCTTAACCCTGCAAGTGTAATTATTGCAGTTTTTCATAAACTGCAATATTTACATTGCAGGGTTAACTCCACCTCTAGTGGCTGTCTATTAGACAGCCACTAGAGGTCACTTCCTGGGTTCTAGCACAGGTTTCCTGTGCTAGAGCGTCGCTGGACGTCCTCACGCTGTGTGAGGACCTCCAGCGTCGCTCAAATCCCCATAGGAAAGCATTGAAATTATTTTTCAATGCTTTCCTATGGGGAGACGTAATTCGCATGCGCGGAATTTCCGCGCATTAGGTCTCCTCGGCCGGTGAGCGAGATTAGTCTCGCCCACCGGCCGACGTAATCATTAGGAGTAGCGTCGCAGAGGCGGAGACAGCGGCGAGGGACATCGCCGCTGTCCCAGGTAAGTCACTGAAGGGGTTTTCACCCCTTCAGTAGCCGGGGATTGGTGGGTGGGAGGGAGAGGGACCCTCCAGTGCCAGAAAAACGGATCGTTTTTCTGGCACTGGAGTTTCCCTTTAAACATTCATACTTTCACTTTCTTACTTCCACTGCTGTTAGATTTCCATTTAAATTTAATTTTCACCATTTTCCCCAGCCTCTCTTGCATGTAATTTTTTTTTTTAAACCGCTCTACTACTTGACCATTGCTGAGTAGGCAAATGTATGAGGAATAGGGGTAAAAACATTGCTGACAAAACAAACATAACCAAACCAATCCAAAAATCAAACATTGAGGAAAGTGGAAAATTATATATAAAAACATTACCTTTCCCCTACTGGTTTTATTTGGCAATGGCTCCAGGTCTGTTTCTTCATCTGACGCAACGCTGTCATAATCTGGTTGATCATTGTCTTGGCTTTCACTGCTATGTTGATTACTAATACTTTTCAATACTAACTCTATATTGTCTAAGAAAAATAAAATTAAAATTATTAAAGGGAACAATAATTCAGTGCAGAATTTAAAAAGAGGGAATTCAGTACCATATATACATATGATAAACATAGAAATTATATCCTTTAACATTTTATTTACTTTACAGATAACTTACTGTCATATAAGCATTGTGTATCTATACTCAAGAAGCATACGGATTATGTAAGAAACATTTTATTTAATTCCACTGATATGGAATTCCTATTCTGCAAAAAAAAAAAAAAAAATTGAAATCCCCATACCTTGATCTAAATATATGTCTGTTTCTGCATTGCACACTTTTTATGCATTATATGAGTGCTGATACATATAGACAAGTCAAAAGGTCTATCAGGGAATGAGAAATTCTGAAATACCATCAGGAAGAGGAAATTAAAGGGGCCAGTATCTTTGAACCTCCTGGAAACCAAAGCCTGACGTCAAGTCTTATGCATATCCATAAAGTCACTAGAAGCACTTCTGAAAGCATTTAAAATCTGCTTTATTTGTAAGAAGTACTGTGATGGAAGCTCTCGTCCCACTCACTCATGGAGAAGCTTGAAAGCCAGCCTCCTGTCCACAGACTATGGGCCCAGGCCCAAGAGCCCCTGTAAGGGGCTATTGTCAATGTGGGGAGGAGTAAAGATCTGGTGAATATGTAATTGGGTATTGCTTGCTCCCCAGACCACCAAATAATTGTCTGTTCCTTAGCAGGCCTTAAAATTAGGTAAATAGTCAGATGAACAGCACATGATATAATACACTGTGTCATCATTTAACAAAACTCCACATGTGTATTTTGTATACATTAAATGGTCTGCACGATTTGTTTTTTCTATTTTTCTTTGTAGACATTATTCCTGATTTATGGTTCTGCATTGTTAATTGTCAGTGCAACACTTTTTTCTGGATTGGTCTTATTTACAATGTTGCTTCAGTTTAATTAAGTTTGCTGGCATTTGTTTATGCACAGTTCTTTTACGGTCCCGCCACAGCATTTCAATCGAGTTGAGGACTGGGCTTTGGCTGAGCCATTGGAACACCTTGATTATTTTCTTTTTCAGCCATTCTATTGTAGACTTGCTGGTGTGCTTGAGATCATTGTCCTGTTGCATGACCCAATTCTAGCCAAGCTTGAGCTATGGGGCAGATGGCCTCACATTTGACTCTAGAATACTTTGGTATACAGAGGAGACCACGGTCGAATCAAAGGCTGCAAGATTCCCAGGTTCTTTGGCTGCAAAACAAGCCCAAATCACCCCTCCACCACCATGCTTGACAGTTGGTATGAGGCATTTGTGCTGATAGTTATGTTTGGTTTTCGCCTAATGTGGCGCTGTGCTTTATGGCCAAACATCTCCACTTTGGCCTCGTCTCTCAAAGGACATTGTTCTAGAAGTCCTGAGGTTTGCTCAGATGCAACTTGACAAACCTAAGCCGTGCTGCCATGTTCTTTTTAGAGAGAAGAGGCTTTCTCCAGGCAACCCTTCCAAACAAATCATACTTGTTCAGTCTTTTGAACTTTAGCAGTTAACATGCTAACTGAGGTCTGTAGATTTAAAGGATCACTATAGTGTCAGGAACACAAACTTGTATTCCTGACCCTATAGTATTAAAACCACCATCTAGCCCCCTTGGGCCCCTCATGCCTCCATACATATAGCAAAATCTTACTGTATTCAAGCCTTAAGCTGTAACTCTGCATGCTATTTCCCTCAGAAAAACAAGCTGTCTGCTGACATCAGAAGTGGTAGCCTGATCCAATCACAATGCTTCCCCATAGGATTGGCTGAGACTGACAAAGAGGCGGATCAGGGACAGAGCCAGCATGATTCAAACACAGCCCTAGCCAATCAGCATCTCCTCATAGAGATGAATTGAATCAATGAATCTCTATGAAGAAAGTTCAGTGTCTGCATGCAGAGGGAGGAGATACTGAATGTTTGGATGCATTTTAGGCAGCCATGACCCAGGAAGGATCTCTAACACTGGATCACTAGGCTATAATGTAAACACTGCATTTTTTCTGAAAATACAGTATTTACTGCAAAAAGCCTGAAGGGAGCTATTCTACTCACCAGAACAAATTCAATAACCTGTAGTTGTTCTGGTGACTATAGTGTCCCTTTAACTTTTTTTTTTTTTTTTATTCCCTGAGCATTGCGCGGCCTGACCTCGGGGTGAAATTGAGGAGATGTCCACTCCTGGGAAGATTCACAACGGTCTTGAATGGTTCCCACTTTTGAATTATCTTTGTGGTCACACATGCTGATTATCAATTAACCCCTTAAGGACAGAGGACGGTTCAGGACCGTCATCGCCATTTTTGCGTTGCCGACCGCTGACGGTCCTGAACCGTCCTAACGGTCTTAGTTACTTACCCGATCGCCGTCGTTCCCCCGGCGGAAATCGGCGTTGGTCTCGGTGTGGGGAGACTGCCTGCAGCCCAGACAGTCTCCCCATGGCGGATTAAAACCCCTGTGGCCTCAACAGAGCGATCACATGGTCACAATAGGTGTCCATGTGTCTGCCTGCAGGGGGACTGTCTGTGCCGACAGGCAGTCTCCCTGCATGTGTAAAATCATTAAAAAAAAAAAAAAATTATGTTAAAGGGAAACTCCAGTGCCAGGAAAACAATCCATTTTCCTGGCACTGGGGGGTCCCTCTCCCTCCCACCCACCCACCAATCCCCAGTTACTGAAGGGGTGAAAACTTACCTGAAGCAGCAGCGATGTCCCTCGCCGCTGTCTCGTCCTCTGCGCCGCTCCTCCTACTGGCTCCGTCAGCTGGCGGGCGAGACTGATCCCGCCCACCGGCCGAGGAGACCTAATGCGCATGCGCGGCAATTCCGCGCATGCGCATTAGGTCTCCCCATAGGAAAGCATTGAAAATAGTTTTCACTGCTTTCCTATGGGGATTTGAGCGACGCTGAAGGTCCTCTCACACAGCGTGAGGACGTCCAGCGACGCTCTAGCACAGGTTTCCTGTGCTATGGACCAGGAAGAGGACCTCTAGTGGCTGTCTAGTAGACAGCCACTAGAGGTGGAGTTAACCCTGCAAGGTAATTATTGCAGTTTTTAAAAAACTGCAATAATTACACTTACAGGGTTAGGAGTAGTGGGAGTTGGCACCCAGACCACTCCAATGAGCAGAAGTGGTCTGGGTGCCTGGAGTGCTAATAAAAAAAAAAAAAAAAAAAATTATTTAATTTAATTTATATATATATTTATATTATATATTTATATCAAAATACACTTAGAATGAAATTGTATATATATCTATGTATATATAAATAAAAAGAATACGAACTATACACATGTCCATATACAAAATTGCATAAATAATTATATAAATATACACGTAGACTTCAAATATATAAATATGGATATATATTTAAATTCTACCTGCGTATTTATGTAATATTTTTACATAAATTATGTAATTTTATTGATTGCAATTTGAGGGACCTGCCTGCCAACCCAGGTCGATAGTCCAGAGAATTTAATTTGCTAGCACTGTATTTTACCCTGTAACATTCTACGACACCCTAAAACCTGTACATAGGGGGTACTGTTTTACTCAGGAGACTTCGCTGAACACAAATATTAGTGATTCAAAACAGTAAAACATATCACAGCGATGAGATTGTCAGTGAAAGTGACTTTTTTTGCATTTTTCACACACAAACAGCACTTTTACTGATGATATAATTGTTGTGATACATTTTCCAGTTTTGAAACACTAATATTTGTGTTCAGCAAAGTCTCCTGAGTAGAATAGTACCCCCCATGTACAGGTTTTATAGTGTTTTTGAAAGTTACAGGGTCCAATATATGGGTCAAATATTTTTACATTTAAAATGGCCAGGTTGGTTACGTTGCCTTTGAGAGCGTATGGTAGCCCAGGAATGAGAATTACCCCCATGATTGCATACCATTTGCAAAAGAAGACAACCCAAGGTATTGCAAATGGGGTATGTCCAGTCTTTTTTAGTAACCACTTAGTCACAAACACTGGCCAAAATTAACGTTCAATTTAGTTTTTTACTTTTTTCACACACAAACAAATATGAACGCTAACTTTGGCCAGTGTTTGCGACTAGGTGGCTACTAAAAAAGTCTGGACATACCCCATATTGAATACCCTAGGTTGTCTACTTAAAAAAAAATATGTACATGTGGGGTGTTATTCAGAGATTTATGACAGATAATAGTGTTACAATGTCATTATTGATAAGTTAAAAAAAATTTATGTTTTGAAACCACAATATCCTACTTGTACTTATAGCCCTATAACATGCAAAAAAAAATAGCAAAAAAGCATGTAAACACTGGGTATTTTTAAACTCAAGACAAAATTTTGAATCTATTTAGCAGTTTTTTTTCATTTGCTTTTGTAGATGAGTAAAAGATTTTCACATAAAAGTCACAAAACGTGTATTTTTTTCAATTTTTCATCATATTTTTTCATTTTTTTTTTTTAAATTAAATTACATGAGATTATATAAATAATGGTATGTAAAGAAAGCCCCTTTTGTCCTGAAAAAAACAATATATAATTTGTATGGGAACAGTAAATGAGAGAGCGGAATATTACAGCTAAACACAAACACCAGTAAAATATTTTCACATAAAAGTCACAAAACGTGTATTTTTTTCAATTTTTCATCATATTTTTTCTTTTTCTTTTTTTAAATTAAATTACATGAGATTATATAAATAATGGTATGTAAAGAAAGCCCCTTTTGTCCTGAAAAAAACCAATATATAATTTGTATGGGAACAGTAAATGAGAGAGCGGAATATTACAGCTAAACACAAACACCACAAAAGTGTAAAAAGATGCCTGGTCGCAAATGTACAACAATGCAAAAACAGTCCGGTCCTTAAGGGGTTAATCAAGCATTTGATTAGCAGCATCTGTCTGCTACTTATTTTATAATAACAAAAAGGGTGTATTTTTTTTAAATTTTTTTTTTTTTAATAAACCATGACATTGTAATAGGTCATGTGTTGTTCATCTGAGGTTGTATTTACCTAAATTTAATATCAGCAAAGGAAGAGATGATTATTACGGTCCTGATATGTAAACCATAGAATTCAAAGAGTGCGTGCCTTCTTTTTCCCATGAGTGTGAATCTATCTATAGATCTATATAAATAGTTACAGAAATACACATACATATTTACATATTTCCTCCCCCATATCAGTGCTATAGTACATTTATTTACCTTTGGATACATTTACTGAATTTCCTTGTTGCCTTCTTTTAGCATCACTTAAAATGTCTATTACCAGAGTTGCAAACTCATGTGCATTGAAACGTGCTAATTTTTGTCGACCCTAAGATCAAGAGAAGGAATATAAATAAGTCCGTAAAATAGTGATTCCAGACTTTTCTGCATGCAACAGTCTGAACTTCTATTTTATACATTTTAAAGTATGATTTCATTGTATAAGCCCATACGCACATGTTTCAGTAACCTCAGTAACTATATTGCTTTTTGCTTTCTTACTCTGCTCTATTTGCCTACTTGTTATGCATATTCTAACACAATAGTCTAACTGCACGAACACGGCTCGCTAAGATAGAGAGTTATTTACAAAGTGAGGATTCAAAATGTGTAATTCAAATTTAAGGTAAACAGAGACTAACTGGAAAATCTTTCAAAAACCTGCTATGCTTTTAGTTCAGCTACGTCGCTTAACATTTGAAATCTCACTTTACTAAATTAACCTGTAAGACTGAAACATTATGCTTACTTAGGATTTTTCATGTTGCCAATTAGTCTAGCATTATGAACTATTTTTTTAAGTCACAATTATCCTGTATAGAGATTCCTATATTTTCTATTCTCTGTAATGGAACTTATTAAATCATTACTGCCAACTGTTAAAACAAGGCTCATTAAGACTGAAACAAACATTATGCACACATTCGTGTTACCAACTATACTGGGCTTTAACACTGTTAGAACATATTGACACATATCAATAGATACCTGGGGCTCCCCTGTGTCACATGTGGCCATTTTTATTGGCCCCAGTATGACTGATAAGAAGTATGCAGAGCTCAAAGTGAGCTGGGCATATAGCACTTCAAATCGATTGATAACAGTGGCTGAGCAGATCGCACAGCTGTGGATATTCTGGGTTGGCAGATACTCAAAATGGACACAGATAGGGTCTCCCAGCCTGGCTCCATGACCACTGTGTAATCAGCATGCCTGACTTTCATCAGTACAGGGATTTCTCTATTTTTGTACAGCAAATTCTAGGTTATGTTTTGGTTCCGAACCTGGACAATGGCATCCATCCTGAAGGTGTTAATTTAGCTCTGATTGCCTTCTCTGAACTCACTCTTACCCTGCATTTTGTATTCTCTTTAAGAGCACATATTAAGCCATCAACAGAACAGTGCTGGTAAAATGTGTTATTGGAGTTTCTGCCAACATGTAGGTCCTTGTAGATTGGTATTAGAAGTCTTGCTCTATAGTACAACTAGTGTTTGCATACTAAACTGAACATAGTGTGCACACTATTCCTCACATTCTAAAAACGTATAACACAAGGACAAATTACATTGTGTTAATATAATGTACATTTTTAAACATATGGGATGGACAAAAAAAAAAAATCTGTGCCCTTGAATATGAGGCCAGAACACATAATTTACGTGTATATTTGTGAGTTAATTTAAAATAAATGGTTTACTGGAGTTTTGAAAAAAAAAAAAAATACATGGTCTTGCTTATTTACTAGTACAGCTTTCCTCTATGTGTGAATGCAATGCACTGTCAGGGGTCAGGGGCTGTAAAACCAAGTATCATATTGGATTCTTACCTGGTTACGTGTGGATGAGTATTCTGGGTTCACAGGAAGAAAGGGTACAACTGTGGTCTCTGTCACAAGAGTACTGTGGTTCTGAGTGGCCAACCAAACTGTAGACACAAAAAAATAATATAAAGAATTTGTAAAAATTTAGCAGCCAGATCAATTTGAGGGTTTAAAAAAAAAAAAAAAAAAAAAAAAGTTTAATGGTTGCTGGCCACTACCAAAATGTGCAGTTTACTACACTTTACCAGCAGCCCGGCAAAAAAAAAAAAAAAAATCAAAAAAAAATCATCAAGTTGATGTTCAACAAAAAGAAATGGGCATGATTAGAAAAAGTTACTGTGCTTTTCTGCCAGCTGGAGCATAGTCAAGGTCCCAACAAGCGAGTAAGGATCCACTTGCATTTTATTCAGTCCCCACTACTTATTTCCAAGAAGCAGCTGAGACATTTACACTTAGCCATCAGTGGATGACACCAATAGTGATAGTGCTTAGAGTGGCCCTTTATTTAATCTCGCAGCTGATACAAGCTATTACTGGGTCACAACTTCTCTCTGCCTTTGCAATATCTGGTTAAAAAAAAGGGTACCAGGCAGTTGCACACAAAAAACTGCTTATAGCAGTAATACTGTAATGCACAGTGCAATGGCGACTCTTTACATACCTGAGTCTGATGGAGGTGACCAGGAGTTTTTTGATTTTTTTTTTTTTTTTTTAGCATTTTGTATAAAACAATGGCATAAAGGGTCAAAAAGCTACTGCACTGCACATCTAACTGTATCCCTGTTAAAACGGTTAAATGAACACCATAAGCACCAAAACAACTATGCCCTATAGAGAGTTTAAAATGTGACTTAGTTCCCTGGCACCCCCTTGCCCCCCCTTAAAAATAGTATAAACTCATCTTATTTTCAACACTGCGCAGGGCAGCTGGCACTGGAACCGACCCTGATGCGCATCCTTGACTGACATCAGAATTTATGATCTCTGCCAATCACAATGCTATGATTGGCTGAGATAGTCAATTCTAATGATGTCAGCCAAGGAAGCTAAGTGGGGATGGAGCCAAACGCCACCCTGTCCAATTATCATCTCCTCATACAGATGCATTGAATCAATGCATCTCTATGGGGAAAGTTCAGCATCTTCATGCAGAGCATGGAGACACTGAACACCAGTGCTGCACTCTGTGCAGCGCAGACCCAGGAAGAACTTTTAGTGGCCGTCTGAGGTCTGGCCATTGGAGGTGTTCCTAGGCTGTAATGTAAACACTGCCTTTTCTCATAAGACAGTATTTACAGCAAAAAGCCTGCAGGGACAGGCTATAGACACCAGGACAACTACAATAAGCTGTAGTTGTTCTGGTGATTGTAGTGTCCATTTAATGGAGTGTTTTAGGTTTATAGACCATGCCCACCTACAGAACTGTGCATTTTTCTGCTATTTATGGAGCCCTAGTCACACCTCTTCTGCTTATGACCTACACAATTCCTGTAAAGAGAGATCTAATGTTTAAGCTGCCTATAATGCATGTGGCAAATCTAGCCACTTCTGGACCATATGCAGTATAGGTTGTCCGTAGGCTGACTGTATGATGTGTTCCGTTAAATGTGTATGTATTGTGCTATGGCCGTTCGCACGCTGGCAGCCGTACGCTGCCAGCGTACCAGCATTCATACGACGAAAACACGGCTATCCTGGCCATTCGCCGTACGAATACGGGCTCCCCAGGTCGACCACACACTCCCAAGTCGTGTGGTACCAAGTAACCGATTGCAACATTGTTGCAATCGGTAATTAAGGGCTCTCCTAGGTGGCCGTCGATCCAATACCGACCATGCGGCGGTCGGCCATCTTGGATCCTTTGTCTCTGCAGCGGTGTTCGGTCGTCGAGAGCCTGGACTTGAAAACGGCTACTCGATGATCCGAGCCCCGCTGGGTTTCCAGAGCGTTCGGGAGTTCCGCGTTCGGTACATTATATGTCCCGTATTTATTCGGTACTTTTAAACCAACTTTCATGTTTAAATGTATTATGTGCGGCGTTCGGTCAATTCAGCTGGGATCAGAGCGGTATTCTCACAAAGTGTGCGCTCCGACCCCAGCTATCTACCGAACGTTCGATTATTCCAAAGTACCGAATATTATGTGAATTATGGATTTTAGAGTCAATTGTCGGTTTTGCTACACGAGGGGATAATCCACTTAATCGTCCATTTTAGTGGGAGTATCCCTCTCGTGTCGCAATGCCTGTTGGGAAAGTCACAATGCATGTTGGGAGAAATCCCCTGGATGATCTGTGTGGAAACCCCTTGCATGGGGAAATGTATAAATACGCTGCTTGTGAATAAACCGAGTTAGTTGACTCCCAAACTGTGTTTCGTCCGGTTATTGGGAGGATTGGGAATATTGCCTTGCTTTCTACTCTGACTGTGGATTTCCTGAAGATACCAACGGATGTCGTGGACGGTTATACCGCATACCGTTACAATTGGTGGCAAGCGACGGGATCCGAACCTTACAGCCGAAAAAGCAGCGTTCGTGTAAACTGGAACTACCGAACAAGGAAAGCAAGGGCAATTCGTATGGAGATTGACTACACCATACTGAAACGACAGACTTTAAAAGAGCTACTGGAAGCCAGGGGCAAGATAGCCAGCAACAAATCTAAGGCTGTGCTGATCGCTGAACTAATGGAGGGAGACAGAGCCCGCAGCACTACACCTCCACCAGCCAAGGAAGAGACCCCATTCCAAAAAGAGCTACGAACCAGGTTGGAGTTTCTGCCGCAACCAGTATCGTTGGAAATGTTGACCGTGATGATATCGGATGTACAGGACTATCTGCTGGCAACCAACCCACCAGCAACCCCACCTAGGGCAGAGTCTGTTACTGCCTCCACCTATGGACAAATAAAGCCCAAAGTCCCACATCACGCCTTTAAAGCGTTTTGTGAAGAAAAGGACGAAATCGATGGGTACTTACAGGATTTTGAGCGGCTGTGCGATTTGCACGATCTGGAACCCGCAGTATGGGTACCGCTGCTGGCCGGTAAATTATCAGGTAGGGCAGCTGAAGCCTACCGTGCTGTACCTCGAGAGGACAGCAAAGATTACCCTAAAGTAAAGAGGGCGATCTTGGAGAGGTATGCTATTACCCCAGAAGCATACCGGCGCAAGTTCAGGGGCTTGCGCAAACCGGAGAAAGATTCTCACGCAGAGTGGGCACACAAGCTGGATCAAGCATCGCAAGGATGGATACAGGCCAGCAACGCCACTAATATGGAGGAGTTACGACAGCTTATGCTACTGGAGCAGTTTTTTAATGGCTTGTCCCCAGACGCACAAGAATGGGTGAGAGACCGTAAACCCCTCACCCTACCCGAAGCCGCTAGATTGGCGGATCAGCATTTTGATGCCCGGAGGCATCACGGATCACAGAATAAGGCCCTCCCTCGGATTACCGGGCCACCCCATAATTTTACTCCTACCGGCCCCACCGTACCCCTGCACAGGCCAGCACTGAATACTCCACCACCCCCCTCCCGATACAACGGCCGGGCTAACATTCAGTGTCACTCCTGCAAGCAGTGGGGACACATTTCTCGGGAGTGCACCCAAAACCGGAGCCGGCAGGCTTGGAATCAGGTGCGACAAAATTTGGCACCAAGGGCTGCTGCACACCATTACCAGGTAGCCCCCGTCACCCAAGAATTGCTGAGCGCTCAAGTTGAGGAGCCGCTAGGGGTGCTCCACGAAGTAATGTCGGTCCGAGCCACCGACAACCGACAACATCATCGGCAACTAGTAACCCTAGAGGGCAAGGAGGTACAAGGGCTCAGGGATTCGGGAGCCACTTTGACTTTGGTTGCACCACATTTGGTCCCAGGCGCAACCCACACTGGCGGGTCAGTGGCAGTACGGGTGGCCGGGGGAGCAGTATACCGGCTACCGACTGCCAAAGTACACTTGGATTGGGGTGTGGGAGAGGGGACTGTGGAAGTAGGGCTTATGCAAAATTTACCTGCAGATGTTGTGCTGGGGAATGACTTAGGCCAAATGACTTCCGCTTTTATTCCCCAGACTCCCTATCAGGAGGCACACCCCGTAACCACCCGGCAACAGGCTCGCACCACGGCTACACCGATGCACTCTGAGGCTCAGGTAAGAGACCATGCTCCCCAACCGACCCCCATGTCCTGGGATACCCCGACTACCTTTGCGACCGAAGTCCAGACCGATCCCACCCTCCAAGTATATAGGGACCGGGCACAAACAGACCAAACCGGGCTAGAGGGGGAGCGGTACATCTGGGAGAAGGAGTTGTTATACCGTGTCACGACTAAAGATGTGGGGGGGTCTGTCACCCTGACTAACAAGCAGCTAGTGGTGCCGCAAAAGTATAGACAGGAGCTGCTTAGAATTGCTCATGACATTCCCTTGTCAGGACACCTAGGGATGACCCGTACCCGGTACCGCTTAACGCATGCCTTCTTCTGGCCCGGCATCTCGCAGGATGTGCGCCAGTATTGCACCTCTTGCGACGTATGTCAGAGAGTAGGTAAACGAGGGGATCGCCACAAGGCCAAGCTATGTCCCCTACCCATTATCGCAGAGCCCTTCAGCCGCGTAGCGGTAGATATCGTAGGGCCCCTGCCAAAACCCAGTCCCTCTGGCAAAAGGTACATTCTGACTGTAGTGGATTACGCCACCAGGTACCCCGAAGCTGTGGCCCTCACTAATATACATGCCGAGACCGTAGCGGAGGCATTAATGAAAGTGTTTTCCCGGGTAGGGTTCCCCCAAGAGATAATCTCGGACCGAGGTACCCAGTTTACGGCCGAAGTTACTCAACATATGTGGAAGGTATGTGGCATTAAGCCAATAGTTAATTCCGCCTACCACCCCCAGTCCAATGGGTTATGTGAGAGGTTCAACGGGACACTGAAGCAGATGCTTCGGACGTTCGGGGAGACCCACAAAGACTGGGAGAGGTTTCTACCTCACCTACTCTTCGCTTATAGAGAGGTTCCCCAGGAGTCGACCGGATTCTCCCCGTTTGAATTACTATTTGGGAGGAGGGTGCGGGGACCCTTGAATTTAATTAGGGAACATTGGGAGGGAGAGAGTACTACCAACGAGACCCCTATCATATCATACGTCCTGGAATTCAGGGACCGTCTGGAGGCGCTCACTCAGGCTGTACACACCAACCTCCAGGCGGCCCAGCAACGACAGCGACGCTGGTACGATAGAGGAGCCCGAGACCGCAGCTTTCAGGTGGGACAGAAGGTTTTAATTTTAAAACCTGTCCGCACAGACAAGCTGCAGGCCATCTGGCAAGGCCCATACCAGGTAGTGGAGCAGCGATGCGACACTACCTATGTGATCGGCCCCTGCTCAGGGGTAGGGAAGAGACGCATGCTCCACGTGAACCTGCTCAAACCCTATCATGAGAGGATCGAGGATGTGACGGCCATCTGCGCCTCCTCCTTAGAGGATCAGGAGAACCTACCCTTACCTGACCTACTAGAACCCGAGGCACCGATAGAGCCCTCCCAGGGAGTTCAGCTGGGGGAGCGGCTAAGCGCCCATGAGCGTGCCCAGGTACAAGCGCTGATCGAAGCCAAAGGGGCTACCTTCTCCAATTTACCTGGTTACACTCCGCTAGCCACTCACCGAGTAGACACCCTGGGACAGCTACCTATGAGACAGGCTCCATATAGGGTTCCGGAATCCGTCCGTACCCATATGAAAGCCGAGCTAGATGAGATGTTACAGCTAGGGGTTATCGAACCCTCCGATAGCCCCTGGGCATCGCCGGTAGTCCTAGTACCGAAAAAGGATGGCACCACTCGGTTCTGTGTCGACTACCGGAGGCTAAATGACAAAACGGTGTCTGATGCCTACCCGATGCCCCGGATAGACGAGCTGTTAGATAAGATGGCACGGGGCCAGTATCTCACTACCATTGATTTGTGTAAGGGATACTGGCAAATTCCACTAGCCGATGACGCCGTCCCCAAGTCGGCGTTTGTCACTCCGTTTGGCCTGTACCATTTCAAGGTCATGCCCTTCGGAATGAAAAACGCTCCGGCTACCTTTCAGCGGATGGTAGATCGGCTACTGGACGGGTTCCAAGAGTATGCCTGTGCCTATCTAGATGACATAGCCATCTTTAGCCAGACCTGGGAGGATCACCTACACCACATAGGGGCGATCCTAGATCGTATTGGGGAGGCTGGGTTAACGTTAAAGCCTAGCAAGTGCCACATAGGTATGGCTGAGGTGCAGTATCTGGGACACCGAGTAGGGTGTGGGCAGCAGAGACCCGAGCCAGCCAAGATTGAGGCCGTAGCAAAGTGGCCTACCCCCAGGACTAAGACTCAGGTGCTGGCGTTTTTAGGGACGGCCGGCTACTACCGGAAGTTTGTTCCAGACTATAGCACCCTGGCCAAACCCCTGACGGACTTGACTAAAAAGAACCTTCCCCGACAGGTTGTCTGGGCCCCAGAGTGTGAGCAGGCATTCCAGCAACTCAAAACGGCTCTAACTAATGCTCCTGTGTTGACTGCTCCTGATCCAACTAAAAGATTTCTTGTTCACACAGACGCTTCAATGTTTGGATTGGGAGCAGTACTGAGCCAAGTGGGAGCCGATGGCGGAGAACACCCCGTAGCTTACCTAAGCCGCAAGTTACTACCGCGTGAAGTGAGCTACGCTGCCATCGAGAAAGAATGCCTGGCCGTGGTGTGGGCCCTCAAAAAGTTACAGCCATATTTGTACGGACAACCTTTTTCCTTACTCACAGATCACAACCCGTTGGTGTGGCTGAACCGTGTATCTGGGGACAATGCCCGGCTGCTGCGCTGGAGTTTGGCGCTGCAGCCCTTTGACTTTACCATTCACTATCGACCCGGAAAACAAAACGGTAACGCTGACGGGTTATCCAGACAGACTGAACTCGAAAAGTGATCTGTGAGTACTCTCCCGGACATCCCCAAGCCGATCCGTTGGGATCAGACTGTGTATGCCGGCTTGGTTCTGGGGGAGCATTGTGGCAAATCTAGCCACTTCTGGACCATATGCAGTATAGGTTGTCCGTAGGCTGACTGTATGATGTGTTCCGTTAAATGTGTATGTATTGTGCTATGGCCGTTCGCACGCTGGCAGCCGTACGCTGCCAGCGTACCAGCATTCATACGACGAAAACACGGCTATCCTGGCCATTCGCCGTACGAATACGGGCTCCCCAGGTCGACCACACACTCCCAAGTCGTGTGGTACCAAGTAACCGATTGCAACATTGTTGCAATCGGTAATTAAGGGCTCTCCTAGGTGGCCGTCGATCCAATACCGACCATGCGGCGGTCGGCCATCTTGGATCCTTTGTCTCTGCAGCGGTGTTCGGTCGTCGAGAGCCTGGACTTGAAAACGGCTACTCGATGATCCGAGCCCCGCTGGGTTTCCAGAGCGTTCGGGAGTTCCGCGTTCGGTACATTATATGTCCCGTATTTATTCGGTACTTTTAAACCAACTTTCATGTTTAAATGTATTATGTGCGGCGTTCGGTCAATTCAGCTGGGATCAGAGCGGTATTCTCACAAAGTGTGCGCTCCGACCCCAGCTATCTACCGAACGTTCGATTATTCCAAAGTACCGAATATTATGTGAATTATGGATTTTAGAGTCAATTGTCGGTTTTGCTACACGAGGGGATAATCCACTTAATCGTCCATTTTAGTGGGAGTATCCCTCTCGTGTCGCAATGCCTGTTGGGAAAGTCACAATGCATGTTGGGAGAAATCCCCTGGATGATCTGTGTGGAAACCCCTTGCATGGGGAAATGTATAAATACGCTGCTTGTGAATAAACCGAGTTAGTTGACTCCCAAACTGTGTTTCGTCCGGTTATTGGGAGGATTGGGAATATTGCCTTGCTTTCTACTCTGACTGTGGATTTCCTGAAGATACCAACGGATGTCGTGGACGGTTATACCGCATACCGTTACAATGCACATTCTGTTTAATAGCCTGCTATAGCCTCCAGGGCCTCCTGTGTGTGATAAAAGTTCAATTAGTAGAGCAAGAGATAAACACTTCGAAATAAACACACTGGTCTGTCACTTATGATTTTTTTCAGGTTTCATATTGGCTGTGTGAGTCACAGGCAGCGGTGATGTGGCAAGGGTTGCACAAACATAAAGTGATTTAGCTCTTAAATGGCAGAGAGTTGAACAGGAGCATGCAGGTACATACTTTATACACTAAAATTACTTAATTGTACAGCACTACGGAATTTGCTGGTGCTATTTAAATAATAAAATAATTATAATAATTATGGTACAATTGTTTTGGTGCTAAGAGTATATCTGTAAGAAACCACTGACCAAAACAGTGTTTAGAGCATTGATAAAGGATATAGAACTAATCTGGACATCTAGAGTATCATAAAATTGAGACTAAGACGTAAAACTTAATTTTATGCTAATATGTACATGTAATGCCACAGTAACAATTCTATCAGAATCCATTTACAACTTTTTATTCAATTGGATTATTTCATTTGCAAATGGTGCGCAAAAAGGTCAGAACAGGCATAAATACATTTGTGCACAGTTGCAGGAAACAGAACATTCTTAGAGTGCACCACTGAAGCTTCCACAAACCATCTCAATAGATAAAATGCTTACGCAAGCACTTTTCTAATCAATATAAATACAATTACCTGCATCTGTTTCCCGTCTGTCAACCTCATCATAAACGTCCATGGCCAATTCTTCAAATAAGTGATTACTTAACTGGAAGCAAATGGGGACCAATAAGAATCAGAAACTGATGTATAATTTTATTAACAATTAAAATAAATATTGAAATAGATTTTGTTGGCTAACATGTTCATTATGTACAATTTAAAAAACAAACCGGTGTAATATGACACCAATGCAACGGACTACACTACATTTAAAATCTTTTTGAACAAAATAGGATTTATTCACTGCAATGACAGCGAAGTACTTTGACTGTTTCCAAAACAAATCAAAGAATCCAATTACATATTTTAGAACAGAACTAAAAAAAAAATCCATGCCCCTTTCGGCTTGCTTTAGGGGTTAACAGAGGGTCTCCTTTGTCACTTTACAAAAGTGCAGATTTCAAGAGAAATCCCAAATATTTATTTGATTTAGACTTTGCTCCTGTTAACTCACATTGTATAAATATAAGCATTCTTACTTTACATCATTGTTCCCACCTGCCTGAAACTTGTGCATCATTAGACAAAACAAAAAACAAACATTACATTTCATTTAAAGTAATACAATTTGAACAATAATAAATAGAAATTTGATTGCCGTTATCGTTCGGTTTGGCTCCACTAGCATGCAGCAGAATAACTAATCGATCCAGATCAAGTGCAACACTTATCACATATAGGCAACTACAGTACAGTCAATATTGTAATACAGAGAATAATAAAGATTGGGTGTGTAAGACTTCATTTAATTCTTTTGGATAAGTTATTCAAATGATCACAATCTGTCTGAAATACTTTTCTAATGACTTATCTACAGAAGTCACTATTAAAATGAATGGGAAATGTTGTGGATAAATCATTTGGAACGTGGTTCTAACAGATTGTGATCATTTGAAAAGCCTATCTAAAAAAAAAAGAAAATTAAAAAATTAAAGGGGTACTATAGTCACCAGAACTACAGCTTATTTTTTTTTTTTTTGTTCAGGCGAGTAGATCATTCACTTCAGGCTTTTTGCAGTAAACACAAAAAAAAAAAAGTTTCCATTACAGCCTACGGATAATTCCACTGGCCACTCTTCAGAAGGCTGCTAGAGGTGCTTTCCGGGGCAGTGCTACACAGTGTTCAGCACTGACATTCCATGTGTCCACCCTAAGCTAGCTAGCGTCAAGATTCTAATGTCTATTGTCAGTGTGCGCTGACAACAGATGTAAAATATGCACATAATGGACATTTGACAGCTCGGACCAGAATTGTAGGTTGCCAATGTCACGTAAGCTGGGGATGAAACTAATTGCACATGTGCAGTGTTTCTGCTTGAAACAGACTCCTACCATCATTAAAACTTTAAATCACTGAAGTGGTCATGGTGGTTGGAGAAACTTTTAAATTCTGCCTGTATGAATCCCAGCACTTGGTTTAATCCTCCGCTATAGGAGTATAGTACATTCAGCACAGTGAAAACATACTACCCTGAAACTACAAAAGTACGAAAAAACAATGTGTGTGCACACCCACCACAGTGTAATAACTGCTTGATTTTTATCAGCAGAAATAAACTTTCCTGTATAGGATGAAATTTCCAATGATATCCCAGAAGACTTCCTCTTGTCTTCCACACAAATACAGACAAAAAATAAGGGATGATCTGCTGAACCAATTACAAATAAAACAACATAGTGTATAACTGTATATATAGGTTTAAGTAGAAATTGCGTTCACAAATGGCCACTCACACTTTCACAGAAGTTTGCAAGCCTTGAGATTTTTTTCTTTTCAGAATAGGAGTTCCAAATCTTCTATCTGGGTTGAAATCTCCATAGATTATTATTTTATTATTTATATAGCGCCAACAAATTCCGTAGCGCTGTACAATGGGTGGACTAACAGACACATAATTGAGATCAGACCACTGGACGTACAGGAACAGAGGGGGTTGAGGGCCCTGCTCAATGAGCTTACATGCTAGAGGGAGTGGGGGTATAGTGACACAAAGGGTTAGAGTAGGGGAATTGAATAGTTTGTTAGAGAAGGGTTTATTGAGTGCTTGGTAGGTCATTTTTGACAGTTGCAGGAAAAGAGTCATGGGGTGGGGGATGAGAAACCTGCTGACAGTGTAATTGATACGCTTTAATGAAGAAGTGAGTTTTCAAAGATTTTTTGAAGGAATGGAGGCTGGGTGAAAGTCTGATTGAGGAGGGAAGGGAGTTCCACAGAATAGGTGCAGCCCTAGAGAAGTCTTGAAGGCGAGCATTAGAGGTGGGGATCCGGGCAGAGGATATGCGTAAGTCTTGGGCTGAGCGCAGGGGTCGCGACTGGACATACTTGTGTATGAGGGAGGATAGGTATGTTGGAGCAGCATTATGTAGGGATTTGTAAGCAAGCGCCAGAATTTTGAATTGGGCCCTGTATCTAACTGGAAGCCAATGCAGGGACTGACAGAGCGTGGAGGCGTGGGAGGTGCGACTGGACAGGAAAATAAGCCTCGCAGCCGCATTCATTATAGATTGCAGCGGTGAAAGCTGGGAACATGTAAGACCGGTGAGAAGGGGATTGCAGTAGTCGAGGCGAGAGAGAACAACAGCATGAACCAGTATCTTAGCTGCGTCCGGCGTTAGATATGGGCGGATGCGCGCTATGTTCTAGAGTTGGAAGCGTCAGGATTTGACTATCGATTGGAGGCAGAATCGAAAAGAACCCCTAAGCAGTGAGCCTGCGAGGTAGAGGTGATAGTAGCGCCGTTGACTTGGATGGAGACAACAGGAGTAGCAGCACTTGAGGGAGGAAGAACTAGAAGTTCTGTTTTGGACAGGTTGAGTTTAAGGAAGTGAGCAGCCATCCAGTTGGAAATAGCAGAGAGGCAGTCAGAAACACAAGTCAAGGTGGGCGGAGAGAGATCAGGGGAGGACAGGTAGATTTGCGTGTCATCTGCATATAAATGATATTGGAAACCAAAGGAGCTGATGAGTTTACCAAGGGAGGCAGTATAGATAGAGAACAATAGGGGGCCAAGGACAGAACCTTGGGGGACGCTGACAGAGAGGGGTTGGGGAGAAGAGGCAGAACCAGAGAAAGAAACACTGAAAGAGCGCTGGGAGAGGTAGGAGGAGCACCAGGAGAGAGCAGTATCCCGTAGACCAAGTTATGAAGAATGTGAAGAAGCTGTTGATGATCAACAGTGTCAAATGCGGCAGAAAGATCAAGGAGTATTAGGATAGAGTATTGGCCGTGAGATTTAGCTGCAAGTAGATTGTTGGATACTTTGGTCACAGCAGTTTCGACAGAGTGACCAGCGCGGAATCCAGACTGAAGGGGGTCAAGCAGAGAGTTGGATTCGAGAAAGTCTGTCAATCTGGCGTACACAACTCTCTCGAGGATCTTGGAGGCAAATGGCAGTAGCGAGATAGGGCGGTAGTTGGATGGGGAGTTGGGATCAAGGTTGGGCTTTTTCAGAATTGAGGTTACGGTTGCATGTTAGATGTATTTATATGTGCTCAAGAAGAAAATATAATGAAAATAAGATGCACATTCAGAGTGAAGTACAAAAATAAGTATTTAATAACTTACATCAAGGTTTAAAATCATCAATGTAGTCCCTCTATGTCACCACCAGGGGTCCTACGCGTTTCATCCAACAAAATAGGACTTCCTCAGGGACTTGTGTGGTGTTTGACAAATACAGATAAACAAGCAATGAACAATAATATTCCCCTCCCTCCCCAGTCCTTATATACACCCCTCTCTGTTTCCACATAATCGATATCTTGCACGTGCTTCATTTTTCTTTTTTCGCGGCTTAATTCAGTGATTTCCGCATATGACGTCATCACGTTCGGCGTCCAATGACGCGTGCGTTCCAATATGCGTTCCATTGCCGAAACCCGGAAGTTGGCCGAGAATTGCAGTATTTCTGAACTTCCGGGTTTCGGCAATGGAACGCATATTGGGACGCACGCGTCATTGGACGCCGAACGTGATGACGTCATATGCGGAAATCACGGAATTAAGCCACGAAAAAATAAAAATGAAGCACATGCAAGATATCATCGATTATGTGGACACAGAGGGGTGTATATAAGGACTAGGGAGGGAGGGGAATATTAGTGTTCATTGCTTGTTTATCTGTATTTGTCAAACACCACACAAGTCCCTGAGGAAGTCCTATTTTGTTGGCTGAAACGCGTAGGACCCCTGGTGGTGACAGAGGGACTACATTGATGATTTTAAACCTTGATGTAAGTTATTAAATACTTATTTTTGTACTTCACTCTGAATGTGCATCTTATTTTTATTATATTTTCTTCTTGAGCACATATAAATAAATCTATGGAGATTTCAACCCAGATAGAAGATTTGGAACTCCTATTCTGAAAAGAAAAAAATCTCAAGGCTTGCAAACTTCTGTGAAAGTGTGAGTGGCCATTTGTGAACGCAATTTCTACTTAAACCTATATATACAGTTATACACTATGTTGTTTTATTTGTAATTGGTTCAGCAGATCATCCCTTATTTTTTGTCTACCCTGAAACTACGACTGAATTTTCCAGTTTATTTACAGATTCGCAGTTAACCTATTCTCTGCAAACCTGTAAAATGTTCTAGTTTACAAATCTGACTTAAAACAGCAAAACATAAAAATAGGTTTGTTTTAAATTTAACATAAATATACATTGAGATTCCAGACACCAAAATATAATACAAGTCAAATATCTACCCCTTTGGCTTAATTTAGCCAAACCTGGTATAATAAACAATTCATATAAGAAATAATATAAATACTCACAGACTGAAGTTTTTTCTTTGCTGCTTTAGCCAGTTCTGACAAATCTAGACTGCTACAAAGCAAAATACAAGCATCAAGTGTTTTAACATATTTCCTGGGTGCACAAACATTTCATAATGAAGGCAGGGTGGAGAATACTATTACCTTAAAAATGCATTTTGTTTGGGCTGCACATTCTAAAGGTCTAAAACCTTGTTTAGATTTCCTTCCCAGGCACAATACATGATTTTACTATACATACTTTTAAGGCTTTGATGATAACTTATAAAAAGCATACCCTCATGTTATCAAACATTTGCTAGCACAACACAAATATATGTCGCTTTAATGAGAGATTGAGCTGCAGGCTCATGTTCCACGACATTACTATGCAAACCAAATGCAAGCCGTATCTGGATGTAATAAGGCTGAATTCTGCAAGTCCAGAAGCAATATAAAAGGCCCCTCTAAAGAAGAGACATAACTTCAAATTATCTTTTTGACCTTCTTTGCGTCTCATTCTTTTGTATCCAATACTCCCCTAGGCAGAGTGAGCAAAGGGTTTAGATCAGGAATCCTTCTGATTTAGGTAGTTGCTTGATGTCATATATTGACTTTTCAGATCTGGACCATCATACTGGGTGAGATCAGTCTGAAATGCATATAATTATAGGTTCCTTCTGTAATGGAATCTAAGCGGGGAAAACCCGAAAGGCAAGCGAACTGCGCGTATAACTATTTTCAGAGTTCTTGGAATATCTATTGTGGCTTCTATTTATATCCACCAGTGCAGTTATTCCACCAATAAGCATTACTAGCAGAAGACTATGTACTTCAGAGAGTGTTCATTAAAATAACTTGTTTATAAACTAACAAAAAAAAAAAAAAACAAGAAAAACAGATTGCTTTAAAAAGGTTTAGATTTTTTTAATGTTGCATTTGTCTTTTGAAATAGTCTATAGTTACATATTCTCCTATAAAAAGTTTGTTTCTGGTATGTGGTATCAAATATCCCTGAATAGCAGAAGTATAACGAAACCCCCACCTACATTGCAGTTTAGTCATCTATTCCACACAACAAAAGACTGCTCCATTGCTGCAATTCATTCAAATGTAATTGGTTTTAAAATCAATGACAGTATATATTTAAAACAATGAAGACACGTAGTTCTACGCAGGAATGGTTTACTTACAGCCGTCTTATTTGCCCATGCATTGCCGCATGACAGAAGGAAAAAAAAAATGAATATTAAGGATACATTCTAAATTCCAGAGGAAAAAAATGTTAAACTGTTTTCAAGCCAAGGATTCTCTCTAGAAGGCAGTCTGCAGCTGTACTACAGCTGTCCATTTCTTATATCAAGTTCAAAACAAGAGCTTCACGACAGCTGAAGTCATTCTGGCATGAACTCCTTTGAACCAAAATGTTAATTCAAAAAAAATGCCTGCTAGTTTGTCTTTACTTTGATCCTGCTTACACAGACTGTGTCCAATTGAACACACAAGCCTCACAGAAATATTTTAAGTCAAAAGGACGTACGCAGGAAAATACAAGCAAATGACAGACTGCTTCTTCTCTAAATAACAACAAATGCAGATTTAGTTATATACGTGTTCTGTGTGTTCATCACGGTATTTGAAAAATTCACTAGCGGGTTATATATTTAAGAAAATCGTGGAAAATTGTAGAACTTATGGAAAATTAAGGCTTCGTGATTTTTTTTTTTTTTTTTTTTTAGAGAGAAGGTTTCTTCTTTTAGATCATCTGGAACTATGGACAAAATCTTTACAGCAAAAAAGGAAAATTAAATTTCAGGTTAATCGGCAATCTTTTCTAGTAGAAAAAATGTGTATGTACACACACTGACAAATACCTTCTGACAATTCTTTATTATAAGAAAGCATTTGTGAGACCTGCTGTCTGCCAGCTACTTTGTGAGTGAGCAGATACTTAAAGGACAAATTATTGATCCACCATAAACGGCAGCTATTAGAATAATCTGACCCCAACGGCTTGTGTTTTCAGCTGTATTTTTGAATGGAAGGTTTAATACACCAATAAAAAACATTAATTCAATAAAATAGAAAGGACACTCTTGCAATTTGTAAAAGGGATATTAAATGTATTATTAAACGATGATGCAGCGGTTTATAGAAGACTTTGTATCGAATAGCTTAAAAGGTAACGTTGTTTGCAAGAAGTCAGATCACTTTGATCCCCTTTTTACATGATAAGAAAGAAGCATTGTTCTTAATATTAATTTCACATTTGCAAAAATAGCTATAGTATGCCTATAGATCAACCGGGTGCTTGGTCCTGGTTTGGTTGCACCCTGACTCAGATTGATGGGATTGAATGCAGTTCCTTATGTTTGTTCGCATAGATCAATGCTAACTTAGAGGCATGCAATTAAACATGCACAAAAGCTGATGTTGGACATCTCACAAATTTAATAACGCCTTTTTATAGTTTAACAGTACATCGGAGGCTTACCTGTCTGCCATTTGGGGTATAATAAAGTGCTGCCCATTTTTATGATCTGAAAAACACAGTTTAAATGAGATTGTAAAATCGCAGCATTTATTCACAGTTTGCATCAATGTACTAACTGTACACTGCTTCCCAACAGCTTCTGCTCTGGATTTCATTCCCCCGATGTTTTTAATTTAAGACTTTAACAGTAATGTCTATGATCTCATTGTACAACAATTTACCATGGAAGCTTATTCTCAAAACAGGTTGAGCCTCTTCTACCTTACATATGAATTTATTGCTGTACTACAAAATGAATCTGTAAGACTCTCTGAGATGGCTCGGTTATTAGAAAGTATCTTTATGTCATCATACAGAATTTTTAAAAACTGGCAATACCTTACTGATAAAATTAAGAGATTCACCAAGCTCATTCACCGGAAGTTTGTACAGGACAGAACATCACATTTGTTTTCAAGATGGTCAAATGTAACATTTATAATAATAATAATAATAATGTAATAAAAAAAAAAATGGAAAATGCAATTTGAGCTCACTATATTCTGTACATATATTCACAGATTATCAGTTAGATTTATGTTTTTTGGGGGGAATTCTAGTTTTATTGCATTCTCTCTTAAATACAGAAACTGCCTACTCACTCCAGCTGTATCTGCTCTATTTTACCATTTCACATGTTCATTCACCTGGTTTCCTTCCACATAAATAAAATGCTAAGCGGTCTGTTAATTCATGCTGTATCTCCACAAGACGATCCGCTAATTCATGGTGCCCTCCTTGCCTGAAAACAAAATGTTACATACTAGTTACATAAAAAGATACAGAATATTCATTTATTCTTTCTTGATGTTTTACGTTTTCTATTATGCCCAATTTAAAATGAAAGCCATCTTTAATGCAGTTCAGTTTAGCAATATCCCCTTTGCTCGTAGTATTCATGATCATTTTCACAAGCAGGGACTTTACGAAATAACAATAGTTCTTTGCACAAACATGTTTATACTCCTCTCCTGTATCCTCATCTAGTTTTAAGCATCCTCAAGCTTTGCATGAGGATGTCCAGCGTCTTCAAAACGCCACAGGAAAGCATTATGTCAATACTTTCCAATAGGGAAGGCCTAAAGTGTGTGCAGTGCTCACCGAGCATGAGCTTTAGGTTCCCAAAACGTTGTGACATTGGCGGAGGAGAAGCCACACCCAGCACAAAGAGACATCAGCACTGTAATCAGGTAAGTGAAAAGAGGGTTTAGTCTTTTTTGCAATGAGTGGGGGCCGCAGATGGTTCATATAATGTTAGGAATACAGCTTTGTATTCATAACACTATAGTATTCATTTCATCAAATGATGAAAGAATTGTTCTAGATAAAAAAATAAAGTACCATTTGCCCTCAACTATTTTATCTGAATTGGGGACAAATAAATATTTCCGGTTCAGAGCACAGACCATCTCAAAAACTTTGTCTGCAGAGCCTCGTGCTGCCTATGTGCAAAACTTAGAATGCTGACAGAGAGACATGGTGCAAAGCTTAGGATTGGAATAAAAGCAATTTGATTTACCATACCATATTTAACAGGTAAAACCAAAAAGGGAAAATAAGCAAATCCTTATAGGCAGTAATCAATTTATTGGAAATGCAGTCCTGAGTTTGGCACACTATTTCATATTTGGTGGCAATGTCCATGTCATTTTGGAAAGCAGTACACAAAGTAAATTCACAGACTGTCCTCTCACTTCCCTCAAACTTTTTTTGCATGATCTCACAGCAGTTTTGACTAATTCCACAAACCTATTCTTCCCCCACCTTACCAATGCTTCTAGCAGTTCTCATCCCGCCTGTTTGGCAACTTACTTGCCCTGTTTCCACTATGTTGAGCTCGATTTACACAAACTAAAACAAAATAGATATCAGACCTAAAGTCTAACAGTCTCAATGAGAAATGAGTTAAAATTATAAAGCTTGATTATCAAGCCAAACTATTAAGAAAATAGGGTGATAGATGATAGTCAAAAAAGGATCTAACACTCTCACCCTCCCCCAAATAAAATAAATAAAAAAGCAGTGAAAACAGTGACAGACTGAGTAAATGGCTTATTAGGAGTGATTACAGCTATTGTAGTTGTATCTGACTGTATTATTCTATACAAATGTCACTTGAACAATAAGGTTATTTTTGTAAAGTTTGAGACCAATTGCAAAGATGGGTATGGTTAATATACAAACAAAGAGGCTACTAAGAAGGAAATAGACTATAAATGGAAAAAAACAGAATGGCAGGATCTATAACTAAACTATATATGCCCTCTGGTGTATGGATCGGCAAATAGTATGTGTGAATAGGGAGTACTTGGCGGTTTCCCCCAAGTGATCTCAAGAAAACACGAGTTCCACATAATGGGTCAAGTATTTTAAAAGTCAACAATTATATACTGGAGAAATGAATGTTGCAGAGATAAGAACCACAGGAGAAAGAAAGGAAGTATATAACTATATAGTGCGTTGCTGCATCCCCCTGAACTATTAAACATTCCGTCTCTTACTGCTGTTCCCACATTATATCTACACATGCAACCTGGAATTGGTAAATTCAACCATCTACAGCCTGTACCGTATAGTTATTTACCTCCTTACTTGAACCTGCGGTTCCCCTCTCTCTGTGTCACTGAGTAGTCAATAATTATTTGTTTAATTGCATAACTTCTTCGCATATATAGCTTGGTCTATACAGATATTATATAATTTTATGTTTGAGATATTTGACAAAGATGCAATAAACTTTGGATGCTTACATTTTTTTTTTTTAAATTATTTAACACGGACTTGTATTCTGAAGAACAGTGCGCAAAAAGCATTGCACATTAGATACAGTTTAAGTTTCACAGAGTCCCTAAATAATTTGACTTGAAAGGGACACTATAGTCAACAGAACTATAGCTTATTGTATTTGTTCGGGTGAATATAATCCCTTTAGGTTTTTTGCAGTAAACACGTTTTTATTAAATAGAGAAAATGCAGTGTTTACAGTACAGCCTAGCGATACAACTACTGGCCACTACTCAGATGGCTATTACAGGTGCTTCCTGTGGCAGTGCTGCACAGTGCACCCTCTCTGCATGCAGACACTGAACTTTCCTCATAGAGATGCATTGATTCAATGCATCTCTATAAGGAGATGCTAATTGGTCAGGGCTGTGTTTGGCTTGTGCTGGCTCTGCCCCTAATCTGACTCCATGACAAGCTCAGCCAATTCAATGCTTTCCTATGGAAAAGCATTGTGATTGGCTCAGTTCAACATTTGATGATGATGTCAGTCAAGCAGGCAGATCAGTGGCAGAGCCAGCAGCAGCAGCAAACTGGAATAAAAGTAAGATTTCACTATACTTAGGGGGGGCAGGTGGTGTTTTTAAAACTAAAGGGTCATGAATCTGTGTTTGTGTTCTTGACCCTATAGTGTTCCTTTAAAAGCAATTGGAAACATCAGCATCATCTATGAACATTTGTTACTGCATTATAAAGAAATGTTATGTTTGGCAACAGACCATGTATGAAAATTACATCCATGAAAAACAGACAGGCAATCACCTTGCATAATCAATTGGCGTTTTTCCAGCCGAATCCGGTGTTCCTGGATCTGCCCCATAGACTGAAAGTAGCTCAGCCTGTAGGATTTGCCCTGCTTTAGCGGCAACATGAAGAGGTGTACTACCCTTTTCCTTCAAAACACAGAGAAGTCAAAAAAGTAACAGTCACAGTAAGCAAATGTTAAGTAAAAAGACTACTAAACCTTATAATAATATAGGGACTGCTTAGGCCAGTTATAACCTGACAGTTAAGATAGTTTGGCCTAAATTTTGAATTCCCAACAATTTACTTTTTAGTAAATAAAAATAACCCTGTAAACGCACATTTCTTTCCAACCAACGTTCCTTTAGCATCATAAATAAGCTGCACCATTACTTACTGGATTAAAAAAGTTAGCCTGTGCCCCTAATGATAACAACCTCAGACAAGTCTCCAAATTTCCAGTTCTCACACTTGAATGAAGTTGCTGAAATAAAAATGCATTGAGACAATGTTACTTAACATACATATTTATAAAGATAACAGGCATGAAAATAAAGGAGACTTCACTCACTAAACGAAGCATTGTATAGAAAAAAAAATAATTCAAAAGGTTTGTCAAAAATGTAGTTGTGCACGACAATTTTACACCTCTGGTCGATTATCCACTGTTGCAGTTTTCCTAAATAGACTCAATTGAAGGCAAGAAAATCCCCATCCCTTGCATGGTATTAAAACATAAGTTAGCAAAACCAAAGTGGTAATTTTTGCACGCCATCATATTTAACAACCCAATTGTAAGCTGGATGCTAACCAATTCTGCCAGGTCTTTATGATTTATAGCAGGAAGAGTGGCAGAGAAGATCAGGTTCCATACAGAACACAGGAAGGTGGTCACATGACCCTGGGTTATATATGAATACTGCACTTCACAAGATCAAGTTGCTCCTGGTAAAGACAGACACAGCAGGAGAGAGTCTGGATTAGATTGCAATCACAGTGTGTAAAAGACACCGATATGTATTGCCAAATGTGTATACACAGAACATACAGTGTAAAAGAAAGGGGGAGGGGGGGGGGAGATCTTTATTATAATTTAAAGTCAATCACAATGCTATTGGTGGGGAAACAAAATCTACTGCTTTATAGAAAGTCCCCAAAATACCCCTTTCATATAGAATTTATCAGGAAGGATGAGAGGAACTGCTGAGCAAGCACATATAAGCTACTATCAGATTATGAATTGTCCAAATTGAAATTTGGTAAACCACCAAGTGTCAACCGGAGCTGTCACCACATACACACATAGCTGCATATATTAGGCTCCATCTTACATTGGGGAGGTGGGGACTACAATAACATTTGCCAATGCAGAAACCTCACGCACCTTGTGAAATTTTGTTATGAAAAAGATGGGCTTATAGCAACAGAGGTCTCTTAAAATAAAGTGGAAGGAAAACAAACTAAAGTCATATGCTTCCTAGGCAGTTAAATTAAATTCATTTTCGTCAGGCTGTATGCAATGGTCTATAATAAGTGGTTAGGCTGGAGACAGTCAAGGAGGCCTATCCCTTTTCCAGATGGACCCGCCTATAATGGGAGTCACTAATGCCCCCTCATTGTCCTGCCCACCCAGTCACACTTGGGTCACTGAGCTAATGTGCTGTCCACCTAATGCAATGTAAATAATTTCTGTCTCTACCAAAACTTTTTTTGACCAATATTTTCAGAATTTTAAGTCTCAGTAAGGATTTAGTCACCACAAACTAATCCTAAAAGACAATTTTGACATGGACTAGACCATAAACCATCAGCCAGACTATGCAGAACTACTAACCATGGAAAAATGCATGGGTGTATAAAATTAAACAACTGTACAATGGAAATAGTGAAACTTTCACTTTGATGTTAAAATAAACTAGTGTCATTTTTGCAAAGTACTAAAAGACTTTTGTATCTACTGCTCAATACATTTCAGAGACATAATGTGGTATACTTCTCTTATTTTACTCATTTTTACATGGCCATACATCTATAATAAAATATGTCTGCCCCTTAAGGACCAGTTGTGTGATTAGGATCAAACCTGACATTTTCAGTCTTTCGCTTTCAAAGGGTGCTGCTTGTTCTGTCGGAATTTAAAGGTTGAATATGAAAAATTTTAATTTGTAATTCCTATGTCAAAAATGTGTCAGGAGCTGGGTATGTCTTTATAACATGTTTAAATTCAGCAAGGAGTTAAGTGAACTTTGAAACAAAGGAGCAGAATTAGAATACATTATTCCATTGGGTATTCCAACATATTTTCCTTCACAGATCAATGAGTTAGTTTAAACTTCTGTAACAGGACAAACAGGGCTACAGAGTTGAGGTTTTGTTGTAACAACCTACTATAATTAGCAGACTAATGTTTACCTTACTAAGGTCTTTGGCTGTAACACTATCATCATCTCGACAGGGCAAACGGTGAACAAATGCCAGCATTTGATACTTTGCTCTTATAAATTCTGCTTTGTTAGGGCTGAAACCAAAAGAAAAAAAAATACACATATAAATAAGGAAGCTGCATTCATGAAGACAGTATTTCCATTGTTGGTTCCTTAAAAGTAATTCCAACAGATACAAATCCTCCACCACCCACCCAAAGCATGCAACACTTTGCTAAATCTTTGGCATGAAGCAAGGAATAACCCCTGCAGTGAACAGATATGGATGTCTTTTATTAATGTCGCAGTTTAAAATATTGGGAAAACATTAAAACTGACACCAGAAAAGAAAAGCCCATTTCAAAGCTTCAAGGCGAATACTTAAAACATTCTTGGAATTGCAAAGACCTTTGTGCGTCTCAGGCCACAAAAGAAATGTGCTTTATTAAAATTGTTCATCAATTTCCTAATGTCAGTTCATGGACACACTTCTCAACAGTCCTGAGATCAGCAGCACAGACCCTAGTTTGGTGGGTCAGACTCATTGTTCCAGGTTTGATCTCTAGTGTCCGGTATACGGGGACACCACAGACTAAGACATCAAGTACGGTCCAGCTTGTTATTGGACACACTCAGATCGCACATACTGGACTGAGGGCAGGTAGCCCATGGGCAGAGCGCATTGCGAATGAGAAACACTGTGTAGGGCTGGCCAGCACGATCGAGAATCAGACCGGCATGTATTAATGGTTGACATTTCCCCTCCCCCACAACCTTCTTTTTTAGAAGGGCCAAGTTGGCACTAAATTGGCCTCACATTCTGCAACAGCAGGCAATGAAAAAAAATGAAGAAATGGGGGAGGACAGAAACAAATAAAACTCATGAAATTGACAATAAAAAAGCTACGGAAATTAACAGACAACTACTATCAGTGAGTTGAACTCAGGGATGTCTAACCTTGTCACCTTGAATGTTTGTGAGCTACATTATTGGCCATGGTGCCCAGTTAGCGTCTCAGTGTTAACTAAGCATCATGGGGAACACTGTTTACACACATCTGGGATACCACGTCTGCCCTGTTGTATTAATCTAAGCGTCATAATCACATCGCAAAGGAACTTGTAGCAGCAATTCCAATTAAGATAATTTATAACAGTAATTCAGGTTAGAGACAGCAGAATGACTTATAAAGATGGAGTTCCTAAAATGCCTATTCTAATTTTAGCAAAGTTTTAACACAGAAGACAAAAGCTTTACATTAATAGGACAGTGACCCTTAAAAGGTTTCATTAGTTGTAGCTTTCTAACGGGAGGTAAAATACTTACTGTACTTTATCCTGTGGGTTGGCTTTACGTTTCCCGCTCAAAATGGATGCAGGATCGAGCAATGAATGTTCCCATATGGAATTTGCACCATTACTATACAATGTCTGAACCATCTGAAACGCAAAATTAAAAGTGAGAAATATTAAAATGTAAAAAAAATTATTTTGACAGGAAAACTGAAGACCTGGTCACCTAAAACCTTAAGCTTCATTAGAAAAGTGTTGCTTTCATGAAAGTTATACTGAATGTCTACCTTTTGACCATCACTGACATTCAGAAAGGCTAATTTAAAGGAAAGCTGTCACAGTTTCTTATCACTGAAAACAAAAGATCATATATAACAAACCTCTAGAGATGGAGTTACTCCTCAGGCAGCAATATAAAAAAATCTAAGTGTCCAGTGTTTCATGGTGCAATGCTGCACATAGAATACCTTTGCAGCATAACCACTTAAAACACTGAAGAAGCCATGGTGCTTAAAGTAATCCTTTAAATCCTCTATGGTCAGAAACACCGCATTCTATAAAGATCAGAGAATATTTCTGAGATGCCAAACACTTGCACATGACCTCAATAGCCTAATAACACTTCTTGCCATATAAATATATACCGGCAATGGGTGCTGTGATAGGCTGAAAGCAGTAAACTGACACTTTCAACCAATTACCACCACCCATTTCTGCTCAAACAGCACAGAGGGACCTTTTGTTTAGCATAAAAAACGGTTTTACACTGAACAGTAGAACAGCGCTACGGGTCTCCAAGCACTCTACTGAAGTTAGCAGTTACAATACCTACAGTGTCTTTTTAAGCAGTGATGCTTTTTAAATAAAAATGGATGACCAACATGCTCAAGGGTAATGCACTGAAATATTTACTGTGTGCATTTTGAAATAATACAGTGGCTATAATACAATTTTTACATTAAGACGATTGCTGCAATACAAATTACAAGATATGTTTAAAGGAACACTATAGTCACCTAAATTACTTTAGCTAAATAAAGCAGTTTTAGTGTATAGATCATGGTTCGTCAACCTGGTCCCTACCGCCCACTAGTGGGCGTTTCAGGATTCCAGGTGGGCGGTAGGGATTTCCAGGTTGATCGGGCGGGCGGGTGCGAGCCGGCGGTACCCGTGCGACTGGGTACCGCTGTGACCATTTGCGGCTCCGGCCCGGCCGGTAAACCGCCAGGGCCGCCTTCCAAAGTGTCCATCGGGTGGCCCATGCTGTCAGGGCCACCCGATGGATGCGGATTGTAAGGGGGCCCGGTCAGCGCTTTAACAGCGTGACCGGGCCCCCTGTGATGACATCAGAGCTGGGAGGAAGTGATTCCCCGGTCACTCCTCCCAGCTAAAACTGAGAGCCGCGCGGGAGGAACACCAGGGAGTCAGAGTGGGAACTCTGACTCCCATCCACCTGAGCCACCACTGGACCCCAGGGAAAGTCACCCTCCTGCACCTTAAAGGTAGGAAACAGGAGGGTGACTTAAATATAAATGTGTGTGTGTGTGTCTTTGTAGGTATGTCTTGTGTCTGTATGTGTCTTTGTATGTATGTCTTGTGTGTGTGTGTGTCTGTCGGTGTATATATGTATGTGTCTTTGTATGTATGTCGTGTGTGTCTGTCTGTCTGTATGTGTCTTTGTATGTATGTCTTGTGTGTGTGTATGTGTCTGTCTGTGTATATATGTGTGTGTGTGTGTGTCTGTCTGTATGTATGTGTGTATGTGTGTCTTGTCTTTGTATGTATGTGTCATTGTATGTGTGCCTTGTGTCTGCATGTGTGTGTGTATGTGTGCATGTGTGCCTGTCTGTGTCTTTGTGTGTGTCTGTATGTGTGCCTGTCTGTGTCTTGTGTGTGTATGTGTGTGTGTGTATGTGTGTCTTGTCTTTGTATGTATGTGTCATTGTATGTGTGTCTGCATGTGTGTGTGTCTATGTATGTCTTATGTGTGTGTCTGCATGTGTGTGTGTGCATGTCTGTTTGTATGTGTGCCTGTCTGTTTGTATGTATATGCTGCAAGACTAAATATTTGATATCTGGTTCGATTTTCATAAGGAACAAACGAAGGTCTCTTTCAGTGATATTCAGACGACTTCTCTGTTTGCGCATAATATGATTTCTCATTTGTGCGTCAGCTCATCTCCTCTCCCTCCTCAATTCCCCTCCCCACCTTTTTTTCCCCTTTTTTCTATTTTTTAACCGTCCTTATACCAATGCCCAGTAGGAAGGCTGAGCTAGGTAGCCCACTTACTATAGTCCACTATAACATACAGACACACATACAAAGACACACACAGGACACACATACAAAGACACACACAGGACACACATACAAAGACACACACAGGACACACATACAAAGACACACACAGGACACACATACAAAGACACACACAGGACACACATACAAAGACACAGACAGGCACACATACAAAGACACAGACAGGCACACATACAAAGACACAGACAGGCACACATACGTGTGTGTGTGTCCTGTGTGTGTGTGTCCTGTGTGTGTGTGTGTCCTGTGTGTGTGTGTGTCCTGTGTGTGTGTGTGTCCTGTGTGTGTGTGTGTCCTGTGTGTGTGTGTGTGTGTGTCCTGTGTGTGTGTGTGTGTGTGTGTGTGTGTGTCCTGTGTGTGTGTGTCCTGTGTGTGTGTGTGTGTGTGTCCTGTGTGTGTGTGTGTGTGTGTGTGTGTGTGTGTCCTGTGTGTGTGTGTGTGTGTGTGTGTGTGTGTGTGTCCTGTGTGTGTGTGTGTCCTGTGTGTGTGTGTGTCGTGTGTGTGTCGTGTGTGTGTCCTGTGTGTGTCGTGTGTGTGTCCTGTGTGTGTGTGTGTGTGTCCTGTGTGTGTGTGTGTGTGTGTGTGTGTCCTGTGTGTGTGTGTGTGTGTGTGTGTGTGTGTGTGTGTCCTGTGTGTGTGTGTGTGTGTGTGTGTCCTGTGTGTGTGTGTGTGTGTGTGTGTGTCCTGTGTGTGTGTGTGTGTGTGTGTGTGTCCTGTGTGTGTGTGTGTGTGTGTGTGTCCTGTGTGTGTGTGTGTGTGTGTGTGTCGTGTGTGTGTGTGTCCTGTGTGTGTGTGTCCTGTGTGTGTGTGTGTGTGTGTGTCCTGTGTGTGTGTGTGTGTGTGTGTGTGGGTGTGTGTGTCCTGTGTGTGTGTGTGTCCTGTGTGTGTGTGTGTGTGTGTGTCCTGTGTGTGTGTGTCCTGTGTGTGTGTGTGTGTGTCCTGTGTGTGTGTGTGTGTGTCCTGTGTGTGTGTGTGTGTGTGTGTGTGTGTCCTGTGTGTGTGTGTGTCCTGTGTGTGTGTGTGTGTGTCCTGTGTGTGTGTGTGTGTGTGTGTGTCCTGTGTGTGTGTGTGTGTGTGTGTCCTGTGTGTGTGTGTGTGTGTCCTGTGTGTGTGTGTGTGTGTGTCCTGTGTGTGTGTGTGTGTGTGTGTCCTGTGTGTGTGTGTGTGTGTGTGTGTCCTGTGTGTGTGTGTCGTGTGTGTGTGTGTGTCCTGTGTGTGTGTGTGTGTGTCCTGTGTGTGTGTGTGTCCTGTGTGTGTGTGTCGTGTGTGTGTGTGTGTCCTGTGTGTGTGTGTGTGTGTCCTGTGTGTGTGTCCTGTGTGTGTGTGTGTGTGTGTGTGTGTGTGTCCTGTGTGTGTGTCCTGTGTGTGTGTGTGTGTCCTGTGTGTGTGTGTCCTGTGTGTGTGTGTGTGTGTGTGTCCTGTGTGTGTGTCCTGTGTGTGTGTGTGTCCTGTGTGTGTGTGTGTGTGTGTGTGTGTGTGTGTGTGTGTGTGTCCTGTGTGTGTGTGTCCTGTGTGTGTGTGTCCTGTGTGTGTGTGTGTGTGTGTGTGTCCTGTGTGTGTGTGTGTGTCCTGTGTGTGTGTGTGTGTCCTGTGTGTGTGTGTGTGTGTCCTGTGTGTGTGTGTGTGTGTGTGTGTGTCCTGTGTGTGTGTGTGTGTGTGTGTCCTGTGTGTGTGTGTGTGTCCTGTGTGTGTGTGTGTGTGTCCTGTGTGTGTGTGTGTGTGTGTGTGTCCTGTGTGTGTGTGTGTGTGTGTCCTGTGTGTGTGTGTGTGTGTGTGTCGTGTGTGTGTGTGTCGTGTGTGTGTGTGTCCTGTGTGTGTGTGTGTGTGTCCGTGTGTGTGTCCTGTGTGTGTGTCCTGTGTGTGTGTGTGTGTCCTGTGTGTGTGTGTGTGTGTGTGTCGTGTGTCGTGTGTGTGTGTGTCCTGTGTGTGTGTGTGTGTGTGTGTCGTGTGTCGTGTGTGTGTGTGTCCTGTGTGTGTGTGTGTGTGTGTGTGTCGTGTGTGTGTGTGTGTGTCCTGTGTGTGTCCTGTGTGTGTGTGTGTGTGTGTGTCCTGTGTGTGTGTGTGTGTGTCCTGTGTGTGTGTGTGTCCTGTGTGTGTGTGTGTCCTGTGTGTGTGTGTGTGTGTGTCCTGTGTGTGTGTGTGTCCTGTGTGTGTGTGTGTGTCCTGTGTGTGTGTCGTGTGTGTGTGTGTGTGTGTGTCCTGTGTGTGTGTCCTGTGTGTGTCGTGTGTGTGTGTCCTGTGTGTGTGTCCTGTGTGTGTGTCGTGTGTGTGTGTCGTGTGTGTGTGTGTCCTGTGTGTGTGTGTGTGTGTGTGTGTGTGTCCTGTGTGTGTCCTGTGTGTGTCCTGTGTGTGTGTGTGTGTGTGTCCTGTGTGTGTGTGTGTGTGTCCTGTGTGTGTGTGTGTGTGTGTGTCCTGTGTGTGTGTGTCCTGTGTGTGTGTGTGTGTGTGTGTGTGTGTCCTGTGTGTGTGTGTGTGTGTCCTGTGTGTGTGTGTGTGTGTGTGTGTGTCCTGTGTGTGTGTGTGTGTCCTGTGTGTGTGTGTGTGTGTGTGTGTCCTGTGTGTGTGTGTGTGTGTGTGTGTGTGTCCTGTGTGTGTGTGTCCTGTGTGTGTGTGTGTGTCCTGTGTGTGTGTCCTGTGTGTGTGTGTGTGTCCTGTGTGTGTGTGTGTGTGTGTGTCCTGTGTGTGTGTGTGTGTGTGTGTGTCCTGTGTGTGTGTGTGTGTGTGTCCTGTGTGTGTGTGTGTGTCCTGTGTGTGTGTGTGTGTCCTGTGTGTGTGTGTGTGTCCTGTGTGTGTGTGTGTGTGTCCTGTGTGTGTGTCCTGTGTGTGTGTGTGTGTGTCCTGTGTGTGTGTGTGTGTGTGTGTGTCCTGTGTGTGTGTGTGTGTGTGTGTGTGTCCTGTGTGTGTCGTGTGTGTGTGTCCTGTGTGTGTGTGTGTGTGTCGTGTGTGTGTGTGTGTGTCCTGTGTGTGTGTGTGTGTGTCCTGTGTGTGTGTGTGTGTGTGTCCTGTGTGTGTGTGTGTGTGTGTCCTGTGTGTGTGTGTGTCCTGTGTGTGTGTGTGTCCTGTGTGTGTGTGTGTGTGTGTGTGTGTGTGTGTCCTGTGTGTGTGTGTGTGTGTGTGTGTGTGTCCTGTGTGTGTGTGTGTGTGTGTGTGTCCTGTGTGTGTGTGTGTGTGTGTCCTGTGTGTGTGTGTGTGTCCTGTGTGTGTGTGTCCTGTGTGTGTGTGTGTGTCCTGTGTGTGTGTGTGTGTCGTGTGTGTGTGTGTCCTGTGTGTGTGTGTGTCCTGTGTGTGTGTGTGTGTGTCCTGTGTGTGTGTGTGTGTCCTGTGTGTGTGTGTCCTGTGTGTGTGTGTGTGTGTGTGTCCTGTGTGTGTGTGTGTGTGTGTCCTGTGTGTGTGTGTGTGTGTGTGTCCTGTGTGTGTGTGTGTGTGTGTCCTGTGTGTGTGTGTGTGTGTGTCCTGTGTGTGTGTGTGTGTGTCCTGTGTGTGTGTGTCCTGTGTGTGTGTGTGTGTGTGTGTCCTGTGTGTGTGTGTGTGTGTGTGTGTGTCCTGTGTGTGTGTGTCCTGTGTGTGTGTGTGTGTCCTGTGTGTGTGTCCTGTGTGTGTGTGTGTGTCCTGTGTGTGTGTGTGTGTGTGTGTCCTGTGTGTGTGTGTGTGTGTGTGTGTCCTGTGTGTGTGTGTGTGTGTGTCCTGTGTGTGTGTGTGTGTCCTGTGTGTGTGTGTGTGTCCTGTGTGTGTGTGTGTGTGTCCTGTGTGTGTGTGTGTGTGTGTGTGTGTGTCCTGTGTGTGTGTGTGTGTGTGTGTGTGTGTCCTGTGTGTGTCGTGTGTGTGTGTCCTGTGTGTGTGTGTGTGTGTCGTGTGTGTGTGTGTGTGTCCTGTGTGTGTGTGTGTGTGTCCTGTGTGTGTGTGTGTGTGTGTCCTGTGTGTGTGTGTGTGTGTGTCCTGTGTGTGTGTGTGTCCTGTGTGTGTGTGTGTCCTGTGTGTGTGTGTGTGTGTGTGTGTGTGTGTGTCCTGTGTGTGTGTGTGTGTGTGTGTGTGTGTCCTGTGTGTGTGTGTGTGTGTGTGTGTCCTGTGTGTGTGTGTGTGTGTGTCCTGTGTGTGTGTGTGTGTCCTGTGTGTGTGTGTGTCCTGTGTGTGTGTGTGTGTCCTGTGTGTGTGTGTGTGTCGTGTGTGTGTGTGTCCTGTGTGTGTGTGTGTCCTGTGTGTGTGTGTGTGTGTCCTGTGTGTGTGTGTGTGTCCTGTGTGTGTGTGTCCTGTGTGTGTGTGTGTGTGTGTGTCCTGTGTGTGTGTGTGTGTGTGTCCTGTGTGTGTGTGTGTGTGTGTGTCCTGTGTGTGTGTGTGTGTGTGTCCTGTGTGTGTGTGTGTGTGTGTGTCCTGTGTGTGTGTGTGTGTGTCCTGTGTGTGTGTGTCCTGTGTGTGTGTGTGTGTGTGTGTCCTGTGTGTGTGTGTGTGTGTGTCCTGTGTGTGTGTCCTGTGTGTGTGTCCTGTGTGTGTCGTGTGTGTCCTGTGTGTGTGTGTGTCGTGTGTGTCCTGTGTGTGTGTGTCCTGTGTGTGTGTGTGTCCTGTGTGTGTGTGTGTGTGTGTGTGTGTGTGTGTGTCCTGTGTGTGTGTGTGTGTGTGTGTGTGTGTCCTGTGTGTGTGTGTGTGTGTCGTGTGTGTGTGTGTGTGTGTGTGTGTGTGTGTGTGTCGTGTGTGTCCTGTGTGTGTGTGTGTGTGTGTGTCCTGTGTGTGTGTGTGTGTGTGTGTCCTGTGTGTGTGTGTGTGTGTCCTGTGTGTGTGTGTGTCGTGTGTGTCCTGTGTGTGTGTGTGTGTGTCCTGTGTGTGTGTGTGTCGTGTGTGTGTGTCCTGTGTGTGTGTGTGTCCTGTGTGTGTGTGTGTGTGTGTGTCCTGTGTGTGTGTGTGTGTGTCCTGTGTGTGTGTGTGTGTCCTGTGTGTGTCCTCTGTGTGTCCTCTGTGTGTCCTCTGTGTGTGTGTGTGTGTGTCCTGTGTGTGTGTGTGTGTGTGTGTGTGTGTGTCCTGTGTGTGTGTGTGTGTGTCCTGTGTGTGTGTGTGTGTCCTGTGTGTGTGTGTGTGTGTGTCCTGTGTGTGTGTGTGTGTGTCCGTCCTGTGTGTGTGTGTGTGTGTGTCCGTCCTGTGTGTGTGTGTGTGTGTGTCCGTCCTGTGTGTGTGTGTGTGTCCGTCCTGTGTGTGTGTGTGTGTGTCCTCTGTGTGTGTGTGTGTGTGTGTGTGTCCTGTGTGTGTGTGTGTGTGTGTGTGTCCTGTGTGTGTGTGTGTCCTGTGTGTGTGTGTGTGTGTGTGTGTGTGTGTGTCCTGTGTGTGTGTGTGTGTGTGTCCTGTGTGTGTGTGTGTCCTGTGTGTGTGTCCTGTGTGTGTGTCCTGTGTGTGTGTGTGTCCTGTGTGTGTGTGTCCTGTGTGTGTGTGTCCTGTGTGTGTGTGTCCTGTGTGTGTGTGTCCTGTGTGTGTGTCCTGTGTGTGTGTGTCCTGTGTGTGTGTCCTGTGTGTGTGTGTCCTGTGTGTGTGTGTCCTGTGTGTGTGTGTCCTGTGTGTGTGTCCTGTGTGTGTGTGTGTGTGTGTGTCCTGTGTGTGTGTGTGTGTGTGTGTCCTGTGTGTGTGTGTGTCCTGTGTGTGTGTGTGTGTGTGTGTGTCCTGTGTGTGTGTGTGTGTGTGTGTGTCGTGTGTGTGTGTGTGTGTGTGTGTCCTGTGTGTGTGTGTGTCCTGTGTGTGTGTGTCCTGTGTGTGTGTGTGTGTGTGTGTGTCCTGTGTGTGTGTGTGTGTGTGTGTGTGTGTGTGTGTGTGTGTGTGTGTGTGTGTCGTGTGTGTGTGTGTGTGTGTGTGTGTCGTGTGTGTGTGTGTGTGTGTGTGTGTCCTGTGTGTGTGTGTGTCGTGTGTGTGTCCTGTGTGTGTGTGTCGTGTGTGTGTCCTGTGTGTGTGTGTGTGTGTGTGTGTGTGTGTGTGTGTCCTGTGTGTGTGTCGTGTGTGTGTGTGTCGTGTGTGTGTCGTGTGTGTGTGTGTGTGTGTGTGTCCTGTGTGTGTGTGTGTGTGTCCGTGTGTGTGTCCTGTGTGTGTGTGTGTGTGTGTGTGTCCTGTGTGTGTGTGTGTGTGTGTGTGTGTCCTGTGTGTGTGTGTGTGTGTGTGTGTGTGTCCTGTGTGTGTGTGTGTGTGTGTGTCCTGTGTGTGTGTGTGTGTGTGTGTCCTGTGTGTGTGTGTGTGTGTGTCCTGTGTGTGTGTGTGTGTCCTGTGTGTGTGTGTGTCCTGTGTGTGTGTGTGTGTCCTGTGTGTGTGTGTGTGTCGTGTGTGTGTGTGTCCTGTGTGTGTGTGTGTCCTGTGTGTGTGTGTGTGTGTCCTGTGTGTGTGTGTGTGTGTCCTGTGTGTGTGTGTCGTGTGTGTGTGTGTGTGTGTGTCCTGTGTGTGTGTGTGTGTGTGTCCTGTGTGTGTGTGTGTGTGTGTGTCCTGTGTGTGTGTGTGTGTGTGTCCTGTGTGTGTGTGTGTGTGTCCTGTGTGTGTGTGTGTGTGTCCTGTGTGTGTGTGTCCTGTGTGTGTGTGTGTGTGTGTCCTGTGTGTGTGTGTGTGTGTGTGTGTGTCCTGTGTGTGTGTCCTGTGTGTGTGTCCTGTGTGTGTCGTGTGTGTGTCGTGTGTGTCCTGTGTGTGTGTGTGTGTGTGTGTGTCCTGTGTGTGTGTGTGTCCTGTGTGTGTGTGTGTGTGTGTGTGTGTGTGTGTGTGTGTGTGTGTGCTGTGTGTGTGTGTGTGTGTGTGTGTGTGTGTGTGTGTGTGTGTGTGTTGTGTGTGTGTGTGTGTGTGTGCGTGTGTGTGTGTGTGTGTGTGTGTCGTGTGTGTCCTGTGTGTGTGTGTGTGTGTGTCCTGTGTGTGTGTGTGTGTGTGTCCTGTGTGTGTGTGTGTGTGTCCTGTGTGTGTGTGTGTCGTGTGTGTGTGTCCTGTGTGTGTGTGTGTGTCCTGTGTGTGTGTGTGTGTGTGTGTCCTGTGTGTGTGTGTGTGTGTCCTGTGTGTGTGTGTGTGTGTGTGTGTGTCCTGTGTGTGTCCTGTGTGTGTCCTCTGTGTGTCCTCTGTGTGTCCTCTGTGTGTGTGTGTGTGTGTCCTGTGTGTGTGTGTGTGTGTGTGTGTGTCCTGTGTGTGTGTGTGTGTGTCCGTCCTGTGTGTGTGTGTGTGTGTGTGTGTCCTGTGTGTGTGTGTGTGTGTGTCCTGTGTGTGTGTGTGTGTGTCCGTCCTGTGTGTGTGTGTGTGTGTCCGTCCTGTGTGTGTGTGTGTGTGTCCGTCCTGTGTGTGTGTGTGTGTGTCCGTCCTGTGTGTGTGTGTGTGTGTGTGTCCTGTGTGTGTGTGTGTGTGTGTGTCCTGTGTGTGTGTGTGTGTGTGTGTGTCCTGTGTGTGTGTGTGTGTGTCCTGTGTGTGTGTGTGTGTGTGTGTGTGTGTGTGTCCTGTGTGTGTGTGTGTGTGTGTCCTGTGTGTGTGTGTGTCCTGTGTGTGTGTCCTGTGTGTGTGTGTGTCCTGTGTGTGTGTGTCCTGTGTGTGTGTGTCCTGTGTGTGTGTGTCCTGTGTGTGTGTGTCCTGTGTGTGTGTCCTGTGTGTGTGTGTCCTGTGTGTGTGTCCTGTGTGTGTGTGTCCTGTGTGTGTGTGTCCTGTGTGTGTGTGTCCTGTGTGTGTGTGTCCTGTGTGTGTGTGTGTCCTGTGTGTGTGTGTGTGTGTGTGTCCTGTGTGTGTGTGTGTGTGTGTGTGTGTCCTGTGTGTGTGTGTGTCCTGTGTGTGTGTGTGTGTGTGTGTGTCCTGTGTGTGTGTGTGTGTGTGTGTGTCGTGTGTGTGTGTGTGTGTGTGTGTCCTGTGTGTGTGTGTGTCGTGTGTGTGTGTGTCGTGTGTGTGTGTGTGTGTGTGTGTGTGTGTGTCGTGTGTGTGTGTGTGTGTGTGTGTGTGTCGTGTGTGTGTGTGTGTGTGTGTGTGTCCTGTGTGTGTGTGTCGTGTGTGTGTCCTGTGTGTGTGTGTCGTGTGTGTGTCCTGTGTGTGTGTGTGTGTGTGTGTGTGTGTGTGTCCTGTGTGTGTGTCGTGTGTGTGTGTGTGTCCTGTGTGTGTGTGTGTCGTGTGTGTGTGTGTGTGTGTCCTGTGTGTGTCCTGTGTGTGTGTGTGTGTGTGTCCTGTGTGTGTGTGTGTGTGTGTGTGTCCTGTGTGTGTGTGTGTGTGTGTGTGTCGTGTGTGTGTGTGTGTGTGTGTGTGTCGTGTGTGTGTGTGTGTCGTGTGTGTGTCGTGTGTGTGTGTGTCCTGTGTGTGTGTGTGTGTGTGTGTGTGTGTCCTGTGTGTGTGTCGTGTGTGTGTGTGTGTGTGTCGTGTGTGTCCTCTGTGTGTCCTCTGTGTGTCCTCTGTGTGTCCTCTGTGTGTGTGTGTCCTGTGTGTGTGTGTGTGTGTGTGTGTGTGTCCTGTGTGTGTGTCCTGTGTGTGTGTCCTGTGTGTGTGTCCTGTGTGTGTGTGTGTGTGTCCTGTGTGTGTGTGTGTGTGTGTGTCCTGTGTGTGTGTGTGTGTCCTGTGTGTGTGTGTGTGTGTCCGTCCTGTGTGTGTGTGTGTCCGTCCTGTGTGTGTGTGTGTGTGTGTGTGTCCTGTGTGTGTGTGTGTGTGTGTGTGTGTGTGTGTGTGTCCTGTGTCCTGTGTGTGTGTGTGTGTGTGTCCTGTGTGTGTGTGTGTGTGTGTGTGTCCTGTGTGTGTGTGTGTGTGTGTGTGTGTGTGTCCTGTGTGTGTGTGTCGTGTGTGTGTCCTGTGTGTGTGTGTGTCGTGTGTGTGTCCTGTGTGTGTGTGTGTCGTGTGTGTGTCGTGTGTGTGTGTGTGTGTGTGTGTCGTGTGTGTGTGTGTCGTGTGTGTGTGTCCTGTGTGTGTGTGTGTGTGTCCGTGTGTGTGTCCTGTGTGTGTGTCCTGTGTGTGTGTGTGTGTGTGTGTCCTGTGTGTGTGTGTGTGTGTGTGTCGTGTGTGTGTGTGTGTCCTGTGTGTGTCCTGTGTGTCCTGTGTGTGTGTGTGTCCTGTGTGTGTGTGTGTCCTGTGTGTGTGTGTCCTGTGTGTGTGTGTGTCCTGTGTGTGTGTGTCCTGTGTGTGTGTGTGTGTGTGTGTCCTGTGTGTGTGTGTGTGTGTGTGTGTCCTGTGTGTGTGTGTGTGTGTATCCTGTGTGTGTGTGTGTGTGTCCTGTGTGTGTGTGTGTGTCCTGTGTGTGTGTGTGTGTCCTGTGTGTGTGTGTGTGTCCTGTGTGTGTGTGTGTGTCCTGTGTGTGTGTGTGTGTCCTGTGTGTGTGTCCTGTGTGTGTGTGTGTGTCCTGTGTGTGTGTGTGTCCTGTGTGTGTGTGTGTCCTGTGTGTGTGTCCTGTGTGTGTGTGTGTCCTGTGTGTGTGTGTGTGTGTGTGTGTGTGTGTGTGTGTCGTGTGTGTGTGTGTCGTGTGTGTGTGTGTGTGTGTGTGTGTGTGTCGTGTGTGTGTGTGTGTGTGTCCTGTGTGTGTCCTGTGTGTGTGTGTGTGTGTCCTGTGTGTGTGTGTGTGTGTGTCCTGTGTGTGTGTGTGTGTGTGTGTCCTGTGTGTGTGTGTGTGTGTGTCCTGTGTGTGTGTGTGTGTGTGTGTCCTGTGTGTGTGTGTGTCCTGTGTGTGTGTGTGTGTCCTGTGTGTGTGTGTGTGTCCTGTGTGTGTGTCGTGTGTGTGTGTGTGTGTGTGTGTGTGTGTGTGTGTGTGTGTGTCCTGTGTGTGTGTGTGTCCTGTGTGTGTGTGTGTCCTGTGTGTGTGTGTGTGTGTGTGTGTGTGTCCTGTGTGTGTGTGTCCTGTGTGTGTGTGTCCTGTGTGTGTGTGTGTGTCCTGTGTGTGTGTGTGTGTGTGTCCTGTGTGTGTGTGTGTGTGTGTCCTGTGTGTGTGTGTGTGTGTGTCCTGTGTGTGTGTGTGTGTGTGTCCTGTGTGTGTGTGTGTGTGTGTCCTGTGTGTGTGTGTGTGTGTGTCCTGTGTGTGTGTGTGTGTGTGTCCTGTGTGTGTGTGTGTGTCCTGTGTGTGTGTGTGTGTCCTGTGTGTGTGTGTGTGTCCTGTGTGTGTGTGTGTGTCCTGTGTGTGTGTGTGTGTCCTGTGTGTGTGTGTCCTGTGTGTGTGTTTGTGTGTGTCCTGTGTGTGTGTGTGTGTGTGTCCTGTGTGTGTGTGTGTGTGTGTGTCCTGTGTGTGTGTGTGTGTGTCCTGTGTGTGTGTCCTGTGTGTGTGTCCTGTGTGTGTGTCCTGTGTGTGTCCTGTGTGTGTGTGTGTGTCCTGTGTGTGTGTGTGTCCTGTGTGTGTGTGTGTGTGTCCTGTGTGTGTGTGTGTGTGTCCTGTGTGTGTGTGTGTGTGTCGTGTGTGTGTGTGTGTGTGTGTGTGTGTGTGTGTGTGTCCTGTGTGTGTGTGTGTGTGTGTCCTGTGTGTGT